>NC_083880.1:26089828-26691161 GCF_032452875.1 Bos javanicus
ACTTACCATTAGCAGGCCAAAGGAATGTCTAAAGTATGTACTTAAGGAAAAAAAATCCCAGAAAGATTAAGAAAAGAAGAATGGTAAGCAAACAAAATAGTACATATGTGGGAAATAAACTTTATGTTGAAAATAATAATGTACGAAATTAGAAAGTATTATATAATTAAAATGCTGAACACAAAGATGTAAGCTAGGAGGGAGTTACGTCTAAGCTCATTGTGTTTTGGAAGAGGGTGATTGATAATAGTAATACCCCTACTAGCTTCTATGAATTTAGGGCTTGTGATATACCAGTCATGTTCTGATTGCTGTATGTATATTTACCCATCTTAGGATGCACAATCGGAGAAGGCAATGGCACCCCACTGCAGTACTCTTGCCTGGAAAATCCCATGGATGGAGGAGCCTGGTAGGCTGCAGTCCATGGGGTCGCTAAGAGTCGGACACGACTGAGTGACTTCACTTTCACTTTTCACTTTCATGCATTGGAGGAGGAAATGGCAACCCACTCCAGTGTTCTTGCCTGGAGAATCCCAGGGACAGGGGAGCCTGGTGGGCTGCCATCTATGAGGTCGCACAGAGTTGGACACGACTGAAGCAACTTAGCCGCAGCAGCAGCAGGGTGCACAATAACCCTATGAGTTTAGTGATTATTATTTGCATTTTATGGATGATAAAATTGACAACCTAAAGCCACAGAAGTGAGACAGGATTTGAAATCCAGATGATCTGACTTCAGTCCATGGTCCTAACTAGCAGGTTTTCCTACTGCTGATTAATTTGAAACTTTTATGCATGGTAACAATTTAAAGGTAAGCCACTAAAAGAAAAAATAGTGTACAGCTACTTATGCATTAGAGAACAAAAATGGAGTAAGTGGGGAAAATTTTAGCAGTTCCACATAAGCTTAGAAAAATCAGGCCAGATAAAAAGCACAAAGTAAGATGGTATAATCAAATCAAAAGATTTCAGTAATACATAAATGTACACAGAAGTTTCTTATTAAAGGAGGTTGAGATGGAATTAAAAATAGAAAATCCAGCTATATTCTGTTTAGACAAAACACAGTCAGAATACAAGGATGCAGATAGTTTGGCAGAATAAGGATGGCAAAAGATATGCCAGACAAATACTAACTGAAAGAAAGCTGAGCTAGCTGTCTTAATGTCAGATAAAATAGACTTGAAAGCAAAAAACACTTGGTTGTAAAGATAGTCACTATATAGTAAGCAAAGATTCACCACACCAAGAAAGAGATAAATAACATTTTAAAATTACATACCCATAATAAAATAGTTTTAAATTATAGTAAAAATTGATAGAACTGCTTGGAGAAATTGACAAAGCTACTGTAAACATGGGAAATATCAGAAACTTCTGGGTGAAGCAGTTAGTAAGGAGATAGAAGGTTAACCACACAGTCAGAAACTTTCATTTAATGCACATACACCAGATTTTTAACTTCCAAACTAAGGACTGTATTATTTTTCTCAGTCATTTACAAAAACAAAACATTTACAAAAATTGACTAAGGAGGCCATAAGTCACCTTCATAAACTTTAAAGAGCAGTATTATACTGACCATATCACATGCATTGCCATATGGTAAAATTAGTCATCAGTTAAAAAATAAAGCCAATCCCCTCTCTGTCTTTTTATTTAAATTGTTTAAAATAACTCATGGATAAAAGAAGAAATTAAAATGGAAATTAAAAAAATACTTACAATTGAACAATAGTGAAAATAATATATATCAAAATTGTGGGATTAAGTAAAAGTGGCGCTTGGAAATGACTGTATAGTCTTAAGTGCTTGTAGAAGAAAAAGAATATTAATGAGGTAAGTGTCTAACACAAGAAGTTAGGAAAAAGAATAATAAACTCAAAGAAAGTAGAAGGAAGAAAATAAAGAGCATAAATTAATGAAATGGAAGGCAATATAGAGGATCAGTACTACCTAAAGTTAAATGAATGGACATGAAAGTCAGTCTGTCCAACTCTTTGGGACCCCATGAACTGTAGTCCATGGAATTCTCCAGGCCAGAATACTGGAGTGGGTAGCCTTTCCCTTCTCCAGGGGATCTTCCATACCTAGAGATTGAACCCAGGTCTCCTGCATTGCAGGCAGCTTCGTTGCAAGCTGAGCCACAAGGGAAGCCAAAGAATACTGGAGTGGGTAGTCTATCCCTTCTCCAGGGGATCTTCCCGACCCAGGAATTGAACTGGGGTCACCTGCATTGCCAAAGAATGCTCAAACTACCATACAATTGCACTCATCTCACACGCTAGTAAAGTAATGCTCAAAATTCTCCAAGCCAGGCTTCAGCAATACGTGAACCGTGAACTTCCAGATGTTCAAGCTGGTTTTAGAAAAGGCAGAGGAACCAGAGATCAAATTGCCAACATCCGCTGGATCATCGAAAAAGCAAGAGAGTTCCAGAAAAACATCTATTTCTGCTTTATTGACTATGCCAAAGCCTTTGACTGTGTAGATCACAATAAACTGTGGAAAATTCTGAAAGAGATGGGAATACCAGACCACTTGACCTGCCTCTTGAGAAACCTATATTCAGGTCAGGAAGCAACAGTTAGAACTGGACATGGAACAACAGACTGGTTCCAAGTAGGAAAAGGAGTACGGCAAGGCTGTATATTGTCACCCTGCTTATTTAACATACGCAGAGTACATCATGAGAAACACTGGGCTGGAAGAAGCACGAGCTGGAATCAAGATTGCTGGGAGAAATATCAGTAACCTCACATATGCAGATGATACCACCCTTATGGCAGAAAGTGAAGAGGAACTAAAAAACCTCTTGATGAAGGTGAAAGTGGAGAGTGAAAAAGTTGGCTTAAAGCTCAACATTCAGAAAACGAAGATCATGGCATCCGGTCCCATCACTTCATGGAAAATAGATGGTGAAACAGTAGAAACAGTGTCATACTTTATTTTTCAGGGCTCCAAAATCACTGCAGATGGTGGTTGCAGCCATGAAATTAAAAGACGCTTACTCCTTGGAGGGAAACTTATGACCAACCTAGATAGCATATTCAAAAGCAGAGACATTACTTTGCCAACAAAGGTCCGTCTAGTAAAGGCTGTGGTTTTTCCAGTGGTCATGTATGGATATGAGAGTTTGACTATGAAGAAAGCTGAGTGCCGAAGAATTGATGCTTTTGAACTGTGGTGTTGGAGAAGACGCTTGAGAGTCCCTTGGACTGCAAGGAGATTCAACCCATCCATCCTAAAGGATTTCAGTCCTGGGTGTTCGTTGGAAGGACTGATGCTGAGGCTGAAACTCCAATACTTTGGCCAGCTGATGCGAAGAGCTGACTCATTTGAAAAGACCCTGGTGCTGGGAGGGATTGGGGGCAGGAGGAGAAGGGGACGACAGAGGATGAGATGACTGGATGGCATCACCGACTCAATGGACGTGAGTTTGGGTGAACTCCGGGAGTTGGTGATGGACAGGGAGGCCTGGCGTGCTGCGATTCATGGAGTCACAAAGAGTTGGCCATGACGGAGTGACTGAACTGAACTGAACTCCTGCATTGCAGGCAGATTCTTTACCAATTGAGCTATCAGGAAAGCCCAAAAGTTAAATGAATAAAGTTGCCAAATTTCTGGTGACATTTCTCAACTAAATATAAAATGTGAAGAGACCCATCACAAGGATAACAGTGTAGATATAGAAATACAGTCCAGATAAGAACAACTTTAATTTTTTTCTTATACAAATTTAAACTTTATTTTTAAATTTACATAAATGACAATTATTTTTAGTATATATGAGTTTTGATAAATTTATATAATATCTACTATCATAATCAAGTTATAGAACGGATCACTCTCCCCAAATTTCTTTCTGTTGTGTCTTTTTCGACAAATACTCACTCAGTCATCCAAAACTTCTGGCAATTGGTGATTCTGTTATTGTTCAGTTGCTAAGTCGTGTCCGACTCTGCAACCCTATGGACTGCAAAATGCCAGGCTTCCTTGTCTTTCATTATCGCCCAGAGTTTGCTGAAACTCATGTGCGTTGAGTCAGTGGTGCCATCCAACCATCTCATCCTCTGTCGCCCACTTCTCCTCCTGCCCTCAGTCTTTCCCAGCATCAGGGTCTTTTCCAGTGAGTCGGCTGTGTACATCAGGTGGCCAAAGTATTGGAGCTCCAGCTTCAGCATCAGTCCTTCCAATGAATATTCAGAGTTGATTTCCTTTAGGATTGATTTCCTTTAGGTGATTGTGATACCTGTCCCTAAAATTTTGTCTCTGCCAGAAAGCCATGTAAATGGAATTGTGCAGTATCTAACCCTATGTGTTTGGTTTCTTTCATTTAACATATTTGATAAATGTTCATACATGTCAGTAGTTTTTTTTTGTTGTTAAGGAGTGTTCCCTTGTATGATTATACCACAGTTTGTGCATTCTTAGTTGAATGCTTTAGTTTTCAACCCATTCACTAGTTGAAAAACGTTTGAGAAGTTTCCAGTTCTTAACAATTATATATAAAGCTGCTATAAATATTCATGTACAGGTTTTTTTATGAACAGAAGTTTTTACTTCTCTTGGTAAGTCCTAGGAGTGAGATTGGCATATGGTAAATGCATTTCAAGCCTTATTTTTAAAAAAAGACATATTGTTTTCTAAAGTAGCTCTATCATTTTGCTTTCACACCAGGAATATCTGAGGATTCCATTTGTTTTGCCTCTTCACCAGCACTTGCAATTTTCAGTTTTTTAAAAAAAGTTCGGCAGTCTAATAGGTATATATTGGTGTATACTTGTGGTTTTAATTTGCATTTCCCTACTTGGAAGGAAAGTTATGACCAACCTAGATAGCATATTCAAAAAGCAGAGACATTACTTTGCCAACAAAGGTCCATCTAGTCAAGGCTATGGTTTTTCCTGTGGTCATGTATGGATGTGAGAGTTGGACTGTGAAGAAAGCTGAGCGCCGAAGCTGATTCTTTTGAACTGTGGTGTTGGAGGAGACTCTTGAGAGTCCCTTGGACTGCAAGGAGATCCAACCAGTCCATTCTGAAGGAGATCAGCCCTGGGATTTCTTTGGAAGGACTGATGCTAAAGCTGAAACTCCAATACTTTGGCTACCTCATGTGAAGAGTTGACTCATTGGAAAAGACTCTGATGCTGGGAGGGATTGGGGGAGGAGGAGAAGGGGACAACAGAGGATGAGATGGCTGGATGGCATCACCAACTCAATGGACATGGATTTGAGTGAACTCTGGGAGATGGTGATGGACAGGGAGGCCTGGCGTGCTGCAATTCATGGGGTTGCAAAGAGTCAAACACAACTGAACGACTGAACTGAACTGAGCTGAATGACTAATGATGTTGAACATACTGTCATGTGCTTATTTACCATCTATTAACATATGTCTTCTTGATGAAGTTTCTGATTATTTTTTGTTGGGTCATTTTCTAATTGGGTGGTTTATTTTCTTCATTTGAATTTTCAGAGTTCTTAATATTATATATTCTGGATATCCTTGTTTGTGATGTATTATCCTTTTATATTGCAAAATTTTATTTTCTAATACTCTGTTGAGAATTTTTCTGTCCATGATAACAAGAGGTATCCATCTCTAGTTTTGCTGTTATGTTTGGTTTTATCATCAGAGCAGTACTGGCTTCTTAGTATGAACTGGGAAGTATTTCATTCTCTTGTGTTTTCTGGGAGAGTTACTGTAGAGTTGATATTGTTTTCTTCCTTAAATGTTTCATAGAATTCACCAGTAAAGGCATCTGTATCTAAAGTCTGCCTCTCTCCCTAGCTTCCTCTCTTTCTTTGCAATGATTTTTGTTAAAAATTAATATATATTTAATGTATGACATCATGCATATTTAAAGTGTACAGTGTGTTACCTTGATACATTTATATATTTTTATTCTTTAATTTCTGAAGGAACCTCCATATTATTTTCCATAGTGGTTGTACCAATTTAAAATTTCACCAACAATATGTAAGAGTTCCCTTTTCTCCACATTCTCACTGACACTTGTTTTTGGTATCTTGTATTCTTGATGATAGCTGTTGTAATAAGTGTGAGGTGGTATCTCATTGTGCTTTTGATTTGCATTTCTCTGATGATTAGTGATATTGGGTATCTTTTCATGTATATGCTGGTCTTTTGGGTGTTTTCTTTGGAAAAAATGTCTATTCAGTTTGTCTGCCCATTTAAAAATCTGATTGTTTTCTTGTTATTGAGTTGTATGAGTTTTATATACTTTAGATGTTAATCCCTTATCCAGTACATGGTTTGTAAATTTTTTTCCCATTCTGTGGGTTTTCTTTTCACTTTGATGATTGTTTCTTTTGCTGCGTGGAAGCCTTTAAGTTTGGTTTGGTTCTATTTATTGAGTTTTGGCTTTTCTTGCTTGTGCGTTTGGTATTATATCTAGAATATCATTGCTAAGAGCAGTGTTGAGGAGCTCTTCGTTAAGCTGTCTGCTGGGACTTTTATAGTATTGGGGCTTAGTTTTAAGGGTTCATCTATTTAGAGTTAATTTTTGTAAGGCATGTCAGATCGGGGGCCCATTCCATTGCTGTGCATGTGCTTATCTAGCTTTTCCAACACCATTTGTTGAAGAGTGGTTTTCTTTTGGAAGATTTATCTAAAATTGAATTTCTTTAGTAGATGCAGCATTCTTCAGGTTATTTCTTTCTTCTTGAATGGTTTGTGTCTCTTGTCTAAGCGGTCCCCTCTTGCTTCCCCCTCGTTTTAGTGGATTTTGATTAGTGCCTTCTCCCCATATTGGAAGGCATTTGTTACATAGGAGGGAAAGGTAAAGAGAGATCTGGGTGGGCGCTTGTGTGTTCTTTTTTTTTGAAGTGGCTGTTGTTACCTTCCTCCATGCCTACATTATGAAGAATGCTTTCTCAAGACTCTCACTAATCATCTTTTAAATAAGCAGTAGGTCAGGGCAGTGGAGAAGAGCCTGAAATTCTCTGGCTTCCTCTTATGTGTATGTTTCCCCAAGACCTTTACTTATGTGCTAGTCCATGTTGAACATTTACCAATTCATTAGAAATTTTGACTGAATTCTTACTTGTCTTTGATAATGTGTGTGCCACCTAAGCAAGTGCTCACATTCCTGTTTCTTCTTGCAGGTACCTGTTTTCCCCTAGGTTTTAGGTTACAGTCTGCTGCCCTACCACTTCAGCTTTCTAATGAGTTGATGAAAAGTTGAGAGTTTTCAAATTATCCAGAGTTTTCTTGGTTATTTTTATTGTGTTAAGGTGGGAACAATATTCTTTCCAACATTTTATGTCTCAAAAGCTGGCAGTACCATTCCATTATGTTTTAATGAGAAAATATGAAAATATGGAGTTTATTGATATATATTCATGGAATATATTCACAAATTACCAAGGCCTTGTGTTTAGATAGATCAAGTTTAAATCTCATTATAACATACTTTGTGCATTCTTATATTTACCTTTTCACCATTGATAAAAGTTGGCATGATAATAATAGCTAAAATATACATCAGTTCAGTTCATTTCAGTCACTCAGTCATGTTCGACTCTTTGTGACTCCATGAACCGCAGCATGCCAGGCCTCCTTGTCCATCACCAACTCCCAGAGTCCACCCAAACCCACGTCCATTGAGCCGGTGATGCCATCCAACCATATCATCCTCTGTTGTTCCCTTTTCCTCCTGCCCTCCATCTCTCCCAGCATCAGGATCTTTTCAGATGAGTCAGTTCTTCACATCAAGTGGCCAAAGTATTGGAGTTTCGGCTTCAACATCAGTCCTACCAATGAACACCCAGGACTGATCTCCTTTAGGATGGACTGGTTGGATCTCCTTGCAGTGCAAGGGACTCTCAAGAGTCTTCTCCAAACCACAGTTCAAAAGTATCAGTTCTTCGGCACTCAGCTTTCTTTATAGTCCAACTCTCACATCCATACACGACCACTGGAAATACCACAGCCTTGAGTAGATGGACCTTTGTTGACAAAGTAATGTCTCTGCTTTTCAATATGCTGTCTAGGTTGGTCATAACTTTCCTTCCAAGGAGTAAGTGTCTTTTAATTTCATGGCTGCAGTCACCATCTGCAGTGATTTTGGAGCCCAGAAAAATAAAGTCACACTGTTTCTACTGTTTCCACATCTATTTGCCATGATGTGATTGGACCGGATGCCATGATTTTAGTTTTCTGAATGTTGAGCCTTAAGCCAACTTTTTCACTCTCCTCTTTCACTTTCATCAAGAAGCTTTTTAGTTCGTCTTCACTTTCTGCCATAAGGGTGGTGTCATCTGCATATCTGAGGTTATTGATATTTCTTCCGGCAATCTTGATTCCACCTCGTGCTTCTTCCAGCCCAGAGTTTCTCATGATGTACTCTGCATATGTTAAATAAGCAGAGTGACAATATACAGCCTTGGCGTACTCCTTTTCCTATTTGGAACCAGTCTGCTGCTCTATGTCCAATTCTAACTGTTGCTTCCTGACCTGTATATAGGTTTCTCAAGAGGCAGATCAGGTGGTGTGGTATTCCCATCTCTTTCAGAATTTTCCACAGTTTATTGTGATCCACACAGTCAAAGGCTTTGGCATAGTCAATAAAGCAGAAATGGATGTTTTTCTGGAACTCTCTTGATTTTTCGATGATTGAGTGGATGTTGGCAATTTGATCTCTGGTTCCTCTGCCTTTTCTCAAACCAGCTTGAACATCTGGAAGTTACGGTTCACATATTGGTGAAATACATACATAGTGCATACTATATGCCAAACACTATTTTAATCATGTTCCACATATTTACTTACTTAATCTTCACAACAGGTTTTATTTTGCTGATAAATTGAGGCGCAGTGAAATTAAGTTACTTGCTTAAGATAGCATGCCTTCTTAGTAGTAAATTTGGTGTTTGTACCTATGTTTTCAATCATTAAGCTCTATTGCTTCTCAAGAAAAAAGTATAAAATTATGGATGACAAATCAGGGTAATTTAGAATTTTGAAGAGCATTTAGTCCTGCTCTTTCATTTTACAAATGAAATCATAAACAGATGAATTAAAGGACTTATCAAGGGCTAGACACACAGTTTGTGGCTGATTTAATATAGAGTCAGGATCTTCCATTTCTCATCCTATTTTTATTTAATAACATTTAAATACAAATGGCAATACAGTTCCAGTGTTCCTGGAACTTATTTAAATATACCAATTTGATTTCCTTTCAATTTATTTTATTGGGAAGAAGTGCAGTCATTTGATTTTCTTTTATTTTGCTGGGAGGAAATGTACTCAAATATAGAAACTTAACCCTTCTAGATTTTAGACTTATAGATTGATTTTTTTAGTTATTTTTCATTTAGACTCAAATTTATTTATAGGTTCAGTTCAAAATATGGAGGTGAAGGTAATTTTCAGATTGCCTTTTAATTATATCACATCCACTTATATGTGCCAAGAACAGAACACGTATGAAGTTAAAATAGCCATCTTGTTCAGACAGGAAAAAGAAAATACTCATAGATGGGAGTCTTCTGTCAAAAGTTCTTTTCCTCTCGATGTTTGTTAACTAATATATTTGATGCATAGAAGCCATTTATTCCACTCAGGCTTTTTTCATAGTAACTAACTCTTACTAGTCTTCTGAGTGAATGAATCTTAGTATTTTTGAGCTTCTGTTTTCTCACCTTCACCTCATGGTACATGAGGATCAAATTAGACACCTGTGTTTATTCACCCATAAGCGCTTAGTGAACTTCTGTTATATGCAAGACACAGTGATGGGCCCTGGGGCCACAAAGTCTTTAGGACATAGCTGTTGCTCCCTAGTGAGTTTATGTTCTAATCTGGCAATTGACATGTAAATAATTATGACATGAAACCAAATATATGAGTTTAATATAGAAAAGTCATGTATGAAAGTCAGAAGATTCACAGGGGCTGAATTTAAAATGTGAATAAAAGTCCACCAACCAGATGAGGAGAGAGCGTTCCAGGCAAAGGGAAGAACAATTAAGTGTTTCTTTTTTTTTTTTAAGTTATGATTTATTTATTTATTTTTGGTTGTACTGGGTCTCTTGCTGCATGGGCTGTTTCTCCAGTTGGAGCAAGTGGGGGCTCTTCTCTTGTTGTGGTGTGTGGGTTTCTCACTTGTGTGGATTTTCTCCAGTTGCAGCAAGTGGGGGCTCTTGTCTAGTTGCGGTGTGTGGGTTTCTCACTTGTGTGGATTTTCTCCCGTTGCAGCAAGTGGGGGCTCTTGTCTAGTTGCAGTGTGTGGGTTTCTCCCTTGTGTGGAGCACAGGTTCCAGGGCGCGCAGCCTTCAGTAGCTGTGGCGTGTGGGCGCAGCAGTTGCGACTCCCAGGCTCTAGAGCACAGGCTCAGTAGTTGTGGCGCATGGGGTTGGTTGCTCTGCACCATGTGGAATCTTCCCCACCCAGGGATCAAACCTGTGTCTCCTGCATTGGCAGGTGGATCCTTTGCCACCAAGCCACCAGGGAAGCTCTAAATGTTTTCTCAGTGTGCATCAGGCAAAGGTACAGGCCCACAAATGTCATTATAATAAAGAACTATATATCGAAGGATTATGAAAATTGTAATTTGAATTTTGAAAACCATCCTTTTATGGTGTTGATAGTAAGCTTAGAGAAAAGCTAGGTTTAGATTCATGAATAGAATATGGAAATGAAATGACAAATCAAGACTGTAATTAGTTATAAGAAATTGGATCCTCTAAGTCTTCATTATTATAAGCCATGTTAATTAACATTTCATTAATTACCCTGACAATGAAATAATCACACAACTAGTGACCCTGTGAGCTCATAAAACATAGCAAACACAAGGTACATTCTTAGAATGTCAAGGTTAAGTAACTGCATTTTGGGATTGGCTGGCATTAAGGTCAAAACCCACACAACGCAGAAAAGAGCGAGAAATAGAAAACCTGACTCAGATGCAGTATGGCTCTTTTTATCCAATATGTCAAAGACATTTTATAACATTGACTTCTAGAGAATAATTCCATATACTACCTATCAGATTTTATAACATAACTGAATTCCTATTACTACTGTCCTCTTGAATAATATAATTTGCCATAATCTGGGCAAATTTTGTCTTCAAAGGTTAGAATTTAAGAAGAAAAGTACAAGGCAAGATAGTTAATAACGTTTGTAGTCCACTTTTTAAAGATTTGGTAACAGTCTACAAAATCCATTGGTAAAGCTTAAAAGCAAAAGAAGATAATTCATATGATGATAAAACCTTAAATTGTCAGTGCAGGGAAAAAGAAAATGTGATTTAAAAAGAAAAGGGAAAGACAGTAGAAAGCATTCAAGGGAGAAACAGATCAATAGATAAAATGATAGAAAATTTTTTTTTGTCTATAGCAACAGAAATATGCTAGATAATCAACTGGCAATGACTTCGTAGCAGAGAGGTGTTCATTTGTATAAGGCAAGGCGATTCATGGAGTATTTTCTTCTATTTGTCTTACTATGTATGTCTCTCACTTTGAACCTAAGGATAATTTTTATTTAGTTCCTCGATATCACTATTATACAAATAAAGTTTCCTTTTGAAATGTTTAATTAAAGCCCAATATTAATTGAACAAAAAGACTACATTTCTTTGGTTCTTTAGGGGCACAAAAGTACTCCATATTAAAGATAAAATTCTACTGTAATAAAAATTTAACCAAAATATGTGAAAATTTAACAGACTATGTCATAATTAGAAAAAATAAAAATGCTTTTAATACTAACACCATCACACAGTTATCTCACTATTTGTGCATTGTCTTCTCCATGTGGCCATGTCTTTAATATAATTGCAGTCATAATATGTATCATTATATTATAATTTTTGTATTGTGAATTGCCACCTCTCTCCACTTTGTGTAAAAAAAGTTCAGGTTAGCTTACGAAGATATGCACAGCAGAACAAGGTAACATTACATAAAAAACAGTAGGCAAAGGAAAATTCAGGAGAAATACAGAGAAGGGTGGGAGAAATAAGAAATGTGTGAAGTAGTGTACAAAACATATGCCATTAGATTCTAAGTTTAGGCCACAAATTTATCTTTGAGCAGCCTCTCTAACACAGAGAGGGAAGTGGGGTCAATTCCTGATTTATAGTGAACTGAAGGCCAGGCTGCGATGGCACAGGAGTGGCCAAGAGGGAACTTCCAGATGTTCAAGCTGGTTTTAGAAAAGGCAGAGGAACCAGAGATCAAATTGCCAACATCTGATGGATCATCATCAAAAAAGCAAGAGAGTTCCAGAAAAACATCTATGTCTGCTTTATTGACTATTCCAAAGCCTTTGACTGTGTGGATCACAATAAACTGTGGAAAATTCTGAAAGAGATGGGAATACCAGACCACCTGACTGACCTGTCTCTTGAGAAACCTGTATGCAGGTCAGGAAGCAACAGTTAGAACTGGACATGGAACAACAGACTGGTTCCAAATAGGAAAAGGAGTACATCAAGGCTGTATATTGTCACTCTGCTTATTTAACTTCTATGCAGAGTACATCATGAGAAACACTGGGCTGGAAGAAGCACAAGCTGGAATCAAGATTGCCAGGAGAAATATCAATAATCTCAGATATGCAGATGACACCACCCTTATGGCAGAAAGTGAAGAGGAACTCAAAAGCCTCTTGATGAAAGTGAAAGAGGAGAGTGAAAACGTTGGCTTAAGGCTCAACGTTCAGAAAACGAAGATCATGGCATCTGGTCCCATCACTTCATGGGAAATAAATGGGGAAACAGTGTCAGACTTTATTTTTCTGGGCTCCAAAATCACTGCAGATGGTGATTGCAGCCATGAAATTAAAAGACGCTTACTCCTTGGAAGGAAAGTTATGACCAACCTAGATAGCATATTCAAAAGCAGAGACATTACTTTGCCAACAAAGGTCCGTCTAGTCAAGGCTGTGTTTTTTCCAGTGGTCATGTATGGATTGAGAGTTTGACTATGAAGAAAGCTGAGTGCCGAAGAATTGATGCTTTGAAACTGTGGTGTTGAAGAAGACTCTTGAGAGTCCCTTGAACTGCAAGGAGATCCAACCAGTCCATCCTAAAAGAGATCAGTCCTGGGTGTTCATTGGAAGGACTGATGCTAAAGCTGAAACTCTAATACTCTGGCCACCTCATGTGAAGAGTTGACTCATTGGCAAAGACCCTGATGCTGGGAGGGATTGGAGGCAGGAGGAGAAGGGGACGACAAAGGATGAGATGGCTGGATGGCATCACTGACTTGATGGACATGAGTTTGAGTAAACTCTGGGAGTTGGTGATGGACAGGGAGGCCTGGCATGCTGCGATTCATGAGTCTCAAAGAATTGGACACGACTGAGGGACTGAACTGAACTGAACTGAGTGAACTGAAGATTTAAAAAAACAGGTTGTTTAGGAGAAGTAAGATGTATTCTTAATCCTGAAGCCATATAGAAATTTTTTTGTTTGTCATAAAGATGATACAGTGACTTCAGTATTACTCTAGGATCAAATATGCAACTCATCTGTTGCACGGGGCTTTTTATAATAATACATTTTAGAGTTAGTAAATACTATAGAACCAAAGTTAACATATAATAAGGCATTTTAAGGAGCCATTTAAATTAATGATTCAGTTTGCTTTAAGAATTTAGAAAGTCTGTTTGGAATAACCTGGTTATTGCTTTTGTCTTAAAAAATCTTTCAAGGTTACTTTGAATGGACATTTTCTTTTCTTTTCTTTTGGGTAATCTCTCCCATGATAGGCAGACAATTTAAAGCATTTTCTTGACTTATGATCTAGTTATGCTTTTCAATGTAACCGTCCTACATTTCCTTTTCATGGCTAGTTTATTAGCACTATGTAACAGCACCATTGAATGAGGGAGTAAAAGATTCAACAATGAGAAATAGAGTGAGTTCAATACAATGACCTATAAAAATGAGAACAAAATTTGAGGCCAGTAAATGAAATAATGGATTCGCAAGATGTTAACCTAACATATACAAATTTGAGCCAAATTTTACAGAGTTGTTTTTCTCCCTCTGTCTATACATACATGCATGCATATACAAACACACATATATATGGAAAGAAAAAGAAATTTATTTTCTGTACAAAATTCAGTATTTTCCTCGTTATACTGATTTATTTTCTCCAAAAATTACTGTCTTTTGCTATATAAGACACTTCTCTGTCTAGAATTATGTGGTTCATTAAGAAAGTAAACAATGATGAATGATAAAAAATAACAAAAGAGTTTTAAGGAGAAATCAGTCACAGTGAGTTGTATGTGATCTTCTCATTAGGAAATGTTTGAGAGATATGATAAATTCCAAAGACAGTATGCAAAAGTTATCTTTTGCTATTAGTGGAAAATAATGTCTTTTACCATTTCTGACCAAGAATATGAGCTCAATGATTTCTAAATGACCCATTGAGATTTTGCAGTTTTCCTTTGTGGATCAACTATGAAAGATGCATCCTTCATACACTACAGCTTCATGAGTGTTCTTTTTCTAATAGAGAACCAAGGCTTTGCTCAGTTATTCATTCTCTAGTTTTATCTTTTTTTTTAATGAAGAAAAATCTGTATTATAACATGGGCTGCTGTATGAAGTCAGGGAAGATATCTGACCATGAAACTGAGCCTCCCACTTTAAGTAGTATGTATAATCTTCCAAGGATGAGTAAATTTATTTTTACTTTTTTATTGGAGGGTAAATTTTAAATGAAGGGGGATAATCTTCAGGATGTCTTAGTGCTTGTTTAGAAGACACAAGAAGACACTGTATACCCAGCACAGTAACTAGTAAATACTAGTCTCTCAAAAAGTTGGTAGCCATATTATTATTGCCACTGGTGTAATATTTTTGATGCAAATGGGCAACTATAGTGACCACATTTCCTGCAAGGTCCCTGTAGGCACCATGCTTCTCTAGATAAGTGTTTAGGTTTAGAGGGAGAATATTAGACAAGATTTCTTCACAATATAATTTCTTTTTGCTTCTATTGATCATCTGGTTTCCTTGGTTCTGGTTTGGGATTAAAATTTTTCTTTAAACTTATAACTTCTCATATTTTAAGTATGTAGGTTTACTAACAGATCAATTAGTTTTCTTTTATCCTGTCTTCTTTGCATCAACTACGTTTATATTGCTGTTGTGTGATCAATCAGCTCGTGAAAAATGAATGGAATTCTAGTTATATGAACCAAGGGCAGGATAGCTGACATAAGTAAGCAAACAAAACATCTTTAGTGGGAGGACTGTGGGAGAAACTTTGTGAGTCATTATACTTTAACAAAATTTTCAATCAATATTAAAATCGTGTTTTAATCTTAATACTCTCATAATTAAAAACAGGAGTGGAAATCCCTCTTTCAAGCAACTTAGTTTGCTCAGCAAGATAATCTCAGTTAATGTTCTTGCTGAATTTTCTGAGTTGTGCTTGTGAGTCACTGGGCTAGCTTTGAGGATGGTGAGTCATTTCAGATTTTCTGGAATAAGGCTACCTGACTATCATTGCTTTATCTTTGGTTTGCAATGAGTTGAGAAGGTGCCCCATCACAGGTGACAGAGGAGATAACAAGAGGAATATGGAAAGAAAAGCCAGCCCCTGTGATTTGGGTATAATCTCATCTATCAGCTAAAGGACCAGTGATTTGTGTATTAAAAGAGAGTCTAACATAGCAGGTTATTTAATATGGCCAAGAATTTTCCTCTTTGCATCCTAACTAGGAACATGGAAGCAAAATTTTCCATAGGCAACAGCATTCTTCCTGCCTTTTGATTTTAATGTATTTTTTCAAATTAATTTTTCTTGGAGTAGAGTTGATCTACATTGTTGTTAGTTTCCACTGTACAGCAAAATGAATCAGTCATACGTATACATATATCCCCTCCATTTTTAGGCTTCCATCCCATTCAGGTCATTGCAGGAGCAAAGTGAAATCGCATAAAACCAAATAAATGAAGAGGAAATAGGTAATTACCTGAAAAAGATGCAGTCCCTGCCTTTTTAAAACATAAGTTTGCACTGGGGCAAGATGCCCTATCTGAGAGTCATAGAATGTCTAGCCTTGTCAGGTGAGCATCTAGATGTATAAAATGCATAGAAGTTGAAAGTAAAAATTAGAAGACATTAACTTCTGATAAAATTCCAACCTCTGTTGATTTAATACTTTAAAAAGAGGGTATAGACTTTGACTGCTTTGTCAGTATTTCATTTGGAGATTGTTCTTTTTTACTATCCCTTTTTCAATCTATTCCTTACCTGTCTTCCCCATGTCAGTACCTCCCCAAGTCAGCCACCTGTAGTCAAAATCCTAAGAATCATGCTCAACTCTTATTTCTGATTACCTTCATCAGTTCTTTTATCAACTTCTCTGTCTTCAAAATACATCCTGAATCTGTGCACTTTTCATTATTTTCACTGTTAAGTCCATAGTCCAAACCTCGTGATATATATATAATGTGGGTCTTCTCTAGTGGTTTCCTGACTGATGGACCTACTTACACTCTTGCCCTCTCTAAAGTCTATTCACCCAGCAGCAATAATCAATTTAAAAAACAAACCAGCTCTCGTCTTTCAGCTTAAAATCTCCCAATGGTTTTGCCTTCTTTCCCTTTACCGTTCAGCCTTCAAATAAAACCTGGAAACACTTTTCACGATCTTACTGGACCCATGAGCCTGACCCTGCTTGGTTCCTTCCAGACTGAGGTGCTTGCTTTTCCAAGCAAACTCATCTTCTTTGTACTATACTCTTTACAAAGCTCTGCTCTTTTGGTCTCTGCTCCAATATCAGAAGAGCCTTCCCTGACCCTGTTTTAAAGAATAACATATTCTTTAAGATCAGTGATGTTAGAAGCAGAGCCTTAATAGGGATTCTTGAGAAAGTAATTTGTTGACAGAGTGCCCTCAGGAGAGAGGGAATGAGAGGAATATTATAGGGCAGGGAAAAAGCTAAACAAACATGATGGGGATTTGCTTTAGTTTGGTTGCATTGGGAGTATTAGAGCACAAATCTTATCAAAGCCTCAGTCCCAGCTGGAGGCAAAGAGACAAGTCAAACTTGTCAGTCAGTCATTGGCTGCTCCTGGCATGATGGTGATGGGATGCTGCTGCCTGGATGAGGCAACTCCCATTCAGTGGAGGGCAGTTGTCCAGGAAAGGAGGAAGCCATGAACCCTTAGCAGCCAGAACCGACTGAAGCTGAGAATGGGTACATTCCCTGCTGAGAGGGGATCTGAATGAGTCACCAACAGCATGCCCTCCAGGTAACCTCCCCAAGTATGTACCCTGCTTAACTTTTAAAAGCAGAGACATTACTTTGCCAACAAAGGTCCGTCTAATCAAGGCTATGGTTTTTCCAGTGGTCATGTATGGATGTGAGAGTTGGACTGTGAAGAAAACTGAGCGCCGAAGAATTGATGCTTTTGAACTGTGGTGTTGGAGAAGACTCTTGAGAGTCCCTTGGACTGCAAGGAGATCCAACCAGTCCATTCTGAAGGAGATCAACCCTGGGATTTCTTTGGAAGGACTGATGCTAAAGCTGAAACTCCAGTACTTTGGCCACTTCATGCGAAGAGTTGACTCATTGGAAAAGACTCTGATGCTGGGAGGGATTGGGGGAGGAGGTGAAGGGGACGACAGAGGATGAGATGGCTGGATGGCATCACTGACTTGATGGACGTGAGTCTGAGTGAACTCTGGGAGTTGGTGATGGACAGGGAGGCCTGGTGTGCTGCGATTCATGGGGTCTCTCAGAGTTGGACTGAGCGACTGAACTGAACTGAACTCTTTTATATTAGCTAAGTATGTGTGTGTGTGTCTGCTATCAACCTTTTTTTTCTTCTAAGAATTAAAATGAAAGGTTCATGAGGAAAGGGATTTTGTCTTACTGCTGTATTTCTAGCACCCAAATAAGTACTCAGTTCATTGTTGTTGTTTAGTCACTAAGTTGTGTCCGACTCTTTTGGACCCTGTGGATTGTAGCCCACCAGGCTCCTCTGTCCATGGGATTTCCCAGGCAAGGATACTGGAGTGGGTTGCCATTTCCTCCTCCAGAGAATCTTCCTGAACCAGAGATTGAACCCATGTCTACTTCTTGGCAGGCAGATTCTTTACCACTGAGCCACCAGGGAAGCCCACCCAGTGCGTTAGAAATATCAAATAAAATCATCATGATGAACATGTATTGAGTACTTACAGCACGCTAGGTATTAATTTAATTATCATAACAATCTTGTAAGAAGTTTACTATTACTATCTCCATTTTACAGGTGAGGAAGGTGACACAGAGACAGAGTAACTTGCTCACAGTTACATATTTAGGAAGTGCTGCGTTTAGGATTCGACTCCATGCTGTCTACTTTCTATAAATATTTGTTGAGTATTAAAACAGTTGAGTTCAAGTCATCAAGAATTTTCTAGGTAGTTTCTATCTTTCTACCTGAGCACAGACTCAGATAGCAAAAGGCTGGCACTCGACCCACTCTACCCATTGCTTATGGCCTGCGTTTTAATTAACTCTTTGTGACTCGACTTGCTCCATAGCGTAAGAACTTTGCCAGAAGTTTAAGAATGGGATTCTACTTCTAGATCTGACATTGCTATCTTTGTGAACCAGGGCAGTTTTGTCAGTCTCTGTGGCCTGTTTCTGTTTGTAAAGTGATACTTTTTTTTTTTTTTAATTTCTAAAATTTTTATTGGAGTCTGTGTTGGCATTTCAGATACAACAAAATGAAAATGAGTCCTCTCCGACTCTTAACTTTGCCCCTTTAACAATACCAGGGAGAAAAGAGAAATCCAGTGCATTGATCATCAAAATATCAAAGTGATATGTTTTTGCCAGATAAATCCATTTATTTGAGGCATAGTAAAGCTTGATATTGGTCTTCAGTGGGTGTTGTTTGAATGAATAAGTAGGTGAGTAAATGAACATGTAAGCATCATTTGAGATTCCAGAGAATTGTTTTGTGTTGTTTTATTTGATTAGGCCAGAAGGCATAGGAAGATATGGACTTCACCAGAAGCACAAGCATTTCTCATCTGTTCTCCTTAGCACATGCTGCCTATTTCAGTTGTATCACCTGGGTGTCATCATTTCAGAAAACAGGAAATATATTCTGTTTTACCTCTTAACTCCCACCTTCCTTCAGATTAATATTACCAAAGCTCAAAGGAAGGTACAAAATTCTGAGCGTGTGTCAGTATCATGACCAGACAACATAGGTATCAGTGGCATATAGACCATAATCTTAGCTAGAAAACTAGATTCAGGGGCAAGAGACATAGATTTAAATTTCTGTTTCTGTCAGTAGCTGTGTACTTGTGACCCTTCCTGTTGAGCTGAAATGTGAACTGTAAGAACAAAGAAATCTGAGGTTTTAATATAATATGTGCTGTGTTGTACATTGGGAAGAGCATCCATAGACATGGGAACCAGTCTTGTGAGGTTAAAATTCCAAATCTGTTCCTTAATAGCCAAGCATCTTGGCCATTCCTGAATCTCAGGTTCCATCTGTAGAAAATGAGTACATGAGGGGATATGATAAGGATTATGGCTAGCGGAGTTGCCTGTTGAGATTCACGGATACTCCATAAATTCAAGCTTTAATTATCATTGTTATGAAAACTTTATTTTTATTATTATTATAAAGAAGGTTGAGTGCCAAAGAATTGATGCTTTCGAACTGTGTTGCTGGAGAAGACTCTTGAGAGTCCCTTGAACATCAAGGAGATCAAACCAGTCATTCTTAAAGGAAATCAACCCTGAATATTCAGTGTTCACTGGAAGGACTGATGCTAAAGCTGAAACTCCAATACTTGGCCATTTGATGAGAAGAGCCAACTCATTGGAAAATACACTGATACTGGGAAGGATTGAGGGCAAGAGGAAAAGAGGGCAACAGAGGATGAGATGGTTGTAAAGCATCACTGACTCGATGGACATGAGTGAGCAAACTCCAGAAGATAGTGAAGGACAGGGAGGCCTGGAATGCTACAGTGCATGGGTTGCAAAGAGTCAGACACGACTGAACGACTGGACAATTATTATTTAGATTCAGTTCAGTTCAGTCACTTAGTCATGTCTGATTCTTTGCGACCCCATGAACTACGACACATTATTTAGATTATGTTCTGTAATATTAATAGGTTCCTTCTTCTTGTACACTGTTCTTATACTTTGGCTATGCTCTATAGTAGCTGGTTTTAGAAAAGGCAGAGGAACCAGAGATCAAATTGCCAACATCTGCTGGATCATGGAAAAAGCAAGAGAGTTCCAGAAAAACATCTATTTCTGCTTTATTGACTATGCCAAAGCCTTTGACTGTGTGGATCACAACAAACTGTGGAAAATTCTGAAAGAGATGGGAATACCAGATCACCTGATCTGCCTCTTGAGAAATTTGTATGCAGGTCAGGAAGCAACAGTTAGAACTGGACATGAAACAACAGACTGGTTCCAAATAGGAAAAAGAGTGCGTCAAGGCTGTATGTTGTCACCCTGTTTATTTAACTTATATGCAGAGTACATCATGAGAAACGCTGGACTGGAAGAAACATAAGCTGGAATCAAGATTACCAGGAGAAATATCAATAACCTCAGAGATGCAGATGACACCACCCTTATGGCAGAAAGTGAAGAGGAGCTAAAAAGCCTCTTGATGAAGGTGAAAGTGGAGAGTGAAAAAGTTGGCTTAAAGCTCAACATTCAGAAAACTAAGATCATGGCATCCGGTCCCACCACTTCATGGGAAATAGATGGGGAAACAGTGGAAACAGTGTCAGACTTTATTTTTCTGGGCTCCAAAATCACTGCAGATGGTGACTGCAGCCATGAAATTAAAAGATGCTTACTCCTTGGAAGGAAAGTTATGACCAACCTAGATAGCATATTCAAAAGCAGAGACATTACTTTGCCAACAAAGGTCCGTCTAGTCAAGGCTATGGTTTTTCCTGTGGTCATGTATGGATGGGAGAGTTGGACTGTGAAGAAGGCTGTGCACCGAAGAATTGATGCTTTTGAACCGTGGTGTTGGAGAAGACTCTTGAGAGTCCCTTGGACTGCAAGGAGATCCAACCAGTCCATTGTAAAGGAGATCAGCCCTGGGATTTCTTGGGAAGGAATGATGCTAAAGCTGAAACTCCAGTACCTTGCCCACTTCATGCGAAGAGTTGACTCATTGGAAAAGACTCTGATGCTGGGAGGGATTGGGGGCAGGAGGAGAAGGGGACGACAGAGGATGAGATGGCTGGATGGCATCACCGACTTCGATGGACGTGAGTCTGAGTGAACTCCGGGAGTTGGTGATGGACAGGGAGGCCTGGCATGCTACGCTTCATGAGGTCACAAAGAGTCGGACATGACTGAGCGACTGATGTGATCTGATCTGATATAGTAAGGCTAACTCCAAGGTTCCACATAATAGAGTTTAGCTGCTTTAATTCTAATTTTCCTATCATGTTTTATTATAAATATTTGTTTAACTTAGCAAACTTTTGACCTTATAAAGTGTTACCCAACAAAATAAATAATTCTCAGAGCATGTTTTTGAAACAGGTAATTCTTTGTTAAAAGTCTTTGAATTGGTATCATTATTCTATAAACAATGGATTTTGCCATTAAATTAATAAAAAGCTGTTTTTAAATGTTTCATTAAAAGAGAATAATTGCAAATTAACATATCAATATGTATTTTAAGTTTAACAATGGACCTTCTAATTCTCTTAAGGGTGCAATACAAGTTTGTTCTCAATTTTAAGCAGTTTAAGGTGCATTTTTATCTTTCTCATTAATTTTTTACTTTTTCCTTTATCAGCTTAGCCAGAATCTTGGCTTTGACTTAAAAGGTGGGTTTTTGAAATCTTTGAATGAATCATAATCTCAAACATCCTGGCCTGTGTATTTCACAGCAGTTTTGCTTCTGTTTATTTTTTCTTAAAAAAAGTTTTTTAAAAGGAAAAAAAATAAAGAAAAAAAATTTTTTTTCTCTCTTAGTAACAAGTCTTCTATTTTTCCCTGCCTAGACTTTTGAGCTAATTTAAAAAATGTTTTAGTTTGTTTCCATTGCTCTGCTTTTAGAGAGGTTAGTAAGGTTGCCAGGAAGATAAAATCTCCATGTTTATTTATTTATTCAAATCAGAAGAAGAAGAAACTTTTCTCTTTACCTTTACATTTCATTTTTCAACTTAGTTTCTTTAGCTGGAGCTAAATGTAACTTGATGTATATAGAGTATTTGTTTGTTTTCTAAACTGTTCAGTCAGCAATGATTTGAGATTGTGGTTAGCATAATTAAAATGGTTTCTTTCAGATTTATTTTGTAAAAGAGCTATATCCTTCACTTGGGAATAGTTTGAACATGTTTTCAGTGCAAATTTTGAATGAAGACTTTAATTCATATTACGCTACGCTACGCTAAGTCACTTCAGTCATGTCCGACTCTGTGTGACCCCATAGACGGCAGCCCACCAGGCTCCCCGTCCCTGGGATTCTCCAGGCAAGAACACTGGAGTGGGTTGCCATTTCCTTCTCCAATGCATGAAAGTGAAAAGTGAAAGTGAAGTCGCTCAGTCGTGTCCGACTCTTAGCGAGTCCATGGACTGTAGCGTACCAGGCTCCTCCGTCCATGGGATTTTCCAGGCATGACATGTTATAAGCATTTTGTATCAGTTTTCAATAGAAAACTTCTGTAACAGTGTACCACATTCATTGGCTTAAAAATAATAACATAAATATATTATTTTACACTTTTGTAGATTAGAAGTCTGACAGGGGTCTCACTGGGCTAAAATCTAGGTTCCAACGCCTTTGTGGAAGCTGGAAGGGAGAACCTGTTCACTGGAACTTGTTCCCTGTTCCTATTATTATAACAGTAAATTGGACATGAAATTGGATTGATCACGTGACACTTGAACTACAGTTTTGCCTTCCAGATTTTCTCATTCTCTGTTTTTCTTCTTGTTAGTCTGTAATATCCCTACCATTTCCCTAAAATGACATTTTCAGGAGGTCATTTCCCTGATCAAGGATGTATAATGAATCCTATTGTCCACTCCACATATTACTTTCATTTGATTTCTTAGTTGGCTTTTAAGAGCCTCCATAATTTGGTTCTGTTGGACTCCTCCAAGCTTATTTTTTGCTTGGTACTACATATTGCTCATTGAGTTTCAGCTGTAGTCAGACTGGCTGTTACTATTATTCTTATTATTATATTGTCATTCATTGTTCCCTAAATGCTTGTTGAGGCCACATGGATACAACTGAAAGCAAAGAGATGTGGTATCTGTTGTCATGATGCAGAGAGTCCAGAGGAAAAGACAAATATTGATAGAAATTTAAAAATAGGAAAACATAAATTAGTCTTTTCCTACTTTTTTGCAATAAGTATGCACGCATGCACGTTCACACACATACACACACGCACACTTTTGTTTTTATATCCTATCTTTACTGTTTGCTGTATCTGTTAACACCCAGAATTATTTTCTTCTTTTCCTGAATTTGTACATATGCTATAAGTCTTTTAGAACTATACTAAATTGTGCATCCATAGTTAAGTTCATGTTGAGTTGAAGGTACTGCATTGGTCTGCAAAATCCAATTTTGAAAAACTGTTCAGTAGGGATTTAGACTTATCAATACTTTCCAAAAAGCTGAAATTTAAGACTTTAAATTGACTCTTAAATAGCAGTGCTCCATGAACACAACCACCTCTGATAACGATGGGCAAGTTAGAAGTACTCTGGACCATCTTTTATTTATGAAAGTAACATGCAGGCACGTTATATAAAATTTTCATCACTGCCTACTTGGGAAAGGTTTCAATTATGTATTTTGGAATGGTACCAGTTGAAGTTGAACAAAAAGGATTTATATTCTTTTTGACAGTTTCACTTTGAAACCACAGGAAGGCATTTTGTCATTTGAAGAAGACAGTATTTGAAAAAAAAATAATGTGAAGAATGTATATCTAATCCAGGGTGGCCGATGTCAGAGGAAGCAATAGGAAGTTGGAGCATTGTTTTTCTTGAAGTGGCATTTAGGATGAAACCCATGGCATTTAAAGTGGTGGTTAGCTATTTTTCGTCTTCCAGTGGAAATGAGCAACCAGTGTATGTCTGAAATATATGTAAACATCTTCCTTCCCTCCTTCCCTCTTTCATTCCCTCCGCCACCCTCTTGCAGGCTTATGTTATCCTACTCACTACTTTTCTGTCTAGGTCATCACTACTTTCTATCTAGGTTCCTCTTGGCCTTAGTTCCTGGATCCGTTTTCTGGAAACTTCTGTCTTCTCCTAGTATTATTTAACTTTCCTATGCTCTTAATGCCCTACACAGACTGATCGATCTACAGAACAGATACGAACTTTATTTTCACGAGTACCCTCATGTTTCTTACCCTGTGGACCTTTGAGTGAACCCACAGAACTTCCTTACACCCATCACAGAAGTACTTCAGCCTCCACACATTGGAAGTTTCATGCTGCTAGGGCAACTAATCGAATAGTAGAAATGTCCATTAATGGTATCTCTGAAGTCTCAAACATCCATTTCAAACTTTTCCCTCTCTTCTCCAACCATTAACCCAACCTCCACTATCCTCACTCTCAGAGGGTGATTTTATCTTCTATCCATGTTTTCAAATGTAAGCCATTTACATAGATATGAATGCTTGTCATCTTTCCACAGGAAGTTGTACAGCATCAGATATTTTGCTTAGTAAAGGATAAATCTACTTTTGCTTTATTGACTACGCCAAAGCCTTTGAGTGTGTGGATCACAACAAACTGTGGAAAATTCTTCAAGAGATGGTAATACCCGATCACCTGACCTACTTCCTGATAAATCTGTATGAAGGTCAAGAAGCAACAGTTAGAACTGGACATGGAACAACAGACTGGTTCCAAATAGGGAAAGGAGTATATTTGTATATTGTCACCCTGCTTATTTAACTTATATGCAGAGTACATCATGACAAACGCTGGGCTGGAGGAAGCACAAGCTGGAATCAAGATTGCCAGGAGAAATATCAATAACCTCAGATATGCAGATGACACCACCGTTATGGCAGAAAGTGAAGAAGAACTAAAAAGTGTCTTGAAGTGAGTGAAAGAGGAGAATGAAAAAGTTGGCTTAAGGCTCAACATTCATAAAACTAAGATCATGGCATCCGTCCCATCACTTCATGGCAAATAGATGGGCAAACAGTAGAAACAGTGTCAGACTTTATTTTTGGGGCTCCAAAATCACTGCAGATGGTGATTGCAGCCATGAAATTAAAAGACGCTTACTCCTTGGAAGGAAAGTTATGACCAACCTAGACAGCATATTGAAAAACAGAGACATTACTTTGTCAACAAAGGTCTATCTAGTCAAGGCTATGTTTTTTCCAGTGGTCATGTATGGATGTGAGACTTGGACTGTGAAGAAAGCTGAGCTCCGAAGAATTGATGCTTTTGAACTGTGGTGTTGGAGAAGACTCTTAAGAGTCCCTTGGACAGCAAGGAGATCAAATCAGTCCATGCTAAAGGAAATCAGTCCTGAATATTCATTGGAAGGACTGGTGCTGAAGCTGAAACTCCAATACTTAGGCCACCTGATGTGAAGAACCGACTCATGGGAAAAGGCCCTGATGCTGGGAAAGATTGAAGGTGGGAGGAAAAGGGGATGACAGAGGATGAGATGGTTGGATGGCATCACCTGTGTGATGGACATGAGTTTGAGTAGGCTCTGGGAGTTGGTGATGGACAGGGAAACCTGGGGTGCTGCAGTCCAAGGGGTTGCAAGTAGTCAGACACGACTGAGCAACTGAACTGAAAGGATAAATCTGCCCATCTCTGGCCAGCCCGTGCTCTTTTGGATATCACCTCTCTTCAGCTTGTGCTTCTCCACTGCTACTTCTACTTAGTCTAGAAATATGCCCAGTCCTAAAACCAACCAAACATCATTGCCTGCCTACAAGTTCTTTTCTGTCTTCCTATTTGTCCCCAATCCCTACCCCCATCCAGGCAACTTAAAAGAGTAGTTTGCACTCTTCCTCTGTTACCCTTTCTAATTTACTCAATAAGGGTTAAAATCGAAAAATCATTGCCAATTCCAGTGGATGTGGTTCAGGTCTTATGTTAAGGTATCTGGCATTGTTGTTCTGCCTTGAAACTTTAGAGACTCCTGATTCTTCCTGTGTGTGTCTGTTCCTTTTAACAGGAGGTGCTGAATATCTCTATCCCTCTAAGGTTAAAATTTAGCTCTTTATTTTCCACACCTGTGTTAACACTGGAGCTTCTCCTGAACTACCTTTACCATCTGGTCATGGGTTATGCAGGCCTGAATACTGAGCCATCCTTGACTTTTTCTTCTTCATCCTTCAGACCCAGTCAAACATAAAACTCTCCTTTTTATCTTTATTTCCTTAAATCCACATCCTTTTTCACAAAATTTTCATTAACCATTCAATACCTAATCTTGTTTGATGTGTGTTTCTGTTTAAACACACTTTATTTAGCATATTTGTAGTAACTAGCTAACATTGAACTCATGGCGAACAGCTCTATGCCTCATGCCTGAACTAAGGTTATCTGACACACACATTTTCTGCATAAGGCACATTACATCATAACCTTCTTAAGCTTAGGAACGCTAGAAGCCACTTCAGCACTATGCTTGGGACACAAAATCACCAACAAAAAGCTCAAAAATGTGAAAAACATGGCACTTCATAAGCCACAAAAAGGACACTTGTCTGTAATATGAGAACTGAAGAAGTTAGAGTGAATATTTATATGTTTCTGTGTTCAGTCTGTTGCACTATTTTTTCTGGTTGAGCTGTGTGAAGATTATCTGACCTCATACTATATATACAGGTTTATAGTTGGAAAACAAAGAAAATCTTAGTAACATTTTCAGAGAATTGTAGATAGTCTCTTTTATACTCCAGAACATGATTGTGGTAACTGCTTAATGCTATTTCTAACATGGAGTCTAAAACCATTTCAGTGTACTTTTATGATATATTACATTAAAAACCCATTACTGTATCTTGCAGTTTGAATGAATCTTAGAGCCATGCAAACTTCCCTGGTGGCTCAGATGGTAAAGCATCAGCCTACAATGTGGGAGACCTGGGTTTGATCCCTGGGTTGGGAAGATCCCCTGGAGAAGGAAATGGCAGCCCACTCTAGTACTCTTGCCTGGAAAATCCCATGGACGGAGGAGCCTGGTAGGCTATAGTCCATGGGGTCGCAAAGAGTCGGACATGACTGAGATATTGTTTCATTTATGCAAATATTCTAAATGTTAATACTCTTCATTAGAAAGTATTAAAGTATCACATTTGTTAAAATTACCAACGATCTCATCAGAAAAGGCTTTAATTATTGGGAAGCTGTCAAACTCATGGTGGTAAATATAAGATTTCTAAAACTTGAATTTTGTCATCGGCGGCAAATCTTGCCAGTTGTTTTCCTTGAAGTTCACTGTATGCACTTTCTAAACAATGTCTGCCAGATATCCAATCTGAATAACTATAATTTATCTGTCAGTTTTTCTTTCAAGGGAAATGGTGTTCCATGAAATAAGTGCTAGGTCAGCTGACAACTGAAACAATTGTCCAAGTGATTTTACTTGAGACAAACATTGTAATTTGGTGTGCAGCATAAGTACTTCCTCATCACACTGAATATTAAAAAGAAGTGTACTCAAGGATTAAGACTTAATAACATTAATATTTCTTATCACTTGATTAAGGACATTCTTAAGTGAAATTGAAATTTTTTTTCTTCTCATGCCTGACAGTAAAGAAAACAGTAACTAGTAGTAAAGTTTGGTGCCTTTGCCTTGATTCATGCTAAGATGCCAGCAGTTTTAACATCTGTGCTTTTGCACCATTAGTTCCAGTATTAATACAGTAGAAAAAGCTAATAACGTCTTAGGATTATTGGAGGAAAAGCTTTGACATTGCCAACCCCCTTCAAAGAGTCCTGGGAATCACCTGCGGTTTTTAGCCACACTGTAAGAACCACTGATCTAATAGATTTTTCTTTTCTAATTGCTTTTACTATTGGTCCCACTACAGTATTAAATAGTAGTGGAGAAAGTGAGTGCCTGTATCTTGCTCCTAATCTTAAGAGAAATATCTTTTGTGTTTTTCTGTTAAGATACTGGTTTTAAGACCAAGATTTACATATTTTATTATGTTGAAAAATACGTATCAGTTCCTGTTTTCCTGGGTGTTTTAAAAATCAGAACCAGACATTAAATTTTGCTAAAATATTTTATTTTTTCTTTTGTGATCTAAAGCAATAAGTCAGTAATTTTCTCCTCAGATGCTTTATTATGTAGTATTATATTAATGGACTCCTTAATTCATTAATATATTTCTTGGAATAAATCTCCCTCGGTCATGATGTGTAATATCTTAATGTAGTATTAGATTGTTGGATTTAGTTTGTTAGTATTTTATTTTTATAATGATACTGATGTGATATCTGTAATTTTTTGTACTTGTATTTATAGATTTAGGTTGTAATGTTATACTTACTTTACACAAAGAATTTGAAAGATCATTTCATATTTTGTGCTTTGGAATAACTTATGTGGCATGGGGATGATCTGGTCTTTTAAAGTTTGGTAGAATTCTCCAATGAAACCATCAGGGCCTGGAGATATTTAGTTGGGAATTTTCTTAAAATTTTCTTTATTTATAAGTTGTAACTGTCTTTTAAAACATTGTAGTACTAATTGGATAAAACTTCTGAACTGTGTTTTCTTTGGAAATTATTCATTTCATATAAGTTTTCAAATTTATCATAATAAAAATTTGCATCTATGTGTTTTATTTTTCAATTTTGAATGCTGTTTTCTTCTTCGTTTTGTTTTATGTTTGCCTTCTCCTCCCACTTTTTAAAAGTATTTTTTTCACTTATTCAAGGAACCAGTGTTTTGATTTATTATTAAGATCAATGTTTTTCTTTTTTCCACCTCATTGATTTTTGTGCTTATCTTTATTATTTCCCTCACTTTGCTTCTTCTGGTTTAGTTGTTTGTTTTCTGGCTTTTCTAGCACATTTATTTGTATTCTTTTGTTCTCATTAACAAAAGTGCTTGAAACTGTAAGTTTTCCACTCACTGTTTTAAGTGTATTTGATAATGCATAGTATTTTTATTAACATTATCTTTAGAAATTCTCAAATTGCTATTTTTTTCTCTTCCATCCAAGAGTTATTTAGTAAAGTTTTTTTTTTTTTTCTCCTTAATGTTCAGAAGGTAGGGCTTTTTATATTTTATTATTAATGTCTATTTTACTGTTTTTCCTGGAAAATGAAAACATTTTTTTAATACTTCTATTTTATGAAATGTACTCAAGCTTTCAGTATGACTCATATATGGTAAGCTTGTGATTATTTCACATAATCTTAAGATAAAGGATTTGTGTTTATTTCTTAGTGCTATTATAACAAAGTGTCATAAACTGCATGGCTTAAAACAACACAGATTTATTCTGTCACAGTTCTGGAAGCTGAAAGTTCATAATCAAGGTGATGGAAAGGCAGTGATCCTTCTGAAATCTATAGTGATGACTCCTTCCTTGCCTCTTCCTAGTTTCTTATGGTTTTATAGCAGTCTTTGGTGTTTCTTGGCTTGTGGCTACCACACTTCAATCTCTGCCTCTGTCTTCACATACTGTTCTTCTTTCTTGTGTCTCTTTCTTCTCCTCCTCTTACAAGGATACCAGTTATATTGGATAAGTTCTACCTTGACTCTGTATGACCTCATCTTAACTTGATAATACCACAAAGACCCTTTTTCCAAATAGGGATATATTCATAAGAACTGATGATGAGGATTTCCATATATCTTTCTTGGAGACACAGTTCAACCCCTAACAGTTTATCTTATGGCCACCCTAAATTCATATACTTTCTATATGCATAATATGTTCACCTAATCACACTGTCCCCCTCATTCTAGCATTAACTTGAAGTCCAAAATATCATCTTAAGTATCATCAATGCAAAGAGTCCCAAATATTATCACCTAAATCATCTGAATCAGTTATGAAGAGACTCAGAATATGAATTCCTTTTTATGGAAAATGAGTTTTCTGCTTCTAGAATGCAGTGGTAGAGCATCCGTAAGATAAACATTTCTATTCCAAAAAGGGGGCAATTAGAAAGAATAAAAGAATAGCAGGTTCCAAGCAAGATGATAACTCAGTAGGGCAAGTTGAGTTTCAGGGCCATAGAATAATTACATGTGACTGGATTCCCTGTCCTCTGGGATGGCTGGAATGGTAGGCTTGTTCTGGACCCATCCGTGTAGTGGTTTTATTCTCTTGGGTCTACCTTTGACTCCAGGCCTCTGCATCTGTGGCCCTGCCCTCAAAGTCATTCTTCCTTCATCAAAATAGGGCTAATTTCTATATACTTTTTATATATTTTCTTCCACTCTTCTCTACAGTTTCCATAGATAAGCTCATACAATAGAGGAAAAAAGCAAAAAGAAAGAATAGGGAAAAGGAGAAAGAATTAGGGAATAAAACCTATGATTGGAATTCAGCATGTATTATTCATTCAAAGGTGTGGAAAGAAGAAAACCTTGACTGAAGTACATGCAGAACCATTCTACTTTATGTCTGTGGGTGCATACCATATATACACACAATATGTATAAAAGAGGTAACTAATGAGAACCTGCTGTACAGCACAGGGAACTCTTAATGTTCTGTGGTGACTTAAATGGGAAGGAAATCCAAAAAAGAGGGTCTATATGTATCTGTAGAGCTGATTTACTTCGTTGTATAGAAGAATGAAGCTGTACCCCAATATAAAAAAAGATCTTAAGAACCCCCCTCCAAAAGCCCGGTATCCTGAAGCCTTGATTCAGAGTCACCCAGATAACCTGATTTTATTGACTTCTTCAGTTTTTCTATGGCCTTAAGTATTTGCTAGCATAATGCCGCACAAACAGCTAATATATTGGTGTGCTAAGCAGCATTTCTGCTGTCAGCAGTGCAGCAGCAAATGAAGTGCCTCACGAGGGAACTGTTGAATTAAATGGTACACACTGGACTGGCTTGGTTCTCTCTCATTTTGGAATGACTTCACCTTCTCCATTCCCAAGCGAGAAAAAAACTCTTTCCATCTGTGCTAGACTTGCATTCTGAAGGCATTTGGGGATTTATGATTCTTAGGCATGGAAGACAGGAGCAGGGAGGCACTAGCTGAATGTAAATCACCACACTGACTTTTAGAACTGTTACTATTGACTGGGGAGTTAATTGCCTGGGTATTTCATTTTTAACTATTGGGCTTAACTGGAAACTGAAAAGTTGACAAAACTACACTAAAGCTAGAAGAGAATAAAAGAAAAGGGTGAAGAAAAGAGATTGAAACTCAGAATGCATTTTCAGAATTTCTTGAACCAAAGATTTAAAAAATGACAGTGTTGGTAGTGTGTCGTATCAGTAATGCTAAAGTGTATATAATTTTTCCTTATAATTTGGTTAGGATATTGGGTCTGAGAGTTAATTCACTTGAAATGTTCCTAAATGAGAAGGCACTGGTTCTTGTCTTGATAATAAAGGAAGAGAAATACATGCAGACAGGTGTTGGATACCAGGGAATCTTCACAATTTTTATTCTAAAACCAACCTGTGGCAACGTTTGGAACTATGGTTCTAATCTCAGATTTAGAGAGACTAGGGCCTGTTGATAATCTTTATTTATTTTAGTAGGAAATTGTTGGGATACATCAATAATAGTACCTTATTAAATATATGTTCCACTTTGTAAATATTTGCCACCTAATGTTTATTGGAATATTTCCTTAGTCTCTGGAAACCTTGACAAATATATTGATAACATTACATAATCTTTAATGACTTATAAGCTAATATGTCCAGTAAACCAATGAAAGCTATTATATTTTTTTCAGAAATGAAGCAATTAATGTAGCATACTAAAGAAAAATATAAATGATATTTTATTCATCTTAATTTAGTAATAAATTGCATACATGACTTCTTTCTCTTTGCCATTCCCTAGCTCACTGGAAATGTTAGGATCATTCTACCTTGTACTTGGGTGGAAATGCTTATGAATTAGTTTTGCTTTGTTTTAATAATATGGCTACTAAAGTGCATTCTATTTCCTTTACTCAGCCTGCTGTGCAGATATTCAGTGGTTTTCAAACTTTAAGATTTGAACTTGTTAATCCAGCTCCTGGATCCCCTGTGTCTCTCACTGTGTTTCTCTTCTAAAGTACAGCCCTAGAGGTTGGGCATCATCCAGCCTGCTCTTTTCTTACAGATACAGAATGGTCTAGCATCTGTGTTTCTTCCCTTTAACTTTTAAAAACCTTTCTCTTCTTGCTGAGCTATTCTTTCACTTCTCATTTCTATTCCAGACACTTCCCCTATTTTTATAGTTGTCCCCTATAGTAATGACTCACATTTATTAAAACTAGAATTTTTATGGTTGCTGAAAAAGCACAGAAGCAAAGCTATGTATCCTGGAATTTAGCATAAGACAACTCATGTTTGGGGAGGCATCTCAATGTTTCTTTCTGCTCCTTGGACAGTACTGATAGCTATATAAAAGAGATGGATCAAAAGCAAAGAGCACCAGCCTGCCTGAGGGATACCATACAGGATTTGTAGTCTAGTGAGATTGATCCTACTGTATCTCTGATAAGATGATGCTCAGAAATTAGGTCCTGGGAATGTTTAGAAAACAGTTAAAGGCCTGTGCTGTTGGGGTTGAGTTTTACTTTCTGATATCCTTCTTTCCTTCATAGATGAAGCCAGGGTTGACTCAATGCTAAGTTGTTCAGTTTGACTAATTGATGTCTGAATAGTTAAGACCTTAACCTAGCTTTTGGGAAAACACCATTCTTTTAATTACCAAAGATAATCAAGTAGAGAGAATGGTGTCCAGCAGTCTACATCATATTGGAAGGACATCATACAGTCACATTCCATGTTTGGTCCTTTATTGAATGCCCAAATTAGGATAAATAGTAATATAATAATAACTGTTTAAAAAAATTTTTACAACAGTACCTTCTCTCTACTGGGTAAAGACTGCTTTCAGATCTGCCACAGAAAACAAGACCCTCTTTTCTTAGGGTTTAGCATGACACATTTAGCTATATTTTCAGTAACTTTTTTTCTTTACTGACTTATTTCTTATATTCAAGTTAGACAAATATCACACTTTTCTACCATCTAGTGTTGTTTGGTGTGATCTACTGGCTTGTATCTTAATTACAGGTGAAGATGAACAAGAGAATTCCATTTATGAACCAATTGCAGAAAAGCAGACTGATTTAAACAGTACTACAAGAGGTGTGATAGCACATTAAAACATGTAGGAAATAGCATGAGCCCTGTTGTTGATTAGTTGCTCAGTTGTGTCCCACTCTTTTGAGACCCCATGGACTATAGCCTATCAGGTTCCTCTGTCCATGGGGATTTCCTAGGCAAAATTATTGGAGTGAGCTGCCGTTTCTTTCTCCAGGGGATCTTCCTGACCCAGGGAATGAACCTTCATCTCCTGCATTGGCAGGTGGATTCTTTACCACTGAGCCACCAGGGAAGCAACATGAACCTTAAGAAAGACTAAAAGCAGTGATTGAAGAGAAATTGCCATCACTGTCCATGGTTTTTGTTAGTATTTCTGGCCTGTTTCATTTCAGGCTCTGCACTCCACGTTAGAGACTTGGGTCATACAGGCTGCGTGTTCTCCATAGTTTAGAATGTGACATGATTTTGAGAAGAACCCATTTTTATCAAGGTTCAAAAAAGATCCTTTGCTGTCTCTGGGATTTGGCTCAAGATAATGTGTGGAAGTGGCAGAATAGAAAAAGTGACTGGCAATAAATTGAATTTTGAAAGTTACATAGAGGTGTATGTTTGAAATACTCTCTATTAAAAAGTTAAAATAATATAAAGACAAAAAATAGAATCTAAAAAATTATAAAAAAAGGAAAAAGTTTTTGTTTGTTTGTCTTTTTTGGCCGTGTCACTTGGCTTGTGGGATCTTAGTTTCCTGACCAGGCATTAACCCCAGGCACTTGGTAGTGAAAGTGCCAAGTCCTAACCACTGGATCACCAGGGAACTCCCCGAAAAAGTCCTTTGTTATCATATGGTGTCCAAGGGTAAGAAGTATGTATTAATACAAATAGTTTTGTGGTTTTAAACTTAAAGAGATTCATAGAATGCCTTTATCAGAATCATCTGGGGCTCCTCTCTAGAGATTCTGATTCAATAGACCTGGGAAGGGAAACAACTTTCTGGGGATTCTGATCTGCTGACATGTTTGGGAACCACTGCCATTGTTAACTGGCTAGATTGTGCCATGAGTTTCATGAACTCATTATGCCATGAAAATCATTTGGAAAAAAACAGATTTTGATGAAGATATACAAAAAAATATAGAAAATGGTAACATTGGTGAAGTTGACACAGCACTTTTTCAGAGTTGACAGCCTCTGGTGTTGGTTTCTTTGGAATGAGATCTAGTGAGAATTCATAGAACATTAGAGCTGAAATCTTACTTAGATATCTCTTGTCCAGTCTCTTCACTTTATAGACCAAAATTATTGTCATTCAGTTTTTTTTTTTTTTAATGAGTAAACAGTGTGGGCAAGCAGGAACACATTAGAATTTTTACCTTTGCTTATTAAGGATTGTCTTAATGCAGAATGGTTTGTCTTTTTACCTTTGCTTATTAGTCATTGTCTTAATGCAGAATGGTTTGAATGCTCACACTTGGGCATATAGACTTTCTCTAGGTTGGTTTTTTCAGGTGTATCAGTGGTTCTCAAGTTTAATATGTAAAAGAATTATTACACAAAGTAATATATACATACCTATATAATGTATTTAAGGCAGATTTAAAGAGTTTTCTTGATTTTAATTATGTAACATTTTGACTACAGGTCATTATACCCCAAGCTCTCTGTAAGATGTGAATGCTATAGAAAAATACCTGTCTCATTATAGCTAGGGCTTCCCAGGTGGCTCAGTATTAAAGAACCCAGGAGATGTGGGTTCGACCCCTATGTTGGGAGGCTCACCTGGAGAATAAAATGGCAACCCACTGCAGTATTCTTGTCTGGGATATCCTACAGGTAGAAGGACCTTGGAGGGCCGCAGTCCATGGAGTCACAAAAGAGTTGGACGCGGCTTACCAATTAAACAATAACACTATAATTAAGTGATTGGGCATGATACAGTGGGGAAAGGAGAGTAACTGAAAATGAATAGTCCTTCAAGAAGAAAAGGATAATTACTTCCTAGTTTCTAAATTCCCTCCAAAATGAAAAGAGGCCAAAGACACATTAACTAAGCACAGAAGCAGAAGTTATATATTTTGCTCTCAAAGGACATGGTGGTGGTTCTCTTTTGCTAAGAGAGGGTAGTGCTAACCATCTAATTGTAGGGCAATTTCCTGGAACTTTGGCAGAAAGAAAATGACTGGACAGAGCTTCTTAGTTGACATCATTTGGGTTTAGTGTTACCTTGATCCAAGTGTAGACAGCCCATACACAGCCTCCTCCCTGTATGCCTGACAGTGTTGCTCAGGTGTTGCTTTACTTTTTAAACCTGTACATTGCAGTTCAAATATAATATAATATGATTCCTATGGAGGAAATGTGTTAGTTTCACTTATAAAAACATTTCAAGAGAGTAATTTCCTACTAGAAATCCAAGGGAGTATTTTACCTCTAAAAAGCTAAAATGGAAATTACTGAAAGGACAGTAGGCAACTTGTATAAAATGATGACTAGAAGTGACAGTGGATTTATGTCAAGTTTTGGCAAATAAAAATTCCAAAATCACTGCAGATGGTGACTGCAGCCATGAAATTAAAAGACGCTTACTCCTTGGAAGGAAAGTTATGACCAACCTAGATAGCATGTTCAAAAGCAGAAACATTACTTTGCCAAAAAAGGTCCGTCTAGTCAAGGCTATGGTTTTTCTTGTGGTCATGTATGGATGTGAGAATTGGACTTTGAAGAAGGCTGAGCACCGAAGAATGGATGCTTTTGAAATAAGACTCTTGAGAGTCCCTTGGACTGCAAGGAGATCCAACCAGTCCATTCTGAAGGAGATCAGCCCTGGGATTTCTTTGGAAGGAATGATGCTAAAGCTGAAACTCCAGTACTTTGGCCACCTCATGCGAAGAGTTGACTCATTGGAAAAGACTGATGCTGGGAGGGACTGGGGGCAGGAGGAGAAGGGGACGACAGAGGATGAGATGGCTGGATGGCATCACTGACTCGCTGGACGTGAGTCTGAGTGAACTCGGGGAGTTGGTGATGGACAGGGAGGCCTGGCGTGCTGCGATTCATGGGGTCGCAAAGAGTCGGACACGACTGAGCGACTGATCTGATCTGATCTGAAGTTTAGGTATTGAACTAGTCACTTTGTGGCTAGCTAAATGTTTCTATGAATTTAAACAGAGTATATTATGAGTAGAATTTGGAAGACGTATTAGAATAAGAACCAAAAATTAAATTCACTGTGAACTTGTTCCGTTATTGCCATTTACCCCAAATCTGTAATGATCAATTTTCACCTACTAGAAACACAGCCTTTTCTACTTTGTTCTGTTCCTATCATGGTGAAGCTTCAGTGCATCTGACAAAAGAATTGGCAGCTGGATATGCAAAAACTGCCATAACAGGTCAGTTTCAGTTTTAGATAAACAGTGCAGTGTCTTTTGTACTGTGTAACCAGAGCCAGAATGTATAGTATCTGAAAGAAGCAAGATCTGCATGAGAAGAACTTGAGCCCTGAGTCAGGCCTGGGTTCCAGTTCTGTAGATCTGGGTTACTTCAGGCCTTTGGCTTCTATGAGACCAGTTCTTCTTACAAAGTGATGTGACTCTTTCAATTCTGGTTTCCTCGGTGTATATGCCCAGCAGTGGGATTGCTGGGTCATAAGGCAGTTCTATTTCTAGTTTTTTTAAGGAATCTCCACACTGTTCTCCATAGTGGCTGTACTGGTTTGTGTTCCCACCAACAGTGTAAGAGGGTTCCCTTTTCTCTACACCCTCTCCAGCATTTATTGCTTGTAGACTTTTGGATCGCAGTCATTCTGACTGGCATGAAATGGTACCTCATTGTGGTTTTGATTTGCATTTCTCTGATAATGAGTGATGTTGAGCATCTTTTCATGTGTTTGTTAGCCATCTGTATGTCTTCTTTGGAGAAATGTCTATTTAGTTGTTTGGCACATTTTTTTGATTGGGTCGTTTATTTTTCTGGAATTGAGCTGCAGGAGTTGCTTGTATATTTTTGAGATTAGTTATTTGTCAGTTGTTTCATTTGCTGTCTTTTCACCTTGCTAATAGTTTCCTTTGTTGTGCAGAAGCTTTTAATTTTAATTAGGTCCCATTTGTTTATTTTTGCTTTTTTTTCATGCTGCTTTGTAATCATTTTTTTGTTAGTATTTATTTATTGATTTTTATTTATTTTTCTTTTTTTTAAATTTTATTTTATTTAACTTTATAATATTGTATTGGTTTTGCCATATATCAAAGTGAATCTGCCACAGGTATACATGTGTTCCCCAGCTTTTATTTCCAATATTCTGGGAGGTGGGTCACAGCACAAATCCTGCTGTGATTTGTGTCAGAGAGTGTTTTGCCTACATTCTCCTCTAGGAGTTTTATAGTTTCTGGTCTTACATTTAGATCTTTAATCCATTTTGAGTTTATTTTTGTGTGTGGTGTTAGAAAGTGTTCTAGCTTCATTCTTTTACAAGTGGCTGACCAGTTTTCCCAGCACCACTTGTTAAAGAGATTGTCTTTTCTTCATTATATATTCTTGCCTCCTTTGTCAAAGATCAGGTGTCCATAGGTGCGTGGATTTATCTCTGGGCTTTCTATTTTGTTCCATTGATCGATATTTCTGTCCTTGTGCCAGTACCACACTGTCTTGATGACTGTGGCTTTGTAGTAGAGCCTGAAGTCAGGCAGGTTGATTCCTCCAGTTCCATTCTTCTTTCTCAAGATTGCTTTGGCTATTCGAGGTTTTTTGTATTTTCATACAAATTGTGAAATTATTTGTTCTAGCTCTGTGAAGAATACTGTTGGTAGCTTGATAGGGATTGCGTTGAATCGATAGATTGCTTTGGGTAGTATACTCATTTTCACTATATTGATTCTTCCAATCCATGAACATGGTATATTTCTCCATCTATTAGTGTCCTCTTTGATTTCTTTCACCAGTGTTTTATAGTTTTATATATATAGGTCTTTAGTTTCTTTAGGTAGATATATTCACCAAGGAAACCAGAATTGAAAGAGACACGTGTACCCCAATGTTCATCACAGTACTGTTTATAATAGCCAGGACATGGAAGCAACCTAGATGATGAATGGATAATCAGCAGATGAATGGATAAGAAAGCTGTGGTACATATACACAGTGGAGTATTACTCAGCCATTAAAAAGAATACATTTGAATCAGTTCTAATGAGGTGGATGAAACTGGAGCCTATTATACAGAGTGAAGTAAGCCAGAAAGAAAAACACCAATACAGTATACTAATGCATATATATGGAATTTAGAAAGATGGTAATGATAACCCTGTATGTGAGACAGCAAAAGAGACACATGTATAGAACAGTCTTTGGATTCTGTGGGAGAGGGAGAGGGAGAGGGTGGGATGATTTGGGAGAATGGCATGGAAACATGTATAACATCATATAAGAAACGAATTGGCAATCCAGGTTCAATACAGGATACAGGATCCTTGGGGCTGGTGCACTGGGATGACCCAGAGGGATGGTATGGGGAGGGAGGTGGGAGGGGAGTTCAGGATGGGGAACACGTGTACGCCCGTGGTGGATTCATGTTGATGTGTGGCAGAACCAATACAATATTGTAAAGTAATTAGCCTCCAATTAAAAAAAAAAAAAAACAAAGTGATGTGAATATTACCTTCTTTACTACCACATAAAGCTCTTGTGAGTTCCCTGTGCTATACAGTAGAACTCTACTCAGTGCACTGTGGTGATCTAAATGCGAAAGAAATCCAGAAAAGAGGGGACAGCTGATTCACTTTGCTATACAGTAGAAACACAATATTGTAAAGCAGCTATACTCCAATAAAAAGTAAAAAAATAAATTCAAGGGGGCTTCCCTGGTGGTCCAGTGGTTAAGAATCCACCTGCCATTGCAGGAGACACGGTATTGATCCCAGCAAGATCCCACATGCTGAAGAGCAGCTGAGCCCCTGCATCACAACTGCTGAGCCTGCACACCTAGATCCCACGCTCCAACTGCATCAAGAGAAGCCACTGAAATGAGAAACCAGTGCACTGAAATGAAGAGTAGCCCCCACTTGCCACAACTAGAGAAAGCCCACCTGAAGCAAAAAAACCCCAGTGCAACATTAATTTAAAATTCAAAAAAATAAATTCAAGCAGAAAAAAAAAGTTCTTGTGAGGATAACATGTGATACTGGATGCAAAATGAAAAGTACGAGAGTAATATGAAATGAGATTTTTGACTCACTGCTTTTATGTATTTGACTTTTCCATCCTCAGCATCTTTTTTTTTTTCCAAAAATTTTAAAAAGTTAAAATCCTGTCATATGTATCTTTTTCCCAGATATGCAAGTCGGGGAATGGGCAGGAATTGGTGTGAAGTGGAGGGAAGGCCAGCCTTGGAGGAGCTGTCCCGTGATGAACAGCTGGCTAGATAGAAACGGCAAATCTTTTATTTTTAAAATAATCTTTCTTCATATTATTTTTAGAGGAAATTCTGGACAAATATCTAGAAATACTTGGAAATTTGTTCAAGTAGTACAGGTAATTTGCTTATTCAGGATATAAGTGCAGTCTGCAGATTTGGGCAATGTTTTGTTTATAGAATAATCCAACATACGCTTTTGAGTTAGTACCGAACAGAGAGAAGCTAGTGCTATACTCGGATTTTTTTTGGCATAAATACATGATTTACTAATGGCTGAAACTTGGTTAGATGCCAAAGAAGGAACTACATTCTTATTATTAATATTTCATTAGTCACTAATTGGTTTTTTGCATAGAAATAGCAGTTCCTACTGTTTGGAGAAGGCAATGGAACCCCACTCCAATACTCTTGCCTGGAAGATCCATGGACAGAGGAGCCTGGTAGGCTGCAGTCCCTGGGGTCGCTAAGAGTTGGACATGACTCAGCGACTTCACTTTCGCTTTTCACTTTCATGCATTGGAGAAGGAAATGGCGACCCACTCCAGTATTCTTGCCTGGAGAATCCCAGGGACGGGGGAGCCTGGTGGGCTGCCGTCTATAGGATCACACAGAGTTGGACACGACTGAAGCGACTTAGCAGCAGCAGCAGTGTTATGAAATGATGTAATAACAGTTCCTTTTGTTAATGTTATAAATGATGGAATATTGTTTTTATAAATAGCTTAACTTTTAAATTTTATTCATGAATCTGACCTGAAGCATCCCAACATGGTAACTAAACTATTTCCTAGCCTATATATTACATTAAATGTTCCACTAATACTGCTTTATGGCCCTGTGGAATTTTTCTAAACACAGGAGTGTGTTTCTAAACACAGAAGTGTAGCCTGGTTATGGTGTTTTGTCCAGTAGCTAAGACCTTCTCTCTAGATAATTCTTTGCCTCCCTGTCTCGGGAGTTGCAGAGTCTGAAGAAAGGCTATTCTATTAAGCTCTTCTCTTGAAGCTTCTAAAACCATATTATCATTTTCTTTATAGTCTAATGATAATTCAGTACCTTGGTTGTATCAAGTGTGCTTCTCTGAGACTAAGTCATTGTAGTATTTAAAAAATTTGATATGCATCAAGAATTAATTTACTATATTGAGTGCATTTGATATTTTAAAATTTCCAGTCACGAATAAGGCTAAATGACTCCACCATTTACTGGTTATGTGACCTTGGGAAGTTTAAAGAACTTTTCTGTGATTCTATTCCGTTGTTGGTAAAAAAAAAAAAGAAAAAAGGAAATAACAGTACTACCTAAAAGATTTGTTGGAAAGTTTTAATAAGCGTTCCTTACATTTAAGTGCTGAGCACAGCACAGATTAAGCACTTGATAAAAAATTGGCTGTCATTGTTATTATTATCATATGTGAAGATCAGTTATTATCATGGTACTGTTATAAAAGATATGGATATTGGAGCTATATTTGTATTTCCTCAAATATTGAATGGGCATATGTTTTAAAAAGTGAATCATTGTATTTATCGTGTTTACCCATCTCATAAATATAAGATTCAAAATGTGGATAAGCCAGTCTGTACTTGAATTTTTATATTTGAACTCTATAATTCTGTATACTTTGTTTTGTAAGACAAAAAAATGCATAGATAATAGAATCAGAGAGAACATTTTAAAATTAGTAGCACTGCAAACACTTCAAATGATGCCCAAGAACCATTTATGTTGTTCTTCCTTAATTGTGACTCAGTCAGCTATTATAGTAGATGATTTTGGTTGCCACCCCAACAACCATCCATCTTCCCCTCTTCCTCTTCCTTGTTAGCACAGTTCTAATGCTGTTCAGGTATCTGCTTGTCTCTCAGTGACTCTGAGTTAGATACTGATAGAACTTATCCAATTTAGTGTACCCTCCTAGTCCCCTTTGCTGGTAATTGATTTAAGCAACAGCGTGTTGTAAAGCTGTAACTAATGAAAGGGAGAAAAAGTCTGCTGGAGGGATTCTGAGAAATGTTTTATTTGCTCTAAAAGGAGAAAGCTCTCCTTTCCTGTTTCTGGACACTGTGATTCTTGGAACTGTCGTAGGCATCCTGTGATCATGAGGTCATAAGCTTCAAGACAGAATTGATACGTGAAGATGGCAAAGCAGTAAGATGAAGCTAAACTTGGGTCCTTGAAGATGATTTTAAAGTATTGAATTAACCAACACTGGAATTGCCAACCTCTTGAGTTCTTTTGTAAGGTAATAAATTCCCTCTTGGTGTCATTTAGTTGACTCAGGGTTTTCCGATAAAAGCTAAAAGCATCCTAAATAATAAAAGCATCCTAAATAACATTAGCTAAAAGCTTCCTAAATAATATTACTCATTGTATATTTTTATTTTCTTGTAATGCCATGTAAAAATTATATAAATGGAAAATATAAGCAATTTATAACTATGTGGAATTCTGTGGATGCTAAAATTCTCATACAGAATATTTTCTGAAAATAAGCAGCATATGACATCTTTCTCAAATTTAAGTAGAAACACTTCCTATAGTGCTTATCAGTAACAATGCTTGACAATACTTTTTAACTTAAAAATTTGTGTTAAATTTTTTAACTTTGAAATTTTATTTTCTTAGTTTTTAAAATTTTTATTTATTTGTTTTTGGCTGTTCTAGGTTTTCGTTGCTGAGTATGGGCTTTCTCTAGTTGCCAGGTGTGGGCTTCTCATTGAGATGGCTTCTCTGGCTGCAGAGCACGGGCTCTAGCATACACGGACTTCAGTAGCGGCGGCTCGTGGGCTCAGTAGTTGCAGCTCCCAGGCGCTAGAGCACAGGCTCAGTAATTGTGGCACACGGGTCCAGGTGCTCTGTGGAGGATCCATGGGATCCTCTTAGACCAGGGATCAAACCCCTATCTCCTGCATTGGCAAGCAGATTTCTTTTCCACTGAGCCACCAGGGAAACCCCAAAATTTATTTTTTAATTTTAAAGGTTCTTTTACTATATATATATTCCATATGTACAGTGAACTGCATAAATCTTAGTTGACACTCAGTTTTTATGAAGTTTTTTTTAATGTTTTTGTAAAGTGAACATACCCTTGTAAACCATCACCCATATCAAGATATAGACTGTTACTGGCTCCCCAGAAATCTTCCCTGTGCTTTCCTAAGTCAGCATTGACCCTCATTCCAGGGGTAACCACTTTTCTAACACCATAGAAAAAATTTGCCTGTTTTGAGTGTTATATTTGTCATATAATATGAACCCTGACTTTTTTTGCTTAACAATTTGGAATGAGATTTATTTACATTATGCACAACAATAGCAGTTTATTTTATTTTATTTTTTAACTTTACAATATTGTATTGCTTTTGCCATATATCAAAATGAATCCACCACAGGTATATATGTATTCCCCATCCTGAACCCTCCTCCCTTCTCCCTCCCCATACCATCCCTCTGGGTCGTCCCAGTGCACCAGCCCCAAGCATCCAGTATCGTGCATTGAACCTGGACTGGCGACTCATTTCATATATGATATTGTACATGTTTCAATGCCATTCTCCCAAATCATCCCACTCTCTCCCTCTCCCACAGAGTCCAAAAGACTGTTCTATACATTTAGTTTCTACTTAGTATCCTGTTGTATGAATATACCATAATCTCTCCATTTTGTATTATGATATACGGTGGTTTTTTGGCTACTGCGAATGATGAAGCAATGAATACTCTAATACAATTTTTTCATTGTATGTATATTCATACATTTCTATTGTATGTGTAATTAGGGGTGGGTTTGCTGAGTCATAGGATAGGCAAATGTCCTTCTTTAGTAGGTATTGTCAAAGGTATTTTCTAAAGTGATTATATCAACATGCACTTCTACCAGCCTTATATGAATGTAAAATTTGCTCCACATGCTTGCCAGCATAGTATATTGTAAATTTTAATTTAGCTTGTCTGGTGTTGTATCATGCTATCTCATGTTTTCATTTTCATTTTAATTACCATTTTCCTGATAAATAGTGAGGTTGAGTGCCTCAGTCTTTTAGAGTTCCTTTGATTCTTTCGAGTTCCTATGTACACAGTTTTGTGATCTCTGAATAATATGTTTATTTCTTCCTTTCTGATCCTCACCCCTTCAATTTGTTTTTCTTCCTCACTACACTGGTTAGGAGCTCAAGTACAATACTGAATAAAAGTAATCATTTAAAGGTAGCAGACATTCTTGTTCTCATTTTAGTGGGAGAGCCTTCAATATTTCATCTTTAAATATTACATATGCTCAAGGTTTTGTGCAGATAAATTTATCATGTTAAGGAAGTTTTCTTCTCATTTGCTAAGCTTTTTTTCAGGAAGTAGTTGAATTCTATCAAATACTTTTCTGGATTTGGTGCACTACTGGAATTATCATATGTGTTTTATAGTATCTTCTGTTAACACAGTGAACTATCCTGAATGGCTCTTAATATGAACTGATCTTGTATCTCTAGAATAAACTCAGTGTTCTATTTGCTTCACACATGTACAGCTTAAAAATCAGAAGTGCCTTTGGGAAAAGTGTGATCTTACTTCATTTTACTTCTTCTACTCCTGTGTCTTAGGTCCTTAAGTTCTGCCTGCTTTAGTGGCATGGAACTCGGAACTCCAGTTTTTGTCACCCTAGGTTTAGTAAGACCAGTGTAGCCTGTGGGTCGCGTATTTTTTTTTTTAAACTCGATACAGATTTACAAGTGTCTTGAAAAAAAATGTGATTAAAGCATTCAGTTCAGTGAAGTTTCTTTAAGCAGAATCTTGGCCCCTCAAGTCCTACTTGCTTTGGTTACTCTCCACAGCCTTAAGACAGGATTTTTGTTTGTTTGTTTTTATATAGGTCTTAGAGTTGGCCTGAGCAAGAGGGTTCTTTTGAAACAAGTTGCAACTTAATGGCTAGAAGTAGGATTTCCACAGTATGTTTTAAAAGGCTCTGTGCCTATCTTCTGCAGCTTTTATCTAAAGTTCAGTCCATACTTAATATTGGGTTGACCAAAAAAGTTCATTTGAGTTTTTTCATGCTATGCTAGAAAACCTGAACAAACTTTTCAGCCAATGAAATATATATTCTGAAAAAAAAAAAGAAAAAGAAAAAAATCCCACACAAAGTAAAACCTAAACATATGAAGGACCCACTTTCAGATCCCCCTTCCTCTTAGATGCCTCCACTTCTCTCTCCATAACCAGGTGTAATTGTATTAACAAAGTTCCTGATACTTAGTTGTCCTTGAAGTATTTCTCTCCTCACATCTTTGATGATAAAAATATATGATACCTCCATGTCTTATTGAAAATTGATAAAATATAGCATACCTATCTGTCCAAGTATAATTTATTTTATTTCTTGGGTAATAATAGCCTGCTAAAATAGTGTGCTAAATTACTTATGAAGTTCGTGTTTCTTCCACTTTATTTTCTTTGTTAAGCCTTGAGGTATGTACCGTCTCTGGTCCTTTAAGAGTACTTTAAGAGTATTTTTTTAAAGAAGCACTTAAAAATATAGAAGTCTGCAATGACTCTCCGTGTTTGTTATTAGTCTTTCCTGTTTCTTTTTCCTTTTTTAAAAGATTTTTTAAAAATGTGGACCATTTTTAAAGTCTTCATTGAATTAGTTACAATATTGCTTCTGTTTTATGTTTTGGTTTTCTGATGAGGCCTGTGGGATCTTAGCTCCCCTTGCAGGGGTCAAACCTGCACCCCTTCATTTGGAAGGCAAAGTCGTAACCACTGGACCGCCAGGGAAGTCCCCTTGTCACTCTTGTTTCTTATTGTTGTTTCTTCAGCTCTATAGTCTCTGGCCTTCTCTGGATCCTAATACTTACCTGGTATTCTTTTTCTAAATAACTATCTTTGCAAGTTTTACATTTTACAACTATTTTTTGTAAGTAATTTAACTTTGTTGTAAAATTTTGGAAGGCCTAGGAAATTGCAACAAAGAAAATAAAAAGTGTCTGAATCTTACCATCCTAAGTGAATCTCTATTAAAATCTGGATATCTCTTCTTCAAGGAAGAGTGTAATGCTTTCTGTTTTTCAGACAATTAATCTGTCTCTGAAATCTATCCTTTTTTTTTTTTTTGCTGATGGTTGTTCATGATAGTCTCTCAGTTGTGTCCAACTCTTTGCAACCCCATAGACTGTAGCCCACCCTGCTCTTTTGCCCATGAATTCTCTAGACAAGAATACTAGAGTGGGTAGCCATTCCCTTCTCCAGGGGAATCTTCCAGACCCAGGGACTGAACCTCCGTCTCCTGCATTGCAGATAGATTCTTTATCATCTGAGCCACCAGGAAAGATAGAGATTAATACCCTTTCCCCCTACTGAGATTTGTTGTATATAAATTGTAGTGTAAGAATGAGGTCTGGACTCTTAATTTTCTCAAATAACATATTATCTTCCACAGGGCTCATGATTTTTCATACTTGTATTAATGTGATCACAGAAACTCAATGTCTCTAGTTAAGTTTCTATTGCCAGCCTCAACCTCATGGAATAGGAGAGTCTCTAGCTTTCTTCACCTAAGGAAGGAATTACATCTTGTCAGGTCTGCTGCTAGGTAGATAAAATACTCACCAAGTCAAGTAAAGCATCATTGAAAGTCTCTGAGCAAAATGAAATTTGTTCAGACAACTAGCAAACTTCCTGTTTTCTGGGAGAATGAGATTTAGGTCTTGGTCTTGTGGAGGTAAGTTTAAAATGCCCTAGTATGGGCTGGAAGAAGCACAAGCTGGAATCAAGCTTGCCAGGAGAAATATCAATAACCTCAGATATGCAGATGACACCACCCTTATGGCAGAAAGTGAAGAGGAATTATAAAGCCTCTTGATGAAAGTGAAAGAGGAGAGTGAAAAAGTTGGCTTAAAGCTCAACGTTCAGAAAACGAAGATCATGGCATCCGGTCCCATCACTTCATGGGAAATAGATGGGGAAACAGTGGAAAAAGTGGAAACAGTGTCAGACATTATTTTTTTTGGCTCCAAAATCACTGCAGATGGTGACTGCAGCCATGAAATTAAAAGATGCTTACTCCTTGGAAGGAAAGTTATGACCAACCTAGATAGCATATTCAAAAGCAGAGATATTACTTTGCCAACAAAGGTCCATCTAGTCAAGGCTGTGGTTTTTCCAGTAGTCATGTATGGATGTGAGAGTTGGACTGTGAAGAAAGCTGAGTGCCAAAGAACTGATGCTTTTGAACTGTGGTGTTGGAGAAGACTCTTGAGAGTCCCTTGGACTGCAAGGAGATCCAACCAGTCCATTCTGAAGGAGATCAGCCCTGGGATTTCTTTGGAAGGAATGATGCTAAAGCTGAAACTCCAGTACTTTGGCCACCTCGTGCAAAGAGTTGACTCATTGGAAGAGACTCTGATGCTGGGAGGGATTGGGGGCATGAGGAGAAGGGGATGACAGAGGATGAGATGGCTGGATGGCATCACTGACTCGATGGACATGAATTTGAGTGAACTCCGGGAGTTGGTGATAGACAGGGAGGCCTGGCGTGCTGTGATTCATGGGGTCACAAAGAGTCAGACACGACTGAGTGACTGAACTGAATTGAACTGAACTGAGTAGCCCCTTTAATCTGCTCAGGTATTAGAAATGAATGTTGCTTGCCTCTTTAAGCAATCACTGAATATCTAGTTTCTGAAATTTGATGTTTAGGCATTTTAAGAGGTAAAAGAAATCATGACTCCTATTTCTAAATTTTGACTTAATTGGAGGAGAAAAGAGTAAGCAGATGAATAAAACCTGATAAGATTCTTGATTCATATAATTTTGCTCAACCCTCTTAAAATTGAATATAAGAAACCTGTTTTTTAAGTTTATCTGTTACTATCTATATGTTCTTATGAAGATATTAAATTGCCTGAGTCTACTAGCATAAGCCACTCATTCTGCTTACAGAGATAATATTACTAATTTCACATGACATGACTCATTTAGTGTATGGCTCTATGTCTAGTTTGGTCATAAAATCCTAGAGTTGGAATGTTTACAAGTCATCCTTGATTTAGCAAAATCTTTTTCTGTAGTTTCTAAACTTTAGAATACATAAAGATCATCTGTGGTGCTTTTGAATAGTTTACATTCCTGGATTTAGTTCACAAAATATTTTGAACAAATAGATTGTGTTTTATTGGAGTATAATTGCTTTACAATGTTGTGTTAGTTTCTACTGTACAAAGAATGAATCAGCTATATGTATACATATACCCCCTCCCTCTTGGACCTCCCTTCCACTGCCTCCCCCATCCCACCCATCTAGATCTAAGTAGGTCTCAGAAATTTTGACAAGCACTCCTGACAATTATGAGGCTGGTGGTCCACAGACCATTTTTTGAAAACCATTTTTTGTATAACTTACTTGACTCCTGCTACTGCTGCTGCTAAGTTGCTTCAGTCATGTCCGACTCTGTGCGACCCCATAGACGGCAGCCCAGCAGGCTGCTCCATCCATGGGATTTTCCAAGCGAGAGTACTGTAGTGGGGTGCCATCGGCTTCTCCTTACGTGACTCCTAGCAGGTAGTTATTTATTTTGATAGATGATACACACTGTGGATCCTGGGTTATTGAAAACTGTCAGTACATTTCCAAGAAACAAAAACAATGCCATCATTTCACAAGAGGGAGTAACTATTAAATTAGATATTTACTTAAGATCATATGCATATCAAAGATAATTAGTAATAGAGGCTAGAGTATAACTCAGAAATCCTACACTGATCTGAAGGTACTGGGTCACCTTTGTTATCATTGGTATCTGAAATTCTGTTATTGCTTTGTGCTTGACATTCTTCTCAGAAGAGACATTCATCAAGATTCTCTGCTTTAAAGGTTCAACCAGCCAGAAGCACTCTTTATATTGTGCAGCATTATGTTCAAAATAGATCTCAAAATATAAAGATATGGAGAATTCACTGGTGGTATTTTTTGTGTTACTTTGTTTGGGGCTGGAGATCAAATTAAGATTAATTATCTTGATTTTTTTTTAGAGAAGAGTTGCAGAATCTCAGACTCCACTCTGCTTTATGGTTTGATTCATTCATGGATAAAACATTCCAAATGCTTTATATTAAAAAATTTAATGTCTAAACATAAAGAATATATACCATGATTAAGCACAGGAATGCTGGTTTTATGCATAGTTATTATATTTGAGTAATGTAGCTGGTTTCTCTGAAATGAATGCCATTTGCTATGCTTGACCTTGTCTTGAGACAGAAGCTAGTACCCATGTGACAAGTAACTGAGGATAGACCTCATTTGTCCTGTGTTGCCAGAGCATGACATCTAACCTGTCTCTCAGTGGTCCCATCAGGTAATATTTTGCAGACAGAGATAAAAAGGACCCTCCTGCTGGCTGACCAGTGGGTGTTCCGCTAAGCTTCTTTCAGATGAAGGTCTTTCTCTTGCCCATTTTACTGTGTGGCAAGGCTCTTGACAAGATTTCTGACTTCTGTCACAGAACGAAAGTTAAAGACATCTTTGTAGTACTTTGATCTCTTCTGAAATCAGGCAACAGGAGTACCCCATGTGATTTGTCTGGAAAATATCCTTCCTTATTTCTAATAATCCTGCAGTGTAGCAATGTGTATTTTTATAAATAAATCATTTAAACATAAGCCAGATTTAAATATTACAAAGGAAGTAAAAGATTTGTCTATTAAACCTGGAGAGATATCAACTCTATTTTCATAACCCTTATAATTTATGGCCATTAGTCAGATATACAATAATGATACAAGCCTGCTTTTTTTTCTTCTTTTTTGAGGTTATTCACATTATCTAAATTCCTCTTGTGAAAGTTGAAATTGGTTGGCTCATGTTGGTTTTTTCACCATAGTTTGTATTTCAATTACGTAAAGTGTCTTTAGAGGCTTTAAAATTTTTTTAATTGTTTTAATTGGAATATAATTGCTTTCCAAGATCTGTTAGATTCTGCTGCACAATGAAGTGAATCAGCTCTAAGTATGCATATATCATACCTCCCTCTTGAGCCTCCCTCCTCCTCCCCCTGCCCCTGCCCAGTCCCACCCCTCTGGGTCATCACAGAGCATTGAGCTAAGTTCCTGGTGTTATACAGCAGCTTCCCACTGACTAGTTGTTTTACACATGATACTGTATATATGTCAGTGCTATGAGGAGAAGCTTTTCTTACTTTATGCATAGGGAAATCAAAGCAGAGATAGCCTGAATAACTCATGGTATCCCAGAAAGCCCTCTGATGAGGTATTGGGTATTAAAATTCATTTTGGCAGTGCTAAGGCATTTGGCAGCAAGATCTTAGTATGGAGGTATGTGTAGAGGGAAGGCACGTGATATGATTCCTAGAAAAGTGTCCTTTGCATCACCTTTTCTAGGACTCATCTGCCTTTCTTTCCTTGTCCTCCTATACAAAATAAGTATAAATGTTTTTATATACACGTGCTCATCATAGTATTTTTGTTTCCTGAACTTCAGTTTCTTTTATTTATTCATTTGTTCATTCATTCACTAATTCACACAACAGATATTTGATTTCCAGGTACTCCCAGCCAGAAGACTATAGATAAATGATTTAAAATGAGTATTATGAGATTTACAAAAATTGACTAGGAAGCCATAAGTCATCTTCAATCAACTTTAAAGAGCAGTATTCTATGGACTGGGCTTCCCTGGTGGCTCAGTGGTAAAGAATCCGCCTGCCAATGCAGGAGACGTGGGTTCAAGCCCTGGATTGGGAAGATTCCCTGGAGAAGGAAATGGCAAACCACTCCAGTGTTCTTACCTGGGAAATCCCATGGATAGAGGCGTCTGACAGGCTACAGTCTATGGGGTCACAAAGAGTTGGACACAATTTAGCGACTAAACAATGTTATAAGATTTATAATAGAAATGCAATCAAAATACTAAGAGAAAATGATCACCCCTTGATGAGATGGGCACTCTTTCACAGAAGAGTCTAGGAGCCTGAGCAGGTGTTTGCTTACAGAGAAAGCAGGCATCCTGCCTGTGTTCTGACTCTTAATCTCTCCTAGGCAAGCGATATTTCTGTGACAAGAAGGTATTCTTGGCATTCTGTTTAAAGCCTTCTTTTCTTTGTTGCAAGTATGGTATCATTTGAAATTAAAATGTGACCCCTTTAAAAAGTCTCCCCCTGGGACCGAGTGAGGAAAGGAGGGTTAATCCAGTCTGTGTGCAGCTTCAGCAGAAGGCAGTGGGTGGCAGTGCTAGCAAGTAAACAACTTTATTTTCAGGTTAAACTATCCCGGGGCTCCAGAGTATCAATAACTGTCCTGGTGGGTGATCAGTTCTTCAGTCATGTCTGACTTTTTGAGACCGCATGAAATATAGTCTCCCAGGCTCTTCTGTCCATGGGATTTCCCAGGCAAGAATACTGGAGTGGGTTGCCATTTCCTTCTCCAGGGCATCTTCCCAACCCAGGGGTCAAACCCATATCTCTTGAGTCTTCTGCATTGGTAGGTGGATTCTTTACTACTAGCACTGCCTGAAAATCCTGACTGGCCTGGGACAAATGGTAAAACCTCAATGTCAGACAATACAGGATTATGAAGATTTGGGAGAGGCAAGAGTTGGGGTAGGTTCAGACTTCTAGAATTGGATTAAATGGTGTCAGATAATGAAAAGGACATGGGACACAGGAGTAAAGGTAGCTACTGCTCCTTTTATTTGAATTTCCATTTTTCTTTTGAATCAGGTGGGGACTTGCTTCAGTTTAGGCTGACACCCTGGCCTGAGAGAGCAAAGCTGACATAGCAGTAGTGTTTTTGTTTCTTTGCTTTGGTTGTCATTGTTGCTTTTAAATAGTGGGTAAATAGCTGCTTCTCCAAACCATGCAAATACCTACTTCACCTCACGCCCAGTCCTGGCTCCCTGGTCTGAAACCTCTGGACATCTCTAACTAAAAGAGAACCCCTGGATCTGTGGGGACCTCCAGAGCCATGCTGTAGTCCCATGGCCAGCAACTGTTCTGATTGTTTGGTATCCCTGCCATCCTGTCATTAAATATTTTGCATATCTGCACAGGGAAACCCACAGTGATAAAGTTAAGGCTGTTGGTTTAGTAAATGAAAAATGAACATTGCCAGCTTTACAAAGAGCTCAGCCGGTATCCTACAACTGTGTATGGTAGTCCTTGAATTGAGTCTGATTTAAAAAAAAAAAAAAAGAATATTAGAGATAGCAATTAAAATTAAACAGAAATTCCTGCAAAATTTTAGAATGTTTCTTGGCATTCATTTTTGCTTTAAAAATGGTATCTCAATTTCTAGAACCTTTCTAAAGTATGTAAGCTTTTTTATTATCTTTATGTTAAAATGTGGCTCAGATGGTAAAGCATGTGCCTACAATGCAGGAGACCCGGGTTCAATCCCTGGGTCAGGAAGATCTCTTGGAGCATGAAATGGCAACCCACTCCAGTATTCTCGCCTAGAAAATCCTGTGGATGGAGGAACGTGGTAGTCCATGGGATCGCAAAGAGTTAAGCGAATAAGTGAAAGTCACTCAGTCGTGTCTGACTCTTTGCAACCCCGTGGACTATACAGTCCGTGAAATTCTCCAGGCCAGAATACTGGAGTGGATAGCCTTTCCCTTCTCCAGGGGATCTTCCCAACCCAGAGATCGAACCCAGGTCTCCCACATTGCAGGCAGATTCTTTACCAGCTGAGCCATAAGGGAAGCCCAAGAATACTGGAGTTGGTAGCCTATCCCTTTTCCAGCGCATCTTCTCGGCCCAGGAATTGAACCAGGATCTTCTGCATTGCAGGCAGATTCCTTACTAACTGAGCTATCAGGGAAGCCAATAGCTAATATAATTTTATATATAATTTATATATAATTTTAAGAAGCATATAGTATTAAGAAATAAAAGATAAATATGGCTTTGCTGAGTGGTTGCTTCTGCCTTTCCAACCTTCAGAGCCTACCTGAATATCAAAACCTCAGATGATACATCCTTATAATCCTTCCCACCTTTAGACAAATAAAAAATGCTTGTCCCAGGTTAATGGCACTGGGTTCTAGAGATTGCTTTCATTTCTAAAAGAATAAAGCTGCCTAATGAGATGATTTCACACTGTGTTACAAGCCACTGAATTTTGTTTAATGGTATCTGATGTATCTGACACATGTTTTAGATATCTAAGGAAACAGAATATGCATTGAATGGCTGTTTTGTATGTTACTTTCCTAATTTTTCCTGAAGTTGCTTAGTTTTGAACATGGCTGTTGTAATGATCTCAGATGGCTTCGTCCTGTGCAACTTGAGGCAGGGCTTCGGTTCCCCAGCCAGAGATGAGATTGGGACCTGGTGGTGAGAGCACCAAATCCTAGCCACTCGCCCAGTGGTCAGTGACAAGGCCCTGGCCCTTCGGCTCTGCAGAAGAAAATTCCCATGAAGATGAAAAGTAGTGAAACAAGTAAAGTATTTATTAGGAGGAAAAGGAAAATGGAGCGAGTGGATAGACTCTCTTGGGTAGGCTCTGAGAGAGAGAGAGACTGAATCACACCCTCACGGCAATTTGAATTACTTTTATGGGTCAATTCTTTCAGTTTTCCTTTGGCCAATCATTTTGATTTGCCTGGTTCAAAGTCCATATTTGGTGTAATATCTCAGAATTCTCCCATTTGTGTACATGCATCTCTCAGCCAAGATGGATACTACCACAAAGACCTGTTGGTAGTCTGGCTTTAAGTTAGCATCACTCTCATATGACTTCCAGGGAACCTTTCTGTACATATGTTTTAGGGGAGGTCTCCAGACTTCAAGAATGAGAAATACATGGTTTGGGCTAGGCCCAGCCTCCTCTGTTAATTGTCCTACTATTCTTGTTTTGGAGGTCTGTCCATAAGAAATGAAGCTCCTATCACTTCACTCTGGAAGGGCCTGTCTACCTCCTGCCTCAGATAAGAATGTAAGAGAATTCAATATATGCTCAAAGAAATAGATGAAAATATAAACCAGATGACATATACCATGCTAGAAAGAAATTTGGGCTAGTCGTTTCTAAGCTGATACTCTGCAGCTTCGTTCATATTTCTTCCTGTCCTGAGTATTACAATATTGCTGTGATAGAATCTATTACATCTTCAGTTAAACAGCCTTGTTAAAGTTCTGCAAGAGCAGTAATGACTACAACTATCTGTAACTTAGGGGAAATAGACTACTTAGGGGAAACCAAATCTACTGTTGATTACATCGTTCTTCAGGAAAATATATTTTTTTAAATTTAACAGTTAATTTTTATAGTACTTAAATTTATTATTTAACACTTTCGTAGAGCTTGCTGTTTAAAAAGTGCTTTACCGTGATTAATTATTACCTGTTCCTCACTTGTCTAAGGTAGATTCTGCCTAATTAGAGCTGTTGAATCTAGCATGAAACTGAAGCCAAGTTTTATGCTTGAAATCATTAAAGGTTTCCATTACTGATTTTTTAATAATAAAAGTTGGGCCCATAGCCTAAAAAATGAAGCAAAATTTAGAGCTTTGAATGTCTGCCTCCTTGGGCAGATTTATACTTGCTGTATCTTATTGTGAGATTGGAAGTGGATCTTCCCCTCACTACCAAATCACAGACTTTTCTTATGCAGGAAGGGTTGAAAGTATTAAAGCGGTGATTTACCAGTGTTGAGGCAATCTTTTCAAGTCTATGAGATAGATTTCAATTCAATAATGAAGTGGTCTCATTTGTGAAATCCTTGAATATCTTGCTTCAATTACCATGGTGACTTAGGCTCTGTCTAGGAAATGCGGTATATGTTTTCATGTAAATAGCTGTTTTATTCATCTTGCTATCCCCATCTTAAAATATATAGAGAATACTTAATTATTTTATTAAAAAGTGATAATAATGATCAGCTTTGCTTCCTATTCCTAAACCTAATCAGAAATGTTCTTATCTATGAAAAAAATGATTTAACTAGCATTTGTGACTGATCATTTATTTAATAGGTTCACAGAACTTATTTACTCTTACCAAATGTAATTCTTACCTTTTATCACTGAAACCCCAATACCAGTTTTGTGTTAATATATTGTTAGAAATTACCAATACATTTTCTTCTTGAAATTTAGCATTATTTATAGCAACTTGTAATAGAAAATGATGAATTATACATTTTTTTCTGGGATAAGAATCAGGAAATCCTTGTTATTTTTCAGATATTAAATTTTCCTCATTTTCCAATAAGAAAACAAAATGTTGACTACAGTTAAATTGAATTGCTTGAATGTATTAGGGAAATAACCAATCCATACTCATAAAATATTTTGGTCATGAATTATTTTCTACAATTTGCAAATCAGATTGAGGCTATACCAGTGTTCTATGCACATTTGGAACGTTTCCAATGTTTGGAATGTTCTATACCAACGTTCCAAACCATTTATCTAGTTTCTGTTTTTTTTTTTTTTTTAAAGAGTCTTTGGTAAATTCTTACCCTCCAAAGTGTATTTCTAAGGGACAGAGAACTGACCGCATATTTGTATCTGACCATCTTTTACTATTAGCTTTTTAAAAAATTGAGCCAAAATATGGTTTTAATCAAGAGAAAAAACCCCTTTGTGGTGAGTTGAAGGATTTGGGGACAAATCAAAGAAGAAAACATGATGTGATGTGACAGGAACACAGAATGACTTTTTAGGGTGAATCTTGAACAGTTACCTGAGAGGGGAAGTTCCATGTGGCAGACATCTCAGAGTCTGGGACAGAGTCCTCTTTTTAAAAGGGAAAGAAATATTCCTAAGTATTTTATTCTTTCCGTTGCAATGGTGAATGGAATTGTTTCCTTAATTTCTCTTTCTGTTTTCTCATTATTAGTATATAGGAATGCAAGGGATTTCTGTGTGTTGATTTTATATCCTGCAACTTTACTATAATCATTGATTAGTTCTAGTAATTTTCTGGTGGAGTCTTTAGGGTTTTCTATGTAGAGGATCATGTCATCTGCAAATAGTGAGAGTTTTACTTCTTCTTTTCCAATTTGGATTCCTTTTATTTCTTTTTCTGCTCTGATTGCTGTGGCCAAAACTTCCAAAACTATGTTGAATAGTAATGGTGAAAGTGGGCACCCTTGTCTTGTTCCTGACTTTAGAGGAAATGCTTTCAATTTTTCACCATTGAGGATAATGTTTGCTGTGGGTTTGTCATATATAGCTTTTATTATGTTGAGGTATGTTTCTTCTATTCCTGCTTTCTGGAGAGTTTTTATCATAAATGGATGTTGAATTTTGTCAAAGGCTTTCTCTGCATCTATTGAGATAATCATATGGTTTTTATTTTTTAACTTGTTAATGTGGTGTATTACATTGATTGATTTGCGGATATTGAAGAATCCTTGCATCCCTGGGATAAAGCCCACTTGGTCATGGTGTATGATCTTTTTAATGTGTTGTTGGATTCTGATTGCTAGAATTTTGTTAAGAATTTTTGCATCTATGTTCATCAGTGATATTGGCCTGTAGTTTTCTTTTTTTGTGGGATCTTTGTCAGGTTTTGGTATTAGGGTGATGGTGGCCTCATAGAATGAGTTTGGAAGTTTACCTTCCTCTGCAATTTTCTGGAAGAGTTTGAGCAGGATAGGTGTTAGCTCTTCTCTAAATTTTTGGTAGAATTCAGCTGTGAAGCCGTCTGGACCTGGGCTTTTGTTTGCTGAAAGATTTTTGATTACAGTTTCAATTTCTGTGCTTGTGATGGGTCTGTTAAGATTTTCTATTTCTTCCTGGTCGAGTTTTGGAAAGTTGTACTTTTCTAAGATTTTGTCCATTTCTTCCTCATTGTCCATTTTATTGGCATATAATTGTTGATAGTAGTCTCTTATGATCCTTTGTATTTCTGTGTTAGGAATATATCTACCTAAAGAAACTAAAGACCTATATATAGAAAACTATAAAACACTGGTGAAAGAAATCAAAGAGGACACTAATAGATGGAGAAATATACCATGTTCATGGATTGGAAGAATCAATATAGTGAAAATGAGTATACTACCCAAAGCAATTTATAGATTCAATGCAATCCCCATCAAGCTACCAACAGTATTCTTCACAGAGCTAGAACAAATAATTTCACAATTTGTATGGAAATATAAAAAACCTCGAATAGCCAAAGCTATCTTGAGAAAGAAGAATGGAACTGGAGGAATCAACCTACCTGACTTCAGGCTCTATTACAACGCCACAGTTATCAAGACAGTATGGTACTGGCACAAAGACAGAAATATTGATCAATGGAACAAAACAGAAAGCCCAGAGATAAATCCATGCACATATGGACACCTTATCTTTGACAAAGGAGGCAAGAATATACAATGGATTAAAGACAATCTCTTTAACAAGTGGTGCTGGGAAATCTGGTCAACCACTTGTAAAAGAATGAAACTAGACTACTTTCTAACACCATACACAAAAATAAACTCAAAATGGATTAAAGATCTCAACGTAAGACCAGAAACTATAAAACTCCTAGAGGAGAACATAAGCAAAACACTGTCTGACATACATCACAGCAGGATCCTCTATGACCCACCTCCCAGAATATTGGAAATAAAAGCAAAAGTAAACAAATGGGACCTAATTAAACTTAAAAGCTTCTGCACAACAAAGGAAACTATTAGCAAGGTGAAAAGGCAGCCTTCAGAATGGGAGAAAATAATAGCAAATGAAGCAACTGACAAACAACTAATCTCAAAAATATACAAGCAACTCCTACAGCTCAATTCCAGAAAAATAAATGATCCAATCAAAAAATGGGCCAAAAAACTAAATAGACATTTCTCCAAAGACATACAGATGGCTAACAAACACATGAAAAGATGCTCAGCATCACTCATTATCAGAGAAATGCAAATCAAAACCACTATGAGGTACCATTTCACGCCAGTCAGAATGGCTGCGATCCAAAGTCTACAAATAATAAATGTTGGAGAGGGTGTGGAGAAAAGGGAACCCTTTTACACTGTTGGTGGGAATGCAAACTAGTTCAGCCATTATGGAGAACAGTGTGGAGATTCCTTAAAAAACTGGAAATAGAACTGCCTTATGATCCAGCAGTCCCACTGCTGGGCATACACACTAAGGAAACCAGAAGGGAGACACGTGTACCTCAATGTTCATCACAGCACTGTTTATAATAGCCAGGACATGGAAGCAACCTAGAGGTCCATCAGCAGATGAATGGATAAGAAAGCTGTGGTACATATACACAATGGAGGACTACTCAGCCATTAAAAAGAATACATTTGAATCAGTTCTAATGAGGTGGATGAAAGTGGAACCTATTATACAGAGTGAAGTAAGCCAGAAAGAAAAACACCAATACAGTATACTAACGCATATATATGGAATTTAGAAAGATGGTAACAATAACCCTGTGTACGAGACAGAAATAGAGACACTGATGTATAGATCAGTCTTATGGACTTTGTGGGAGAGGGAGAGGGTGGGGAGATTTGGGAGAATGGCATTGAAACATGTATAATATCATGTATGAAACGAGTCGCCAGTCCAGGTTCGATGCACGATACTGGGTGCTTGGGGCTGGTGCACTGGGACGACCCAGAGGTAGGGTATGGGGAGGGAGGAGGGAGGAGGGTTCAGGATGGGGAGCACGGGTATACCTGTGGCGTATTCATTTCGATGTTTGGCAAACTAATACAATATTGTAAAGTTTACAAATAAAATTTAAAAATTAAAAAAAAAAAATAAAAGGGAAAGAAGTCAAGAGAACTCCTGGGAGAGCAGGGAATTGGAGAGAGGCCTTATATGTCCAGGTAAGGTATAACTTCATTCTTTTGCATGTCAGCATCCAGTTATCACCAAGCCATTTATTTTTTCCACCATTAAATTATATTGACAGCCTAATAAAAAATCAAAGAAAGAGAGAAAAAGAAAGTGAAGTCGCTCAGTCGTGTCAGACTGCGATCCCATGGATTGTAGCCCACCAGGCTCCTCTGTCCATGGAATTTTCCAGGCAAGAATACTGGAGTGGGTTGCCATTTCCTTCTCCAGGGGATCTTCCCACGTAGGGATTGAACCCCGGTCTCCCACATTGCGGGCAGATGCTTTACCTTCTGAGCTACCAGGGAAGCCCATATTAAAAAAAAAAAAATCAGTTGACTGTAAACGTAATGCTTTATTTTTTGACTCTTTCAGTGCTATTCCATTGTTCTATTTGTCTGTCTACATCTTGTACCACAAGAAAGTACCACACTATCTTGATTACTTTAGCTTTGTAGTAAGTTTGAAATCAGGTAGTGTGAGTCTTCCAGCTTTGTTCTTTTTAAAAATTGTTTTGGCTATTCTGAGTCCCTTGCATTTCCCTGTGAATTTGGGGATTAGCTTGTCTAGTTTCTTTTCTTTTCTTTGTCTTGGTCTGTCTAGCTAATAATTTGTCAACTTTGTTGATCTTCCAAAAGAATGAACTTTTTAGTTTTAATTTTTAAAAATTAAAAACCATTTTGTTTTATGTATTTTTCAGTCTGATATTTATTTCATCCATTTTGTTTGTTTTTCATAGGATTTCCTCATTTCTAGTTTCTTAAGTTAGAAGTCTAGGTTAACTTAAAATCTTCATTTTTAACATGGGCATTTACAACTATAAATGTTCCTCTATTACACTGCTCTAGATATATCCACTTATTTTGGTGTGCTGTGTTTTCACTTTTATTCATCTAAAAGTATCTATCTGTCATACTTTCTTTGACTCATTAGTGAACTGCATTGTTATTTCCACATATTTGTGAATTTCCAAATTACCTTGTATTATTGATTTTTAAATTTCATTCCATTTTGGTCAAAGAACATGTTTTGTATAATATAAGTCCTTTTAAATTTATTGAGACTTGTTTTTGGTCTAACATACGGTTATGCTCAGAGAAGGCAATGGCACCCCACTCCAGTACTCTTGCCTGGAATATCCCATGGACGGAGGAGCCTGAAAGGCTGCAGTCCATGGGGTCGCTGAGGGTCGGATACGACTGAATGACTTCACTGTCACTTTTCACTTTCATGCATTGGAGTAGGAAATGGCAACCCACTCCAGTGTTCTTGCCTGGAGAATCCCAGGGACAAGGGAGCCTGGTGGGCTGCTGTCTATGGGGTTGCACAGAGCCGGACACGACTGGAGTGACTTAGCAGCAGCAGCATGGTTATGCTGGACAATGTTCCATGTGTACTTGAAAAGAGTGTATATTCTGCTATTGTTGGATTGAATGTTTGCTGATAGATGTCTGTTAAATCTGGTTGATTTATAATGTTCAAGTCCTTTACTTTCCTGTTGATTTTCTACCTAGTTGTTCTATTCTTTACTGAAAGTAGGGTATTGAAGTGTCCTATTGTTGAAATTTCTATTTCTTCCTTCAATTTTGTCAGTTTTTTGTTTCATGTGTTTTAGGGATCTGTTTTTAGATGCATGCTGCTGCTACTCCTGAGTCACTCAGTCATGTCTGACTGTTCTATAGCCTGCCAGGTTCCTCTGTCCCTGGGGATTCTCCAGGCAGGAATACTGGAGTGGGTTGCCGTGCCCTCCTCCAGTCGGGATCGAACCTGCGTCTCTTAGATCTACTGCATTGGCAGGCAGGTTTGTTTTGTTTTACCCCTAGTGCCACCTGGGAAGCCCTTTTAGGTACATACATATTGACAATTGTTATGTCTTCTTGATGAATTGACCTGTTTATCCTTAAAGATTGTCCTTCTTTGTCTCTAGTATCAACTTTTGTTTTAAATTGTGTGGTATCTGATATTAGTACAATTATACCAGTTCTCTTTCCTTGCTGATTTCGTGGTATACTTTTTTTCTGTGCTTTTGCTTTCAGTCTATTTGTGTTTGAATATAGAGTGTGCCTCTGGTATACCACAGATAGTGAGTCATGGGTTTTTTGTAGGGAGAGGACCATTCCTGTTTAGATCTCTTCAATTTTATTATAGTCTCTTTAAACTGAGGTTCTAAATGTTGAAATTAATAATCTATCTGTGAATGGTTGTTTATTGTAGATTACTTTATTGCCATTAATGCAAAGACTGTTTTAGTGTTTTGGGGGCAGTCATGTCATAATTTGGCAGTTTATGTGGCTGATTTTTGTGAATTCGATCACAGTACCCTGTATTTTTTTATTACATTTTATTTTGTTCCAGTTAACCTATTGTCCTTTCAGTTTCTGCTTTTATCAGCTTGTATGTTCAATGTCATACCAGTGACAATGATTGGGATAAGTGCTAACGTTTAGTGAGTATGACTGGGCATCCTGTTTACCTGATGTAAACTCCACTTGTCACTTGTTAGATGTGTGACCTGAGAGAGGTTGCTTAGTCTCTTCATCTATAAAATTGGGATGATGATAATCAATCATATCTAGCTCACTGAGTTGCTATGAGGATTAAATGTATTAAAGTGTTTTAAAAACATTGACTAGCATATAGTAAATACTATACAAGCACTTGTAAAATAAAATTATCAACTCTATGACATAAGAAGTATTGTTACTCTCATAGGTGAGGAAGATAGGATTTCATGAGATTGAGTAATTTGCCATCTTCCATTGCAAGTTTCCATTGCTATTAAGCAGTTAATCTGGAACTTGAACTAAAGTGTGTCACACTCCAAAGTCCATGTTCTTGACCACTTACTCTTAAATATCATCCTCTCAATGCTTCAGTGAAGCTATCATTAAACACATTAAGGAGCATCAAGAGCAGATGCCTTGGAATTCACTGCCACAAATTTCCCTCTATTAATTAGAGCCCTTTTATGATTATTCAATAATGTTTTCAAATCTTTTATCCATTTCTCCATGAGAATAAGAAACTTTAAGAAAAAGTCATGAGAAATGCTTTGATGAAGTCTGTGTATATGCCTCATATGTACATATATTTTATTGGCATTGCAGACATCCTCAAAAAGGAAATGAGTGTATTTAAAACTTTTAAGCTTAGTGCAAATGCTTATTCAGTTCAGTTCAGTTCAGTTCAGTCACTTTCTTGAATATGTTTCTTTTCTGAACTTTTATGTATGTTTTCTTGGAAAAATTTTTCTTCTGTTTTAAAAAAATCTGTTTTCCTAAAGTCTAGGATGCATGTCAGTTTTAGATGACATTCCTACTCATAGGTATCAGGAATGCTGAAATTACATAGCTACTTTATATTTTCATCCCAATTTTTTGTTGGTCAGATTAGAGTCTCAGGTAAGGCAAAGCATACTAAAGTTCTATGACTAGAAAGAGTGTGTGCAGGTTTTTTAATGTTATGGCATAGAGATTATTTAGAGGGGGTTGTTTTGATGATAAAGTTTATAACCAGTATTTTTACTATTTATTTAAAAATGTATATTCCTAAAATACTTGGAAACATTTTTGATGTTAAATATTTACTTAAAATGTGTCCAATTTTTAAAAAACTTTTTTGTGGTTCAGTGATGAACTAAGGACATTTATGCATCTTGAATTTTTTTTCTAGAATTAGATACATTGTTTAAAATATTTTGCATGTTTTTCAGCTGAGAATGATAGCAATTATACCAATTAAAATGATTTTCTTTGTGAATGATAAATAATATTTTATTTTTCTCCATAATAAAAGAAAAGCTCAGTGCCATTTGAGAATATAACATTTAGTTTTGATTTAGCGTTTAATAGGCGGCATAGTTCCTGGCTTTTGGTTTAGCCCTGTGCCCTTTATTCTTTAGCTGATTTGCTAATTACTATTGAAAAACCCTCTAAAATTTCACTGGGGAAATGCAGATGTACATTCAGATTCTAAATACTTGAGAGGCAGCCAAGAACTGAGTGCATGCAAACACATTCTGAGTTTTACATAATTTTTTATATAATTACTTTTAATATCCAGAAACTTCCTCCTTCAATATCAGTACATAGATCCTTTCTCTATCAGCAAAAATGGAATGGATAAAATGTTATGATTCTTTCAAATAAATCAGAATAATGAAATACAGAATTTATATGATAGGTGAATGAGAAGGGGACATAAAAGATGGAGGGGAATATGGGATAATATTAATTGTACAATTTTTATTGAAATGAAAAACATTGCATAGAGGTACAGAATCATAAGTATACAGCACAACAAATCATCACAAAGGGAACACACCTGTATAAGTACCTGTATAAGTACCACTCAAATCAAGAAAATAAGAATCACCAGACTCCAGAAGGTCTTCGCATGCCCCAACGCATCACCTTCTCCCAACTATTCCCCTAAACTAACACATACCCTGATTTCTAACACTTCATATTTCACTTTCTTATTGTAAACATTATATAAGTAGAATAATGCAGCACACATGACTTATTTTTTCAATATTGTTTGAGAGATTGAGAAATTCATCCATGTTGTTGTATATATGGTGGTTCAGTCACTAAGCTGTGTCCCACTTGTGTGACCCCATGGACTGTAAGCCTGCCAGGCTCCTCTGCCCATGGGATTCTCCGGGCAAGAATACTGGAGTGGGTTGCCATTTCCTTCTCCAGTTGTTGTATATAGCATTGGTTTATTTTATTTGGTTTATTTATTATTTATTTATTTATTTGTTTATTTATTGGTACAGGATTCTGTTGTATGAGCTTCCCTGGTGGCTCAGATGGTAAAGAATTCACCTGCAATGCGGGGGACCTGGGTTCTATCCCTGGTTTGGGAAGATCCCCTGGAGAACGGAATGGCTACCCGTGCCAATAGAATTGCCTGGAGAATAATATTAGATAAATACAGTTTATTTCCCCTTTCTACTTTAGATAAACATTTGGCTTCTTAACAGTTTGGGATTAGTGCAAACAGTTCAGCTGTTTTTGCTTGTCTATTAGAGCATGTTTGCATATCTTTCAATTGAGTATACACCTAGGATTGAAATGTCTAGATAACAGGATATAATATGTTCAAGTTTAGTAGGTAGTGCCAAGTTCATTTACAAAGAGATGTATTAATTTGTGTGTCTGTCAGCACTATGTAAGGATTCTACTCATTCCATATCCTCACTAACACTAAAATTGTCAGTTGTTAAAATTTTAGCCATCTTGATAGGTATGTATTTATTATCTTAAATTTGCTTTTCTCTGGTAACTAATAAAGTTGGAAACTTTCCTTATATTTATTAACTACTGTGACATTCTCTTCATACCTTTGCTCAGTTTTAAACTGGAATGCTTATCGTTTTATTATTGAGGTATAAAAGTATTTTTATATTTGGTATTTGAACTCTTATTATTTCTATTAATAATTGTCTGAACATTCTTTGGCATTGCCTTTCTTTCATATTGAAATGAAAACTGACCTTTTCCAGTCCTATGGCCACTGCTGAGTTTCCCAAATTTGCTGGCATACTGAGGGCAGCACTTTAACATCATCTTTTAAGATTTGAAATAGCTCAGCTGGAATTCCATCATCTCCACTAGCTTTGTCCGTAGTAATGCTTCCTAAGGCCCACTTGACTTCACTCTGCAGGATGTCCAGCTCTAGGTGAGTGATCACACCATCATGGTTATCCAGTTCATTAAGACCTTTTGTGTACAATTCTGCTGTGTATTCTTATCACCTCTTCTTAATCTCTTCTACTTCTGTTAGGTCTATACTGTTTCTGTCCTTTATTGTGCTCATCCTTGCATGATATATTCCCTTGGTATCTCTAATTTTCTTGAAGAGATCTCTAGTCTTTCCCATTCTATTGTTTTCCTCTATTTTTTTGCATTGTTCACTTAAGAAGGCTTTTTAACCTCTCTTTCCTATTCTTTGGAACTCTGCATTCAGATGGGTATATCTTTCATTTTATCCTTTGCCTTTTACTTCTCTTCTTTCCTCAGCTATTTGTAAGGTCTCCTCAGACAACCATTTTGCCTTGTTGCAATTCTTTTTCTTGGGGTTGGTTTTGATCACCACCTTCTGTACAACGTTACAAACCTCTGTCCATAGCACCATAGAGCAACTTTGAGTTTGCTTTTCTGCTTGTATGTTCTCTGTGAACTAGACCATGATTTTGTTCCTCTTTGTTGTTGTAGCAAAGTGTATACAATGGGGCTCAGTAAGCAAGAGGTAAATAAAGTCAACAATGAGAAGGAAGTTGCCACTGCTTATGATCTGTGACCACAGGAAGCACCTAGTGTCAAAAGTAGTAGTGAGTTTGTGGTTTAGTGAAGCTTATATTTATCAAGCCTTTGGGCCTTTTTTCTATAAAAAGATCTTTAAAAAATTGGCTTACTTACTCAGTGAGATAAAATCCTAACATTTTTCTGAGACAGTTTCAACCCCCACAACCCCCACCAAAGCATCTTGCCATGTGTCAGTGTGAAGTCTGTAGACTTTTAAGGTGTCTGCTCCAGACGCTGCATTGGAAACCTTTAGCGCCGTGTTCTGAGAGTGGGCTCCACTGCCTATAACAAGAATGTTTCAAAAATTAGTAATAGAAAATAGTTTATTTTAAAATTTTAACTGTATCATAAAAGAAAACATCCCTCCGCCGCTCACCCCAACCGCCCCCCTCCAGTCCATCAAGCTTTTTAAACCAGGTTCTCTGGCAGCTAATGAATAATAGAGACACAATGTAGTTCTTTTCCTCCCTGGTGGAATACTGCATTATTTGTTATTCATGAGTTCTTGATTTCCTGGAAGATTGTTTGATGAAATAGGTGGGTGATGTACTCTGTCATTGCCTGGAGGCCTTTTAGATTTCCCCTGTTTGAGTGTTTTCCTTTTGTTTTAATAAACTGCTGATAGTTGTAGAGAAGAATCACTGGATGTTAGGATAATTAGCGTGTTTTAATACCAAATCCCCTCAATCCCACTCACAAATGACCAGATTCAACATTTTACAGTATTTCTTCACAAGTTTCATAGAAGGAGTGAAATACAAATAAATGTTGCTGGCTTTTTGAAATAATCTAGAAAACCCAGGTGGCGCTAGTGGTAAAGAACCCACCTGCCAATGAAGGAGACATAAGAGATTCAGGTTCTATCCCTGGGTTGGGAAGATCCCCTGGAGGAGGGCATGGCAACCCACTCTGGTATTCTTGCCTGGAGAATCACCACGGACAGAGGAGCCTGGGGGACTATAGTCCACAGGGTCGCACAGAGTCAGACACCACTGAAGCAACTTAGCACACATACATAGAAAACCCAGTTACTATATCGCCTTGCCAGGGTCAAACCTTTCATCTTTATGCTTCTCTGGTCTTGCCCTCTATTTTTTCATTAAGACTCAGATGGGGCTAGTGGTAAAGAATCTGCCTTCCAGTCCAAGAGACATAGGTTTGATCCCTGGGTTGGAAAGAGCCACTGAAGTAGGAAATGCAACCCACTCCAGTATTCTTGCCTTGAAAATCCTATGCACATGGAGCATGGAAGGCTACAATCCATCGGGCTGCAGAGAGTTGGACATAACTGAGTACAGTGAATTCATTATAGCAGGAACCCTTTTTGGAATTAGATGTCTTCTGTCAAAGCAGAGTAGAACCATGTTTTTATCACTAAAGAGAAAGAAGTGACAATCTGGACTTCTGTGAACTCCCTGGCTTCCATTGCTTGGCTTGCTGGGTTTAGTTTGGGACTAAGCACCTGTGAACTGATCTGATGATTCTCCTTAGACCCAGACCTATTTTCAGGAATTCAAGTAGAGAAGAGTTACTCTACTTATATGCCCTGAGGTGAAGATTTGTTTTCTAAGATCTGAGCTTTGGGGACTCTGCTTTGGGAAGGGAAAGGCTTATTTTTTTTTGTTTGTAACAGGTGTAGGAATTAACCACATTTCTTAAGATACATTTAGTATATGCATTTAAAAATTAATAATTTTCACAGACTTGAAACTTAATGATTCAGCAAACTGATCCATTTTGAATATTGCTTGAAACCAAGAAGAATGGAAAAATAAAGTTCTTGAAGTAAATTCCAAAGTGACTGGACAGTAGCCTCTGTTCCTGTTCATGGGAGAGTAGTTATTATTCTCTTTGGAGCCAGGCTCCTGGGGTTGAATCCTGACTGTGGCAGGTAAAGCTTTGGGCATTACCTTAGCAGTTGTTGCCTTAATTTTCTCATCGTTAAAATGGAGATAATGATGTAAGGTTTAATGTGTTAATACTTACACATTGCTTAGAACAGGACCTGGAGTAAATATAAAGTATTTACTATTATTTACTCTCACTTTGTTATGTGTTATCTCCTGTACTCTTGGCATGCTATGTTTGATGACCTAGTTTCCAGGTATACAGGCAATTAAAACATAATATAGGAGGGAAAAGACACTTCCAGAAGTATCTCTATATTTTACAATTAAAATATAACAAAATTAAGAAAGAAAAAGGAAATATAAAAACTAAGCAAAAGAGCTCAAATAATACAGCAGTCTGGGCTATTTAGTATATGAGAAAATAGCCATAAACCTTTAATAGCTCCAGAGGGCATTCATGTATTTCAGCATAGTTCAGTACCTATTGTTCAAAGTAATGATTCTGACTCGTGAAGGAAATGTTAAATTCTGTTCATGACGTTCAGTTCAGAGAAGCCAGAAAGTGTTTCACATTTTAGGAAGATTCTAAAACAAAGTAAAACAAATTAAAAGGTATTTAAAGATTTCTAGAGGATTTTGAATTATATAAATTTTATTGTATTTGCATTTTTGCCTCCTTTCAGTCCAAATTAATCTTCAGAATGATATGTAAATGTGATCCTTAGGCATAAGCATTGTTTGCATTAAATGCCAAACAATACTTCCCCTGTACATATCTAATTTTAGCCTTCATTTTAGCCATTTCCCTGCTCGTTGGTACCTCCATACAAAATCTTCATGACTGTCAAGCTGGCCAGCTTTTGCTCTGCAATTATGTTTAACCAGGTGTTTAGGTGAATTATATTGTTTGGTCGCTAAGTTGTATCCAGCTCTTTTGAAACACTGTGGACTGAAGCCTGCAAGGCTTCTCTGTCCATGAGATTCTCCGGGCAAGAATACTGGAGTGGGTTGCCATTTCTTTCTCCATAGATGGGTTACATGTCATGGCAATTATGTGTTGTAGTATGCCCTGCAGTCTTTACATAATTTTTGTTGAGGGAGAAAAGACTGTTTTGCTCTAAACTCTTAAAAACTTTGTTTTAAATTGTGGTAAAAATACATAGGGGCTTCCCTGGTAGCTCAGCTGGTAAAGAATCTGCCTGCAGTGCAGGAGACCCCAGTTTGATTCCTGGATCTGGCAGATCTCCTAGAGAAGGGATGGGCTACCCACTCCAGTATTCCTGGGCTTCCCTGGAGGCCCAGATGGTAAAGAATCCACTGCAATGCCCATTAAACAGCTTCTCATTTTTATTTTCCTGTAGTCCCTGGAAACCACTATCCCACTTTATTTTTCTGTTAATTTAATTACTTTAGATACCACATAGGAGCATACAACAGTATTTGTGTTTTCTGTGACTGGCTTGTTTCAGTGAGAATAAAGTACTCAGGTTTCATTCATGTTTTCGCATGTGACAGGATTTTCTTTATTTTAAAGACTAAATAGTAATTCCATTGCCTGTATATCCACACTTTATTTACTTAGCAATTAATGAGCATTTGAGTTGCTTCTACCTCTTGACAGCTGTGAATAATGCTCCAGTGAACATGGGTGTTTGAATAGACTCTGCTTTCAGTCTTTTAGATATATACCCAGAAGTGGGATTATTGAGTCATATGGCATTTTTTTTTTTTTTGGTTATTGAGTTCTCTATATCAATCCCTCATTGGATATATGATTTATAGATATCATCTCCCAGTTAGTAGGTTGCCTTTTAATTTTGATGACGGTTTCCTATTCTGTACAGAAACATTTTAATTTGATGTAGATTCATTTGTTTATTTTTACTTTTATTTTCCTTGCTTTTGGAGTCAGATCCACAAAAATGTTATAGATTTCCAGGAGATTGCCACGTATGTTTTGTTTTAGGAGTTTCTGATTTCAGATATTACATTCAATTCTTCAAACCATTGTAAGTGGTATAGGATAGTGGTCTAGTTTCATTCTTTTGTGTGGTAGCAGTCTAGCTTTCCTGACACCATTTATTGAAGAGACTATCCTTTACTCATTGTATCTTCTGATTTCTTTGTCAGAAATTAGTTGACCAAAATATGTGTGGGTTTATGTCTGTGCTTTCTATTGTTTCATTGATTTTTGTGTCTGTTTTTATGTCAATACCATACTATTTTGACTACTATAATTTTGTGATATAGTATCATGTTATCTGCAGATAGTTTTATAATTTCCCTTACAATTTTGATGCATTTTATTTATTTTTCTCAGCTAATTGCTGTGGTTGGAAATTCCAATACTATGTTGATTAAAATGGGGAGAGTGGGTATCCTGCCTTGTTCATGATCTGAAAGAAAAAGTTTTTCCTGTTCACCACTGAGTGTGATATTAGCTGTGTATTTATTGTTTGTCATATGTGACCTTTATTATGTTGAGATATATTCCTTCTACACCTATTTTGTTGAGTCTTTTTTTTATCATAAGTGGATTTTGAATTTTGTCAAATGCATTTTCTGCATTTATTGAGATGATCATATGATTTTATTTTTTTTGTTAATGTGAATCTTGCTGATTGCTTTGCACATGTTGAATCACTCTTGCATTTGTGGAATCAATTCCACTGATCATGGTGTGTGGTCCTTTTAATGTATTATTGAATTTGGTTTGCTAATATTTTTTTGAGAATTTTTGGTTATGCGTTCATGAGAAATATTGGCCTATATTTTCTTTTGTTGTATTATCCTTGTCTGGTTTTGGTATCAGTGTAATTCTGGCCTCATAAAATGAGTTTGGGAGTGTTCCTTTCTCTCCAGTTTTTTGCATAGATTATTAGATCTTCTTTAAAACTTTGGTAGAATTCACCAGTGAAGCTGTCTTGTCCTATAGTTTTGCTCTTAGGGAGGTTTTTGATTACTGATTAAGTGTCCTTGCTGGTTGTCAGTCTGTGCCACCATCTTAGACCCCCTTTCCGTTGGATATTATTTCCTTTTTTTTTCTTTTTCCATTTCTTTCAGCAGTATTTTTCAGTTTATAAATTTTTTACCTCCTTGGTTATTTAAAGTGCATTTAAAGTACACTAAATATATTTGGTTATTTTGTTGTTGTTCAGTTGCTCAGTTGTTTCCCACTCTTTGTGACCCCATGGACTATAGCACGCCAGGCTTCCCTGTCTTTCACCAACTCCTGGAGTTTGCTCAAACTCAGGTCCATTGAGTTGATGATGCCATCCAATCATCTTGTCCTCTGTTGCCCGCTTCTCCTCCTGCCCTCAATCTTTCCCAGCATCAGGGTCTTTTCCAATGAGTTGGCTCTTCGTGTCAGGTGGCCAAAGTATTGGAGCTTCAGCTTCAGCATCAGTCCTTTCAATGAATATTCAAGATTGATTTCCTTTAGGATTGATGGGTTTGACCTCCTTGCAGTCCAGGGGACTCTCAAAAGTCTTCTCCAAAACCACAGTTCAAAAGCATCAATTTTTCAGCACTCAGCCTTCTTTATGGTCCAACTCTCACATCCATACATGAATACTGGAAAAACCATAGCTTTGACTATACAGACCTTTGTTGGCAAAGAATATATATATATATATATATATATATATATATATATATATATATACACTACTATATTCTTGGTATCTAAGGCTTTGTTTACCTGATATATCTTGGCTGGATGAATGTTTAATAAATGTAACTCACAAATTCCATGTTAGTTACATACTTAGTTTCACAATCTACTTAGCTAAATAATGATACCTCACTGAATTGGTTTTCTTGGTGTCCTTTGCTTTTTCCTTTCTGCCTAACATTGTAACCTTGGAATGTCCTGAGTCTCATTATTTTGAATCTATTTCCTTCACTGCCCATAGGCACTCCCTTACTGATCTAGCTTTATCGGACCTCATGGCTTTGTCTATCGTCTTTATGCAAATGATCATAAATTATACAGCCCAGACATCTCTCTTAAACTCCATACTACTTCAGACTGCTTATTTGATATAGAGAATTATATTTCAAGTAGACATTTCACACTTGACATTTGCAAAAGTGAGCTTTGTGCTCTCTTCTCCATATTGATTCTACCTGTAGCCTTTCCTAGCTCCTTGATGACAGCTCCATTCTTAAGGTTGCTCAAGACAAAAACTTTGGAGTCATTCATTATTCTCTTCCTCTTTCCCCATATTTCAGCTATTAAAACATCTTGGTAGTTGTGCCTTCTTAAAACTGTACCTGAATTTGACTCAATGATTGTTCTTACAAGTTAAAAAAATAAGACTCAGAGAAATTAAGAGAACAGCTCCAAATTCACGTAACTAGTAAGTCAGAATTCAAATATATATTTTCTGGCTGACCACAAATAATAGATTCTCTTCTTCTACTGTGCTTCTAAGTAAATGTTACAATAAAACTCAAAACTAGGGTCTGATCTGCTCTATCACTGGATGTTTATAAGTAAGATGTGTTATTTCACTTAGGTCCTGGAGGAATTCTCTACACACAGGATAGTGCTTTCATAAATACTTGCCAACACAGTTGAATTGACTGGTGCTTACCTGTCCTTGTATTTTGCTCTGGGTTAAGAACTGTGTTTTCAGTTATAAGCTATAATTGGATCTAAGTGTGTGTTGGGTGAAAAAGAAAGGGTAATAATGAAATAAAACAGTCAAGTTATTTTAGAAGGCTGTTTTCCCAAAGATTTTGCTTGCTATAACCTGTGAATTTAGAGCATATATTAGCTCTTGCCACCTTACTGACTGTTCGTTAAGAGTTTTCAAGATATGCAATATTGATTTTGTTACTAATTTTTAGAGCTTAGACCGAGGGATTATTATTTTGATAATTTGAAATTTTATCTCAAGGGTCTCTGTATTAGAGGGACACTTTATTATTTTAAAATTTACTAAATTCTGAGCTCCTCTAATAGATTATAATTGGCAGAAAGGCAAAGGGTTAGGATATAGGTGGAGAGATACCAGAGAAGAAATTTCAGTGTTGATAAAATTCTAGAAATGCCTGTTTTACTGGTAAATTGTATTTTAATAGAAGCTATTCCCTCCTTATGTACTTGAATGTAGCATAAGTGAAATGTATTAAACTGAATTTTGGTAGGGTTCAGTGATATCTTTGGAAGAAGCCAATATTAAGCTTTTGGGAGACATCCATTATGTCCCTTGGTGTGACATATTTGGAAAGCCAATCATTGTTTTTTGTCACATGTAGTACATGTTGAACATTTGTCTGTGAAATAGATTTTAGGTAAAGAGTGCTTCAGATTATTACCTTTTTTTCCTCTTCTAAATTGCACTTTAAAGTTTATTGTTTTGTTAGTCCATCAATTTGTATTTTTTTTCCCAAGGAAAAAGTTTGATGAATATTTAATTCATAAAGGCAGCTTCCACATCTTAAATTCTGTATATCTGTCTGTCCATCTACCTACCTTTGCATTGGTGGAAATATATGGCATGGAATTGCTTAAAAATATTCTTACAGGCTTAGGAAATATCTCTTACAGCAATAAGATGATATGTGAGGTATTAAAAAAAACTATGTGTATAATTACTTCCTCTGGCAATTGAATGAGTTAAAGATATATGGCAACTGCAGCTGTAATGGCATATATTTAGAAAGAAAACTCAGTTTGCTACTTCTAAAAAAATGCCTGTTGGCAAACAAACCTAAAATAAAAGTTCAAAAGTGAGATTTTATTTCAGGAAAATGTGATCATTCTGTTACCATTTGCAATGATGCATATCTGTGGGTCTTTATACAGTTAAATAACCTATGATCAACGGTACTGCTGTCTTTTCTTCTTCATAGTGTATGCCGATTAAAGGCCTAGGATTCGTGCTTGGAGCTTATCAGTGTATTTGCAAAGCAGGATTCTATCATCCTCGAGACTTCTCATTCAACAACTTTCAGAGTAAGTGCCCTTTGGTCCTGTTCGTATATGTACATACACATAATATCTGTCATTATTAATTTTTCAGATTTTCTTTTAACCTTGTTGAAGTTAGATGATTAAATCCCTACTTGTTTGGCCTTCTTTCATCACTTAAGGAGTTTTTGCTTTAGTTTGTCATCTCTAATCCTCTGGCATATCACCAAAAATGTGTTTGTTTTAGGTATATTTTCATTTTCAATACATTTTAAATGCCTGAAAATACTGTTGCTGCTTGGTGAGACCAGTTAGAATTCAGTTATTGTGAGCTGTTGCTGCAGAAAGTTCCTAAAATTAATTTTGCTAGTTTGCTTAATTTATTTATATATCAATTTGTTTATATGTTAGGTCTCTGTGCTACATGAAGAATTACCACAGAATTAATAACTTATGGCAACACAATCTTATTATCACACAGTTTTAATTGGGTAGGTTTTCATTCAGGGATTAAGTGGTTCCTCTGCCCAGGGAATCACTGAGCCAAAATCAAGGTGTCACCTGTAATGTGATCTGATCTGAGGCTCAGAGACTTCTTCCAGGTTCATTCAGTTCACTGGCAGAATTCGGTTCCTAGCACCTGTGTGTGTGAGGTCCCTATTTCATTGCTAAATGCCAGTCTGGGCTTGTTCTCAGCTTCTAGAAGCCTCCTCAAGGTCAAGTCATGTGGCCCTTACTTTTCAAAACTACCAAGAAAACCTCCCCAGTTCCTAGTCCTGTTCATATGGAGTCTGTATGAACAGTATAATCATTCTATAAGTCCTGGGAGTGTTATCCTGTCTCTCTACCATGTAATGTAAACCAAATCAAAGGAAAGACTATCCCATCATATTTACAGGTCCACCCGCATTCAAGGGGAGGTGATGATACAGGGCATATACAGGCAGACCTCATTTTATTGTGCTTTGCTGTATCACACATCTAGGATACTGAGCTTATTTTTTTTTTAACCAATTAAGATTTGTGGCAACCCTGTGCTGTCAGATAATGGTTAGCACTTTTTAAGCAATAAAGCATTTTTTAATTAAAGGGTGTACTTTTAGGCATAATGCTATTGTACACTTAATAGACTGAAAAATGGTCTAAACATGACTTTTATATGTACTGGGAAACCAAAAAAATTGGTGCGACCCACTTTGTTGTGATTTTACTGTGTTGCAGTGGTCTAGAACCAAACTCATAATATCTTTGAGGTATGCAGGTACTTTAGAATCAAAATTTGCTTACCTGGTTGTTTTCATCTTGCTATAGAAGATGTCAAAGTTGCTATTTGAATATTGATTTTTTTTTTACATCAGCATATAGCCAGCTATTAGGTATAATAATTAACAAAGAATGTATGTATGGAAAAATGAGGTGGTATTATGGGAAGTTAGGGTTTGGAGTTATAGAACCAAGGTACAGGAGTAGTTTAGATAGTCATCCATAAATCTTTGTCAGCCTCATTATTGGTCTGAATAGGAATCTGTATCTCTACTGGGCATAGTTCAAAGGATACATGAGATTCAAACCTGAGTGTCTTCCTCTCTGAAACTTGGCAGACGTTTATAGATTTTTTTTTCTCGGTTTTTCTCTTGGAAAGTATTGTTCTTCATCTTGAGACAGCTTCCACTAAACTTCTAGGTTCTGGAAGTGAGTAACATTTTGCTCTCTCCTAAGTCATAGGATTCACAGGGTTCAGCCTGTGTTTTGAGTAATGGTTGTTGTAGGCATAATTCTAAGATGGCCTCCAAAATTCTGTTCCCACACATGTTGTACAGTCCCCTCCCCTTAAGTGTGGGTGGCACCTGCGAATATAAAATGGACTCACCTCCTTGCCAGGCAGTGTTATATAGTAAAAGTCATGGTACAGTTGCTGAAGTGTCTGCTGCTGCTGCTGCTGTTACTGCTGCTGCTAAGTCGCTGTAGTGGTGTCCAACTCTGTGCGACCCCATAGACAGCAGCCCACCAGGCTCCCCTGTCCCTGGGATTCTCCAGGCAAGAACACTGGAGTGGGTTGCCATTTCCTTCTCCAATGCATGAAAGTGAAAAGTGAAAGTGAAGTTGCTCAGTTGTGTCCGACTCTTAGCGACCCCATGGACTGCAGCCCACCAGGCTCCTCCACCCATGGAATTTTCCAGGCAAGAGTACTGGAGTGGGGTGCCATTGCCTTCTCCGGCTCAAGTGTCTACATTGCATTAAATAAGACTCCTTCCCATAGGAGCAGACTAGAGAGAGATTCTAGTGCCAGCTTTGAAGAAGTAAACTGGCTTGTGAGAGGACCATGTGGCTAGCACCCTAGGGTGACTGCTAAGAGCTCAGGCAGCCAGCAAGACTACAAGGACCTCAGTTCTATAAATGCAAGGATCTGTAAATTCTTCCAACAGCCTGGATACTTTTCAAAAGAGGACCTGGAGCTCCACATGAGAATATAGCCTGGCGCAAACCTTGTTTTCAGTGTAGTGAGACCCCAAGCAGAGAGCCCAGCTTCACTGGGTCAGACTTCTGATCAACAGAAACTGGTAAGTGATTGAATAGGTGTTCTCAGCTGTAGATTTCCAGTAAGTCATTACACAACAATAGAAAACTAATGCAATAACAGTGATGATAATATATTTTCATCATGGATGTGCTTTTCCTTGTGTGTGTGTGCGTGCGCGTGCGTGTGTGCGTGTACAAGACCATGGCAATAGCCCAGATACTTTGGCATTCTTCACATTTATGGTCCAGACAGAACATATGATTCAACACTGAAGGATTAAGGGAATAGGTTTTAGCTTATGTTCTGTGAAGGTATTTTGTATCTGGTTTACCCACATTTGTTCTCAGCTCCCACTATGTAACTGAAATAAAACATCTAAATATTGTAGAACTAGAGAATGACTGTGCCATTTGCTTATAACACCACCAGGAGAAACTAGTTAACCTTTAACAACTTATCTTTATTTAATTTGCACACTCCTACTTTCTTCCTTATTTTAAAAGCCAGTGTTTTTCACTGACCTACTCTAAGAGGAGGCTGCTTCTCTTCACAAGCCTAAATAACTCCAATGTTGTACACACAACAGCCAGGAAAAGAGGCCACAGTTTTCAGAAAGATGAGCTATATTTGGGTATAGATGTGATTCAGCTTTGACCTCAGCACATATTTAACTAGAACTGGCCTGCCTCAATGACAGAACAGAAAGATATCTACAAGTTATAATTTAAGGTCAGTAAAGTGCTCTTTGACCAAAAATATCTTTCCTGATGGCCTTGCCATCAAGTTGCATGAAAATCTAACATTATTAATCCCTTGGCCCAAGGAATACAAGTTATAACTCACTAAGGTATCTACCAAGGACTATCCAAACTTTTAAAAAATATTTTTGATTTTTTATTATAATTTACTACATTTCTTCATTTTAATATGTGAAGTTTTTAATTGTAATATCCAAGCAGTTCATATGGTCAGCTTTCATATAGTCTTAAGGAGGTTACAATGAAGTAAGGAATGACCAGATGAATCCCTTGGACCAAAGGTAAAGAAGATATTGAAAACCCCCAAAATGAGATAGTGTATGTAAAACAGCTAGCACAGTACATGACATATAATAAGTGTTCTTAATAAGTACTTGGCATATAGTAAGTGCGCATGCTCAGTTGTTCAGTCTTGTCTGACTTTTGCAACCCCATGGACTGTAGCCCACCAGGCTCCTCTGTCCATGGAATTTTAGATGTTCATCAGATCAAGCAAACAAACAAATATACACATATATATAAACACAGTGGTCCATGTAAATAGAGAATCCTAAAGTATCATCAGATCAAGCAAACAAACAAATATACACATATATATAAACACAGTGGTCCATGTAAATAGAGAATCCTAAAGTATCCTTGGCTTTTAGTACTTTGTCTCTATATTTGGTTAACCAATTTTTAAATCTAGAATTCTTGGAAAGTGAATTCTACATGGATCAGAAGGAAGATGGCACAGCAAAAATCTGTAACAACCAGTGCTCCATTGAGAAGGGCAGTAGGAAGGAAATATAGAAATTAAGGTAACAGGAGGAAATCAGTTGCTTGATAGGGGAAATGGGATGTAGGAAACAGAGATGCCCCTGAAAGATAAAATTTATTTAATTTATAGCTGTGAAGCTAGGCAAAAGATCTGAAATTCCCACCTATAGTCTTGTACCCCATTTAGAGAGAGGAACTAAGATGGGGTTTTGATCTGTTAGAGAAAATGTCAGTGCGACTGTTAAAAATCCTGTTAAAATATGAAGTGAGTTAAAAATCTTCGTTTAGATGTAGGCCCACAGTAAACAAAGGGCTTGTAAAGACCAACAAAGATATGTTCAGATGACTTGATTTAAAACTGTGCTGACAGCCCAGAGACTGTGTTCCTAGCATCTCTCTTTAGATTGGTGGTCATAGGAGAGCTAACATGGTCTGACATCTGGATAGTAGCAGGATTTCAGAATCGACAAGTACTGATGTGTAACTGTCTCTTCAGATCCAGGTTGTCCACTTCCAGGTTGATGAGATACAAGCTTTTGACAAGCTCATCTTCCTCAAATCCATCTGTCACAGTATGAACTGTCTTCAGTACAATCTCATCTCTCTTTCTTGTGGACACATTACCAGCCTCTCAGTTTTAACTTCTTTTGCCTTTTGGATTGACTTCAGCTCATATGCATTTCTAGATAAACCCAACTTACAAATGACCCACATCTGAAAGTGACAGCCCCTTCTTTACAGATACTGGTGGCTGATGGCTGTTGACTCCCCAAAATCAGAGATTTAAAAAATACATAGTCTCAGAATAAAAAAACGTGGGAAACTCTTTGAAAGCAGGTACATATAGAGATGCTGAGCTCCCAGAAAACTGCTAAGCAAGGCTAAGCTGTCTGTGGGGTGTGAATCTTTTTGCTGCACTTGGGTCTCACATTCCCTGTCCGTCTTTTGTTTCATGACTGGGGAAGCTGGAGATGTTTGGCTTTTTGCAGACTGAGTCCAGCAGCAGTCTCTCAGTTTATATGATTTTACATTTTTAGACTGCTAATGGAAATTCACTTATGTTAACAATCAGCTACCCTCAAATTAAAAAAAAAAAAACAACAAAACAACCTGCTGGCAGGGAAATTTGACTGTCAGTCATTCATACATTAGCTCATTGTTGTGAGTAGAATATCGCCCCCCAAACCCCCAAAGATGTGCATGTTCAAGTTTTCACAACTTGTGAAAATGCCGCTTCACATGGCAAAAAAGGGACTTTTCAGATGTGATTAAATTGCAGATATTGAGATGGGGAGATTATCCAGGTAGATTCAGTCTAATCACACGAGTCCTGAAAAGCAGAGAACCATTCCCAGCTGTGGTCAGAGACAGATGTGAGGACACAGGAAGTGGCAGAGAAACGATACATTGCCGTCGTTGACGATGGAGGAAAGGGGTCTGCAAGCCACGGAATGGAGGTGGCTTCAAGAAGCTGGAAGAAGCAAGGAAATGGAATGTCTCCTGGACCCTCCAGAAGAAAACGTGTTGGGAAGATTCCCTGGTGTAGGAAGTGGCAACCCACTCCAGTATTCTTGCCTGGAAAATTCCATGGACAGAGGAGCCTGACGGGCTCCAGTCCATGCGGTCACAAAGAGTCAGACATGACTGAGTGACTGAGCATGCACGCACACTTTGTGAGTTTCCCATTCAGCATTCATTCCAGTATTCATGGTATCCCATGGTGTTTTTTCTAGAGGAAACTGTTCACAATCCCAAATAATTGCCAATTTAGGCAATTCATAATCTAGTGGGATCTTTGTATGAGGATGCCCTTTGAGTCAGTCAGATGGATTTGACTTTTATCTCTATTTACTCAGAGGAGACTTGGGAAGTTTCTCATATATTCTGAGATTCTCCTCTTATTCATACATATATCAGGAATAGTGAAGTCTATTCTTGGCAGTTATGAGGAATAATTGAGATAACATGATATCCTCTGATTATAGTGATTATTATATTAAAATGAATATGGAGAATTTAATCTTTTTATTATGTATTAGGTGTTCTGGGGATTGAATGAATAAATTGTCTGGAGGCAAAAGAATCTACTCATGTTTAATAATTTTATAATTCAGATCAGAATTATTCCAAGATCTATCTAAGGTGGTGTTTTTATCCAAAAAAAAGATCACTAAAGTCACTTATAAGAAATAAAAATCCAGAAGACAACAGAAAAGTGAATATAAGATATATATGTAACCTTATAGGGAAAGATTGACTATATTCATAGTGAGGAAATATAAATTAAATTTTTGCACTGAGCTTCATTTTAAGCTTATTGTTACAGCTAGCCATTCTTGATATAAATACATGAATATATAGTAGCTAATCCTGATTTTAGGATATGCAAATATGTATTCATGTCCCAACAGTAGCAGTCTTTATGGATAGCAGTGTAAGCATCACCACGGTTGGATAACTGTTCTCTCCTTGTGAATGTTATAAATATTGAACCAAATATACACAGACAACTTCTGAATTTGCTGGATCTACTCATGTGCATGTACCTATTTCCACTTAATTTTTGGATGTGATTTTATCAAGCTGGAGACTAGAGGCAGATTACTTCATCATCCTAAACATACGAAATAACGAACAACAAATATATCTTCCCATGTGAGCTCATGGCAGCATGTTAACTCCAAACATTGATTGATGAATATGTTCCCTCCAGTTCTAATGAAAAATCAAATATGTGTATGGAAAGGAAGATGTTCACCCTAATAATGATTTCAGATGAGCATTATTTGTAGGAGAGCTAATGCTGAAACCCTTAATGTCTGGCTTGATTCTTTGTTACTACCAGCTGGGTTCTGTTCATTATCTGTGACTCATCTTTTTAACTCATGCCTGTGGAATGGAAAGAAGAAGGGGTCTGTGACATACAGCACGTGTAGCTGGTCTTGCAAAGGTCCCAACTATAATCTTCTGCTATGACCAGTTCCTAGCACTGAGGACCACAGCACCTCCAAGGAGTGACCTCTGATCAACTCATTTGTTGATTGATTTAAGAGCCTGAAAATCCATCTGTCAAACAATATTACTGGACACTGACCCTGTGCCAGATATTGTTTAGAACTGGACAAAAGAAGAAATGAGTAAAAAAGTGAGGTATCTAAGTTTTTAGGATAGACCCACATCTTCCTAGAACATATTGCAGTACCCACAAGCAACAAATGAGGGCCATCTTGAGTAGCATACGCTCACTATCCATATTAGAGGAACAGTTCAAAGTGTTAGTTGCTCAGTTGTGTCCAACTCTTTGCGACCCCATGGACTGAAGCCCGCCAAGCTCCTCTATCCATGGAATTCTCAGGCAAGAATACTGGAGTGGGTAGCCATTCCCTTCCCTGAGGGCATCTTCCCAACCCAGGGGAGCTCCCCAGTATTGGTAAACTAAGGTCAAAGGTAAGAGCTTTAAGGTTTAACAGGACTTCATGGGTAGGCGTGATTTCTATCCAGATATCCAGATATTCAAATGTCCAAAAGTTGTGTTTTTGCTCTTGAGGAAACACAGTTTTATACTACTGGCACGTAAGAGTCCTAATCAGCAAAACCTTAGTGATGTTTCTATTTAGTGTTTATACTGTGAAGACCTGAACTTTTTAACTGCTGCTTCAATCTACCCTCCCCCCTTGAACTCATGCCTCATTCTTTTCTAAATCAGAAACTAAGTGTTTTTCTTCCATAAAACATAGGAAGAAAACTTTCTGGGGTACATTTTGTGTGTGTGTTAGTCGCTCAGTCCTGTCTGACTCTTTGTGACCCCATAGACTGTAGCCTGCCTGGCTCCTCTATCCATGGAATTCTCTGGGCAAAAATACTGGAGTGGGTAGCAGTTGCCTTCTCAAGGGGATCTTCCCAACCCAGGGATCAAAGTCAGATCTCCTGCATTGCAGGCAGATGCTTTACTGTCTTAACTAAAAGGGAAGCCCTGGGGTACGTTTTGAAATATATCAAAATTAAAAGCTACAAAAATAGAATACCTTCAGAATTTCAAAAGTCTAAAAGTTTTCAGTAATTGTAGCATTGGCGGGCTAATTAGTTCTTTGGGATTTGGAGCAAAAATCCTCTTTGTTGCTCATTGCTATCCAGAGGGTCCTCGTTTTAAATATTTATATTTTATTATCAGTATTGCACACACAGTAAAAAGAAACTTTGGAAAGTACAGAAAAGTAGAATTTAAAAAGTTGTTTGAAAATCTATTGTTAATTCTTTGTTTATAGTTTTTATACAAGTGTCTCTCTATATATGATCTTTTTAAAACTTGGTATATTATATTCATTTGAAATAATATATACAGTTTTCTTGAACACAGTTTTGTTACATAGAATTCCATTGAGTAAATGTACTGTGGATTACTTACCCATCTGAAGTTTATATTTTTACTAGTTTATGTAAATATAAAATTTTACTGATATAAACAAAAATGTCCACCGTTTTGTGTTGTTCTGATGTCAGTGTAAAAGAATTAAGTAAGCAGATAGGTTAACACAGTGTTTACCAATTGTCACAATTTCTCTAAATGGGCCCATGTTTACAGGTGAATATTTTAGACTCACCAGCGTTCCTTGGTGCTACTGTAACCTTCTCCTAGTATCCTCTGTACTTTTGCTCAAGGCAGCCTATTTGATCACCCATCTAATGAATCGAAAAGCTGCTATTGCCAAAGCTAATAGCTCTTCATAATTGCTGTTTGTCTTCAGTTAGTATTTGTTTCGGAGAAGGCAATGGCACCCCACTCCAGTACTCTTGCCTGGAAAATCCCATGGATGGAGGAGCCTGGTAGGCTGCAGTCCATGGGGTCACTAAGAGTCAGACACGACTGAGCGACTTTACTTTCACTTTTCACTTTCATGCACTGGAGAAGGAAATGGCAACCCACTCCAGTGTTCTTGCCTGGAGAATCCCAGGGACGGGGGAGCCTGGTGGGCTGCCGTCTATGGGATCGCACAGAGTTGGACACGACTGAAGCGACGTAGCAGCAGCAGCAGCAGCAGTATTTGTTTCATCTGAAAGTTCTGAGTATCATCTTTGTTTTTAAGCTTTAGCAAAGCAGATTGGGATTCTGCTCTCCCGAAGACATCCGCAAGAAAAAGAAATGCAAAAAGGCAAAATGGTTGTCCGAGGAGGCCTTACAAATATCTGTGAAAAGAAGAGAAGCGAAAGGCAAAGGAAAAAAGGAAAGATATACCCATTTGAATGAAGAGTTCCAAAGTTTAGCAAGGAGAGGTAAGAAAGGCTTCCTCAGCAACCAGTGCAAAGAAACAGAGGAACACATGTATACCTGTGGTGGATTCATTTTGATATTTGGCAAAACTAATACAATTATGTAAAGTTTAAAAAAAAAAAAACAATAGAATGGGAAAGACTAAAGATCTCTTCAAGAAAATTAGAGATACCAAAGGAACATTTCATGCAAAGATGGGCTCAATAAAGAACAGAAATGGTACGGACCTAACAGAAGCAGAAGATATTAAGAAGAGGTGGCAAGAGTACACAGAAGAACTGTACAAAAAAGGTCTTCATGACGCAGATAACCACAATGGTGTGATCACTCACCTAGAGCAGACATCTGGAATGTGAAGTCAAGTGGGCCTTAGGAAGCATCTCTATGAACAAAGCTGGTGGAGGTGATGGAATTCCAGTTGAGCTATTTCAAATCCTAAAAGATGACGCATGAAAGTGCCTCACTCAATATGCCAGCAAATTTGGAAAACTCAACAGTGGCCACAGGACTGGAAAAGGTCAGTTTTCATTCCAATCCTAAAGAAAGGCAATGCCAAAGAATGCTCAAACTATCGCACAATTGCACTCATCTCACACGCTAGTAAAGTAATGCTCAAAATTCTCCAAGCCAGGCTTCAACAGTACGTGAACCGTGAACTTCCAGATGTTCAAGCTGCTTTTAGAAAAGGCAGAAGAACCAGAGATCAAATTGCCAATATCTGCAGGATCATTGAGAAAGCAAGAGAGTTCCAGAAAAACATCTATTTCTGCTTTATTGACTATGCCAAAGCCTTTGATTGTGTGGATCACATCAAACTGTGGAAAATTCTTAAAGAGATAGGAATACCAGACCACCTGACCTGCCTCCTGAGAAACCTGTATGCAGGTCAAGAAGCAACAGTTAGAACTGGACATGGAACAACAGACTGGTTCCAAATCAGGAAAGGAATACATAAAGGCTGTATATAGTCACCATGCTTATTTAACTTATATGCAGAGTACATCATGAGAAACACTGGGCTGGATGAAGCACAAGCTGAAATAAAGATTGCTGGGGGAAATATCAGTAACCTCAGATATGCAGATGATACCACCCTTATGACAGAAAGCGAAGAAGAACTAAAGAGCCTCTTAATGAAAGTGAAAGAAGAGAGTAGAAGAAGTTGGCTTAAAACTCAACATTCAGAAAACGAAGATCATGGCATCTGGTCCCATCACTTCATGGGAAATAGATGGGGAAACAGGGGAAACAGTGTCAGACTTTTTCTGGGCTTCAGAATTACTGCAGATGGTGACTGCAGCCATGAAATTAAAAGATGCTTGCTTCTTGGAAGAAAAGTTATGATCAACCTAGACAACATATTAAAAAGCAGAGACATTACTTTGCCAACAAAGGTCCATATAGTCGAAGCTATGGTTTTTCCAGTGGTCATGTATGGATGTAAGAGTTGCACTATAAAGAAAGCTGAGTGCTGAAGAATTGATGCGTATGAACTGTGGTGTTGGAGAAGACTCTTGAGAGTTCCTTGGACAGCAAGGAGATCAAACTGATCCTAAAGGAAATCAGTCCTGAATATGTGTTGGAAGGACTGATGCTGAAGCTGAAACTCCAATCCTTTGGCCACCTGATGCGAAGAACTGACTCATTGAAAAAGACCCTGATGCTGGGAAAGATGGAAGGCAGGAGGAGAAGGGGACGACAGAGGATAAGATGGTTGGATGGCATCACCAACTCAATGGACATGAGTGTGAGTAAACTCCAGGAGTTGGCAATGGACAGGGAAGCCTGGCGTACTGCAGTCTGCGGGGTCACAAATGTCAGACAGGACTGAGTGACTGACGTTGTCATCCTTGAGATTCTATGCATGGAGAATATTTCAAGTTGCTCAGAATCAAGTTATCATCCAAGCGGATTTCTAAAATTCAATAAATAATAGCTTATATTCTTAACATATCTTTCTAGTTTATGTCTAGCATCTTGAAAAATATAATTTTGAATAGATTTTTATGCATAAATGAGTTAAGAACATGAAGATTTATTGAGCTGAATGCAGTTTCATCTATACATTTGTATTACAAATCAGTTAATTTATTCTTTTGAGAAATCACTTTGATCATTGCCATTTATTTCCTAACTATCCAGTATGTGTAAATTACTGTGTTTGGTGCTGAGTATATAAGAGGTATATAATTCATGTTCCTGTTCTCTAGGAACTTAACATTTTAAACCGTCATAAACTTAAGGTGCCATTCAGTAGATGAACAATAAGCCCATTATTATTATCTATAGTTGTATGATTTCTACTAGCTGCATATATTCTCTTGTCCTAGATAGAGAACTTCAACATAAATTAATGAAATATTTTTGGAACCAGGTTACTTAATCATGCTTTGCATCCTACAAGAAACACTTAAAGGTAAAAAGCTGTATTCTTAATTTTAGTTTTTTTTGAGCTTCAGAAATCAATTATCTTACTTTCAATTTTGCTTTCTCTCCATTTTAACACTTTGTGCCCCTTATAGCATCTCATGATTTCATAGTCCATAAGTAAAGTGAAGGCAGTTTTTAAAGAGAAGTTTCTCATGACAGCACTTCACTATTTGACATTTGTGAATTGATCTTGTGATTATTTTGAGCACAAATAATAAAATGATATCATAATTTATCTTCTAAGAAATGTCTTTTTCTCCACGAATACTGAAACACTCATTTAACCAATGTAGTATTACTTTATATTAGGAAATATAGAATTATTTGGAGTTATGTCAGTTTCCAACCCTGTATCTAGCTGCTATTATTTCATTTAGTAGGCATAATATTATGCCTATGCTATTATTTCAGTAGGCATAATACCTGCTAGCTATTATTTTAGTCCTACTTGGCTTTCCTAGTGGTTCAGTTGGTAAAGAATCTGCCTGCAATGCAGGAGTGTCTGTATCTGATTTGATCTGTGGGTAGGGAAGATCCCTGGAGAAGGAAATGGCAACCTACTCCGGTATTCTGGCCTGCAGAATCCCATGGACAGAGGAGCTGGGCAGGCTACAGTCCATGGGATCACAAAGAATCGGACACAACTGAGTAACTTAACATTCACTTTCATTATTTTAGTCCTACTTGAGGAAAGAATCCTACTTAATGGACTGTATGGTTTCTCTGTGATATGTCCTGTACTCATGATGATATTTCATAGCCCAGTATACACTGGGTGTTTTGTCATTTTAATCTAGGCTTGAAAATAAGAATATAAAACCATAGTCTTATTTTACAGAGTTTTCAGTTTATTTGGGTTCAGCATATGGGTCTCCAAAGCTCTAGCAGTAAACACAGCAGAGGAACACAGGCAATTAAAGACAGTCATAAGGGCTTGGGGCATGAGGGAGAGACGTGAACAGAGACAGAGTGGGTCTGTGTTCCTATGGGTCTCGAGGTAATAGGTTGGTAAAGACAATAATGGGGCAGAGTAATTGACATTTGGACACCAGAAATGGACTTTGTGATAGGACCATCTGAAATTCTTGTTTTCCTGAATTCTCCCTCACATTCTCTGTTTCAACAGGGTAAATCTAAACAAGTAGTCACAGTCTCTCTGGTAAACTAGGAGTGGGGGACATTGTGATCACTGTGAAAGAACCTTGATTTATGAACAACAAAATAGATGAATGTAAAGGGGACCATGATTAGGAAAAAGATATGCAACAAGATTGGGTTAGTGAAAGAGATGTCTGTCTTTCTCTCATATGCAGATGGTATGTAAGTCTGATTTAGAAACAAGATTTTCTAGTAAAAGAAAGAATGAAAGAAGAAAGCCTACTTTATATACATATATATAATGTAATTTAATTATGTGCATTTTTGTTGTGGTGGTTCAGTTTCTCAGTCATCTTTGACTCTGCGACCGCATGGACTGCAGCATGCCAGGCTTCCCTGTCGTTCACCATCTCCTGGAGCTTGCTCAAACTTATGTCCATTGAGTTGGTCATGGCATCTAATAAAAGTGAAGTTGCTCAGTTGTGTCCAACTCTTTGTGATCCCATGGGCTGTAGCCTGCCAGGCTCCTCTGTCCATGGAATTCTCCAGGCCAGAATACTGGAGTGGGTAGCCTTTCCCTTCTCCAGGGGATCTTCCCAACCTGGGGATTGAACCCAGGTCTCCCTCATTGCATGTGGATTCTTTATGGTCTGAACCACCAGGGAAGCCCAAGAGTACTGGAGTGGGTAGCCTATCCCTTCTCCAGGGGATCTTCCTGACTCAGGAATTGAACCAGGGTCTCCTGCATTGCAGGTGGATTCTTCACCAGCTGAGCTACCAGGGAATCCTGCCATTTAATACACACAAAAATAAATTTCACAGAGAATATACTCCATTTTTAATTGCAGGAGAAATATTTTTTTGTTTTTTTTGTCTTAGTCCTTGGGTATGTCTTACCAAAAGGAAACAAATAACTGATTTAAACCCAAAAGTTTAGAGTATTGCAGAATGCCTTATGTGTCTTTTGACAATATGCTAAAAATATCAGTTGTTGAATTTAGGAAAATGTGAAAAGAAAAACTCTTTTGCCTTTTATTTTTCCTTAACACGAAATTGCCAACATCCACTGGATCATGGAAAAAGCAAGAGAGTTCCAGAAAAACATCTATTTCTGCTTTATTGACATGCCAAAGCCTTTGACTGTGTGGATCACAATAAACTGGAAAATTCTGAAAGAGATGGGAATACCAGACCACCTGACCTGCCTCTTGAGAAACCTATATGCAGGTCAGGAGGCAACAGTTAGAACTGGACATGGAACAACAGACTGGTTCCAAATAGGAAAAGGAGTACGTCAAGGCTGTGTATTGTCACCCTGCTTATTTAACTTATATGCAGAGTACATCATGAGAAATGCTGGGCTGGAAGAAGCACAAGCTGGAATCAAGGTTGCTGGGAGAAATATCAATAACCTCAGATATGCAGATGACACCACCCTTATGGCAGAAAGTGAAGAGGAACTGAAAAGCCTCTTGATGAAAGTGAAAGTGGAGAGTGAAAAAGTTGGCTTAAAGCTCAACATTCAGAAAACGAAGATCATGGCATCCACTCTCATCACTTCATGGGAAATAGATGGGGAAACAGTGGAAACAGTGTGACTTTATTTTTGGGGGCTCCAAAGTCACTGCAGATGGTGATTGCAGCCATGAAATTAAAAGACGCTTACTCCTTGGAAGGAAAGTTATGACCAACCTAGATAGCATATTCAAAAGCAGAGACATTACTTTGCCAACAAAGGTCCATCTAGTTGAGGCTATGGTTTTTCCAGTAATCATGTATGGGTGTGAGAGTTGGACTGTGAAGAAAGCTGAGTGCCGAAGAATTGATGCTTTTGAACTGTGGTGTTGGAGAAGACTCTTGAGAGTCCCTTGAACTGCAAGGAGATCCAACCAGTCCATTCTAAAGGAGATCAGTCCTGGGTGTTCTTTGGAAGGAATGATGCTAAAGCTGAAACTCCAGTACTTTGGCCACCTGATGGGAAGAGTTGACTCATTGGAAAAGACTCTGATGCTGGGAGGGGTTGGGGGCAGGAGGAAAAGGGGTCGACAGAGGATGAGATGGCTGGATGGCATCACTGACTCAATGGACGTGAGTCTGAGTGAACTCCGGGAGTTGGTGATGGACAGGGAGGCCTCGCGTACTGCAATTCATGGGGTCGCAAAGAGTCGGACACGACTGAGCAACTGAACTGAACTGAACATGAAATTAAGGTTTTTTCCTTTGGTGATGATTTAAGCTCATTGAGCCTCCGATTTGGGTAGTTTGGTCAACCCAGATTATTAGAGTGTCTCGCCATAGTGTGATTCGGCTTCAGTCTGTATAATCAAATGCGAACTGGAGAGGGTTCCACTCTTTAAATGTGGTAGTTTAAACTGGGAGGAATTCATTGTATAATCTTTAATAAATGGATTGAGACGCAGTATTATAAAGGAAAAGACCACAGGCAAGAATAAACTGCTTCTGCAAATTCACTTTGTAAACATGGAACGTGTTTAGCAATGTAATTAGAGTTGTCTGTGAGGCCTACCAGTCCTAGGCTTGCTTTTCTCTCTCAGTCCAGCTTATGGTCAGCATGGTCTTCAAACCCAGGGGACACCATTCAAATTGTATTCTATTTGAGTTTGTAACTTAGAAGCATTTGTGTGTGCGTGCATGCAGACACGTGTACACACCCTCATACCCTGCATCACATACCCTTGATGTACCTCAGGTGTTAGCTACTATGATAGTTAGGGGGCGTGCTGCCAGGATCTCACTGCCAAGTGTGTCCAGAATTTCTTTTCTGCCTCAGGGCTTCTGCTGAAGCCCTCTAAGCTTGCCCAGCACTTGTCTAAGAGTGTGCGCATACTGAAGTCCTCTGGGAACAGCTGTCAACCAGTGGGACTGGGATTGGTAGTTGCTGCCTAAGCTCCCACCTCTGTCCTTTGCAGAGACAAATCTGAGGAGCATTATATGCACTTTTTAGAGCACTCCTGCAAAGATGGAGCCCCCATTACCTACAGCGACATCCAACTTAATAATGACTTTTTAAAAAAATCAATTTTAAAAAACTTTTTATTTTTTGTTGGAGTATAGGTGATTAACAGTGTCTAGTTTCATGCATACAGCAAAGGGATTCAGTTATACATATCCATGTATCTGTTCTTTTTCAAATTATTTTCCCTTTTAGGTTATTACAATATACTGAGCAGAGTTCCCTGTGCTCTACCGTTGGTGCTTGTTGGTTACCCATGGCAGTCAGTCCCAAATTCTCTAACTATGCTTTCCTCCCCCTTTCCCTCCCAGGAGCCATAAGTTTGTTTTCTAAGTCTGTGAGTCTGTTTTCTGTCTTGTAAATAAGTTCATTTGTATCATTGTTTAGATCCTGCTTATGAGTGATATCATAACAATATTTGTCTTTCTCCGTCTGACTCACTTCACTCAGTATGACAATATCTGGGTCCATCCATGTTGCTGCAAATGGCATTATTTCATTATTTTCAATGGCTGAGTAACATTCTATTGTATATATGTACCACATCTTTATTTGTTAATGGACATTTAGGTTGCTTCCATGTCTTGGCTATTGTAAACAGTGCTGCTATGAACATCGGGGTGCATGTATCCTTTTGGACCATGTTTTCCTCAGGGTATATGCCCAGGAGTGGGATTGCAGGGTCATATGGTAAATCACCTCCCAAATAAGTTATCTGTATCCAGGTCATTGTCTCAGGCTCTGCTTTTGGAAGACCCAAACCAGGACCGCAGCTGTAGCTCTTTTGGTGGGAGGTCATATTTAAATCCAGAGAAAATATTTATTGGTTGGTTGGTTGCTTGCTTTTCTGTTGAAGCTTTTTATGTTTGCAGTTGTGGAAAGAAATAATACAGTGACCTTTAAAAATATGAGTCACAGCCAAGGAAAGTTTTCTGTGATTAAAGATTTTGTGTGGCAATAACACTGGCATGTCCTGGGAGACTTCCCTGTCTGCATTCCTTCTCTTGGCTCTAAACACTGTCTAAATTCCCGTAACCTTTGTATCTTTATCTTACTTCTAGACCTTTCTTCCAAATTCCAAACCCAATATAGCAAGATATGTACTTAACATTATCACCTGGGTCTCTAGTAGATATTTTCACACTGAAATGTCAAGTTTGAACTTGCCGTCTTCTCCAAAGACTGGCCCACAACCATTCTTCTCCATGTTGGTTGGGGGCAACTTCCTCCATCCACTAGTTCATACCAGACACCTGGGAATCACTCCAGATTCTTTTCTTTCTCTTTCATTCCATAGCCGGCTCATCAGAAAATTTTGTTGATTCATTTGAATCAACATTCATTTGAATCCAGCTAGCTTTCACTGTTGCACTGTGGCCCCGGCAGCTGTCAAGTTTCACCTGGATTATTCTCAACAGCTGCTGCTAAGTCACTTCCGTTGTGTCCGACTCTGTGCGACCCCATAGACGGCAGCCCAGCAGGCTTCCCCGTCCCTGGGATTCTCCAGACAAGAACACTGGAGTGGGTTGCCATTTCCTTCTCTGATGCATGAAAGTGAAAAGTGAAAGTGAAGTTGCTCAGTCGTGTCTGACTCTTAGCGACCCCATGGACTGCAGCCTACCAGGCTCCTCCGCCCATGGGATTTTCCCAGCAAGAGTACTGGAGTGGGTTGCCATTTCCTTCTCCGGGATTATTCTCAACAGCTTCTTATAAATCTTCCCACTTCTACCCTTACCTGCTGCAGTATATTCTTCATAATCAAAGTAATCCTTTAACAACGTAAGGCGTATCATGTCACTTACCCTCTCAGAACCCTGCCGTGGCTCTCTGTTTTACTGAGGGAAGAATCCAGGCCTTTACAGTGGCCCAGGGTGCCATGTATGATCTGGACCTGTTACTTCTCTGACTTTGCCTTCCACCACACTGCCCTACACTCAATCTGCTCCAGTGACACCAGACTCTTTGTACTTCCTCCTATGTGCCAGGTATGCACCCCCCTCAGGATCTTTGTACTGGCTACAGGTCAGAGTAGCTAACTCCCTTACCTCTTTCAAGGGAGTTATATCTGATATAACTTATAAGTTATATCTGTAATATATAAGTTATATATCTGATACCTCAGATATCACCTATAGAATGAGGTCTATCCTAACCACTTAATTTAAAATTGTAATTCTCACTCTGGCATGTCTGATTGCCCTGACCTTGTTCCACTCATTTTTCCTTTCTGCACTTCTCACTTGATGTGGGTGTATGTGTTTTAATATTATTCAAACTTTATTTATTTAAATGAAAGTATAGATGCTGTCCAATATTACATATTACAGGTGTATAAAATAGTGATTTGCAATTTTTTAAGATTATGTTCTGTTTATAGTTATTATAAAATATTGGCTCTATCGGCACCGCTCAGTTTTAACAGACTAAATTACTTACTTGTTTTGTTGATTGCTTGTGTCTGTTTGCTCTGCAAGACCAATTTTTTTTTTATTCAATGGAACATTTATTGAAACTATATTCTATTTTTATCATATATTTATTCTTTTGGCTCTGACAACCTAATTTCAGTCTCTGCCACTGTCTGGAAACTACTGTCTTAAAGGTCAATGAAGGATCCAGTAATCATTAAACTTCATAGTCTTCCCTCAGGTGTCCTCTCTGATCACATTCCAGCATGTTCTAGTAAATCCATTTTCTTCTATGACATTGTGAAAACTTCTGCCTGTTTAGATTCTCCCTCTTTGAAATCCTTAATAAATAGTTTGTCTACCCCCAGAGCTCTCTGTGGGTTCTTTCACTGACATTGATTCTTCTCCAAGACTCTAGTCTTGCATTATTTCTCACTTCTTGTTGTATATTTCTCCTGAACAAGGAGTTGGACATCAAATTTAACCTGTCTGCAATGGAGCTTATTCCCACTGACTGCCTCCGTATCTCAGTTCTTTCTTGTAACCTGCTTGTTTTTGAGCAGTAATGCCTTTCTTTAAAACATCAATGGATTCCTAATTTCTCTTTGCATCTCCCAGATTTGGAGAAGAAGAGAAAGCCAGGCATTGTGATTTACATACATTATTGCATTTAATACCACAGCAATTCATATTTCATACAGAAATAAGCTAAGACCCAAAGTGGTCAGGTGAGTTGCCTAATGTCTCAGAGCTGTCTAGAAACGGGAGCCTTATCTGCTGGATGCTGAAATTCATACACTTTTCACTGTGTAACAGAGTGAAGAGTTTTAAGCAGTAGTATATCCTGCAGCAACAAAAAAATATTCAATTACGTCTGCTATTGTGAAGAAATGAAGACAAAAATATATTTTATAAAGATTGTGAACCTTCAGCAGGAGTCCAGTGGTCATGTATGGATGTGAGAGTTGGACCATAAAGAAAGCTAAGCACTGAAAAATTGATCCTTTTGAACTGTGGTGTTGGAGAAGACTCTTGAGAGTCCCTTGGACTACAAGGAGAACAAACCAGTCCATCCTAAAGGAAATCAGTCCTGACTATTTATTGGAAGGACTGATGCTAAAGCTCTAATACTTTGGCCACCTGATGTGAAGAACTGATTCATTTGAAAAGACCCTGATGCTGGGAAAGATTGAAGGCAGGAGAAGGGGACAACAGAGGATGAGATGGTTGGATGGCATCACTGACTTGATGGACATGAGTTTGAGCATGCTCCAGGAGTTGGTGAGGGACAGGGAAGCCTGGTGTGCTTCAGTCCATGGGGTCGCAAAGAGACACAACTGAATGATTGATCTGAACTGAACAGGAGTTGAAAGTAATAAAGATTTTCTGTTAAACTTTGTGTTTTTAAAATTCTGTTAACCAGAACAAATTTTGCAAATTCCTCAGTCAGTCAAAGTTGTGTTTGTGTTATATACTAAACTGAATACATATTCACGTCTTTCGTGTTGACGTCAGGATTGGAAATAGGTTTGAGGATTTTTAAGTGTATATTATTAACTGCATATTTGTCAGCACTAAATGGTGGCTCAGTGGGTAAAGAATCCACCTGCAGCACAGGAGACCTGAGACATGGTTTCATTCCCTGAGTTGGGAAGGCCCCCTGGAGGAGGGCATGGCAACCCACTTCAGTATTCTTGCCTGGAGAATCCCATGGACAGAGGAACCTGGAAGACTATAGTCTATGGGGTCACAAAGAGTTGGCCATGACTGAAGTGACGGAGCATTGCCAACTCAACATTTAGAGAGAATTCTTACTTCTTGGGCTTCAGGGCTAAGTTAAGTTTGATAACCAAGACATAAGAATCCAAAACTAAAGGTAGATCAGTAACAGCAGTTAGTTAATAGTGTGGAAATGTCCTATGGGTGTGCAGAGTGGGAAATTACACGATAGCCTGGAAGTATGGACTGTCCTCTGGGCAGAGGATGCAGCATCATTAGGCAATTGCACACTGAACAACTGTCGATTAAGTGCCATTTTATCCAATTTAGACCTAATGAACTTGGTGGATGAAATCCCTGCTGGATTAAAGAGCAGTCAAAGCCTCATTTCAGATTCTGTGCCATCTAGGTCAAGAGGTTCCAAAAGTGTTGTGTATATTTACTTGGTACAGGAATGATACAACTTTCTCATCCTTTTTTTTTTTTTCTGGTTAATTCTTTAGCAAATATTTATAGAATATGATTTGTGACCATAGGGAGTTTCCATTAGGGAGTGGAAGATAGTGAAATAAAGACAGAAAACTGTTCCCTGCCTCTGAGGAGATTTAGTTCCATTTTTGCTAATTTTCCTCAATTGCTCCAAATGACATTTTTTTTTAATCAAAAGGATGAAAAGAATTTTGTTTGAGTCTAAAAGCAAAGTAACTCTCTGAGCAAGAAGGTTGAAAAAAGGTTTTTAGTTAGAGGGAAACGGAATGAAGAAGGGAGGATGTGTTTTGATTCTGTCTCACCTGCTTCCAAGGTGCAGTGACACTGGTTTTATTTGGAAATTTCAGGAAGGGGTCCGGATCACCATTTTGTAGAAAGTGCCAAGGATGTGTCAGAAGAAGTCCACGTCTGCCTGCCGTGCAGCGAGGGCTGCCCCTACTGTGCTGACGACAGCCCCTGCTTTGTCCAGGAAGACAAGTACTTGCGACTGGCTATCATCTCCTTTCAAGCCCTGTGTATGCTGCTGGACTTCGTGAGCATGCTGGTGGTCTACCGCTTTCGCAAAGCCAAGGTAAACCCAGGTACCCTGGTTATGATCTTCCTTTTTATTATGAACTGACCTCTTCTTAGGCAAATAGAATTGTTCCAAATCCTAATCGCTTCTCTATTAAGCCAAAGTCTTTCTATAATACGACTAGAGTATGAAAGTTATATTCCTTAGCTTCTCAGGAGAAACAGGAATTGAAAAATATGAAACTTTATTATGACAATTTCTTCTGCAGAATGTTTCTCCCTGTTTAGCCTGAAGCTCAAAAACCTCAAAAGATTCTTTTATATCATCTCTTTGGCTTCTTGAAGAATTTCTTTAGCCAGTTCCCAACATAGCATTAATTTTTTTCATGTGTAGAAAGCTTTATGATATGTATTGCTTTTCACGGATAAGTGTGCAGGCTCTAAAACCAGATTATTTAGTCTCGTTATGAGTATCTTAAGTTCAATGAGGTTTGCTCCTGCCTAACATATCAACTCTAGTTACTAGGTACCAGCAATCATTGGTCAAAGGTTATTTAACATCGTATCATTTTAAACACAAACTAGATTCTGCTATGTTTTTGGTCGAGGCTGATAATACAACACCACAGAGTAAATTAAATTTCTGTGGACAAACATTTAAGGAAATAATTATATGTATTTGTCCTGGGTTAAAGAATAAATCTGTCAATAAACTGTGAGTGATTTTGAGCTCAGCAAGTTCTTCTAAAGCAGTGGCAATTTTTAAAATAGTATTTTAAATATCCTGAATATTAAATATTTAGAAATTATCGGGTTTTTTTAACCAAATATTATGACAAGTCCCATCTTTTCCTATTAGCTATTCTGAAGAGAGAGCATAGCTTCTTACAGCTTAATAATGTGAAGTGTTAGTACAATTTATTTTTGAGTGAAAATTTCTAAGAAAAAAGGTATACCGGAAGGTACAACAGCTTATTCCACTTCTGAAAATAATCTTTTGCTTGATTTATTCTTAGTACTATTTTAACATGTTTTGTTTGAGCTCAGTGGTTTGGAAAAAATAGTGATAGTCATTTTTTAAAGGGAACATAGTACAGTTTATATTTTCCCTTCCAGTCCTGTAATAATGTCTTTTTTTAAATTAGAAATTAATTGACAAGTGATTTTATAAGTGTTCATTTTTGGTTTGGAAAATTAGATGTTTTAATGTAGAATGTGGCTGAAATTCTACTAGGCTAATTATGATGTTCTAATGCCTATTTTGGTAAGAAAAGGAGCAATGTATTATTTTTTTATTGTAAAATACACACAACATAAAATTTACCATCTTTAACTGTACAATTAAGTGGCATTAAATACATTCACATCACTGTGCAGTCATCACCACTGTTCATTTCCAGAACCTCTGCATCATCCCAAACCAAACTCTGAAACCATTAAACAACTCCCTGTTCTCCTAATCCCTGGTAACCTTTATTCTACTTTCTGTCTCTATAAATGTGTCTTTTCAGAGTACCTCGGATAAGTGGACTTTTATACTCTTTGTCTTTTCGTGTTTGGCTTATTTCACCTAGCATATTTATCTATGTTGTAGTGTGTATCAGAACTTCATTTCTTTTGGTGGTTTAGTTGCTAAGTCATGTCCAACTCTTGCCACCCCATGGACTGTAGCCCATCAGGCTCCTCTGTCCATGGCATTTTCCAGTCAAGAATACTGGAGTGAGTTGCCATTTCTTTCTCCAGGGAATCTTCCCTGACCCAGGGATTGAACCCATGTCTCCTGCATTGCAGGCAGATTCTTTATTGTCTGAGGCACCTAGTGCTTTTTTCTTTTCATTGACGAATAATATTGGAAAAGACCCTGATGCTGGGAAAGATTGAGGGCAAAAGAAGGGGGCAGCAGAGCATGAGATGGTTAGATAGCATCATTGACTCAATGGACATGAATTTGAGCAAACTCCAGTAGATAGTGGAGGACAGAGGAGCCTGGTGTGTTACAGTCCATGGGGTTGCAACTATTTTCCACAGAGGCCAGACAACTTGATATTTTCACCAGCAGTTCATGAGGGTTCCAATTCCTTTGCATCCTCACCAGCACTTACTATTTTTTTTTTTCTATTGTTTGCTTGTTTTATAATAACCATCCTAATCAATCTGAAGTGAATTCTCATTGTAGTTTTGATTTGCATTTTCCTACAGGTTAGTGGCAGTCTAGCATTTTTTCATGTGCTTTTTGGTATATCTTCTTTGCAGAAATGTCTATTTGAGTCTTCTGCTCACTTTTGAATTGGTTGGTTGTTCATTGCTGAGTTGTAGGAGTTCTTCATGTATTCTGAATATTACACTTATCACATAGATGCCTTGCAAACATTTTCTTCCATCCCATGGGTTATCTTTTACCTCTCCTTTGATGCCTAAAAGTTTTAAGTTCTAATGGACTCTAATTACCTATGTTTTCTTTGATTGCCTGTACTTTTGGTGTCATATCTGAGAAATCATTCCCAAAGCCAGTGTTATGAAGCTTTCCTGCTGTGTTTTCTTGTAGGGATTTTATCATTTTAGGCCTTACATTTAGATTTCAATCCAGATTTAGTTAATTTTTGTATTTGTTGTAAGTTAAGGGCCCAACTTCCTTCTTTTGCATTTGAATACCTAATTTTCTCAGCACTGTTTGTTGAAGAGAATATCTTTTCCCCATTTGTGGTCCTGGCACTTTGATGAAAGATCACTTGACCACACACATGTGAGTTTATTTCTGGACTCTCAAGTCTGTTCCATTTGATCTATGCCTTTATGTAAGGACTATACTATTTTGATTACTGTAACTTTGTAGTAAGTTTTGAAATTAGGATGTGTAAAGCCTCCAAATTTGTTCTTTTCAAGGTCATTTTTGAGTCTCATGAGATTCCATCTGAATTTTAGGATATGTTTTTCTGTCAAAACGTTACTGGAATTTTTTAGTAGGGAGTGCATTGAATCTGTAAATTCCTTTGGCTAGATTGTCATCTTAACTGTATTAAGTCTTTCAATCCTTGAGCACAGGATGTCTTTATATTTATTCATGTATTCCTTCATTTCTTTCAGCAGTGTTTTGTAATTTTCAAACTTTTGTCTCCCTTATATGTCACTTTTTACAAATTGATTTTATGATTCGTATTGTCTCAATTATATGGATACTCTCATATATTATCTTTTATAATCTGAATTAATAACAAGTCTGTGGTTTTCCTTTTATGCTTAGCTCTTTTGTGTATTTCATTTTCTCTGACATCTATGGAAGGGAGGTGTAGCATAATACATGAAAAAGAATAGAATGGTTCGATGTTAAGAACCAGTATCTTCAGTGCAGCTGGCTATAGGGATTTTATAGAAGTTCCACAGTTTTCTGAAAACTTCTATAAATTTTTCCAAGAAAAATTTACAAAAATTTACAAAATTTTCTTCTGAAACTTTGTTCTAATACTGGCCAACTTTTACACTGAACATAAGATGATGTTATGTATTTTCATCGGTTTATGATAGATAATATTTCCCTCCGTTCCCGTTTTCCTGAGGTCTACAATGTTGAGCTTGACTCTTACCAGACATTTTAATTCTATTGAACTCTTAAAATATCACACAATATCACGTTTATTTTCACTCTCCTTTATTGAATATAAATGAGAAATTTGGTTCTTTTATTTTTCACTCCACTTTTCTGAATGTAAATGAGAAATTTGGCACTTTTATTTTTCCTCATTTCCCCCATCCCATTTTACTACATTTAATCTATAATTCATTTCAGTCAATTTTCAATAAAAGCCGTCATTAGTTTCAAAGGGAAAGCAGTTCTTTAATATAGTTTGGCTCTCACTGCATTTAGATTTATGATTTGGACTTCTTCCAAATGTTTATTTGGTTTAGTAGCTCATCATAAGACCTTTCAAAATGTGATTTTTTTGCCTTTGAGTTCTAACTTTGACTCATCTTTTATCATTATTAAATATCTGTATCTTCAAGTTTATTCAGAAAAGGGTAACTTTGTACCTATGTTTTATCTGACCCACCCACCAACTATGGCTTTTACATGACAACACCTTTGTTAGGGAAGAGCTTGGGGACTATATATTTTTCAGAGTTCCATTATTGCTTCCATTGCTTCGTATATCTTTTAGAACTGAACATTTTTGACAGTTTCCAGGATTGCCCACTTTTTGTCTTTTATGGAACAAAATCTCCCATCTGAATGCTTATTGACTTCTTTCTTTACTTTTATCATCATAATATGGTTCTTCTTCATTGAGTTTGCAAAAAATATGATCCTTACTCTTAGATTTCATACTGAGCTTTCTTCTGATATTGGGAAATCTCTTCTGTGTTAATTCTTATATTATCTCTGCTGCTCTAGTTCTTCTAGGCTTCTCTTTTAGGACTTCCTGTTAAGTATAGGTTGGGTCTCCAGGCTTTTTTTGTTTTTTTCATATTCTCACTGTATTATCTTTTAAATATTTCCTTGTGTTTTAAGAAGCTTCTAAGTTTGTCTTCTGCTTCACTCTTTCAGATTTCAGCACTGTCAAAGCTGCTGTCCTTACCTTCATGATATTCTAAAATCCAGCAACTGGTTTTAATCTCTGTAAAGTTGTTCCTTGTGTTTTATTTCCCTTTTTATATTGCAAAGGTTTGGGGTCAAAAAGTTTGAGTTAAAATCCTAGGGCTTTCGTTTTCTAGTTGTGTAACCCTAAGGTTACATGTTATGTACCTAACCAGCAATCATTCTCTCTAAATGGCTTTTATCTCATGTAAAATGGGGACACTCAAGAGTTTGGAAAACAACAGCAATAATGTATATACTCTAAAATCTAGCATGATTCATGTAGTAAGCCATTTGGGGGGGGGTACTGAATCTACAAATAGGAACCTTATCACACTAGCTCCTGTGAGGTGAATTTTTTTATGTCTTACTTGTATATAAGGACCCATTCATTGAAAGAATTTCTCAGCCATTCCAAGAGTTACCAAAAGGCAAAAGTATCACAACGTTTAATTTCACAGTTTTGTTCTTATAGAAGGTGAGAATACAAGAAGTAATCATTTGTACTGAAATGTTTGATTTTATAATATGATGCCTGATATTATTTACATATTTTTTTCTTTCCATGAGTATATTTAAGTATATATATGAAGAAACTTGAAGCGCTAGGCTTGAAAATTAGAGATGTATAATCATGCTTGCTTTCTTTCCTTTTTGATGGGGACCATTTTTAAAGCCTTTATTGAATTTGTTACAATACTGCTTCTGTTTTATGTTTTGGATTTTTGGCCACCGAGGTATGCAGGACCTTAACTCCCCAACCAGGGGTCAAACCCACACCCCTTGCATTGGAAAGTGAAGTCTTAAGCATTGGAATGCCAGGACATCCCTAATCATGATTTCTGAATTAACTTTCAAATGATCTTCCTTAGGGCATAAGAAGCCTGAAGGCCCAGCCCCAGGCTTATAATCAGGTGCAGGGCAGAGTGTGATCGAGGAAGCCTGCCCTAAGCCGCCCTATTCCAAACATCAGAGCCACTGTGCCCAAAGTGCTAGTGCTTCACGTGTTTTAGTCTTGAAAACTTTCCAGCTTTCCAGGAAGCTTCGAAGCCTTCCTATTTAAAATACAGATACTGTTTAAGTAGAATTAGTCATCATTCTAATGATGAGTGGGACTTGAGCTAAAACACGATTGCCACCTTCCAGCAGTTTATTGGAGAACTGTTAAAAAGGGTTCGGAGGCAGCAAATGGATTTATTCTGCAAACTGATTGCTTTATTGGCTAACTTTAGCAGCCATAGGTATTATCAGGGAAACTAATGACATAAGTAGCACATATCTTCTCTCCTTGACTAGGAGTTTCAGGCTCAGGGGACAAGTGAAGGAAAAAACCTACTGATGCTGGAGGGCCTTTGCGGGAAGCATGGCTATAAAACTGTTTTGTCTAAGGATTTGTCTAAGGATTTTGTCTCACTTCTTAAAGAATTCTATCAAAGTTCAGGATTTCTACAGATGATGAACTGTTCTGTCTATCCAAGATATAATGAGTTTACTAAGAGTTATCCCATTCCATAATTTACTAGCCAGTCCTCCAGTAGTTTGAACTTGACACAGTCTAAAATGTATTTTGACAGATTCTTTTCCCTAAATATTTAAAGGCAAGTGTGTTTCAAATAAAATATAATACTTTCAACTCTTATTCGTTTTTACTTTTCTTCTGACAAGTATGTGTGGTGTATATTAATAAAAGTGCCAGAAGAAATTTGATCTTAAAAAATTATGGCCTTCATCTCAGCATACAGCATGCATCCCCTAGTGTACCTGTTAACAAGAAAATGTTTTATGAGCTCTGAGTAGAGCTGAGTCTCCCTGCTTGAGTTTAGAGATTCAAATCTTTTCTTCCTCTTGTTACTATGGAAATTATTTAACTCACTTATAGATTACCTTTCCTTAAAGCTACTTTTGTTAGCAGTAAAGAATGTCTACTTTTCCTGGTCACTAGGATTTTGAATTGTAAAGGGTGAACTTTAGGACTAAGTATAACATTAAATAATTAAAACAAAATTAAAGAACAAATTGGAGAAAAGTGTTTTGGTATGATATGATGGCACAAAGGATTAATGTTCTCACTCTAAGAACAGATAAAACTCTCTAAAGAATCAATATGAAATAGAAAAATATCCAATAGAAAAATTGGCAAAAAATATCCATCAGCAATTTATAAAACAACATAAAAATATATTGTCTATAACCGTGAGTAATAAGGAAATACAAATTCAAACAATGACATATACATATATAACAATAAGTCCCTATGTTGGTAAAATGTTAGAAATTAAGTGTTCCAGTACATTGTTGATGGTTGTGTAAATTGGTAGAAACTTTTGGATGAGATTTGGGGTGTTGTTTAATAAACATAAAATGCACAAGTTTCAATTCGAGAACTCTGTACTGAAGAAATCATATAGATGCATCAGTTCAGTTCAGCTAAGTCTCTCAGTTGTGTCTAACTCTTTGCAACCCCATGAATCACAGCACGCCAGGCCTCCCTGTCCATCACCAACTCCCAGAGTTCACTTAAATTCATATCCATTGAGTCGGTGATGCCATCCAGCCATCTCATCCTCTGTCGTCCCCTTCTCCTCCTGCCCCCAATCCCTCCCAGCATCAGAGTCTTTTCCAATGAGTCAACTCTTTGCATGAGGTGGCCAAAGTATTGAGGTTTCAGCTTCAGCATCAGTCCTTCCAATGAACATCCAGGACTGATCTCCTTTAGGATGGACTGATTGGATCTCCTTACAGTCCAAGGGACTCTCAAGAGTCTTCTCCAACACCACAGTTCAAAAGCATCAATTCTTTGGCACTCAGCTTTCTTCACAGTCCAACTCTTACATCCATACATGACCACTGGAAAAACCGTAGCCTTGACTAGATGCACCTTTGTTGGCAAAGTCATATCTCTGCTTTTGAATATGCTATCTAGGTTGGTCATAACTTTCTTCCAAGGAGTAAGCATGTTTTCATTTCATGGCTGCAGTCACCATCTGCAGTGATTTTGAAGCCCCAAAAAATAAAGTCTTCCACTGTTTCCCCATCTATTTTCCATGAAGTGATGGGACCAGATGCCATGCTCTTCGTTTTCTGAATGTTGAGCTTTAAGCCAACTTTTTCACTCTCCACTTTCACTTTCCTCAAGAGGCTTTTTAGTTCCTCTTCACTTTCTGCCATAAGGGTGGTGTCATCTGCATATCTGAGGTTATTGATATTTCTCCCGGCAATCTTGATTCCAGCTTGTGCTTCTTCCAGCCCAGCGTTTCTCATGAGGTACTCTGCATATAAGTTAAATAAGCAGGGTGACAATATACAGCCTTGACGTACTCTTTTTCCTCTTTGGAACCAGTCTGTTCTTCCATGTCCAGTTCGAACTGTTGCTTCCTGACCTATATATAGGTTTCTCAAGAGGCAGGTCAGGTGGTCTGGTATTCCTATCTCTTTCAGAGTTTTCCACAGTTTCTTGTGATCCACACAGTCGAAGGCTTTGGCATAGTCAATAAAGCAGAAATAGATGTTTTTCTGGAACTCTCTTGCTTTTTCCATGATCCAGCAGATGTTGGCAATTTGATCTCTGGTTCCTCTGCCTTTTATAAAACCAGCTTGAACATCTGGAAGTTTACGGTTCACATACTGCTGAAGCCTGGCTTGGAGAATTTTGAACATTACTTTACTAGCGTGTGAGATGAGTGTAATTGTGCGGTAGTTTGAGCATTCTTTGGCATTGCCTTTCTTTGGGATTGGAATGAAAACTCTTTTCCAGTCCTGTGGCCACTGTTGAGTTTTCCAAATTTGCTGGCATATTGAGTGTAGCACTTTCACAGTATCATCTTTCAGGATTTGAAATAGCTCAACTGGAATTCCATCACCTCCACTAGCTTTGTTTGTAATGATGCTTTCTAAGGTGCACTTGACTTCACATTCCAGGATGTCTGGCTCTAGGTGAGTGATCACACCATCATGATAGAAGCAAGGTCCAATGCTGTAAAGAGCAATATTGCATAGGAACCTGGAATGTCAGGTCCATGAATCAAGGCAAATTGGAAGTGGTCAAACAGGAGATGGCAAGAGTGAACGTCTACATTCTAGTAATCAGCAAACTAAAATTGACTGAAATGGGTGAATTTAACTCAGATGACTATTATATCTACTACTGTGGGCAGGAATCCCTTAGAAGAAATGGAGTAGCCATCATGGTCAACAAAAGAGTCTGAAATACAGTACTTGCATGCAATCTCAAAAATGACAGAATGATCTCTGTTCATTTCCAAGACAAACCATTCAATATCACGGTAATCCAAGCCTATGCCCCAACCAGTAATGCTGAAGAAGCTGGAGTTGAGCAGTTCTGTGAAGACCTACAAGACCTTTTAGAGCTACCACCCAAAAAAGATGTCCTTTTCATTATAGGGGACTGGAATGCAAAAGTAGGAAGTCAGGAAACACCTGGAGTAACAGGCAAATTTGGCCTTGGAGTACGGAATGAAGCAGGACAAAGGCTAATAGAGTTTTTGCCAAGAGAACAGACTGGTCATATAGGTGCATGGGGACTTAAAAATATAGTCAGGGTGTATATGTGTGTTTCATAGCACTATTTATAGTATAGACAAACTGGGGACAATTACATGTTCAAAATTGGGTTAGGCCATCCATGCATTTAAATATGGGGCCCATAAAAGTGATCATGTAGAGTATGCTAAATGATGGGAGAAACTTTAATGTCATTATTTAATCAACATTCACTAGCACATTTCCGCCATTTTTAAAGTTTTATTTTAGCCCTCTTCATTTTTTCACCTCTTCCTGTCACCTTGTTTTCTCATTCCCTCCCTCTCTGCCTACCTCCCTCCATTCCTTCTTTCCATTCATCATCCACCTGCTGAGCATCTGTTGAGTGCTTGAACCAGACTGAGAATGCAGTGATGAACAACACAAATATCATCTGTGCCCTTAAGGATTATATATTCCAATGTGGGGCTGGTGGAGATAGACAATAAAAGAAAAAGAAGATTGTATCATGTGGCTAATAAGTGTTGTGATCAAAATGAAGTAATATGACATGATAGGCTATGACTTCAGAGTTGTAAAATTCTTATAGCCAACATGTACGTTGGTATTATCCTCATTTTATATTTGAATAAACAAAAGCATAGAGAATTTAAGAAACCCATTCACTGTTATTTGGGGAACCTAAGATCAACAATTCAGATCTGTTTGACTTTGTAACTCATTTTAACTCTTAACTTTTGTGCTGTACTGTCACAGAGTCGGACACGACTAAGCAACTAAGCCTATCTGTCATATGGTTACAATACAGTTTGTTTGTTTTTTTCTTAAATTTTAAAAAGTAGATGTCACCAACTCTGGTCCCAAGAGTAGTAATCCAAGTTCTGGGTTAGCATGCATTCTTCATTTTCTCTCATTTCTTTGTGCCTCATCACAACTCTACACGTCCTATACATCATTATTGCTTAGTGCCTACTAGTTAACTGAATAAACTAAGTTATTGCATGATAACCTGCACACTATGCATGTGGGATCTTAGTTTCACAACCAGGGATCAAACCTTGGCCCCCTGCAATGGAAGTACCAGAGTCTTAACCACTGGACCACCAGGGAAGTCCTCATGTGGTACCATTTAAATGGATTTATGCCTTCTTCATCTCTGCTCATTTGTATCACTACATGGTTTTGCATTTTAACAGCGTTCCTTAGTGCCTTGACTCAAGGAGCAACTTGTGTGTAATGGTTTAGGGGTATGTGTGTGCATGTAAATGTATAAATGTAAATGTCAGAGTGGTGGTCAGGGTACGTATGGGAAGAAAAATAGTTCAGCTGAAGAGAAGTCTTCTTTTCTGTGCTTCTTAAGAAATGTCATTTAAATAGCCTCCTACTCCATCTGGTGGCAGCATAACTAATTATGAGTTATGACGAACAGCTAGAGAGATTATAACATATTTGTGTATGCCTTAAGAGACATAAAATGCTTAATGAATACCACAGCACCATTCCTCTTTTGAGACACTTACATTTATTTATGCTTATTTGAGTGGTAAAGCCAGTTACATATTAAGTATGCTAAAAATAACTTTAAAAAATTAGTGTACTCATATACTAAATTCCTTGCCAGTTGAAACATATTCTGAGAGACCAATCTATCTTTTCTAAATTCCCTGGATCTTCATTTTTAAGATCCAGGGAATTTAGATCCTGGAAGATCCAGGGAATTTAGATCCATGGAAGCAAAGTGCTTTGCACAATTATAAATTAATGCCTTCATTAACTACTTATTCATGAATACTTAGCTAGATTTTAAAAGATGATTTTGATACTGCCTTGCCCATGACAGGCTCCCAATCTAATGAGTAAATGAATATAAGGAAATAGAAAGTATATGAAAACATGTCCTGCAGTTTGTTGAGTGCTTGGCAAGGCAGGAAATAGTGATTACGATCACAGGCTCTAGAGTCCATTTATGTAGGTGCCTCTCCTGGCCTCACACTAAAGAGCTCCTAAACCTTAGGTTCAGCTTCCAGCTCTCTTTGTCTCAGTTTTCTTTTCTGCAAAATGGGGATAATAATAATAAATCTCAGAATAATGAGTCACATAATAATAAATCTTATAAGATTGTGGTAAAGATTACAGTGTGTGCAGTGCTTATAAACTTATTATAATTAATGATCCCTGGAAAATGCTCAATAAATGTTAGCTATTAATATGGATATGTACAGAAAGTGACAGTATAAAATAAGAGTGGGTAAGGGTGGTCTGGAGCTTCCCTGATGGCTTAGATAGTAAAGAATCTGCCTGCAGTGCAGGAGACCCAGGTTCATTCCCTGGGTGGGGAAGACCCTACTGGAGAAGGGAATGGCAACCCACTCCAGTATTCTTGCCTGGAGAACTCCATGGACAGAGGAGCCTGGCAGGCTACTGTCCATGGGGTCACAAAGAGTTGGACACAACTGAGCAACTCACACACACACACACACACACACACACACACACACACACACAAAGGATGGTCTAAGAAGACTGGTCTGAGAAGACATCAGAGAAGAAGTGATACATGAGAAGAATCTTGAAAAATGAATTTCACTGGTCAGAGGCATCGGAAGTAAGAGGGACAAGCTGGCAGGCAGACAAACATATGTGCGAAGATATTACAGAGCCCATGACACATTTGGGAAAATTGAAATATTTCAGTATGAATCCTGAAAAGCCTGACTGAGCATTTTGGACTTTATCCTATAGGCACTTGAGATAAATTGCTGAGCTGGGAAAGGATGTTAGACATATGGTTCTGGCACTATGGAAGCAAACTTGTAAGTTACTCACTCGTGTATTCAGGATTTTTTGAGGATGCACTAAGTTCCCAGGCATTGTTTATGGATAGTGAATGAAGCAGGATGGTCTGTGATCCTATGATCGGAGTTCAGAATCTTGTGGGGTAAAGATCAGTGAGTAAATATGTTACTAAATGCTGGTAAGTGCTATGAAGGAAAGTAACAGTAAAATGAAGAAAGATAATGGGGTTGGGGAGACTGTATGTTTAAGACAACTTCCCTGAGGCAGTGTCATTTGATCTGAGGTCTCAAGGATAACCAGAAAGCAGAGAACAGGTGGGTATTCCGGGAAGAGAATATCACATCTTTAAGGTAGCAATGTGTGAAGAAGCTTGGAGTGTTCTAGCTGAGGCCGGCATAGCGAGCGAGTTGTAGCAGAGTGGAGAGAGGTGAACTCAGGGAGACTTTAGGGAGAGTTGGGTGCCAGCCATTCAGAGTTCTGTAGACCAGAGTGAAGAGTTTTGTTTATATTTTTTTGTTTTTTGTTTTGGAATGCAATCAGAAGCCCCTGAAGGATTTGAAGCAGAGGGATAAATTACCTCATTTAGGAATGAAACTGATTTCTCTAGCTGCTCTGCAGAGTAGATCAGTAAGGAACAATATAAAAGTGGGGGAAGTGATAGAGATCTGTTGAGTTAGTCGGTAAAAGACAGCAGTGGCTTCAGGATGAAGACTAGTGGTTGCATTTGAGATACATTTAGAGGTAGAATCCATGGGCCCTCCTGATGAATTTGAGGTGAGAGGTGAAGAAAAAAGACAAATTAAATTCAGTCCCCTCAGCTTTGTATCTTGAGGAACTGGGTGAAGAGGGGTGCTGTCTACTAAAATTAAGAAAATGTGGAACACCGGCGGTTTGAAGGGTGGGGGAAGGAAAAATCGAGAGTTCCACCTCAGACCAGAGTTCAACTATGGTTGCCAGTTTATCACATAAAGAACAGGATGCCCAATTAAATTGGAATTTTATTTATTTTTTGCAAATGTTTTATAATAGCTTTGTTGTTTTGTTTTATTATTTTAATGGGATGCAATTGCTTTACCATGTTGTTAGTTTCTGCTCTACAATGAAGTGAATCAGCTCTAAGTATACATATATTCTCTCCCCCTAGAGCCTCCCTCCCACCTCAACCGCATCCCACCCCGCTTGGTCATCACAAAGCACGGAGCTGAGCTCCCTTCTCTATATTGCAGCCCCCTAAGTATATATAGGTAGTGTATGGTGTATATATGTGTAGTGTATATCCGTGGTATATACGTGGTAGAGTATATATGTCAATCTTAATCTCCCAGTTCATCCCACCTTCCCTTTCACCCTTGTCCACGTGTCAGTTCTCTATATCTGCATCTCTATTCCTGCCCTGGAAATAGGTTCATCAGCAATGAATAATGTTTTAGTATAAGTCTGTGATAAATATTGCATAGTAATACTAAAACATTCTTTTTTGCTTCCATGCATTATTTTTCTGGCAGCCCTGATGAGCCACCTGTGAGAAGTCAAAGTGGAGGAGATGTCAGGTAGGCAATTAGGTATATGAGTTTGAAGCTGTGTGCAGGAGTTTGGGCTAGAGTTCAGGAGTTATAAGCAATGAGACATAGGAATTTAAAGCTGTGACACTGAGATTACCTGCTTAGGAAATGTACAAAGAAGAAAAAGAAGAGAAGGTTCATACCCGAACCCTTCAACATTTTGAAGAAAATTAAAATGCAGGAACCTTTTCTAAAAAATTGAGGAGTGGCCAAAGAGAGTAGAGGATGCCAGGTAAGAGTCATATTATAGAATCCAAAAGAGGACAGTAGTTAAAAGGAGTGACCAGCTAGGGGGGAGACTACAGTGAGATGGAATAATATGAGTGGAAAAAGGACGCGTTGAATTTGGCAACACAGGAGTCATTGGCAACCTTGGTGGTATGCTTTTCTGTGATGATTGAGGAAGTAGAGAAATCATGTATAACTGAAACTTCCAACAACCTTTTTTGGGAGGGGAGCAGAGAAGTAGTGTTGACTAGATAGTGATAGTTAAAAAGCATGACAAGTTCTGAGCTTTCCCAGGAGAATGTTTACAGTAAGTAAGGAAGACATTAGAGCCAGCATCTTTGGGATAGATAGAGAAAAGGGAGGGGTAAAGGGAACAGAGGAATGAGAGGTTTGAGCCAATGCCAGTAGAGAAATTTTACAGAAACAAAGAGAGAGGGACTGAAAGAGAGTGAGTTGTTAACAGCAGCAGACAATACAGAGCCATGAAGAAAAATGAAGCCTAAAGCCTAGAATAGTTTACAGCTATACCCATGTCATGCTGTTTTAATTATTATAGTTTTACTGGGACTTAAGTGGTAGCTGCTGGTTTTTTGTTTTTTTTTTTTTACAATTAATTTGGTGGCACCAGGTCTTAATTACAGCACATGGAATCTTCAGTCTTCATTATGGCATGTGGGATCTTGTTCCCTGACCAGGGATCGAACCTGGGTCCCCTACATTGGTAACATGGAGTCTTGGCCACTGGACCACCAGGAAAGTCCCCTGGTAGTCTTAATTTTTAAAATCTTTTGGATATTTTTAGTCTCTATTTTCCATATTTAACATTGAGAGAAAGCTCATCAAACTCAATGCAAAATCCTGTTGGGATTTTGAGCTTGCATTTAATAGTATGAGAATAATTGTCTAGTCACATAGAAAAAGACAGTACTAGGTCATGTTCTAAGAGCATTTGCAATAAATCTGAGATGAATACACCCCTATGGGTTTGGTTATTATGAAGTTACTGAAAACTTTTCCCAAGGCAGTTTCTGAGAAGTCAGATTATGGTGGACTCAGAGATGGATTGAACATAGCAAAGTAGAGAATATAAATATACCACTTTCTTCCAAGAAGCTTAGCTGTAAGGTAAGTAGAAAGAGGCTATGACTAAACGGACAAAGAGGAGACTCAGGATTGAGGGAGTTTTGTCTGAGATGATGGCAATGTATTTATAAACTGCTGGAGAAAGGAGAGAGGTGCAGGTTGAAAAAACAGGGTCCCATGAGAACGGAAGGGAGGCTCATCCTGAGCACAGGTGGAAATACTGACTTTGGATAGAAGATCTTCATTGTATCTCAGACTAGCAGGGTGGTGATGCTGATGACGCAGACGTCAATAATTTGGGGTTGAGGTAACAAAATTGAAGAAATTCTAGCTTGAACTTTCCGTCTGAGGTTTGGAATAAGGTCATTTACTGAGTGTTCTCAAATAGAGCAGGATAGAGAGCTGAGAAGACTATGCTAGTTTGGCAATAGCCACCACTGGGGAAGGACAGGGGCCATCCAAGTGCACACACGAAAAGACTGCTGAGAGCCCAGCTCAAAGAGGACAGCACAGACATTTCCCTTAAGTTCTGATGGAAGGAGGAAAATACAGAAAATTGAAAAGACAGAAAATAGTAGCATAGGTTGTTATGTTACATGAAGGGTTACCATTCAAGGAACTACACATACTTTGCAAGTGGCATCTTGCTTTATGTCCGTTTGATTTTCTTTAAATAGATTTACAAAATGTTCACTCTCCAAGTTTCTTAGTACATTTACAGCATTAATATGTGTGACCATTAATTAATTTTAGAGAAATCCCCAGGAGGGAGAGAAATAGCAGTAATCAGCATCTTCAGTCATAAATGGAGAAAATAATGCCAAAGATACTCCCAAGGTCATAATGCAAACCACTATTTACCCATAATTAAATGAGCAGCGTCTTCCAAATTCAATGAAAGAGCACATTTTATAAGACATTAGTGGGAGTGTTGTAGTCACATGGTGTCTTGAGCCATTGCTGTCTCAAGAGCACAGTATCAAGTTGTAATTGATATATCCCAGTTAGAAGTCATGGAAATTTATTTTGTGAGTTTTATTTCCTAATACAACAGAGATCAGCAAAGTATGACCTGCTGACTCTTTGGGGGAAAACGAAGAAAAATGTTTCCTGACATGTGGAAATCACTTGAAATTCACATTTCAGTGTCCCGAAATCAAGTTTTATTGCAATAGGCCACACTTGCTTATCTACATGTTGCCTCTGGCTGATCTCGCACTGTGGTGACAGAGTTGAGTAGCTGTGATGGACATGGTTCAGGCTGGAAAGCCTAAAATAGTTGCTCTCTGGCCCTTTACTGAAAAAGTTGGCTGTCACTTAAAATGCAGCACCTGCCTGGTCCAGTTTCCATCCCCACCTCTCCCATCTCTCAGTGCCTTGCATCTTGCATTCCAGGGTGTTTGTCTTTTTGTAAGGAACTCTTAAACACTAAAAATGAGTGAATGTACAGCTAGAATTGCAGGTACAGGTCAGGAGCCTGGATACATTTTGGCTAAAAGGTCCCCTTGGCATCCTTTAATTTCACCATCCAGTCACTTCTGGCAGCTACAAACACGACTCTAATTTGGAGCATTTGCTAGTTTCTTGACCATTGTTCTCTTTGTAATGTACCAGGGCCTTTTAGATCCTGAACTTCCCATTTTGAAACAATGGTTGAGCAGGGAGGCAGAACAGCTAGGCTTCAATCTGTATTTCACACATAGTTACAAGGAGCTCAAGTCCATTGCCTGGTTCTAAGTTCTGCGGGCCTGACAAGTATGGCTTGGCTGCCTTGGATCATAATGTTCAATTTTATGTGTTTTTATTTTACTGAAACAGAATTTCATTTGGGCCATGAGCTCTTGTGCATGTGTGCCAAGTTGATTTGACTCTGTGTAATGACCCTGTGGACTGTAGCCCTCCAGGCTCCTCTGTGGGATTCTCTAGGCAAGAATACTGGAGTGGGTTGCCATGCCTTCCTCCAGGATGAGCTCTTGGGCCACTGCTAATTCATATTCAATTTAGCTTTGTTATTGCATTTGGAGGCAGATCTTGCTCAGCTGGAGTTCCATGTGTGTCTACTGAACATTTGGAAACTATTATCTCCTGTATCTGTGTTCCTCAAGCTTGAGGTCCTGAGCCATCCTCTGAGGGGCTTCAGAGCTCATTTGCCCCTCTTCCTCATATTTCTGTCTTGAGTACCTTCTGTTGTTTGATTTTCTCTGTTTACCCAGATAGAATCAGAGGGCTCTCAGGGGCAGGGCGGGCAACCAGGATGAATGTATTTCTTCTTTTCATCAGAGATTTTTAGAGACGAGCTCTCATGAAACCAAGGTTCTCACCTGTTTTCCTTTTCCACATCCATAAAGATCATACTCTTCTTTATGCACCGGTAAATATGTAACCTGGCTTCCATGGGGGCAGAAGGTGCACCTGTTCTTGGTAGGGTTTCCTGTCTGCAATATTGCAGTATTGATAAATTTCTCTGAGGCTTCCCTTCAGCATTGGATCTGAGCACCTCCTGCTGAGCTGAGCCTTGGCCACCACCTTCAGGCTGGGCCCATCTCTGTATAACCCTGAGAAGCAGGGTAAGGCTATTTTAAGAAAAGACACTCTGGACTGTGCCTTGAGCAGGGTTCCTTTGCCACAGCCAGAAAGAGAGAAAGCAGGGCTTCTCAAGCAACACCTTTGTTAATGACTTGTTAGACTCGGGTTCGATCCCTGGATCAGAAAGATCCCCTGAAGAAGGAAATAGCAATCCACTCCAGTATTCTTGCCTGGAGAATTCTGTGGCCAGAGGAGCCTGAGCAGGCAACAGTTCATGGGGTCACAAAGAGTCCGACACAACTGAAGTGACTTTCACTTCACTAGTTGATGTTTGTAGAAGAAAAGCATAGGTTTCCATTTTCCCATTTAATTATCCATAACAGTACCCTCCCAACCATGCCTAGGAAATACATCTGACGGGAGACATTTGTTTCATTTGGAAGAAAGCCAAATTGACATGAGAAAAAGTTCAAGTTGAGGAGAAGTGGGCTTCTCATGGACCATTTTTCTCTTTCTTCTCTTGGTTTGCAAACTGTGAGACTTAAATTGTCTTTATAATGCTAATTAGCAAAGTGACAATTTCCTGCTTATCACAGACCCTAGAAATGTGCAGGATTTTTGAGAAATAAAATGTTCTCTGAAGCCCATTAACCCATTCTAATGACTTGCCAGTTTATTTTATTATTGCTCTATAAAATATTACTCAGTTCAGTTCAGTCGCTCAATCGTGTCCGACTCTTTGTGACCCCATGAATCGCAGCACGCAAGGCCTCCCTGTCCATCACCAACTCCCGGAGTTCACTGAGACTCACATCCATCAAGTCAGTGATGCCATCCAGCCATCTCATCCTCTGTCGTCCCCTTCTCCTCTTGCCCCCAATCCCTCCCAGCATCAGAGTCTTTTCCAATGACTCAACACTTCGCATGAGGTGGCCAAAGTATTGAAGTTTCAGCTTTAGCATCATTCCTTCCAAAGAAATCCCAGGGCTGATCTCCTTCAGAATGGACTGGTTGGATCTCCTTGCAGTCCAAGGGACTCTCAAGAGTCTTCTCCAACACCACAGTTCAAAAGCATCAATTCTTCAGCACTCAGCCTCCTTCACAGTCCAACTCTCACATCCATACATGACCACAGGAAAAACCATAGCCTTGACTAGACGGACCTTTGTTGGCGAAGTAGTGTCTCTGCTTTTCAATATGCTATCTAGGTTGGTCATAACTTTTCTTCCAAGGAGTAAGCATCTTTTAATTTCATGGCTGCAGTCACCATCTGCAGTGATTTTGGAGCCCAAAAAAATAAAATCTGACACTGTTTCCACTGTTTCCCCATCTATTTCCCATGAAGTGATGGGAGCAGATGCCATGCTCTTCGTTTTCTGAATGTTGAGCTTTAAGCCAACTTTTTCACTCTCCACTTTCACTTTCATCCGAGGGCTCTTAAGGGTATATATTATTTTCTGTTTCAGAATATAATATTCAGATAGGATCATTTTTGACATTTCAGTAATGCAGTCAATTTTTAGCTCTAGGATACAAATTTAAAATAGATTAGAGGTAGGACTCCTGGTCTCATTTCTAAAACATTTGGCCTCATTTTCCTTATGAAAACTAGGAAGGATAGGGATGCAAGGTGAATAATAATAGCTGAGAAGCTTAAAACAAATAAAAAGGCCATAATTTTATTGGCCTCTGGCAGTATAAATTTAATACATAATTATTATGGGCGCTCTTATCATGTATATTTACTATTTACCCAGCTTCTTTCTTTGAGCTTCTGCACACCTTTATTTCTAGAATTTTTTATTCTTTCTCAACTCTACCCACTCCACTCAGCTCACACAGATGCTTACTAAAGCCATGGTGCTACTGCTTGGCCCTGTCAACACGATTCTGTCTAAAGGTGTCTGTGCACCTGATTCAGTCAGTGCTTAGAAAACCGTGTTCTGGCAATGCCATCATAACCAGTTTTCCTACTCCAGGCTCTGATGACTTGAACTTTGCTCTTTCTGCTGTGTACTTCCCTGGTGGTTCAAATAGTAAAGAATCTTCCTGCATTTGATCTTCCTGCATCAAATCCCGGGTTTGATCCCTGGGTCAGGAAGATCCCCCAGAAAAGGAAATGGCAACCCACTTCAGTATCCTTAACTAGAGAATTCCATGGACAGATGAGCCTGGTGGGCCCCAGGCCATGGGATTGCAAAGTTTCAGACATGACTGAGCAACTAACACTTACTTTCATTTTCTGCTGTGGAATTTGTTCCATGAATCTCCTTTTCCTGACTGCAACCTCCTGGCTAGTTTATTCAGACACTTATTACTAGATGCTTACTGCTGGTGGGTAATTGCTATTTCCGATGAAGTCTCGTGTGCATGGGTGGGGTGGAGTGGGGTGTCCCTTCAATCTGTTAGACTATCAGTTTCAAAATCCCCTGTACAGTGTTTTAAACTTTGGATGAGCATACCCCTTCTCCAGTCTTAGGAATACGTTTCTTGGAATGGGGCCTCCACACACATATCATTTTTTAAATTGTCATAGTTGTTTCTAGTACACCTCTAGGGTTGGGAAACATGACATAACCTTGAAAATTATGTTTCATATCCTCTTCTATGGCTGGAGGTAAAAGCTAAAAATAATTCTTCTCATCTGGGGAAGCAGAAATGAGACTTTTCCTTATTAATCTAGTATTTTTCACAATCACAAGACAGTAAAACTTTTAGAAACCTTAGTTAATCTATCTTTTTGGCTTTCATGGGTCGGGGGGAAATAAAACCAAGGAGAGATGTATTCCTTGAGGCAGTAACTTTCAGAAACAGTGGAGCCTGGTGGAGAGTGAATGAGCCATTCATAACTATTGTAGATTCACTCACAGAAAGGAAATTCTTGAGCTGTTTACCCCAGAACATGAAATAGCTAAAAAGAAAGTTTATTTTTAAATGTCTGTGAAAGATGATTCTAAAAGAAATCAAACATGGAGGAATGCCCTTGATTTGTCTACTCTGGGTATTAGCAGCATGAAGGGAGTAAGAGAGACAATAAAAGCTATATAAACTAAAATGGAGGTTTAGGGGTGTTTTTTCTTTGACACAAATAAGCAAACAGAGAAATGCTCGCCTGAAAGTAAATGAGCAGTTAGGCACAACAGCAAATGAAGCAACAATGCAGAATGCAAACACTGGTGGCTCACCAGTGAGATAAATATGGGAAATAAGCTGAAAGACATGACTGCGTGAGGCAGATGTAACAGAAACAGACAGCCGAGGAGCATCACATATAAATAATACAGGCAGCTGGAGTTCAGCTGAACCCATGACCTGCTGTTTTCCTATTAACTCTTCCTAAACAAGCTCAAACATTTCCTCTGCACTCCGGACCCAGAGTCCCAACTGCCTGATTGATATTTCTGCCTGTGTCTCTCTGCATCAGTATGTTTAAAACCAACTCTGCATCTTCCTCTGCCAAAGCTAACCCTCTCCCCCTCTTCCTGCCACCACCATCCGTCAAAGACAGAGAGTGTATTAGGACCACAGCATCATCCCTGACACCTCACTCTCCTTCATCCTCCAGAGCCCACCCATCACAGATCCCTGTCAAGCTGAGCCTCCAGTGCACTCACTCGTGTCCATCTCTGCTGCCTCCATCTTGGTCCAGGGTACCATCATCTCTTCCCCAGATTGTTACACTGCCCTCCTGCATTTATCCAACTTTTCCAATATCTTCTTTACCCTGCAGCCAGAGAGAGCTTTTCTAAATTCAGTTTAATCATTGTATAACCTTAGAAACCTTAGAACCTCTTTGCTTAGAAATCCTTTGATGACCTTTTAGCTATAGGATAGAGAACAAAATTCTAAACCATACTTAGAAGTACTGGCATGATTGACATTGGCTGTCTTTACAACTTAACACTTAATGTCTCTGCCCTTCTTTTGACACTTCAGCCATACCCTTCTGTCGATGAGACGCACAGCCCAGGAACTTAGCATCTGAGCTGCACTGCTTAGAACACCATCATCTTCACCATCACCACCTGCCTATTCAGCTCCTTTTTCTCCTTCCAATCTCTCATATCGCAAGCATCTATCACTCAGGAAAGCCTCTCCCAAGCTGTCATTCCTGGTCAGATTTCTTAGTCTTTCTATAGCACAGTGTTTCCCAGCCTTGGCACTGTTCATGTTCTGGACTAGACAACCCTATATTGTGGGAAGCTGTCCGGTGCATTGTAAGTAGCATTGCTGACCTCCACCCGCTGGATGTAAGTTGTAACAATTAAAAAGGTCTCCAGACATAATCAGTACTTCCTGGGGGGACAAGTTATTCCCTTTGAGAACCACAGCTTTAGAGCAATCACTTCTACTTCAGTCTGTGATGTCTGTTTTTCCTAAAAAATTGAATACTCCATGAGAGCAGGAAGTCTATGGTTTATGTGTGCGTGCACGGGTGTGTGTTTGTGTGTGTGTGTGTCTGTGTATGTTGAATCAAAGAATGGGGGAAAAAGCCCAAAACACCATACAGGATTAATGTCACTATTTGATTCTAATCTCCAAAGTTCATTCTTTGGTTTTTGTCCAGAAGGAAACTTGAGAACTCCATCCATAGTATTATTGAATTTCAGATCAGTGTAGTCTTGAGGTAGAGTTCACTGCTGCTGCTTCTGCTAAGTTGCTTCAGTCGTGTCCAACTCTGTGCGACCCCACAGACGGAAGCCCACCAGGCTCCCCCGTCCCTGGGATTCTCTAGGCAAGAACACTGGAGTGGGTTGCCATTTCCTTCTCCAATGCATGAAAATGAAAAGTGAAAGGGAAGTCGCTCAGTCGTGTCCGACTCTTAGCAACCCCATGGACTACAACCTACCAGGCTCCTCCATCCATGGGATTTTCCAGGCAAGAATATTGGAGTGGGGTGCCACTGCCTAGAACATTAGTTCTCTAGTATATATGGTGTATATACTTCTGCTCTGTTGTTGGAAACCTCCAAATCATCAGGCTCTTGAGGAAGAGACTCAACTTCTCTAAATCTAAATAAGCATCCTCAAAGTCGTACTCATTCTTCACGTAGCTGTGTGGCAACTTGGTATTATTAACCACTTGGGAGAAAACTATACTTACAACATAGCTAAAATTTAAGCTCAAAATGGAATACAAAGTCTTTCTTACTAGAGGAATGTATATGGAGGAATGTACTCTCTGCCTTCTGTGAGGTTTTCTAGCAGATACAAATAGCTGATGGAAAAAGTAGATATAAACACACTAGTAATAAGTGGAAAAGTAGATAGGAGTGGGTATACAGAGCAAGTAACACTTGATTCTAAATGGAAGGAAACATCAGGAATGCCTTTCCAGAAAAGGTGACATTTGAACTGCTGTCAAAGATGAGTAGGCATTTTCTCAATAAAAGAACAAAACCTGCAAAGTTCTTGGGATTAAAAAGAGCACAGTGGGACACAGCATGTGGTCTGTAGAATGTCTGAGATGAAGCTGGAAAGGTTGGAAGAGGCTAGGACACGAGGAGCTTTAAATGCTGAGATAAGGAGTTTGGATTTATTTATAGCAAACTATCCCAAGGATTTAAAAAAGGAAATGATACGGTTGCATTTGTATTTTATAGAAATCTCTTTGGCAGAAGGTAGAAGACACCCTGGAATGTGTGAGAGTCCAGGTTTAGAGACCAATTGTTGTTGTTGTTTAGTTGCTAAGTCGTGTCTGACTCTTTGTGATCCTGTGCTAAGTCGTGTCTGACTCTTTGTGATCCTGTGCTAAGTCGGGCCTGACTCCCTTTGACCCCATGGACTGTAGCCCGCCAGGTGCCTCTGTCCGTGGGATTTCCCAGGCAAGAATCCTGGAGTGGGTTGCCATTGCCTCCTGCTGGAGACCAATTAGGGATCTGTTGTACTAATTTCCAGGAGAAATGAAAACCAACATGACTTAAGACAGTGACACGATAGGTGGGAGAAAGGGAATGACTTCCGAAGACAATGAGGAAGTGGAAATGACATGATGTTGACAGTGGTGAAAAAGAAGAGTCTAGAATGTTCCTCAAGATTCACACATCAGTGTGATTTCCTGCATGCATCATGAAGCCATTAACAAAGGGGATGTCAAAGGAATGGGTTTGAATGGACAGAGATGAGTTTGGTTTTGGGCATGCTGAGATTAAGTCATTCGTGAACTCTGGTTATAGAGGAGCCAGGTCTGGTCCTCAGAAGAGAGGTCAGAACTAGAGATAGATTTGCATTGTCATGATGGGGTTGTCACTGATGCTGTGAGAATGAACAGGAATCCCAGAGAAAGGGTGAGAAGAACAGGGGCAGGCTTATTGTGTATCACTGAAGAAGAGGTTTCGATAAGAAAGCCCTGGTTCTGTCTTTATCCAAAACTTGAATCACCTGAAAGATTTATATTTTAAGATTCAGGAAGGCAATGTAATCAAATTATTTTTATGTCCATTTGCTCTGACTTATTTATTCTGCTGGTATCAAGAGAACTAATGTTTGAGATGCCTTAAAATAATTTCTATTTACAGCTCTCTGTGAGCCTGGAAGTCACAAAATCTTTGTAAATTTTGCAAGTCTTTGAGAAAAGCCTTCATGAGATGCACTTTCAGACCACAGGCGTATGGTGAGAGTGCCTGCCTTCCAAAGCAGAGACTAAGAAATAGAAAGGTTTGGTTATAGTTCAGATAGTTTTTGAACTGGTTTGGCAGTAATGGGTCAATTCTGTTTTAATGACTACATTTTATTTTCTTGATGGCATACTTTGTCTATGGATTTCCATATATATCTATTATAGAGCTTTTAATATTTTATCTGGCATATGGTCTTCTCATATTAATGATGAGTGTGAGGTTTAAAAATATTCACAGCCTATAAGTTGAGAGTTATGTTTTATTCAGCAAGAAATTTTAGGACTTCAAGCCCAAGAGGCAGCATCTCAAGTAGCCCTGAGAGAACTGCTCCAAGGAGGCGGAGGCGAGGAGGGAGCTAGGTTAAATAGGAGTTTTGCAGCAAAGGGCAGGTAGTTTGAACATCAAAAGATTATTGTAAATTAAGGAAAGCCAGATATCCCAGGTTAAGGGATTGAGCGCTTTTCTGTCAGTGAGAAGATGCAAGAGTCTGGGCTCACTGAAGTCATTCCTTTGATATATACCTCAGCTGTTTGGGGCCAGTATCCTGTGTTTTCACATCCTGAGTTTCCTCAGGACTCACTGGCCCCACGCTGGCGGGCTGCAGTCGCTGACGACTGTGACATCCTTATTTACTGATACGGCAGGAAATACTCCATTTCTCATGGGAGGTGTGAATGTGGCCATTTTAATGACATAACCCAGTAGCGCTGCATGTAGTTATTTCATAATTGATGAGCTCAAATTAAGTTCTAGTCTGTTTTTTAATTGAAATATATTTGACATATAACATATAAATTTAAGGTGTGCATATTAATTTAATACATTTGTATATTTTAGTGATTGCCATTGTAGTGATTAATTAGCACCTCTGTTACATTAATGAATTATCTTTTTTTAACTGGTTAGAATAATTAAGTTCTAGTCATTTGGCAGATTTGATGGTTGTAGTACAAGGTTGTCATCTGTATTCTATATTCTACAATGTTGTCATCTATATTTTATATTTTCTTCCTATATTGGGCTTCTATTAAAATCTGTCTGCCAAAACCAGTTGTAAACAACCAGGTAATGTGAACAGATTCTCATATGAATTGATCTGAATGTTTATCAGCAAATAGATTCATTTTTTCCTATAAGACAAAGAAGCAACTTTTTTTGTATCTGTAGTGATATTTTAAATTGGCAGATACAATAGGGATGATAATACAACAAAATCTTCTGTCAGTTTTAATAATAGCAAGTGAGATTTTTATTGCTCTATTTGTTTCATGATGCCCTTTTAGAAAAAGGCATTTTCCAAGGCCAGAAAAAAAAGTGATTTACCAATTGAAAGGCCATACAAAATGTTATTTCAAATTTAAATATAATTGGAATATACTAGCAAAAACTCACTCATATCAGAATTGAATTCACAAACTTAATGAATGACAAAATTGTTTATACCTAAGAACAGAATCATAATTTAGCAATAGATCTCTAGACACTATTTTCAAAATAATTTTTGAGTGTACTGAGAAATGACCAGGCATGTATGTTTTATACAGTAATGATACATTTTCCTGTAAATAGCATATTCTTAAAGAATTGGATTTAACTTTAAATTTTAATAGATTTTAGGATAAACTAATAGCTTAGCTGTTAAAATAATCCACCTGCAATGCAGGAGACCCCGGTTCAATTCCTGGGTCAGTAAATTCCCCTGGAGAAGGGATAGAGTATCCCCTCCAGTATTCATGGGCTTCCCTGTTGGCTCAGACAGTAAAGAACCACCTGCAGTGCGGGAGACCTGGGTTCAATCCCTGGGCTGGAAGATTCCCTGAAGGAGGGCATGGCAACCCACTCCAGTATGCTTGCCTAGAGAATCCCCATAGACAGAGGAGCCTGGCAGGCTACATATAGTCCATGGGGTTGCAAAGAGTCAGACATGACTGAGCAACTAAGCCCAGCACAATACTAGTAAAGTTTACCCAAAGGCACAGAGCCAGTAAGCAAAACTCAGATCATAAAGACTACAGAGCTTACATATTTAAAAAATTTTTATTTTATATTGGAGTACAGTTGATTTACAATGTTGTATTAGTATCAGGTATACAGCAAAGTGATTTAGTTATACATACATCTATCCTTTTTCAGATTCTTTTCCAATATAGGTTATTAAAGAGTACTGAATATAGTTCCCTGTGCTATACAGTAGGTCCTTGTTGATTATCCATTTTATATGTAGTAGTCTGTTTGTGTTAACCACAACCTAATTTATCCCTCCCCTATCTTTCCCCTGTGTAACTATGTCTGTTTTGTATGTTGTAAGTCTGTTTCTGTTTTGTAAATACCTTCATTTGTATCATTTTTTAGATTCCACATATCAGATCAGATCAGTCGCTCAGTAGTGTCCGACTCTTTGTGACCCCATGAATCGCAGCACGCCAGGCCTCCCTGTCCATCACCAACTCCCAGAGTTCACTGAGACTCACATCCATCGAGTCAGTGATGCCATCCAGCCATCTCATCCTCTGTTGTCCCCTTCTCCTCCTGCCCCCAATCCCTCCCAGCATCAGAGTCTTTTCCAATGACTCAACTCTTCACATGAGGTGGCCAAAGTACTGGAGTTTCAGCTTTAGCATCATTCCTTCCAAAGAAATCCCAGGGCTGATCTCCTTCAGAATGGACTGGTTGGATCTCCTTGCAGTCCAAGGGACTCTCAAGAGTCTTCTCCAACACCACAGTTCAAAAGCATCAATTCTTCGGCCCTCAGCCTTCTTCACAGTCCAACTCTCACATCCATACGTGACCACAGGAAAAACCATAGCCTTGACTAGATTCCACATATACGTGATATCATATGGTATTTGTCTTTCTCTACCTAACCTCACTTAGTATGATAATCTCTAGATCCATCCATGTTGCTGTAAATGGGATTATTCATTTTTTTATGACTGAGTCATATTCCATTGTATATATGTACCACATTTTCTCTAAGAGCTTCCATATTTAATTAGCACATTGTGTGTGATGTTCCTCTTTCTTGAAGTGTGAATAGAGAACTCTGAGCTTCTTCCTGTCAATTTCTTGCTCCCTTTCTTCTAGGGCTCTCTTCATCTTTGCAAAGTAATCAGAAGTAAATGAATGGAAAGTATGGAAATGTCCTTGGCTTCAGTTCAGTTCAGTTAATTTCAGTTGCTTAGTCGTGTCTGACTCTTTGTGACCCCATGAATCGCAGCACACCAGGCCTCCCTGTCCATCACCAACTCCCAGAGTTCACTCAGACTCACGTCTATCGAGTCAGTGATGCCATCCAGCCATCTCATCCTCTGTCGTCCCCTTCTCTTCCTGCGCCCAATCCCTCCCAGCATCAGGGTCTTTTCCAATGAGTCAACTCTTCGAATGAGGTGGCCAAAGTACTGGAGTTTCAGCTTTAGCATCATTCCCTCCAAAGAAATCCCAGGGCTGATCTCCTTCAGAATGGTCTGGTTGGATCTCCTTGCAGTCCAAGGGACTCTCAAGAGTCTTCTCCAACACCACAGTTCAAAAGCATAAATTCTTCGGTGCTCAGCCTTCTTCACAGTCCAACTCTCACATCCATACATGACCACTGGAAAGACCGTAGCCTTGACTAGACAGACCTTTGTTGGCAAAGTAATGTCTCTGCTTTTGAATATGCTATCTAGGTTGGTCATAACTTTCCTTCCAAGGAGTAAGCGTCTTTTAATTTCATGGCTGCAGTCACCATCTGCAATGATTTTGGAGCCCCTAAAAATAAAGTCTGACACCGTTTCCTTGGCTTAAATGTAAATTAATACAATATACAAATTGAATCTACAAATGGTAGAAATACCAGAAAGTTATGTGCTATTGCTTTCTTTGCACGTTTACCCCTTAGGTGATAGGTCTTGCAAATTGGTGGCACCAATTTCATGAGACCTGAGGTATAATAAAAGGTTTATTGATTTTTATCTTTAACACCTTAGTGCAGGTTTCAAATCCTTTGTTATTTATTTATTTTTAGGAAGGTACGATTCTGTTGTTGCTGTGTTTCAGTCTCTAAGTTGTGTCCAATTCTTTGTGACTCCATGGACTGTAGCATGCCGGGCTCCTGTGTCCTCTACTGTCTCCCGGAGTTTGCTCAAATTCAGTTACAATTTACATGGAGTGAAATGCATTAATTCTACAGGGCAGTGAGTTGGACAAATGCATACACCCATGTCATCTACACCTTTATCAAGATGTAGAAGTTTCCATTCGCCCCAAAGAGTTCTCTCTTGCCCTCTCCCAGTCAATCCCTACTCCTTCCTCTCAGATTTCTATCACTGTAGTTTAGTTCTACCTGTTCTGGAATTCCATATAAATGGAGTCATGCAGTGTGTTCTTTTTTGCATCTGACTTCTTTAATAAATACTGTATAGTCTTTGAGGCTGATCTTGTCTGTGTGAATCAACACTTTCCCCCTTCTATTTTAGTGGTATTTCATTGTAAGACTATTGTTATAATTTATATATTCATTTTCCTGTTGGGTGGATATTTGGGTTGTTCTGCTTTTTGATTATTATAATAAAGTTGCTGTGAATATTCTTATATATATATATATATATATATATTTGCAATCAAATGTTTTTCTTTTACCTGTGAGTAGAATTGCTTGGTCACACAGCAGATGTATTTTTAACTTTTATAAGATGTGGCCAAACCATTTTCCAAAGTGGTTGTACGGTTTTAAATTCTCATTTCATATTCCCGTCAGCAATGTATGGAAATTCCCCTTGTTCCAAATCCACTCCACATTTGGTATTGTCAGTCTCTTTAATTTTAGAAGTTTTAGAAGGTATCTTTTTATAGCTTTAATCTTTTCAATCTTTTTGTAAGATTAGAGTTTAATTTCTTTTAGTTTTTTTTAAAAAAATCAGAAACGTTCTTGGGCAAGCAGAGACTAGAGTTTTAAACTGTTCTGTATTGTAAAATCAGTGTATTTTATAGTTTGAAAAAGACTGAAAATTTTAAGTAATAATGTAAAAATTTCCTGTAAGTCCACGATTTAGTTTTTTAAACATTTAATTTCATATACATAAATTATAGTCTTAAACTCTTACATCATAAAGTGTGCCCTCAAACTTTGAATTTTATGACATAATAAAATTCAGTATATCATAGAGTATATCATGATTTATTTTACCATTTTTCAACTTTCTGGGATTTGGATTACCCCTAATTTTGTCCCGACATGAATAATGCTGTGTGTGGAACATTCTTATAACTAAATCTTGTGTATGATGCCGATTACTTCTTTGAGACAACTTCCTGCCAGATCACAATGTTGCCTCATTGTCCTGTTTCCAGTCTTTATACCTCATTGTCTTTAATAGAAATCCCAGAATAATATAAAATCCCACTGCTGCTATCACATGTCCTTATTGTGTGGCTGATAATCCCTGCCTCACCACTAAGATTTGGGCAGTGTATTTATGGTGGATGTTCTTTATTTTAGAAAGTAATGCTTCTGGAAGTTGCTTTCCTCATTAATTTTAGTTGTGATAAGTGTGCCATTCAGGGAGGTACTCTGTGCAGTTAGTGTAAAATGTTGAAACTTACACAGTCTGATTAGTTCTCTGAAACTCCTGTGTCACTGCCTTGTGTGTTACAGTGAGTGAAAAGTGAAAGTGTTCGTCGCTCAGTCATGTTTAACTCTTTGCGACCCCATGGACTGTAGCCTGCCAGGCTCCTGTGTCCATGGAATTTTCCAGGCAGGAGTACTGGGGTGGGTTGCCATTCCTTTCTCCAGGGGATCTTCCCAACCCAGGGATGGAACCTGGATCTCCTGCATTGCAGGCAGATTCTTTACCATCTGAGCCACCAGGGAAGCCCTATATTGTGTGAGAAGTCAGTGAAACTAACATCTGAGGAATGAGTTGATGTGAGCCAGGTGAGGGTTAGGGAGCCTGGTAGAAACAAGCAAGAGTGAGGGAAGAGGATGTGCTCTGACAGCCATAAGGCAGGAGCAGCTGCATCTGTGGAATGAAGAGTGGCCAGGTTGGCTGGAGCATAGTAATCTTACGGGACAGGGTGCTGGACAGGGCTGAGGGGGAAGCAGGGCTCTGAGGTCCAGGCCTCTCACTTGGTTCAAGTTTTTGACTGTTGCACTTTGCTAGAATGTGATAACAGTGACTGATATTAAATGTCCTTTTCCTCCTTTTTTTTTTTCCCCATGCTTTTTCACCTTAAATTTCACTCTGGTAGATATTGGAATTGTGAATTTTCTTTTACATGAAAAATTTTTGTTTATTGCCTTTTTCTCTGGGCTTTACTATTTACATTTTTTTTCTATCTTCACTTTTTTCCCCCATAAATATAAATGTGTACAAAAGGTCAGACCCTTGAGGTGATTTTTGAATACTTCTCCTCTTGAAACTTGTGGTTAAGTACCTTGTAAGCAGACTTTATTTTGGTTGTATTTTATCACTTTTGACCTACTCTGAGTATCTGCCCATCTCTCTCCTTTCATCCTTTTTATTCTTTCTTCTTTCCTTCCTCTTTTGGCATAAGGATTTTCAGTTGATCTTTACTTGAATAATAAGTGAATACAATGTTGTACAAAATTAACACATAAAGAAAAATATAAAAGCAGTAATAAAAGGCCCTCCATTTCCTCTCGCTTCTACTTCTCTTCCCAGAAAATTTGTAGCATCAAGGGTTTGATCCATGCACACACACTCATACTATGACTTTCACTAGTAAAGATTTTTTATTTAAAAATTATTTCTAAAAATCTTTGAAGCTTTTTTTCTGCCTGTATATATGTATTTTTCTCATATTTTAAAGAGCTTCATTATATCATGTCATATGGCTGAACCAGTAAAACTACTGGTATATTCTCTGTTATTGATATTTCATTTGTTTCAACTTATTTACTAGACATTATACCATTAGTGCTTTGGTAAACTTTCTTGTGCATATATTTTTGTGCAAACGTGCAAGTAATCCTTAAAGACAAACCCCTTTGTGTAGAGTGGCTGGTATAATCAAGTACAGACACTTAAAATGTTGATATTTCAAAACTGCATTATCAAGGGCTTTATCTATTTCTGTTTCTATGAGCATGAAAGTGCCCATTCCTAGAATTCTAACCAGTAACTGATATTATCAGTCTTTTTAACTTTTTCAGCCTAACAGATTAAAAATGAGATATTTTAAATTTCTATTTCCCAATTACTTGTGAGAGTAAGTACTTTTTCTCATTTTTATTTCTGTTTGTATTTCTGCTTTGAATTTCCTATTCACAGCAGGGTTGTGATTTTCTATTTCACATGCGTCTTTACATTTCAGTGGGAGGTTAGTAAAGGTTGCTTCAGGAGCTGCTATCCAATGCTATTTTAAATGATAGCTTTAAAAGTTGGATTTTGAAAATGATAGGGGCAAGGTTGAGCGATATCATTATGTAATGTCAGTTTCATGGACAAGTTCTTCAGCCCCATTAAACCTCAGCTGCCTCATTTATAAAGTGGGAATAGCAATAGTACCTACTACAAATAGTACCTACTATTTGTCATGAGGGTTCAGTATTTTTGTGAGGGTTAATTAATATTATATGAAGTGCCTAGAATAACAGCTGGCACACAAATTCAACTGACATCATTGTTATTGTTGTCACTGTTGTTACTCCCACTTTTATTATCAATGTTTGTGAACATGAGATGTGCCTTTGGGGAAAATGCCACGGAAGGAGCGACTTAGCACTGCTGGATACACTTTCGGGTCCCTGTGCTACCCAGTTCTTGATTTATTCCCCATTCTCCTCAGTTGGTATTTTCATTCCCAGAATTTATGCATTTATATCTCTTTCATGATTTTAAAAACGTGGTCCAAAAAGAAACAAAGAGGAAACTATAGTAATCGGGACATATTTATGGGGGCGGAAGGGAGCTGCTGTTCAGGACCCTGAAGTCGCACGCGCACACTGTGCTGTGAATCCTGTCACATGATGAAAGCTGGGTTTCAGAGGCACCTGCCGCCTTATCCAGCTTCTGCTTCAAAGACAGAAAGAAGAAAGGGAGGCAAACCTCTTCGTTTAGCCTGCCCTCAGCAAAGGCTTAGGGGATTTTCTGAGGCACAGATATGTGGAAGTTATGGTTATTTAGACTGACTCCTGATGGAATTTACATGCACAACTGGGAAGAAAAGGCTTAACTACTTCTTTAAAAAATCTTTAACAGAAGATAAAGGTGATGGGTCCCTTTTACTCCTGAAAGGAACCTCTGCATTCCAGTTTCTGATTGAATGAATGTAGGTACCTTGGTCTGCTTCCTTATCAGAACAGTCTCAGAGGAAACAGTCACTGCCAGTGAGGTTTGGAGCCACCAGTGAGGCCCAGTGTGCAGACAGCTTCACTCTTAACTTACAGAGTTCAAGATCTTTGCCTTCAGGCATTAGGTGTTGACCATATACTTGGTCTTCCAAGTCCTATTTGGAGGAGCAACCATTAAATTATTACTCTAGCACTCTGATTGGTAGTTATGATATCCCTAAGAATGGGCAAGATTTAAGGCATGGAAGATATTACCAGTTGGGGATTAGGAGGAATAAGGGAATTCCTTTGAAATATATGCCTGCCTTGAAGAGCGCAGGCCTGGAGAGATGACGGAAAAGATGACATGAAGGTGTTTGTTGTCTGATGCAATGAGATGAAGGCAAGAGTGAATACAGAGGAAGGCAGCTTTGAGAAAGCACAGAGCATAGTGACCTCACCTACTCCTATCTCCATCCATCCCATCAGCCCCACCCATTTTACCCTGGACCTAGAATTGGTAGAATGTTGAACTAAACGTAAAGAGATGGTTTCTTCTACTTCTCTCCTCTCTCATTTTTTCTTCCTCCTACCTCCTCTTATTAAGATTTTCACGGTTTATAATAATTTCTCTGCGTTACAGAGGAGACTGTGGATTAAAAGTGAAAAAATTTCCTCTCCACTTGAAAGAGGATCAACCTGCATGTTGCTTTTCAGATTAACCATTTATTTAGTTACCTGCAGCTCAGCTGGTAAAGAATCCGTCTGCAATGCAGGAGACCTTGGTTCCCTTCCTGGGTTGGGAAGATCCCCTGGAGTAGGAATAGGCCACCCACTCCAGTATTCTTGGGCTTCTCTGGTTGGCTAAGGGAATAGCCAACAATAAAAAAATAAAGAATCTGGCTGCAATGTGGGAGACCTGGGTTCGATCCCTGGGTGGGGAAGATCCCCTGTAGGAGGGCATGGCAACTCACTCTAGTATTCTTACCTGGAGAATCCTGATGGACAGAGGAGCCTGGTGGGCTACAGTCCATGGGGTCACAAAGAGTCAGGACAGACTGAGTGATTTAGCACACACAGCATACTTCTCGTTCATTACTTAGTGAGATGGTTGGTCAACAGAATTTGGAGGGGATTCTGGAAAATACCAAATGTAAAAGCCTGGTACCTCAAATGATAGAGTCTGCAATGCAGGAGACCTGGGTTTGAATGCTGGGTCAGGAAGATCCTCTGGAGAAGGAAATGGCAACCCACTCCAGTATTCTTGCCTGGAAAATCCCATGGATGGAGGAGCCTGGCAGGTTACAGTCCATGGGGTCACAAAGAGTTGGACATATCTGAGTGACTTCACAAAACCAATATTTCATAAAAACCACTTCTATTTCTACCTTGTATATTTTATATGGTTTGACTACAAAAGAGATTAATCAGTTACCATTAACCAGGATGGGAAACATGAAGAGAAAAACAGATTGGAGAATGGAAGAATTTAGTTTTTGAAATCTTGAAGTCATTCAGTTGGCTGTTTTACAGCCAACTGAAAATAGGGGGCTAGAGCTCCAAAAAGAGGTTTAGGCTGAAGATTTGCAGTCATTACTTTTAAAAGCTTCAAATATCAATTGCTTATAGAAAACTGCTTTAGTAATAGTTTAACCTTCAATGAAGTTAAACACAATTGCTTTTTAAAAAATCTATTATGTTGTAAAACTTTTTCTAATTTTTGGTTTTATAACATTGTTTTAATTTTTCAGTAATTATCCACTGTCAAGTTTCTGCTTGTTCTTAATTATTTCTCTTGTATCTTTTTCAGTTGATAATCTAATCCTAATGCACTTGTATAATACATTTTAGAGCAAAGAATAACTAATGGGATCCAACAGAGAGAAGAGAGAAGACTAATGAAAGGAAACCTCAGTTAGTGTGACCTTTTTGAATTCTGTATTGAAGGGTTAGCATTTATTTCTAATTAAAACTTATGAACTTATTATTGAAAATCTTTCATGAACCACATTCAAAAATAGAAAACTCTAAAATATCAAGGTAGTTATTATACATGTTATGATTTGCTAATAAACATTATGACTAACTGAAACAGCAGATTTTAGTGAAACAAATGGTTAGAATTGTCAATCAGAATGTAAGCAGGATGTTAGTTAATTAATAAGACTCCCATTTCCTTTCACTTTGTCTGTTGCTAAACAGCTTTGGGTGATACACTGTACGTGGACTGAATTTCATAATACCCATTTTTTCGTTCTTCTTAGCGCTCCCAAATTTGGTGAAAATCAGATCCAATTTACTTCGTCTACACTTCAAATATTTATACTATTTTAGCGATTGAGTTTTTAATTCTTTTCTACATCACCTTTACATCTAAATAGCACTTGTTTTCCACGACACTTTTATAACCTGCCTCTGTTTTTGCCTGTCAGATATAATACTGCTATTTTTTTTTATTTTTAGTTTTTTTTTAATTTGGACCATTTTTAAGGTTTTTATTACATTTGTTACAATATTGCTTCTGTTTTATGTTTTAGATTTTTGGCCAAGAGGCATGTAGTATCTTAGCTCCCTGACCAGGGATCAAACCCATACCCCCTGCATTGGAAGGTGAAGTCGTAACCACTGGACTGCCAGGAAGTCCCTCATACTGCTATTTTAAACTTCTGAACTGCTTACTCTTCTTACAAATAGGGAGCATCTCTTGCAACTGTGTTAAGTCATCTATTGGTTTATTCACTGAAATGTTCATCATTTTTCTTTGTATATTTGTAAATGTCTTGTCAGATGGAAACTTTTTGGGTCAGTGTGGAGTATAAAATAAGGAACATAAACAAGTTTTAGAATGTTTAGACTATTTCCAAATATTAGATACAGTATGAAATATTTCTTTGTTTTACACTCTGTCTAGTTATTCTGTGCATTTCCAAACATGCTTTGGAAGATAGACAGTGTGTTAAAGACAAGCTTAACAGTTCTAAGCAATTCTGTTCCCATTCTCACAACTTTTTTCCTGTTTAAGAAGCCTGGGAAGAGCTGATGTTGTCCAGCTAATATCTGATGAACTCTATTGCCTATGTGTGAGCAGTAGTATTTTAAAGTAGTCACCTTACAGATCACAGTGTTCAAAATACAAAATTAAAATAGAAATCTGAGATTAGAAGTTTTAAATGATAAAGAAAGATTGCTTAGGTCTGTTGATACTTAGCAATCAAGTGAAACCGAGCAATAATTTGTCAAGTCTCTTGAATTTCTCTGAGTATAAAATATTCTTAAGTTTAAAAAATGACTTATGTCACACTAGATGATACTTGAGTTAACCTCAGTGTAACAAAGATTGATATTTGAAAAAGTATTTTGTCTCGTTTCTGTGAAATTTTAAAGCACTTATTATTTTATGTTTTAATTATCATTCCATTCCACTTTCATGAGGAGGAATTTCTTTCAATGATCTACTTTTTATTTGAAAATATATCCATTAATCTCAATAGCTTTTAATCAATAATGGAAAGCTGAGCAGATGACATATTTTGCTTTATTAATTTATTGCCAGTTAAGCAATCCTTTTCAAGGCAAGAGTCTTTGTAATATTTCAGTCTGCACCACTCACTTCCGTGTGCTTTTTTGACACTTAGAGAATTCATCTCCATCTTGTGATATATGAGTTATTATATTTATTAGTATTGAAGAAAGGAAATTGGAGGTTGCAAATCAATTACAGAGAAGTAGCTGCTGTTTTTGCAAAGAAGCTATGGGAAAAATGAGGACAAATCAGGACATGATGGTCCACAGTTTGGGATTGCGTTCCAGTGGCCTCTTGTCGGGGGAGGGGCTGACTCGGGGGATGATGAAATCTGGTAGGAAGTGCTTTGGACATAAGCACAGAAGGATGAGCTTGACTGAGTAGAAGTGATCCAGAATTTTCCTTCTTATGTGTCTAACTTATTCTGCATCTCTGCAATAGCAGTTGAGTGTCAACAACTTAAGTGAAAATCCGGCACTGAACTCCCTAAAGATGAGACACTCGGGGGACACTTCTAACTGCATTATGTGAATCAAAGCAAAGAGAATCGGTAACTGTTTCAAATCTTGCAAGAGCAACCAGAGATGTTTGTGCCCCTCAATAAATGGTGAACCATAACTAATAAGGAACTACTGGTTATTTCTTTTTTCACATTTATAAAATATCATTGACTTTTTCTTTATTTAGTGTGCTATACTATTTTAAACAGTATGAAACTATATATTCATTACTCTGAATTTTATTTTGGGTAAACTTATTTTTCTAAAAGGTCTTAAACAGCACCACTGCATATTACCATAACATACAAAAATGGACTTTCTTGTGAATCTTAGAAATTAAAATAATTCTTAACTAAAGCCATGTCATAGTTTGTTTTAATGTTTTCATAAAACTGTCAGAAATTTTACATCAACTAGCCTCCTTTAAAAATAATATCAGGGGTGGGGCCAAAAAAAAAAAAAAAACAATAAAAATAATATCAACCAAATTCCTTAATTGTAGCTCATGTTTAAATATTCTAATAGTGCTGCATATTTTTGTTAGTATACTATAACATACAGTCCTGTTCCTTTGGGTGAGAGGATCAGATTGGATACACAGAGGAAATCACCCTGACGTGGGACCAGCAGCTCTGGATGATGGGACCATGTGCTGTCTGTCACTCATCAGCTAGAGTGGGCTTAGGTGTGTTGACCCCACCTCTTACATCTGTCCATAAAGACTGATGAGCTTCCATTGACTGAGAACCTGCTCTGTGTTGGGCAGCATGATTACAAATCTTCATAGCAGTCCTTCAAGGTGGGCATCACCATATCCTTTCATAAATGAAGAAGATGAGGCTCAAGCAACTTGCCCATGGTCACATAGCAAATGAGCAGCAGATGCTGAGATTTCAAACCATCTGGATATAAGCCCATGTGTTTTATTCCACAGATTTATAATCATCTGAGTTACTTATATTTCAGTTTTGGAAATCACTATCCTGACCATTTTTTTCTCCTTTTCTAAACCTTTTTTTTTTTTCTACTGTTGTGAATTCTTCTGAAAAACTACTATTGATTTTTAACTAACCACATTTTGAGCAGTTCTTCCTTGACACAGTTTTCTAAATCTGATTGGTTTTTCAGTGTTTCATCACAGATCTTCTTAAGACAAACTAATTGTACATAGTCTGTCAAACTGGATGTGTCTGTTCTCATCCATTGATATAACTGTAAATAAAATTATTGAAAATAGCATTCTCATACCTCTCAGAGTGAGGATTCTTTTTAGGTTCACCTTTCACATCTTGTCTCCAATTTATTGTGGTCTACTTATTTCATCAGGTAGTTGTTGGGTTTCATTTGTGATCTCTCTGTCTATGCTTTTCTCTATAGAAATAGACAAATCAAAAGAAAACGTGCAGCTTGTGAGACTATTCTGCTGTCAGAATGGCTAATTTCTTTCTGTAAATGATATACAATTATAGAGTTTTGGTTTATCACCCAGAGCTGTGCTAGTTTGTTCTTTGCAGAATTGAATTCTCTTGCTTTCTTATATTTTCATCCTACATCCTGAAGTCCAGCTGTATAAAAAATGTCTTCATGCTCAGAGGTTCCTTTTGTAATGGAAAGAGACTTTAATTGCTGCAAGGCTGAAGGTATCAGCTGTGATCAAAAATAGCTGCACTGTTTTAGCAAGATATACATTAATTGCCCCAGTGGTTGAACAATTATAAATGAAGGAGTTAGCCCCTATAGGATCAAGAAAATAATTTCGAGCTATTTTAGTTATTTTTAAAAGTTCTGACTTGAGCATTCTTATCATCTTATTACTTCCAGTAACTCAGCTTCCTTTCGGTGCTTACATCCTCAGCAAATCCTGTGACAAGCTATGCTTCATCTTATGCCTCTGTACTTTTGTATCTGGAGATTATGGAATTGAGAAATTGACTTTGACATAATTTTATAAAATTAGTGTGGTAAGATTAGCCTTTCTCTTTTGTCTACAGATCTGATATCTGACTGCTGTAAACCTTCGTAGGTCAGTTCTAAACGTTTAAGAAATGGGGAAAGTGGAATGGAGTGGAGTGAGGTAGAATCTGCCCTCATCTGTTGTAAATCCTGGAATGATATTTATTAAGCTGTCTGAAGTCTAAGCCAGAGTTAGGCTCACTTAGCTTCCTAGGTTTATATTTACCTATAAGTATCATATTGCTTGGTCATTTTATGCATGTTGTCAGTACTGAATAAAATGTATTAAGTAGATATTATTAGGAAGGGCTTTGTTTAGAATTCTTTGCATATTGCAATGCCCAGTGGTAGAATTTTCTACTAGTTGTGTTGACACATTTTACATGTTTTTTTTCATTTTATTTATCTAATTATTAAAATACATATAGCAATACATGACTGTGTCTCCAAAGAAAGTAAAATATTTCCAGATAAATTGATCTGTCCTCAAATATACTTCTCCAGGGGAAGAAAGTACATTCTTGTCAGTTTGGCATGTATCCCTTCAGACCTGAATTTGATATATTTATATATTATATATATGTATATACATATAGAAAACATACAGTTTTATATAAATGTTTAATACAAATATTATACTGTATAAATATACATATATTTGTAATAATATTTATATAAATCAGTACTGTATTATACTATTCAACATACTGTATATTGTTTATCATTTTTCAAGAAAATTTTTCAGAGTTTTCCACTTAGCAACTCTGGTTAAAAAGAGTTCCATACCACCATTTCTTTTTTCTTTAAAATTTTTTAACATGAACCATTTTATCAAAAAGTCTTCATTGAATTTGTTACAATATTGCTTCTGTTTCATGTTTTGATTTTTTGGCAGTAAGGTGTGCAGGATCTAAGTTCCCCACCAGGGATTAAACCCACACCCCCTGCATTGGAAGGTGAAGTCTTAACCACTGCACCACCAGGGGAGTCCCCCGTACCACCATTTCTATCTCAGGCAAAACTGTGAAAGAGATGAATTTTTTTCTTGGCCTCTGTTATTTTGTTCATTATCTTTTTTATCCATTCTTGTTTTTCAATCCATCCTCTCTCCTTCCTTATCCTATCACTGAGACACTAAGGAAAAGATTCCTGCCCTTGATTTGAACTTAAGTCACTGTATTACTTACAACATGTGTATTAATCTTTAGCATCAAATACAAAATAAAGTACTTTGTTCCAGTTAAAAGAGCTTCTAGTTACCAGTAAGTCAATGTGGAAAGGTTTCAGGGAGCATGAGATTGCTTCTTTGTCCCTGAAGTTCCATCTGTTGTGTACCCACTCTTTCAGTGAGGCCATAAAACCAACTTTGCCCGAGTGTTAGGGGAAAAAGAAACCAAAGCACAGATTTTGTACAGGCCTTACATCTGATTATGGAACCATTTGTTTGTTTTTAATTTTATTTTATTTTTAAACTTTACAATATGGTATTGGTTTTGCCATGTATCAAAATGAATCCACCACAGGTATACACGTGTTCCCCATCCTGAACCCTCCTCCCTCCTCCCTCCCCATACCATCCCTCTGGGTCGTCCCAGTGCACCAGCCCCAAGCATCCTGTATCCTGCATCAAACCTGGACTGGTGACTCGTTTCATATATGATATTGTAGTTATTTCAATGCCATTCTCCCAAATCATCCCACCCTTTCCCTCTCCCACAGAGTCCAAAAGACTGTTCTATACATCAGTGTCTCTTTTGCTGTCTTGTATACAGGGTTATTGTTACCATCTTTCTAAATTTCATATATATGTGTTAATATACTGAATTGGTGTTTTTCTTTCTGGCTTACTTCACTCTGTATAATAGGCTCCAGTTTCATCCACCTCATTAGAACTGATTCAAATGTATTCTTTTTAATGGCTGAGTAATACTCCACTGTGTATATGTACCACAGCTCTCTTATCCATTCATCTGCTGATGGACCTCTAGGTTGCTTCCATGCCCTGGCTATTATAAACAGTGCTGCGATGAACATTGAGGTACACGTGTCTCTTTCAATTCTGGTTTTCTCAGTGTGTATGCCCAGCAGTGGGATTGCTGGATCATAAGGCAGTTCTATTGCCAGTTTTTAAAGGAATCTCCACACTGTTCTCCATAGTGGCTGTACTAGTTTGCATTCCCACCAACAGTGTAAGAGGGTTCCCTTTTCTCCACACCCTCTCCAACATTTATTGCTTGTAGACTTTTGGATCGCAGCCATTCTGACTGGCGTGAAATGGTACCTCATAGTGGTTTTGATTTGCATTTCTCTGATAATGAGTGATGTTGAGCATCTTTTCATGTGTTTGTTAGCCATCTGTATGTCTTCTTTGGAGAAATGTCTATTTAGTTCTTTGGCCCATTTTTTGATTAGGTCATTTATTTTTCTGGAGTTGAGCTATAGGAGTTGCTTGTATATTTTTGAGATTAATTGTTTGTCAGTTGCTTCATTTGCTATTATTTTCTCCCATTCTGAAGGCTATCTTTTCACCTTGCTTATAGTTTCCTTTGTTGTGCAGAAGCTTTTAAGTTTAATTAGGTCCCATTTGTTTGTTGAGTTCCAGTTTATAATTTGAAATCACAGGCTCCTCTACCCAACCAGAAGGAAGGTAATGAAGTATTAAGATTGTTTAATACATCCACATATAAAGGAGACAGATTATTTGCTCTTAGAATATGTAAAAGTGTGCACCACTACAACTGTTATGAGATAATGATGGTTGCAATATAGCTAACAACCCACTGGCCCTAAAAAAAAGAACTTTTATGTTTTCTACCATCAGGCTTTTGGCTCTTTTGGAGTCATTTTGGATCCCAAGCCTTAGAACAATTTTTATGGCTACTTACATATAACTCTGGTTTTCAAATTCACAATCCTGCTGATGTTTTCTACCTTGAGGAATGCATACCTACTTATTATATGTCAGTCATGATGCTAGCCATTTTTGTGTACTTCATATTTTATTAAAGATGTCAGACTTAATATGGCAAAGATTAGGATACCCATTTTACACGGGAGGCCTTTGAAGTTCAAGATCACTTAACTAAAGTGGTTGTTTCATAATTCAAACTGAGTTAATGTTAACTGCAGTGTCTGTTTTTTCCACTAAGCTTTACAGCTTCTTTTTATATCCTTCATTTTCAAACAATATTGTGTAGATTTTTTTTTATAAGCAGTCTTGCATTGTGTTTTGGACTCTCACTCTAAATTAGTGTCATTTTGGAGCAAGTTTAAAAACTAAACTATGGAGTATTCATAATTAGATATGAATGTAATTTGTTGTGTTGAAAATTCTGTCAGCCAAAACCCATTTAAAGTCTTGCTGATAGAAGTTTTCTTTTCACTAAGAGCATCTGCTAGCTAAAATAATGACCAAGAGAGAGAAGCCACTCAAATAATCAAGTCTGTTCACTGACTAAACTGATTTCTCTGTTCCCAAATTCTTAGATTAATGAAGACCCTGAGTTGTTTTGAGGGATTACATAAAGAGTTCTATGCCTAGTAATGTCTTCCCAGTGTTTTGAAGAGGAATTAGAATTTTATTTCTCTGCCCTGTCCAGTTATCTGACACTTTTTTAAAACTTATTTATTTTTGATTAAAGAATAATTGCTTTACAGTATTGTGCTGGCTTCTGCCATACATCAGCATGAATCAGGCGCAGGTACATATATGTCTCCTCCCTCTCAAACCTCTCTCCTACCCGATCCCACTCCTCTAGGTTGTCACAGAGCCCTGGTTTAAGTTCCCTGAGCCATACAGCAAATTCCCAGCGGCTGTCCATTTTACCTATGGTAGTGTATGTGTTTCCATGCTGCTCTCTCCTGACACTTTTTTTTTTTTAATGTAATGGACTTGTAGTTTAGCATTTCACCTTGTTTTTGTTGTTGCAAAATTAATTTAACTACTTAAAAGTATTTCCCTGTTAAAATATCATATTTACACCTAGTGGAAATGGCAACCCACTCCAGTGTTCTTGCCTGGAGAATCCCAGGGACCGGGGAGCCTGGTAGGCTGCCGTCTATGGGGTCGCACAGAGTCGGACACGACTGAAGCGACTTAGCAGCAGCAGCAATGTGTCTATATATTTTACGTTGCACTGAGCGAAAACACCAGAGAAGGCAATGGCACCCCACTCCAATACTCTTGCCTGGAAAATCCCATGGACGGAGGAGCCTGGTAGGCTGCGGTCCATGGGGTCACGAAGAGTCGGACACAACTGAGCGACTTCATTTTGACTTTTCACTTTCATGCATTGGAGAAGGAAATGGCAACCCACTCCAGTGTTGCTGCCTGGAGAATCCCAGGGACGGCGGAGCCTGGTGGGCTGCCATCTATGGGGTTGCACAGAGTCGGACACGACTGAAGTGACTTAGCAGCAGCAGCAGCACAGTGAAAACACAAGTGCTCTAGAATGACCTGTTTTTGTATTCTTAACTGGTATCTTTACTCTGCATTGGTATTTGAACTCATCAAAACAAAATGTATTATTCTAAATGGGATTGTTTTTTTTGGTCTTGTATTTCTTGTCACAATTCTAAGCATTTTGCTTTGCAAAGATAATGCTGTTTTGAGTCTAACAAAATATCTCAAGATTATTGAGTATATTTATGCTTAGCAATGGAGAACGAAATGACAACCTACTCCAGTATTCTTGCCTGGAAAATCCCATGGACAGAGGGGCCTGGTGGGCTACAGTACGTGGGATCACAAGAGTTGGACACAGCGGCTAAACCACCAAACCACCACTACCATGCTTAGCAAACTTTAAATAATCAGGAAGTATATTTGAAAAATCAACTTATTCTTTTGAATTTTGAGTGAATAATTTAACTATTTCACAAGGTGAGATACCTCTGGTTTTCAATGTGATTTATGTTATTTAAATAGTGAAGTTGTTACTGAGTTTTGGAGACTGTGTTGTGACATGGTGGGAGATGTACCATTGAGACACCAAAAGTTGTACCTATGTTTGCTTTATCCACTGGAACCACTGCTGAGGATTTGTGAAATGGTTTAGTAATAGCATTCAGAAATGCATTTGTCGCTGATGTTTCAGAAACACAGGCAAGATTTTCTGTGTCTGGGCATTTCTTATTTTGGCAGGATCTTCTAAATAGTGATTCAAATTTTAGAGGACAAAATTCCATGAAGCCCCTGGCAATATCATTAAGTCTACCCCCACCTTTACAGTCAATCTTACTGCATGTTTCAGTTAAGTTTGACTGTCTGAAATACAAGCCAATTTCTAATTATCCACCCCTGCTTGAGACGTTGTCAAGAATGCTGTTCTGCTTGAGGCATTGTCACAAGAGCATATATTGTTCCATGCCTAGAAATGTCAGTTAATATTGACAGTTTTATTTTTGTTATTTTTTTCAGAGCATCAGGGCATCGGGCCTTATCCTGTTGGAAACAATCCTTTTTGGGTCTCTGCTTCTATACTTTCCAGTGAGTAACATATTTTTAATTGCATTTTTAAAATAACCATTTTATTTTGCTGTATATGTATATTTGCTTGTATATACTATATTGTTTATATCTGTGTACAAATTTGTATATCTGTAATTATATTGTTTACTGTATAAATGTAGATGTAAATGGCTTTACAGATATTCGAATCCTGGCTCTTACCTATTGGGTGACCTTAGACAAGTTGGTTAGCATTTCTAAACTAACCTTGGTTCCTCTTGCAAAATGGTGCTAATAATACTTTTCTTCCAAAATTTGTAAGAAGCAGTGAAGTGCTTAAGTGAACTCACATGAAAGGCATGCTTGGTATATACATATAAATACTGGTTTCCTTCTTCTTCCTCCCTACTTGAATCAGAACCAGGAGACACACCAAGTAGTTAATGCTGATAATTTCCAAGTGGTTATGTAGAAAAATAAACAGAGTATGAGGGCAAGGACTTTGCCTTGTTCATTGGACTGTCTTCTATGCTTCCAATAATAAAATCTCAAATATTTGTGAAAAATAAAAAAAATAAATAAATAAACAGAGTAAATGTGTGGGGTACTAGTGGTGTAGATAATCATAATCTAGACCTTCCTATCACACTAGTTATTTATCTGTAACCAGAAAACAGTATTGATGCTACTGATTCTATTCAACCAACTTCTGTCCAGCAGTTCTTTGGTTAGTGTCATTTCTCCTGCACAAACCTGAGTTCTGTGAGAGTGATGGCCTGTCTCCTTGTGGCTCACTGTTGTGTGTGCAGCACAGACCTAGTGCCTGTCTCCATAGTGGAAGCACAGTAAATATGCAGTGAGTGAATGGACGAGGTTACACGTGCATGCGTTTAAGAAATATACCCTAAAGTAGTGACTGTTGTCCTGTTGAAATAGCCTGCAAAGAATCTCCTTGATTGTAGAAGACCAAGAATGATAGGTCTTATTCTTTAGTTAGTGCCTACTAGTTTTTAGCTAGGCGTTAAAACGCTTCTTAACATTATTTTTAGGTGTTAGTAAATTTGGGTTCATTTTTTACTTATAAGATTCATACTTATTCAAATCCAGTGGCCATAATAAAGGATATGGGTCTAAAATCTACAGAAGAATTTTAAAGCCTTTTAAACAGAAGAAGTAGTCTAGAAAAGAAGGATGTTGGAAAGAATAGTAAATATTAGGCTGCTAAATATTCAAAGCAGTCATTAGAGACCCTTTCATTGACTGGAATCCAGTTTTGAAAACCATCTAATGGACCTGTACCTGTGACATCAACTACAGAGAAAGAGAGGAGAAAGATATGGAAACTTAAGGAGCACAAAAGATAACACTGATTCTACTTGACAGTTCTGTTATGCCTAGGAGGAAAAAGGGAAGAGAAGACTTACCAAATCAATCCTGTCCAGCAGGAACCTTAGGATACCTCACTGTGTTGACTTCATCTTTAACTAACTGTCTGTTTCATTTTTCATAACATAAATTCTTTCTTCAACTTCTTGAAATATTAATGGGTAGCTCTCCAGTTCATGCTGTGTACCTTGGTTTTAAATAAGTTAGTAAATAGTGTTCATGCTCTGGTGGCAGAAAGGGCCAAATTATTTAATGAAGACTTGGATATAGCATAAAATACAGAAGGAGAAAAGACATAAATATACTACCGATTGAATATGGAAAAGAAAGTAATTTTGTTTTAGGTGAGAGAATGGGGATGATGTCTCAGAAATTGACAAATTTCTGAGATTTTTGATAAGTTGATTAAAACCTCTGGCTACCTAGGGAATGTTTACATACGTGGGTGTACATGCATAGAAATTTTTGACAAGAGTAAGTTGGTCATTAGCTCAAAGCTCATTGGCTTTCTTAGATTTTGCAGAAATGAAGTTTATGACTTTGAGCTTGAGTTTTTCCTATAAGGAGGACCTCTGTAATAAGTGAAAAAGGTGATTGAGTAAATAGAGCCAAAGGATCTAATAATTATTTGACAGTGTAAATGTGACCTCTACGTATCTGTTAAATAGCTTACTACTTTCTCTGTTCCTTGTGTGGCCTGTACCAGAATTACTCATAAAATTTTTACTGGGGGTTACAGTTGTTTTTTTTTTTTTTTTTAAGTGTTCTTGAGTAAATTAGAATTGTTTTTCGAGCTAGGTAACTCCTAGGAAGGACGCTTTGAGGATATTCACTGTTCTAGTGAGTTGTTATGCAATGAGCCTTTTCTTCTTTTTATGCTGCATATTGTTGTACAGATTTGCAAGAATTAAGGTTATTTTTGCCTTTTCTAAGCAATCTTAGACTACAGACGATTTCATAACAATGCTTATATTGGAAAGTCCAAATTAGAGATTGTCATCATTCTGTAGATAAGGACAAACCAAAATCTGACTAAATTTAGCATTGTTATAATTGGGTAGCAGAGAGCTGAAGCATTTAAAACATTTTCTTACAGACTCTCAAAAGAGACTCATGATTTGAAGCCCATAGATTTATGAACAAATGATTAGTCTTCATAATCACCTAAATAAAACTTGCAATTTATAAAAGAAAGAAAAAAACTTTAAAAATCAGCTAAAATATGTTTTTCTTGCTAAATCATGTAAAATGACATATTATGGATTAGTAAAGCATATTAAATAATATGGAGTCTAGAGGTTTGTTTTTGGCTTAGCTCAACCACCAGTTTCAGCTAATAAAGTGCATTTTTTCCCTCTAACCTTGGTGATCTATTTGATTGGTGGATGTGCCTTTCTATAAAGGACACCAATACATGTATAAATATGGTACTCACAGGTTGTTCCCCTAGATTCACACCCCCCAAGTCCTATTAAGAAAAGAGCTGTAAAATATTAGAACCGGAAGGGATATCAGACACAACTTAGTCTTGATTCAGCCTCTGTTTTGCAGTGAAAGAAGAGAGGCTGAGAGAAGTTGCAGCTCCTCCAGCTTTCCTCCGTTAGGTGATGAGAAAGCCAGGAAAAGACTAGTCTCTGGTCCCCTGGCCCAGCGCTGCCTTCAGTCTGTGACACTGTTTGTGATCGAGGGGATGGATGTGAGATACAGGTGGTGTTACGCAGTGTCATCAGGGAGACCCGTGTTCTGCCCGTGGATTAGTCACCTTTCCTCTTCAGGCCTCCAAGGCAATAAAAGGCTCAGAGAATAAAACGGGGAACCAGTTTAAAATAGCTTGAGGTTTGGCACTAAGGAGTTTGATGTAAAACTCCCATGAGCTTGGATGGACTGTATTACTGAACCACATGGAGTTTCTGATATTCAACTGTTTTACCTACAAAAGCAGAAATGTCGTCTTTCAAGCCTAATCAGTCATCCTGTTAGACCATGCCTGGAGAAGGAAATGGCAACCCACTCCAGTGTTCTTGCCTGGAGAATCCCAGACACAGAGGAGCCTAGTGGGCTGCCATCTATGGGGTCGCAGAGAGTCGGACACGACTGAGCGACTGAACTGAACTGATTAGACCATGCCAGGTTGGTTTCAGTGGCAGAGAAACTAAATCAGTTAACAGACTGCTTTCTCTGTGACCACCCCAAAGCCTAAAACTAAAACTTAGACTTCTACTCCTGTTAGAGCACATGTATCTCCAGAAGAGGAGAAAAACCAGGAGCACGTTGCTTCCTTGTATAGAGTTCAAAGGGCAGGAAATAAAGGAGAGAGAGGTGAAAGTGGGGAGAAAGGGTGAGAATGAGACCATGAGAATACAGTTGAAACAGCTAAGGTTTTAATCTATTATTATTATTATTTATTTTGATGCTCAAATTAATGCAGAATTGCTAGTGGGAGACCCTTCAAGCTCCCTCTTGCCTTCTTTTGATATGTGACTTCACCATTCTTTGAACACCTCCCTACCTTCTAGGGCAACAGAAAGTTCTTTCCATGCCCCAGCCTTAGACTCAACCTCTTTCTTCTCCAAGGAGCTCTGGTGCTTTTTAGGGGGAAATGGTAGTAATTCGATTCTGGGACAGAGTCACTTCCGTTGTGACAAAAGCAGGGCAGAAAGTTCCCAGTTTTACAACTTGGCCACTGTTTCTCAAACCTCAGTTATCTAGGACATTTATGTAAGGAGATTTCTCCTCAACCCTAAGATTCTATCCTTAAGATAGTTCTTAAACTGATCTAAGACTACATCTTACTTGGTGTCATTTAGATCCATTTGGCTAGATACCAAAGCAAAAGAGAGAAAGGAAATAGAAAGGAAAGTTACTACCCAGGAGCACAGCAGCACTATGGAGAAAAAAATAATGTGGGGATGCAGTTTCATGCTGACATAGCTCTGAGGGTACCGGAATTACAGAGCTTCCCCAGGGGCTCCGTGCTAAAGAATCTGCTTGCCAATGCAGGAGACACAGTTTTGATTCCTGGGTCAGGATGATCCCCTGGAGAAGGAAATAGCAATCCACTCCAGTATTCTTGCCGGGAGAATCCCATGGATAGAGGAGTCTGGCAAGCTACAGTCCATAGGGTCACAAGAGAGTCAGACATGACTGAGTGACCAAACACAACTCAGTAACAACAACCCCCAAACATCTAGAGGATTTCAAGAATATTGGCTTAAATATTAAAATCAAAAGACATCAGAGAACTAGACCACCTCTTCAAGGGAGTTTGACTTGTGGGATGCCAGGTCACTTTGTTCTCTTCTCTAGGGTAGGTTAGAGGAATAGAAGAAATGGTTGTGGGACTTCCTTGTGGTCCAGTGGCTAAGACTCCGTGCTCCCAATGCAGGGTGCCCAGATTCAATGCCTGGTCAGGGAACTAGATCCCACATGCCACAAGTAAGACTCAGTGCAGCCAAAAAAATTTTTTTAAAAAGAAATGTTTATGAATACCCTGGGGTTCTGTGCAGTTCCATTTGTCCCCTCCTTCCTGAGCTCCTCTTCCCTAGCAGCCTTCAGACAGAAGTCTGATCTGATGAGTAGGGGGAACAATAGTTTATAAGCAAAGGCATGGAGGTTATCCACTGTGTCTATTCCAGGGTATTTGGTAAAGAGCCTTGGGTCAGCAATGTGTCAGGAATTTATTAATAATCTTCCTTCAGCTGAAAGAGTTTTAATAAACCAAGCCTTAAAGAGTTATGGCAATCCACTCCAGTACTATTGCCTGGAAAATCCCATGGACAGAGGAGCCTGGTAGGCTAAAGTCCATGGGGTTGCAAAGAGTTGGACATGACTAAGCGATTTCACTTTCATTTTCACTTTTAAACAGTTAAGAACTGGACTCCTAGTTTGGAGCAGTTTTCATCTTTAAGCAAATAAATACCAATTAGACTATATGTCTCAAAAATACTTTGTTGCTTTTATGAAATATAATAATTTGTTATTTACAGACTAGGTAAAATGGAAAAATACAAGGAAAAGATCAACAAAAGTTGGTATTATCCAGAGATAATCATTGTATACATTTGATCATTTGAGACATCTGTATATGCACATATATAAATTGAAATAGAAAATGGATGAATGGTGGAAATTGAGATACAGATAACTTTTTAAACAGAAGTTAATTGTAATCATTATTATTTTAATCAAAACACTGAAGTGGAACAAACTATTACCAATTTTTAGATAAATGAATCTTCATAATAAACATTATTAGTTCTAAAAGATCTAAAGTTAAAAAAATATAAAATATTTTAAAGTTGGGTTAATTATTTTTTTCTTAGCTATGTTTCATCTTTAGGTAGTATCACTAGAATTCAGCTGACAGCTAAAAAATTGAACTCAAATACATTTCTTTTGCCCCTTCCTCCCACTCTCTGAATTTTCTTAGTTAATAATTTTTGGGTTGTTAATGTTTATAATATGCAATTTTGAAGCTACAATTCACATAGTCATTCAACTTTAGGTCTGTATTTAACATCTTCCACTAATCTTTGTGACCCAATTTCTTCAATACTCATTTATTTTTATTGTTGCTTGGTTTTCATAAACAGTTTTTCATGTAGAAGTTGTGAGTTCTATAGTTCTTGGGTTCTTACGTGTTTGAGAATCTCTGCCCATTGTCCTTATACATGAAGAGTAACTTCCCTGGGTATAAAAAAATCAAGACCCACTTTCTATTGCTCAGAATTTGTGTCTGTTTTCTATTTCCAGATCTTAAGATAACCTGATTTTTCCCATGGGTGACTTGGTATTTTTGCCTCAGTGCCAATAAGTCATTCTGTTTAGTCTTGCAATTAAATAATCAAAAGTGCTCCTATACCCAAAGAACTGAAACTCTCTTTGCCTGGAACTCACTTCTTTCTATTATCTATGTGACAGCTTCCTCACTTCCTTCACAACTTTGCTGAAGTATCTTTAAGGTGAAGTTCACCCTGTTGCCCCTACTTTAAATTGCAGGCAATGCTACTCTTCATGGTACTTTTGATCACTCTCACCCTGGTAATTTCTTTTGCATGGAATTTATCAGTTTATATATGAATTTTATTAATATTATTTCTTATACATATATATGTATATTTAAATTTTCTGTCTCCCTCCACTGGGATTTAAGTCCACCCCTGTATTTTAGCACCTGGAATAGTGCCTGGCTCAACAAATATATTTTGAATGAATATTTTTCAGACATTCTTCATTGATTAACATATGCAGTGCAGCTCTTTCCTTGTATTATTAATGATGGATTTGCATACCTTTTAAAAGTTATGTTTTACATTTTTATTTATAATCATAATTTTAATTATAAATCTCAAAATCAGGACCATGTCTTGTTATGTTGATTTCCAACACAGCACATGAAAAATTCATGGAATTTCAATATAATTCCAACTAAAACCGCTACACATATGCATATACACATATATGAATGTATAGCTGTATACTTCTGTCTTTGTCTTTGTGTCTCTTTGTTTCTAGACCACTCTCTTTATCTCTGATTTCACTATGGGGATGTGGAAAGGAATGTGGACCAATAACAAAGAATCTTTACTTCATGCCCACAAAGTCTTACATGACCCAGCTCTTCTTTACCTCTTTAACCTCATACTGCACTCCTCTCTGCCTCTCTCCCTGCCACAACAATCCTGGCGTCCTTGCTCTTCCTTGAGTGAGCCTGTCATTCACCCACGCTACAGCCTTGGCATTGGTTGTTTCTTCTTCCTGGAGCACTCTTAACCCCCATTACCTCTCTGGTGAACTCCCTCATCATCTCTAAATCTTCGCTCAAATGTCAATTCTTCCATGAAAAGGACTTAAATAACTCATTATTTTGGAATAAACAGGAAGAGATTAAATAAAAAATTATGACATTACAGTGAGAATAAACCACCCCAGTGGCAGAGAATTTCTAATGGGACCAAAAGAAGACCAACTCAACAATGATGTAGAGGCAGAAATGTCACAATTTAATCGTAGACTAGGGACATAATGAATGATCCTGAGAATGCCTTCATAGCAACAAATGAGGAGATGCCGGGTCCAGCAGTGATAGAGAATTTGTCAGTCAGATGGGGTTGGAGTCAAAAGAGAAGAAATTGTACCTCGGCAGCAATGTCATAACTAAAGCATGTTTTAGCTTTCTAGTGAAAAAATGTATGGAAAGGATGACATATCTGTTCATTTCTAATTCCCTTGCTGGAATTTGTGGATTAATGTCTTTGCCCTATGGGAAAAACATGGCAGAAACTCTTTTTTTTCCCCTTTCTTTAAATATTTATTTATTTGGCTGTGCTGGGTCTTAGTTGTGGCATGCAGAATCTTTGTTGTATCATGCAGAATCTTAAGTTGCAATACACGGTACATGGAATTAGTTGCTCTGCGGCATATGGGATCTTTGTTCCCCAACCAGGGATCGAACCCACATCCCCTACGTTGCAAGGCAGACTTTTAACCACTAGACCACCAAGGATAGTCCCTCTCTTTTTCAATTGTTACAGTTTTTCCATACAGAGAACTTCCCTGGTGGCTCAGACGGTAAAGCGTCTGTCTACAATGCGGGAGACCCGGGTTTGATCCCTGGGTTGGGAAGATCCCCTGGAGAAGGAAATGGCAATCCACTCCAGTACAATTGCCTGGAAAATCCCATGGACAGAGGAGCCTGGTAGGCTACAGTCCATGGGGTCGCAAAGAGTTGGACACGACTGAGCGACTTCACTTTCACTTTCTTTTCCATACAGAAATGCACTTGAATTTTCCTTTGCAGGCTCAAGACATGTAAGTAATTAGCTATTTCTGAAGTTTGGTAAGTTTCGGTTAGTAAAAAGGCTAACAGATTTACACTTGAGGTTTTAAGTAATATATGTGAACATGTGGTTTTAGAGAATTTAAGTCTGTGAGAAACATTCTCAGATTTGTCAGACACATATATCAGCAGATTACCACTACTCTGAGATCTTATTCTTGAGCAGTTGACATAAGAAACAATGAAGACACTTAGACAGGTTTGAGAGATAATTAAGAAAATAGCTACAAACATAATAAAACTTGTTAATGTTAGAATTAGCAATATGTCCTGAAAAATAGTTTCCTCTTCAAAGTTGTTCTTCAAAGTGTAGAAGACTTAAAAACACTATAAAATGCTAGCAAAGTATTCTTTTAAAAATGACAAGAAGATGACATTTTGACAAAGCAAAACACACCTTGAATGCCAGGGACTACACAATGTCACTAAAGAGTCACAATTCAATGAAGTGTTATTAGATATATTACTTAAACCAGCAAAAGAGGAAAAATATAAAGAAATAATGCTACCATGGAATTATAGTAATAAAAACTCAATATCAAAATATCCAAATCCTAGTATAAGTGTGATTGAAAGAAGAATTTGGACCTGTTGTTTAGAGAGATCAATATGAACTTTTAGGAGAAAAATTACTTTCCTAGAATCTATCAGAGAAGTATGTCAACTTACATATTTATTTTAGTTATACATTATCTAAAAGCTGTGATTATGGTAAATGACTATCTCTTCATGTTATAATTTCTATAATATGAGGAAAATAGACCATATGCTCTGAGAATTTAATCACTATAGGTGTATCTTCATAAATACTGAATGTACATTATCTATGGGAGATGTCATTGATGATTAGAGGTCTGTGGTCGCCACAATTTGTTTATCCTTAAGTTTTCCACATTGAGATTTATTTTGAATGTCTTCTCTAGGCTTTGGAGATAATATGATTAATTCAAATAAAGACATGTTCAGATGACATCCTAATCCAAACATTACTTTCCGTTCCACTTTGACTTTTTTCGTTCTTCAACTTTCATTTCTGTAACCAGCATCTACTTTTCATCATCCTTACAGAAATGTGAGAAAAAAATTACTTGTTCTGCTCTGTGGTCTTGTCCACTTCACATAGTCAGTCGTGCGGTTGGGGTCTGGATGTGACTTCACCACAGCCCCCATACAAGTGCTCTTGTTCTCTGTGAGGAGGGATAAGAGGCCTTGCTCCTGGTACGGATTTTCTCAAAACAATTGCACATTTCACCTTCTGATGTAAAGCATAGCATCTCATCAGATGTTCTGAAATAAAAGACGCTCTATAAAAGAAGAGGTTAAGTATACACAGCCAGTACTTCTGGGAAGTACTTCTACCTGGGAAGTCACAGTGAAGATTACTTATTAAAGGCTTTGAGGTCTACAGTAAAAGAATGCATTTAAAACTGAGTGTTTCCCAACTTGCTTGATTTTACTATACTCTTTTCTGTATAACACCTATTAAAATATTTGTAATTAATAATGCAAGTTCCATAATATTTGCCATAAGGCATACATAATAAAAATCCTATAACATTGCAAAAGTATTATTCCATTTATATGGAGTGAAATTGTGTGTTTGTGTGTGTGTCTGTGAGACATGAGCATATGAGATAAACTGTAAGAAAGCAGAATGACAAACAAGGATGCTGGTGACGTTGGATAGCAAAGTAAAGAGGCCATGATCACAGAGGAAGAGGGGAATAAAGGGAATTTTAAGGTAATAGTAATCTTCTTTTTCTTAAACTGAGTGGGTGGATGTATGGGTATTTATTGTATTTATATATATATGAAATTATATATATATGTATGTAGAGTACATCATGAGAAATGCTGGGCTGGAAGAAGCACAAGCTGGAATCAAGATTGCCGGGAGAAATATCAATAACCTCAGATATGCAGATGACACCACCCTTATGGCAGAAAGTGAAGAGGAACTAAAAAGCCTCTTGATGAAGGTGAAAGAGGAGAGTGAAAAAGTTGGCTTAAAACTCAACATTCAGAAAACGAAGATCATGGCATCTGCTCCCATCACTTCATGGGAAATAGATGGGGAAATAGTGGAAACAGTGTCAGACTTTATTTTTCTGGGCTCCAAAATCACTGCAGATGGTGACCGCAGCCATGAAATTAAAAGACGCTTACTTCTTGGAAGAAAAGTTATGACCAGCCTAGATAGCACATTCAAAAGCAGAGACATTACTTTGCCAAGAAAGGTCCATCTAGTCAAAGCTATGGTTTTTCCTGTGGTCATATATGGATGTGAGAGTTGGACTGTGAAGAAAGCTGAGCACTGAAGAATTGATGCTTTTGAACTGTGGTGTTGGAGAAGACTCTTGAGAGTCCCTTGGACTGCAAGGAGATCCAACCAGTCCATTCTGAAGTCCATTTCTTTGGAAGGAATGATGCTAAAGCTGAAACTCCAGTACTTTGGCCACCTCATGCGAAGAGTTGATTCATTGGAAAAGACTCTGATGCTGGGAGAGATTGGGGGCAGGAGGAGAAGGGGACAACAGAGGATGAGATAGTTGGATGGCATCACTGACTCAATGGACGTGAGTCTCAGCGAATTCTGGGAGTTGGTGATACAGGGAGGCCTGGTGTGCTGTGATTCATGGGGTTGCAAGGAGTCGGACACGACTGAGAGACTGAACTGAACTGATGTATATATCAGAATGAGAAATAGTACATGTTTTCATGGCTATGGATGGCCCCGTAGAGATGGAAAATGATGTTGCAGAAGTAAAGTGAATATTGTCATTAAGGAAGCCCTTAAGTAGACAAAAGTATATGAGCTTCAGTAAGTGGAGGGGCTGAACTTAGGTCAAAACACATCCATTTCATTCATTGTGATAGGAAGGAAGGAGGTACCAAGCCTTCTCTTCCATAAATATCAGATGGAAGTCAGGGGTCAGGGCAAAAATAAGAACTTGGGACATTTCTGATAACGTGCAATTTTTAGCTACTTCTCTCATTTTCCTATCATTCAGGACTTCACACTAGACTCAGGGAATATTTCAAGGCAGTTGAAGTCTGGAGCCGTGATATGTAATATTCTATGTATTTATTTTACCTTTTAGCCTCACCAAGTGGCATATGGGATCTTAGTTCCATGACCAGGGATTGAACCCGTGTCCCCTGCGGTGCCAGTGTTAACTGCTGGACTGCTAGAGAAGTCCCTAAACTACAACATTCTAAATAATTGGTAGTGACTTCCAAGACTTTGTGATAACTATTCCATGGTTACAGTGGTCTGGCATCATGTCTGCCCTCCAGACAGTTGTGCGTGCATGCATGCTGTCATGTCAGTCATGTCTGACTTTGCAATCCTGTGGACTGTAGCCCGCCAGGCTCCTCTGTCCACAGGATTCTCCAGGCAAGAATACTGGAATGGGTAGCCATGCCCTCCTCCCAGGCTTCTTCCTGACACAGGGATCAAACCTGGGTCTCCTGCATTGCAGGCAGATTCTTTACCATCTGAGCCACCTGGGAAGCTGAAGAATACTGGTGTGGATCTTCCCAATCCAGGGATCGAACCCCTGTCTCTTATATCTCCTACATTGGCAGGTGGGTTCTTTACCACTCACCACCTGGGAAGCCCCAGTTGTACATACCATAGCAAAATGACTGTCTTTGATAGAACAGTGACTCCAGATGAAGGTACTGCCTGTCAAGTCCTATTCAGTTCAGTTGTGTTTGGATCCATGTACTCTTTGGGGTTGCCATATGAGCTATTTAGTTACTTAGGCTATTTCTGCTATCATAAAGCAAATTGAGAATTTGACCATTGTCTAGTTATTCTAATGTTTGTGGACAGATAGTACAGATCTTCAGGACTAAAACTGAATTATCTGTCACATGAACTCAGATAGAGTTTTAATTAAAGATTTTAAGCTGCAAAAATGGATTAAACACTTAATAACCCAGGATTTTGGCCAGCTCTTAAAAACATTGAGTAGTGCTGAAATTTTTTCCCCTTCACTTGGTCAACCTCTTGCCATTTTATTCCACCTTTTTCTGTCTTGCTTTAATAGAATATTGAAGATAAAAGTTGAATGTGGAACATGGGCAAATTATGCAAGTTTTAGGTAATGTTTAAATGGCATTATTTTCACCTTGGAAATCCTAGCTTTTATGAAATGGCATATTTATTTACCATTAGGTGTCTTCTCAGTTTTTCTTAGGAAAATATAATTATTTCTGCCCCTTTGTATTTGAGAAAAATGAATTCATGATTCAGTTCTAGAAAAAGCCTCATTATGATGACATGCTACAAAGGTTAAGAAATGGAGTCCTGCATTCAGAGCACTGAATGTCAGGGAAGAGAAAAGGGAAAAAGGAGGGAGGAAGGAGATTATCTCTCTTATACTTTAATACTATTAATGCATTTAGCATAAAAGTATTAGTGTATTAGTATCTGGGCTTCCCTGGTGGCTCAGCAGTAAGGAATCCCCTTGCCAATGCAGGAGACATGGGTTCAAATACCTGGGTTGGGAAGATCTCCTGGAGAAGGAAATGGCAACCCACTCCAGTGTTTTTGACTGGGAAATCTCATGGACAAAGAGGAGCTTGGCAGCCTACAGTCCATGGGGTCGCTAAAGAGTCAGACACAACTGAGCAACTAAACAATGATAGCAACAATTAGTATCACAGAATAACTAAGTATTATGACTCTCATTTCTCCTTAAGTATTGCTGTATTCTGTTTGAGTTTATAGCTGAGTTCCTGTGTTTCACTATTATAAGCAACAGTGGAAGCATCAGTTTAATGATAATGAGAGCTAACATTTATTGTGTGATCTACTCTCCCATATTATATATCCTAAATCTTTTTATGTGTGTATGTCTTCACACACTCCAAAGTGTAACATAGTGCCTGGCAGATAATAAGAATCCAATAAATATTTTTCCAGTTGCCTGTAAACAAGGAATTAAATGAGCCAACAGTGCAGAGCTTTGGAATGACAAAAAGATTCCTACCCTATAATATGATATGAAAGGCTCTGACAGACCATCTTACCAAATATGTGTCTGTGGGTGACATGCTCATAAAATTAGAATTGTTCCTTAACTTTCTGGAGACACATGATCGGATTGTGTTAAAGCAGTTGTTTCCTGCAAAGTTTAATACACCAGCTAGTGAACATCTTAATTCTTAGAATTTACTTATGTGATCAGTTTTAGGCTTTATTGTGAAATGTGATCAGTTTTAGGCTTTATTGTAAAATGGCTCTGCACTGTTGGCTCATTTAATTCCTTGTTTACAGGCAACTGGGAAAATATTTATTGGATTCTTATTATCTGCCAGGCACTGTGTAGCTATTGAAACTGATACATTGGCCCTGTGACCTTCAGTTCAGTTCAGTTGCTCAGTCACATCCGACTCTTTGCAACCCCATGGACTGCAGCACGCCAGGCTTCCCTGTCCATCACCAACTCCTGGAGCTTACTCAAACTCATGTCCACTGAGTCAGTGATGCTATCCAACCATCTAATCCTCTGTCATCCTCTTCTCCTCCTGCTTTCAATCTTTCCCAGCATCAGGGTCTTTTCAAATGAGTTAGTTCTTTGCATCAGGTGGCCAAAGTATTGAAGTTTCAGCTTCAGCATCAGTCCTTCCAATGAATATACAGGACTGATTTCCTTTGGGATGGACTGGTTTGGTCTCCTTGCTGTCCAAGGGACTCTCAAGAGTCTTCTCCAACACCACAGTTCAAAAGCATCAATTCTTTGGTTCTCAGCTTTCTTTATAGTCCAACTCTCACATCCATACATGACTACTGGAAAAACAAAAACTAGATGGACCTTTGTTGGCAAAGTAATGTCTCTGCTTTTTAATATGCTGTCTAGGTTGGTCATAACTTTTGTTCCAAGGAGCGATCATCTTTTGATTTCATGGCTGCAGTCACTATCTTTAGTGATTCTGAGCCCAAAAAAATAAAGTCTGTCACTGTTTAGATTGTTTCCACATCTATTTGCCATGAAATGATAGGAACAGATGCCATGATCTTAGATTTCTGAATGTTGAGTTTTAAGCCACCTCTTTCACTTTCCTCTTTCACTTTCATCAAGAGGCTTTTTAGTTCTTCGCTTTCTGCTATAAGGCTGGTATCATCTGCGTATCTGAGATTATTGATATTTCTCCTGGCAATCTTGATTCCAGCTTGTACTTCATCCAGTCCAGCATTTCTCATGATGTACTCTGCATATAAGTTAAATAAGCAGGGTGACTATGTACAGCCTTCCAGTACTCCTTTCCTGATTTGGAAACAGTCTGTTGTTCCATGTCCAGTTCTAACTGTTGCTTCTTGACCCACATATAGATTTCTCAGGCGGCAGTTCAGGTGGTCTGGTATTCCCATCTCTTGAAGAAGTTTCCACAGTTTGTTGTGATCTACACAGTCAAAGGCTTTGGCATAGTCAATAAAGCAAAAGTAGATGTTTTTCTGGAACCCTCTTGCTTTTTTGATGACCCAGCAAATGTTGGCAATTTGATCTCTGGTTCCTCTGCCTTTTCTAAAACAAGCTTGACCGTCTGGAAGTTCATGGTTCATATGCTGTTGAAGCCTTGCTTGGAAAATTTTGAGCATTACTTTGCTAGTGTGTGAGACGAGTGCACTTGTGTGGTAGTTTGAACATTCTTTGGCCTTGCCCTTCTTTGGGATTGGAATGAAAACTGACCTTTTCCAGTCCTGTGGCCACTGCTGAGTTTTCCAAATTTGCTGGCATATTGAGTGCAGCACTTTCACAGCATCATCTCTCAGGATTTGAAATAGCTCAACTGGAATTCCATCACCTCCACTAGGTTTATTCGTAGTGATGCTTCCTAAGACCCACTTGACTTCACATTCCAGGATGTCTGGCTCTGGGTGAGGGATCACACCATCATGATTATCTAGGTCATGAAGATCTTTTTTGTTCTTCTGTGTATTCTTGCCACCTCTTCTTAATATCTTCTGCTTCTGTTAGGTCCATACCATTTCTGTCCTTTATTGAGCCCATCTTTGCATGAAATGTTCCCTTGGTATCTCTCATTTTCTTAAAGAGATCTCTAGTCTTTCCCATTCTATTGTTTGCCTCTATTTATTTGCATTGATCACTGAGGAAGGCTTTCTTATCTCTCCTTGTTATTCTTTGTGTGACCTTAGGTGATCAATGTAAACTCTCTGGACCTCCATTGCCTCATCTGTAAAATGAGGATAATGAAAGTATATTTGGATGATTTTATCCATGTGCAATGCTTAGAATAGTGCCTGACACATATTATAAGATATGTGTTAGTTGACACAGTCCGTGTGTGCTCAGTCCTGTTCAATCATATGGACTGTAGCCCGCCAAGCTTCTACATTCATGGGATTTTTCCAGGCAAGAATACTGGAGTGGGTTGCCTTTTCCTCCAAGAGGGAATCTTCCCAACCTAAGGATCGAACCCGTGTCTCCTGTGTCTCCTACATTGGCAGGTAGATTCTTTACTATTCAGCCACTTGGGAAGCTCCAGTTAACAGTGTAACATATCCTAAAACAGTGGTTCTCCAACCTTACAAGCATCAGAATCACCTCAGAGACCTTAAATCCCCCATTTTGAGTTTCTGATTCCCTAAATCTGGGGTGAAGGGAGCTGATGTTGCTGGTTCCTGGTCCTTGAGCCACATTTTGAAACCGTTCGGCTTAGAGGAGGGTTTTTCAAACTGTATATTGTGAAGGAATAGATTCATTTGTACTTGTTCCTTTTGTTTATTCTAATCTGTGGTAAACAAATTCTTGGTAAAATACAATAAATATAAATCTCTAGGAAAGTGAAATTAAAAAAAAAAGATATTTCAGTTCCCCAGTTGATTTTGTTTTCAGATAAATGTGAACTTTTTTTCATACCTACTTTCAAAAAGGGAGAAATTTCATAGTGAATTAAGTGAATATGTGTACATTAATGTTTCATGTTAGGCTAGTGCCTTCTGGTATTTTAGCAGTCCTTTCTTTTACCCTATTTTAAATGGAGACTGGGGCTTCCCTGGTAGCTTAGACGGTAAAGAATCCGCCTGCAATGCCGGAAACCCAGGTTCAATTCCTGGGTCGGGAAGATCCCTGGGAGAAGGGAATGGCAACCCACTCCAGTATTCTTCCCTTGAAAATTCCATGGATAGAGGAGCCTGTAGGGCTACAGTCCATGGGGTCACAAAGAGTCTGACATGACTGAGTGACACATATGTTTGCTTTCTGCATAGGGGTTAATTTATTTTTCCATAATTTCTTTCCAACATCATTTGAAAATTAGCAAAGTTCTTATTAAAAGACCGTTTACCTCCTTGATTGTAAACACTGGGCTCTTACTCCCTCAACACCCACCATCTGTTGGACTTGCACAGTGGATCCCAACTAGGAAAGTGCCTGTTTTCTCATTTTGCACAGTCTCACCCGATCCATTTTACTCATACAGGATAAGTTACTGCTTGGCTTTCAGTACAGTGTTTGATTTTGCTGAAAGTTTTGACAAAAAGGAAAAACAGACTTCTTCTGACACCTACTTAAAACTCCAGTTCAAAAGAATAAAACTGTATTTAAATTAATTAAAATAAGGAAGCTTCCCATATGCCACATGAATTCTCAATGTAAAATAAACTAAACTAAAAATAAAAATTTAAAGAGGTAGTACATAATTGTGAATATGTGAAAACTCAAAAGGTAGGTATAAGAAAACATGGTGCTATTAGGATTAGACAGGTGCCAGAGTCAGGTCTAGCTGCAAGTACGCAAGGAACATGTGTAAGAGTAGAGCCTTTAGAAAGCTCTAATTCCTTTCTCCCATAAGGAGAAGTATGGAAGTGAGTCATTCAAAGCTAAATAGCATTTCACAATTACAGGGATCCTGGATGATTTATTCCCTCTATTCCTTCCAACCATTACATCTTTTCCAAGGAAGCAGGCAAGAAGAATGGGAACAGACAGAGGAGGGAATACTATACCTCTCTTCCATTTAATGTAGTTCATCAGAATTTAATGACATGGTGTTGACTTTAAAAAAAATGTCTGTGAGAGTTGTGGGTCAGATTTTATTTGGGGCAAAATGAGGTTGATAGCCCAGGAGACAGCACCTCAGATAGCTCTGAGAAACTGTTGCAAAGAATAGAGGGAGAAGGTCAGTATATGTGTGATTTCCGTGAAGGGGAGTACATGCAATCAAGCACATATTTTTGCAGAAGGTTTCTGCTGGTCACAAGAACAGTTGTCACTATGAAGGGTTTTAGTGCTTTTCTAGATATGAGGAGATACAAGAATTGGGCTCATAAAATCGGCTCCTGAAAATGTCTAACTATCTAAAGACCTGTTCTGCCAGTTTTTGCCTGAGCACAGAGTGCCTCACTTCTGCTCTCCACCCTGAACTTCTTTTAGGTTCTATTCATGTACAGAAGCACATGACTGATTCCTTGTGGAGGTAGATGGCAAGTGCCAATTTGTAGCTGACAGTGGTCACCCTTAGCTTCAAAGAAGTCTGGGATATAGTCTTCCATCTAAGCAGTCATGTGCTCAACTGAAGAACTAGGAGAAGGAAATCTGCCCATTGTGAGATCTTATCTCTGCCATGCATGTGTTTTTTATCTTCTTTTAGTTGCTGATTCATATTTTCTGCATTTTAATGCATATATATATATATTATCTTTATAAAAATAAGTGAAAGCACTTTCATCTCTGACTCTGCCTAACCATGACTTTTGGAGAGAGAACTAAGGTTGCTGAGGTACCGATTATGTAACTCACGATGCGGACTTCACCTGGTGAAAAACTGCCTGTCACTATTAATTGTAATCTTTATATAGCTCTTCTTCTTGTTTCTTTCACTTGCCTGGAAAGAAAGTAATTATGTAAGAGATGTGATTCAGATAGGGAAAAAAGTCCTTATTTAATCCATGAGGCTATTAGATAACTAAAAGAGGGATTTGGGCTTCCCTGGTGGCTCAGGGGTAAAGAATCCACATGCCAAGGCAGGAGATTCAATCCCGAAGTTGGGGAAATCCCCTAGAGAAGGAAATGGTAACCCACTCCAGTGTTCTTGCCTGGGAAGTCCCATGGACAAAGGAGCCTGGCTCTACTGTCCATGGGATCACAAAAGAGTTGGATACAACTTAGTGAACTAAACAACAAACAGGGACTCACCTAAGATGGATTTTCTAATAAGACTTTTCTGTTGATAGCTCAATTCCTTTTAGGGTGCACTCATTTCAATGGCTCAGAAACCTTTGGAAGTTATTTTAAGCTATAGTGTAGGCACAGTAAGTATAGTGTGCTAAATCTGGGAGGGAAAAAACTGTAGTTTTACTCTAAGCTTTGTTCCCTTTGCTATGAGTTGTTTTTTTGGGGGGGAGGGGGAAGATAATGTTGCCACAAATCGCTAATTTCTATGTATAACAAAGTGCTTAAAATTTCTTTGAAGTCAGAGGAGAAAAGAAGACAGGAACTTTTATTGGCCTGATATCCTAGCTATGATGAAACAAAGAAAATTTTCTCTTCCAAGTGATTTTTTTCAAAATGGTATGAATACCTACTGAAATTTGTGCCTGTCTTGGGATTAGAGTTATCTCAAACTGGGAGAGTTGCTCAAGAAGTTTGTTTAAGGAAGCTTCTCATTTTAAACTGGAAATTTTATCTGGATTAGGGGTAGGACTGACTTTTAGCAACTGGTGGTTATAGTATACATTGAGCCTTAGCCTGTATTTCTGTTCACATTCCACACTTCTAATTTTTCTTCAGTCACTAAGTAGTTGGCAGTGATAAGGTTCCATACTGTGTAGGGTGATGGTAGGAATTTCAAAAATATGAAGAGGACATATTTTGAGAAGCTATTTGCAGACAATTCATAGATACTGTGGAACACTGATGAGGTCTTGCATTTTTAACAGTTATAGGCTGCAATGCTACTTCGAATAATGACCCATCCCTGGTAACTCCCTACTTCTCACCTCTACCTGCCCTCTCTTCTCTTCACCTGTTTAAGTTTTCATTATCCTTCCGCCTGTCCTCAACTTAGACTTCAGTTCCCAGGGGGAGACTTCTTTGAACTGCTTTCTTCAGTTACCTTCTCTTTCTTCACCTCCCCCGACCTGAATTCTGTATGCAATCAAGCAGCATTTAAAAATAGTGGAGAGAGGCGTCTTCAGTACATGCTGTTGAGACAAGGACTTCTATGTGGAGAAAATGAGATCAGATCCTTACCTCACATCACAGACACACACACACACGCACACACACATATACAATATCCAGGTAAATTGGAGATAAAAATATGAAAAATTTTAAAATTAGGCTGGTAAGAGAAAATATAGAAGACTATCTTTGTGACCTTGAAAAGATTTCTTGACTAATACACAAAAAGGAAAACCATTAAAGCAGACCTTTTTATCATCAAAATTCAGAACTTCTGTGTGAAGAAATACATAGAGACAAGATAAAGTAAATACAAAGAAAATTTATAGATGAGGAAACCCAGTTGGGCAATATACATGTAAAGCGATGTCTAACCTCAAGGACAATTCAGGAAATGCAAATACAGGTGGAGATACCATGTCACATCCATCCGCTGTGGGGATATGTGGAAACCAAACTGAACTTCTCACTTGCTGTATTTGTATACACAGCCACTTTAGAATGCATTTATACAAATTTTTAAAATATACACATTTTTGCATCTGTACATGTAAATTATATATGATGTGCATGCGTGCATGCTAAGTTGCTTCAGTCGTGTCCAATTCTTTGCAACCGCATGGACTGTAGCGGGGCAAGAATACTGGAGTGGGTTGCCGTGCCCTGCACCAGGGGATCTTCCCGATCAGGGATCAAACCTGAGTCTCTTATGTCTCCTGTATTGGCAGGTTCTTTACCACTAGGGCCACCTGGGAAGCCCGTATATGAGGTACAAGCCCCAAATACCCTTTCTAAATATATACTTTAGAGAAAGATACTTGCTTATAAGTAGACTTGCTTAAGGATGTGTCTAGTGAAAAATCGGTCAGGGGGTACACTATAATGGTCACCAATTTGGAAAATAAAATAGATACATGTTCATTTTAGAAACTTTGGAAACCAAAGAAAAGCAAGGAGAATTGAGCTTCGTGGTGTGTTTTCAATGTGGATATGTATGTTGGGGCTTCCCAAGTGGCATTAGTGGTAAACAGCCTGCCTGCCAATTTGGGAGATGTAAGAGATGCAGGTTCAATCCCTGGGTCGGGAAGATCCCTGGAGGAGGGCATGGCAACCCACTCCAGTATTCTTGCCTGGAGCATCCCATGGACAGAGGAGCCTGGTGGGCTACAGTCTATGGGGTTGCCAAAAGTTTGGCACAACTGAAGTGACTTAGCACTCACACATGGATGTATGATATATGCCGTGTGTTGTGTGTGTGTGAAAAATGATCATGACAACCATTTGTATTTTATTTCTCTATATACCCTTGTGTGTGCCTTAGTCCACTCAGTCGTGTCTGATTCTTTGTGACCCCTGGACTTATTTTCCATGATAAGAATACTGGAGTGGGTTGCTGTTTCCTTCTCCAGGGGATCTTCCCGACCCAGGGATTGAACCCAGGTCTCCTGCATTGCAGGCAGACTCTTGACTGACTGAGCCACAGGGAAGACCTCATATACTCTTATAACAGAGACTTTATCATTCACCAAATATCCATGTGTTTCTTCACACTTCCCATTCTCCTTTGCAGTAAGTGTGGGAGTCACATGAGTGGACTGGACAATGAAATTGTAAAAAGTCACAGTGATTTGTAAAATTGATTGAGCCAGTGTGTCTCCTTTGTCTTTCTCTTTCTCTGCTGTGATACTTTGAGGACATGTTTTCCCCATGGGGTGGCTGCAGGACAGAGGAGGACTGCCTGAGACAAACTGGACTTTGTAAGAGTGAGAATAGATTTTTTTAAGTAACTGGAGTTTCTGAATTCATTTCCTTCTGTAGCTTAGCCTTGTTGAACATTGACTAATATCTCTCTCTGAATAAATATACATTTCACGGCCCCGCCTGGCACTTGGTGATGACCTAAAAGAGCAGGATGGGTGGTGGGATGGGATGGAGGCACAAGAGGGAGGGTACATGCACATATATATAGTGATGACAGATGTGTGATCTTGTATGGCAGAAACCAGCACAACATTTTAAAGCAATTATCCTCCAATTAAAAATAATAATCATAAAACTTTTTTAAAGGAAAAAATGTTTCAAAAATTGAGATAAATTGTCATTTATCACTCACTATAACCCACCTTCCCTGGTGGCTCAGATGGTAAAGAATCCGCCTGCAATGAGGTAGACCTGGGTTTGATCCCTGGGTCAGGAAGATCCCCTGGAGGAGGAAATGGCAACCCACTCCAGTATTCTTGTCTGGGAAACTCTATGGACAGAAGAGCCTGGCAGTCCATGGGGTCACAAAGAGTCAGACACAACTGAAGCAACTAAACACAGCTCACATAACCCACCTAGATTCTCCCTACATTCCTAAAAGTACTCAGGTTTATTCTGTAAATTTTAAATGTAATTCGAATGCTTTTATTATAAAAGTGTTTTTTTTTTCAAAAACTTAGGAATCAAAGTATAAAGATAATAAAAGTTACCCATAATTCTACAATAAGAATAGGATGTTGATAGTTTCATTATTATCATGTCTTCCTGAATATATCTTTATTCTTTCTATGACTGAAAAAATTTCTATTTGACAACTAGATTTCCGTTATGTGAAGGGACCAAAATGCGTTTGACAGATCCCTATACTTTAGACATGTGTGTGGTTTCCTATATTTATCATCACAATTAGTGCTATGAAAAGCATCATTGAATCAAAACATTTGATGTATGGCAAAACCAATACAATATTGTAATTAGCCTCCAATTAAAATAAATAAATTTAAATTAAAAAAAAAGAAGAGAGGGTGGTGAATTTCTTGCATAAAATACTGTCCCTTGCTTACAGACTTTCCTCCACCACCTCTAGCTTCTTCAGTGGCCCTGTTTATTCTGTCACAAGTGGTTTAGGACATATAACTATTAAAATGCATTGCTTATTGTCTCCCAAGAGTGTGTTATAAGTAACAAAAGAGTTACTCTTTCTAGCCCACTCCTTTTTTATCCTTTGGTCTCAGATTAAATACTACCTTGAAAAGAAAAATGGTTTCATATTTGGACTCTTTTTTTTTTTTTTGAGTTTGTTTTTTTTTAATTTTATTTTTAAACTTTACAATATTGTATTGGTTTTGCCATATATCAAAATGAATCCACCACAGGTATACATGTGTTCCCCATTCTGAACCCTCCTTCCTCCTCCCTCCCCATACCATCCCTCTGGGTCGTCCCAGTGCACCAGCCCCAAGCATCCTGTATCCTGCATCGAACCTGGACTGGTGACTCGTTTCATATATGATATTATACATATTTCAATGCCATTCTCCCAAATCATCCCACCCTCTCCCTCTCCCACAGAGTCCAAAAGACTGTTCTATACATCAGTCTCTTTTGCTGTCTCGTATACAGGGTTATTGTTACCATCTTTCTAAATTCCATATATATGCGTTAATATACTGAATTGGAGTTTTTCTTTCTGGCTTACTTCACTCTGTATAATAGGCTCCAGTTTCATCCACCTCATTAGAACTGATTCAAATGTATTCTTTTTAATGGCTGAGTAATAGTCCATTGTGTATATGTACCACAGCTTTCTTATCCATTCATCTGCTGATGGACCTCTAGGTTGCTTCCATGTCCTGGCTATTATAAACAGTGCTGCGATGAACACTGGGGGACTCTTTAAGTTCTTTCTCAGTGCTCAAATCCAGGGATCCAGAATCTCCAGGATCTAATTAATACCTGATGATCTGAAGTGGAGCTGATATAATAATAATAATAGAAATAAAGTTCACAGTAAGTGTAGTGTGCTTGAATAATCTGGAAAGCCATCCTCCACCCCCTGGTTCACGGAGAAATTGTCTTCCGCAATACTGGTCCCTGGTGCCAAAAAGACTGGGGACTGCTGCCCTAACCCAGAACACTACAGACTTTTGGACTGGGCTTTATCTGATAGCTCAGTTGGTAAAGAATCTGCCTGCAGTGCAGGAGACCCCAGTCCAATTCCTGGGTCAGGAAGATCCACTGGAGAAGGGATAGGCTACCCACTCCAGTATTCTTGAGCTTCCTTCATGGCTCAGCTGGTAAAGAAGCTGCCTGCAATGTGGGAGACCTGGATTTGATCCCTGGGATGGGAAGATCCCCTGGAGAAGGGAAAGGCTACTCACTCCAATATTCTGGTCTAGAGAATTTCATGGACTGTATATGTATATAGTCCATGGGGTCGCAAAGAGTCAGACATGACTGAGCGACTTTCATTTTCACTTTATCTGCATATGGCCGAGGGTCTTTGAACTTTTAGTACAAAGAAGAGATAAAGGCAACAGACTGAGACATTTCACATGAAAGGATGAAAATGAAATTCATCATAATGTACTTCTCTTAATGACCTTATAACATGATAAATGACCTATCCAATCAATTAAAATATTAGCTTTTTCTGTTTTGATACTAAATATTCATTACCTAATATAGTAAATTTGTCTTTAGAAGATTTGTGTTTCTTAATTTCTCTTTGTTTTTTAAAAAATATTTGAAAGTGATTTTTTAGATTTGAGTAAAAATTAGCATTTACCAAGAGTGAAATTACAATAACTACAAAAATCATCACATACAGAATTGTAACTGAAGAGAAAACCGTATTCCTAGTATATTTTTGAAAAAACTTACTGATTTACAACCCTTTTACAAAGAGAGAAGTTTGGGGTGTGTTCATTGTTGAATCAGAGGTGCCTTTGTTGAGGCCTCACTGAAGAGCTGGACTTTGAGAGGTCCCCTAGTGTGGGGCCTACTTGAATACAATGGCAGGTCTCTGCCTATGTCCCCTGGGGTCTGACTTCAGCATTACTCACTCAATTCCTCTTCCTTTTCTATAAGCCAGTGCCTTTCTATTCAAGTTTTTCTTCTTGCTCAGATAAGCCCCTTGCTGCTGTTTGTAAATGTCACTCCTACAAGAAGATTGTCTTAAGGTGTTTTCTGAAAGAATTGTTCTTTTGTTTTTTTTAAAGAGTTTACTGACTGAATGCACTCCGAAGGGTAGTTTGGGTAGGGGGCTATTGTTTTTTAACCTCTCAGGAGGCCATTTGAAGACAGAGCAGGTCTCAGGAAACTGACTAGACTTGTTGGATGGATAAACCTGGAGCGGAAGAACTGCTCCTCCACTGACAGAGGCTCCTGCGCTGTCTAATGCAGGCAGCTGGCTTTAAGAAACCTTTCTGTCACAGACTTTTCAGCATCTGAATTGGGAAATTATTTAAGCAGCGATAACCATTTAGGCTAGTGAAGTAATCGTCTGTAATCTAACCAATAATTTGAATCTCAAGGCTGTGAAAACATATTTTTGTGACAGTTTGGGCAGCTTGAGATTGTTTAGTCAGAGTTAATGATATAGATGACTTTTGACTGCTTTCTTCATTTACAAAAAAGTATATGGAATGATTTTGTAGTTACTTGTTTATTTTATATTCAAAGGAATGCCCTTTGAATAAGTGTTGCATGGTGAAATAAAATTGGAAAGTGTTGCGTGCTGAATGTCACTGCCTTCCTAGTGACTTTAAATGCATATTGGTATTTAAAGGCTTAAGTCCGCATTTACAGATGCATTTGATCACAGAGTAAGGTATGAAGAATAAAAACAAAAGTTTTTATTAACATAAACATAGCAAAAACTATTAACAGTCAGTAGGACCATGTTTCTGAAATACGAGGTGATATTATCAGAGAAGTATTTCAGTATTAGTTTGTAGACAGATTAGAAATATTAGTCAAACTGTTGGGATTCAACCTAGTGCCAGTATTGCCAATTCCATTAAGTATCTCTTTAGGTGGAATCTAGATGTGAGTAATTAAAAAAAATAACATTTATTTGACTGCCCTCTTAGTTGCAGCCTGCAGGATCTTTAGTTGTGGCATAAGGTTGGGCCTGAGCAGCAGCATTTTAAAAACTCTCCAGATGATTCAACCGTGCACCAGAGGTTGAGAATCTGCGAAATGAGAATTTACGTGTCATGTATTGACAGTAAAACTACAGATGTTTACGCAATATTGGCACCAGCTTGAAGCCCAGCGATCTGACTAGTATTTGTAAACCTGGACTCTCTGTGTCGAGATTTTAGGTTGCAGTTTAGCAGAAGAAGTATTTTATTACATGTGACTAATAACCCTCCCACGATCTGTCACCTGGGCAGCGAACCATTTTTGAATTTAGGGTTGCGTGGGAGGTAAATAGGGTCGCCTTGCTTTAGTACAGTCAGTAGTTATAAGATGTTGGAATGTCACCAGGCACCGGATTGCAGAACTGTCAAATTTGTGTCAAAAGGCATTACCTCCTGGCATGCAGACTGGAGAGCAGCCAAACATTTGCTCCAGAGCTTTAGGGACCCCGGAAGCCTTCAGGGTCTGGGGATGACCTTCCTCTTGGGGCCTAAGGAAGCCCTCAGGGGTGGCTGAGATATTTCAGATTTGGAGGAACACAGAGTTGAACTCTCAGGAATTTGGGTAAGTGGGAAGTGCAGAAGCATCTGAATTCTATGGAATTATTTTCATTGTAGCCTGAAAATGGACTCAGCAGCAAGCTGATAAAACTGACTAGGTTTCATTTCTTTTCCTTCATCTTTTCCTGAAAGTTTTTTGATGTTATTAAAATTGTGGAAGACTTTTATTTTACAAATGAGAACTTGCAATTCAAGAGTCTGAAAGAGGTTCATTTATGATTCAGTGAAAGGACTGTTTCACTTCAGTTCATTTGCTCAGTCGTGTCTGACTCTTTGTTGCTAAGTCACTTCAGTCGTGTCCGACTCTGTGCGACCCCATAGACGGCAGCCCACCAGGCTCCCCCGTCCCTGGGATTCTCCAGGCAAGAACACTGGAGTGGGTTGCCGTTTCCTTCTCCAATGCATGAAAGTGAAAAGTGAAAGTAAAGTCACTCAGTTGTGTCCGACTCTTCGAGACCCCATGGACTGCAGCCTACCAGGCTCCTCTGTCCATTGGAGTCTCCAGGCAAGAGGACTGGAGTGGGGTGCCATTGCCTTTGCGACCCCATGAATCACAGCACGCCAGGCCTCCCTGTCCATCACCAACTCCCGGAGTTCACTCAGACTCACGTCCATCGAGTCAGTGATGCCATCCAGCCATCTCATCCTCTGTCGTCCCCTTCTCCTCCTGCCCCCAATCCCTCCCAGCATCAGAGTCTTTTCCAATGAGTCAACTCTTTGCATGAGGTGGCCAAAGTACTGGAGTTTCAGCTTTAGCATCATTCCTTCCAAAGAACACCCAGGGCTGATCTCCTTCAGAATGGACTGGTTGGATCTCCTTGCAGTCCAAGGGACTCTCAAGAGTCTTCTCCAACACCACAGTTCAAAAGCATCAATTCTTTGGTGCTCAGCTTTCTTCACAGTCCAACTCTCACATCCATACATGACCACAGGAAAAACCATAGCCTTGACTAGATGGACCTTTGTTGACAAAGTAATGTCTCTGCTTTTCAATATGCTATCTAGGTTGGTCATAACCTGCCATGAAATGCAGTGGGATCTGCCCTTCTGCACCCAGAAACTCCAGTCCATCTTGCACAGTCTCCTTTAATGAATGCTTTGCCCCACCCTTTAGAGGGTGATCTATCAGGACTTCCCTGGTGGTCCAGTGGTTGAGACTTCGCCTTCCCATACAGAGGTATGGGTTTGATCCCTGCTCCGGGAGCTAAGATCTCACATGCCTCATGGCCAAAGCAAGATATAAAACAGAAGCAATACTGAAACAAATTCAATAAAGATTTTTGTAAAATTGTCCACCTTTTAAAAAAAAGGTTGAATGTCAAACCTCAGCCATTCAAGAGCCTGGGATGTTGCCACCTGTTCTCTGAAGGTCACATGTTGTTTGTTTCTTCCTCTTGTGTATTTCCTTTGGTGTGAATTAGTTCTTTCTCTGCCTTTGAAGATGTGGCAATTAACAAGAGACTGGACCCTGTTCTCAAGGAGCTTATTATCTAGTTCAGGAGGCAGGAAATAAGATTGACTAATAAATAAATGAGGATTTGGGGGAATGATCGGTGCTGTGGAGAGTATGAAATAGAGAACATGAGACGATCACTCTGGGAGGTGGCATGTGAGGTGAGACTCAGATGAAGAGAAGGGATCCTTTTAGTGAACAGCCACAGCACCCCAGGGAATAAGAGGACCTGGAGCAGGAACAGGCTTTGACATGTTTGAGGATCAAAAAGAAGCCCAGAGTGGCCTGAACACAGGAAGTAGGGGCAGAGCTCAGGAGATGAGCTCAGGAGGCAGCAGGGGCTGAGTTATGCAGGGCCTTGCTGGCAGGAGACTGAGCTGTTTCCTAGTTCAGTGGGAAGCCTTCAAATCCAGTAGGCTGGTTGCCTGCACTTGATTTGATTTGAGCCTCCAATTACCCAAAATTTTTTTAAAGCAGAATGAATCCATTTTTTCTGAGATTAGACATCTGAATTTTCTTTTAGCTCCATATTAATCTCAGAAGGATTAGTACTATTTTCTCAAAGGAAGATGTGCGAGAGACATGTGGCTGGATTCTTGCCCTTTACCTGGGGGAATGATTGAGCTTGTGGTCTGCAGGAATCATTACTTTAATTGCATCTGATTTACTGGATATTTCTTTGAAAACCTGTATTTGATAAAATTGTGTTCCCTATGTACTGCAAATAAATATGGAAGGAAATACTGGTGTGGGACCTTCTTCAGGTTTTCGATGCTATTTGCTCTTAATTTGATGATCTGCTTTGACTTTTTCAAAACACCTGGGTATCATCCCATGCCTTTTGGCAAAAACAAACAAACAAACAAAAAAAAAAAAAAAACGAGGAAGTGAAAGCATAGATTAGATTCCTATCTCTTTTACTGAAAATCAGACAGGACCATTATAAAGTTACTGTAGAATGCACACATAATAACCTTTACACAATTATTTATATGAGATGATCAGTCTTAACTAAGTGATCAGATACTTATTTATTCGGTTTTAAAGCATAAATGCTGGTGGATTTTTTTTCTGGATGTTTCCTTTGTCAACACACAGAACTGGTTAGGCTCACATTGAAGCAGATGCATGCCTTTAAATCTTGAAGCAGTATAAACTGTGTGAAGTGACTGATAAATGAACAGACCTTACAACTGCAAAGTTATTGCACATGGCAGCTTATTGGCATATAAATTAAACTGCTGCAAGGTAGGAGAATGGAAGAAAAAACGAGGTTGCTGTGTGAGATCAAATTAATTCTGGAATCATTTGGACATTTTATTCCTCTGAAAACAGTTTGCTTGGAGATCTCCAGCTGTGTCTGGCATCAGTTCACATTCACATTGAAGGAAAACGTGCTTTAAGACTTGACATTATCCAGCACACAGGGGTTTCAGTCTGTCATGCACAGAGATAGATGGATGCTTTACGGAAATCACTTCTGGTAACAAGCAGCAAGGCTGAAAGGGGCAGAGGGAAGAGCGGGAACCCAGACTTGCCCTAGGCAAACTGGGCAGCAAAAATTCCCCTTGTCACAGCTCAGGACAGAGAAAGTCGGGGTTGCTTTGGGGAGAGAATAACCGAGGAGAGAGAAGGTTATTGTTGTCACAGAGTCATGTCTGATTCTTAGCGACGCCGTGGACTGCAGCACACCAGGCTCCTCTGTCCTCCACCATCACCCGGAATTTGCTCAAATTCATATACATTAAGTCAGTGATGCTATCCAACTGCCTCATCCTCTGTCACCCCCTTTTCCTCCTGCCCTCAATGTTTCCCAGCATCAGGGCCTTTTCTAAGGAGTCAGTTCTTTGTATCAGGTCACCAGAGTATTGGAGCTTCAGCATCGGTCCTTCCAGTGAATATTCAGGGTTGATTTCCTGTAGGATTGACAGGTTTGAGGAGAGGTTAAAACCAGGCAGTACTGGGGTTCCTAGCAGTGAGCCTGCGCAGCCACCTGATTCCACAAGGGGGCGCACAGCATCATTCCTGCTCATCCTCTGAATCTCTGCTCAGATGTCTCTCTTCAAGCTACCTTTCCTGACCATCTTACCAAAACCCTCTCCTTCCATTATTTTCTATCACTGACCCTAGTTTGTTTTCCTTCACAATCATTTAAAATCATTTGTCTATTTATCTGTGCTGTGTATATGGTCTCTCTCCCTCTCTAAATTAACCACAATTTGCAGGAGGGCCGAATCCTCTTTTGTCAGTATATCCCCAGCAGTGCACTCAGCACTTAAGTCTGCCTGGCAGACAGTAGGTGGGAAGACGTTTGTTGAATGAATCTATAGAGCTTGGAGGAAAACCATCCAGAAATGGCTGTGGACTCGGATGTAGCTCCTGTCTTATAGAGAGATGAACATTCCACACTCAAGCGGGCTTAAACCTGTGGGAGGTCAGGTTGGAGAGGATGCCTGACATAGATCATCCTAATATTCTGTGACTGAGACTGAGGAAATCTCAGTTTTCATTTCAGTGTTGAGAGAACAGGACCCACTGTAAAAGGAGCTGTCCAACCTGCCTGGCACATATGGAGCAGATCCAGGGTCTAAATGGTAAGACCAGGTGCTGTGTTTCCTTCCATCTTATCTTCTGACCCTGCCCTCCATGTACTGGGCTCTCCCAACAGCTGCAAGCTATTGTCTTCCCTGCACTAAGTACCAGGAACCCGTCCCTAAGTTCTGGAAAGCTTCAGCCGCTCTAACTAATTTGCTGACATTGCACCCCACCGGGAGCTGCTGTATCACACACCCTTTGCCCTGGAAGGTTTCCAGCTCTGATTACTGCTTCTTGCAGTGAGACAGTATAACCCAGGGAGAGTCCCAGAGAGGGAATGCCTGAGTCTAAGAGTATTTTCAGCTTCCCCTAAGACAGAGGTAGGCTTATATAACCTCAGAACAGTCATGATTTTCAAAACTAACTTCAGAACAGATTCAAGTTTATATAGCCAATGTGTTTCCACAATAAACTACCCTACCCAGGACTCTAGGCAGGGGAGAACGCTACCATGTATCAAGCACCTACCATGGGTCAGACAAGCTATGTCTTAATAGATTGTCCCATATACGTTGAACCAGGGTAAGTGTGGGTTCAACTCTCTCATTTAGAACCACATTTATAAAGTTGCCCTGGTACTAGTCTTGTGACTGAGGGTTAGGATGGGACCACTTGGCAGCCTGGTAGTTCTCCAAACACTGAACATAAGCTGGCTTGTTTCCCTGCCCCCAGGAGGCAATGATCTCCCTTTCTGTTGGCAGTCTTCCAATGTTGGAGGACTAACGTGCAAAATTTAGTACAACATGCAGGACTTCCCTGATGGTCCAGTGGTTAAGAACTCACCTGCCAGTGCAGGGGACGTGGGTTCAATCCCTGGTCTGGGAAGATGCCACGTGCCACAGAGCAACTACTGGAGCCTACGTGCCCTAGACCCCATGCCCTGCAACAAGAGAAGCCACAGCAATGAGAAGCCTGTGTACCACAACTAGAGAGAAACCCCTGCTTGCCACAACCAGAGAAAAGCCTGCACGCAGCAACAAAGACCCATCACAGCCAAGAATTAATAAATAAAATTTAAAAACAATTAAATTTTATAGAGCTATGTACAGAATAACAAAATAACGAAAATTGTTCAGAAATTAAAATGTAGCAATTTATTATAGGAATCAAGAGAAAAAGAAAATTTGGTAGGGAAAAAAAGGGTAACTCATTAGTTCTGTAGATATATCCCATTTGGTTTTGTAGTTTCATGAACTGACTAGAAATGGATCTAAAATTTGACTTGGAGCTTGCTAACAGCTAACACAAAGTAGGAAACACAGTTATACAATTAGGAGTTTCTCTGAGATAAGAAGGCAAACTGATCATATAGTGAGTCCCAAAGATTCTCTTGAAGACTGCTATCGTTCTTTTATATTCCACTGACAAATGCAATAACAAATTTCTTAGAGGTATTTCTGAAACAGTCATCAATTAAGGCTAAGAGCATGACAGCTAAAATGCAATTCAGCAAGATCTGTAAGGCCCCAGCCAATGTACAAAATGCACAAAACTGAGTGTTTAGGGCTCTGATCAGAGCCTTATTTCAGATACTTAAGAGTTTCATACTTTAAGGCAATTTCATAAAGTAAGGCAGCATAAGTGATCTCAGAAGCCCTTCTCACTCCTGTAATTCATCGTCAGCTTTAGGGAAATGTCTGAAAAACACCCAAGTGAGCATTTTCAACTAGATTCTGTTAATATTGTTACTCCCCAACTGGAAGGCCAGAGCTTGGCATGGCTATGACATGTTAACAGATACCCTGCTTTTAAGTGAAAGTCATTCAGTCGTGTCCAACTCTTTGTGACCCCATGGACTGTAGCCCACCAGGCTCCTCTGTCCGTGGGGATTCTCCAGGGAAAAGAATACTGGAGTGGGTTGCCATTTCCTTCTCCAGAGGATCTTCCTGACACAGGGCTCGAACCCATGTCTCCTGCACTGCAGGTAGATTCTTTACTGTCTGAGCCACCAGAGAACCTCTGAAAACCTAGCAGGGTTCTGTTTTCAAGGAAGTTATATGCTTACTTTTTCATAAAGAGAGCTGTCCCAACAGAGATGCTGCTGCTGCTGCTGCTAAGTCGCTTCAGTTGTGTTCGACTCTGTGCAACCCCATAGACAGCAGCCCAACATCCTAATTCCTGAAACCCTATGAAGATAAGGTTAACTCTCATCTAATTCTCCTTGGCTTTAGTAATGAGATATGGGAGTTGGAGGGAAATGAATGATTAGAAAAGAGATCTGGCTTTAGCTTTGTCTTGATGGAAATCGAATCAGTTTAATTCTACAAAGACAGGCCTATAAATTTCAAAAGGCTAATACACAATTTACCATTTATATACAAATTTGAAAACTTACAAAATAAAGTTATATATTATTGATGGATGCACATAAATGGAACAGAAGTAGAAAAACATGTCCTGGGTGTATATACATCAAATTCACTTTAGTGCTTGCCTCTGGAGAAGGTAGGAGACAGTGGGACTGTGGAGTGGAATTAAGAAGCTTCCACTTGATATGGGTAAAGTCTTAAGTTATTTAAAGTCCCAAGGCAATTAGTAGCAAAACTATACATGGTTATTATTAATTTGTGTAGTGTGCAAATGCCAAGGTATTTTATTATTGTCAGTTTCTGTATTTTTAAAAACTATTCACATGATTAAAAGATAAAATTGTATTAAATAATGCTGTCAAGAGCTGAGCTGAGCTGGAGAGAGCTGAGCTACCAGGTGTCAGAATAACTGATTAAGGTAAGAAGCCAAAAATGAAAGTAACAGTCAAGCCTTTAGTCACTTAACTGCAGTAGTGTTCAGTTCAGTTCAGTCGCTCAGTCGTGTCTGACTCTTGTGACCCCATGAATCGCAGCACGCCAGGCCTCCCTGTCCATCACCATCTCCTGGAGTTCACTCAAACTCACGTCCAGCGAGTCGGTGATGCCATCCAGCCATCTCATCCTCTGTCGTCCCTTTTTCCTCCTGCCCCCAATCCCTCCCAGCATCAGAGTCTTTTCCAATGAGTCAACTCTTTGCATGAGGTGGCCAAAGTACTGGAGTTTCAGCTTTAGCATTATTCCTTCCAAAGAAATCCCAGGGTCGATCTCCTTCAGAATGGACTGGTTGGATTAGCAAGGGGCTAACCCAGAGGAAATGCTGGCTTCCGCTCAGTGGCATTTTCTCCCATGGAGAAACTGTTTCAGATGATAAAAGAAGAGGGAACACTTCCCAAGATAATAAAAGAACAAGGAACACTTTGATACCAAAACCTGACTAGGTTATAATAATAAGTATGTATAAAAACAACTTTCATGAATGTATATCCAAAAATTCCCTAACAAAATATTAACAAATCAGATAGGTAAAAGTAATAATACTTTGTGGCCAAATGGTGTTTATCTCAAAAATTCAAGGTTGGGTTAATGTGTTTTAAAAATATAAAATACTATAATTCACCACACTAATAGGATAAAGGAGAAAATTGATATATCTTCCCAAATGATGTAGAAAAATATCTGACAATATTCAATATCTAGGTATAATAAAAAGTCTCAGAAGAAAAATAGAAGAGCCCTTTCTCAGTAAAATAAAATACATCTGTCTAAAACTGTACTTAGTAGTGAAATACATGCTTTTTCCTTAAGATCAGAAACAGCACATAGATATTTGTTCAAGCTAATACCATTCAACCTCATACTGCAAGTCCTGGCTAGTGTGGTGAGGCAAGAAAAAGAAAGGAAAAGGGTACAAACTGAAAAGGAAGCAGCAATGTGTTTTAATTCATCAACAACATACTTATTTACAATAGACAATCTGAAGAACTGTACAGAACTATAATGAATAAGTGAATTTGACAAAGTTGTAGGATCCGAAGTCAACATACAAAAATCAATTTTCTTATCGATAGTAGGAAACAACTTAAAAATGAAAAAATTTTTAATTATACTTACTGTAGCATCTAAAAGCACTAACCATCTAGAAAGATACATATCTACACTGAAAAGCCACAAAATGTTAGTAAAAATAAAACCTAATAAATGGAGGGACATATAATGTTCAGGAATTAAATAATGTTGACTTTCTTCCATTTGGTCTGTAGAAACATTGCAATTATAAGCTAAACTCCAACAGGCTTTTCTTGTCAAAATTAACAAGGTGACTCTAAATTTTATATAGATAAGCAAAGGATCTAGACTAACCAAACCGATATGTAGGAAGAGCAAAGCTGAAATCTAACTGTCAGATTTCAAGAGTTACTGTAAGGCTCTGAACACAATACAGTGACACAACACAGTGTTAATTGGACCGAGGACAGGTGAATAGATCAATCAGACAAAATGAAGTAGCCAGAGTTCTATCCACTCATAGAAGGTCAATTGATTTTTTTTACAAAGGCATCGAGGTAATTAACATGGAAAGTTAAGTCTTTTCAACAAATGTTGCAAAACAACTGGATAAATATGTCGAGGGCAATGGGGAGAAGGACCAGGAAAAGCCACACAAATCACTGAAAATGAAAGAAAAAGTGGGTGCTTTGGAATTCATTAGAGTTAAAAAGTTTTGCTCATCAAAAGACATCTTTGAGAAGCCTTGGGTTTCAGGGAGGGGAACGTGGCTGGCTGCACTGGAGGAGGTTGCCATGGTTACTCAAACATTGCCTTCACTTATAATATGTTATTATACTAGCTCCCACTAGTAGAAAGGAAAAGAATAAAGGAAAAGTATAAAGGAAGGTTACTAACACAAGATGATGCCAAGAAATTGTCATGAAACACATTAACACCTCAATAGCTGTGTTGTAAAGGTCGAGATGGGGTTAAAGGAAATATAAGAATCTTATCAGTTGGCCTGGTGACTGCACCAATGAAGAGCCACTGTTAAAACATTCTTCAGAAATATGGTATGGATGAACCTATTTGCAGGGCAGGAGTAGAGACACAGACGTACCGAGTGGACTTGCGGACACAGTGAGGGAAGGAGAGGGTGGGACGAGTTGAGAGAGTAGGATCGGCATGTGTACACCAGCATGCGTCAAGTCAGTAGCTAGTGGGAAGCTGCCGTACGGCACAGGGAGCTGAGCTTGTTGCTCTGTGATGACCTAGAGGGGTGGGATGGGGCTGAGGGGAGAGGCTCAAGAGGGAGGGGATGCACGTTTACCTGTAGCTGATTCACATTGCACAGCAGAAACTAACAAAACACTGTAAAGCAGTTATACTCCAATTAAAAATATATTACAAAAAAAAAAGAATTAAAAAGAAAAATCCTTCATGCCTGCCAGTGGAGGTACAGGGAGACCTGATCTATTGTGTTAGAGACCTTGATCCTACATCCATATCTGCCCTGTTCCACTGATTGGCTTTTTTTTTTTTGCTCTTCCTTGGCAAGCCAGCAGCAGTAGTTTGCGTATAGTCTTACTTTCTCATCAGTTTGAGTTAAACAAACAAAAACCCCACTGGCCCTTCTGACCTAACTGCTTTAGTATGACACCACAAACAAATTATAGTTTCATTCCATTCCCACAGAATAGTATCTTTTTCTCCTCAACGCTTCATATATTTAGGTCACTGGGGGGAGAGTCAGGAGGGTGGATGACAACGAGAGGTCTGCGTGCACATCCCGCTTGTGCTTCTGAGGCGGGGTCTCCCTCTCCTGAGCCAAAGTGGAACTGTAGCCATGTAGCTTCTGAAATGACAGAATGTGAAAATTTTTTGAAAATTCAAAAGGCTTTCCCAGTACTTGGGCAATTTCTCTATTTTATATAAAATATATTTTAGAGTTCTAATTTAATCCATATTTTATTTCAAAGAGCAAACAGTTAACCTTGTCCCTTGATTTTGAGTTCCTATAAATCAAAGTGGAGGTGCTAACACCTTCGCTAACACTGCCAGACTTCCCTGGTGGTCCAGTAGTTAAGACTCTGCACTTCCAATGTAGGGGGCACAGATTCTATCCCTGGTCAGGGAATTAAGACCCTGCATGCCACCTGGCACAGCAAAAAAGCAAAAACAGAATCGGAGGGGTGCTTATTAAGTTAAGAAAAAAATACCAGTTCATTCTGGTGCACAGGCCCCCACCGTGGGACCGGTGCGGGGTTGGCGATGGTATGTCCATGGTGTAAGAAATTGAACTGTGTCCTCCAAAAAAGACAAAAGGTAGGCTCAAAACAGGGAAGACATGTGCCTAAGACAAATTTTAACAGTCATAAGCAACAGGCATACCATACATGAGAAAGGGCCTTTCCTTTATTTTTTTTTTCTCACAAATTTTGTCAAAGGCTAAAAACCCTCTCATGCCAACTCAAAGCTGGCTTCTGCATCAAGCATGTGATAGTCATTCAGTCTCACAGCAGAATACACACTCAGTGATTCCATTTCTGTGAAGTTTAAGAACAGCCCAAACTGACTTGTGATCATGAAATGTTCTTGCAGATGAGAATCCACAGAACTTAGGACCTGTCTAGACACCGCTGCTGGGGAAGGCAATGGCAACCCACTCCAGTGTTCTTGCCTGGAGAATCCCAGGGACGGGGGAGCCTGGTGGGCTGGAGTCTATGGGGTCACACAGAGTTGGACACGACTAAAGTGACTTAGCAGCAGCAGCAGACACCACTGATGGGCAGTAGGCCCACCTGACAGCCTCTGAAGCCTTTGCAGCTGTGTGCCCTTGCCCCACTCCCACCCCACCACCACAGGTGAGAGGGTGCGGCCAGAGCAGCTACTGCCAGTGAGTCAGCATCAGGCAGGAAAGGTTAAAAATATATCCAGTGAACAGTGCTCCTCAGCTACCCAGACAAATTAGCACATACGCGAGAAAATAGACACAGACGAAAGGTCTGTTTGAGGTCTTGCATAAATTAAGGGATTCTGATGTGACAAAACTCTTTGAGCGAGAAAACATCTTTATAGGAAGCAGCAGGAAACAGACCTGGGGTCTGCTCCTCTCCTTTCAGCATCTCTTCTTCTTCTAAAGAACTTTTTGGCCTTGCCACATGGCATGTGGGATCTTAGATCCCTGAGCAGGGATCAAACCCACAACCCCTGCATTGGAAGTGTGGGGTCTTAACCACTGGACTGCAAGGAAGTCAGTCCCTCAGCACCTCTTCTTGCATCAGTACCAAACACTGTCCAAACTGGGTACCGGCTATCTTCTAACATCTTGAGCCTGCCTCACTGGGCTCCCCCACTCTGTAGGCCGTGTCCTGAAGAGTTTCTTTCCTTCTTCTTGTTGCTGTTTAGTCACTTAGTCATGTCCAACTCTTACTCAACTCCATGGACCAGGCTTCCTCTGTCCATGGGATTTCCCAGGCAAGAATACTGGAGTCGGTTGCCATTTCCTTCTCCAGGGAATCTTCCCAACCCAGGGATAAAACCTGTGTCTCCTGCATTGACAGGTGGATTCCCTAACACTGAGCCACCAGGAAAGCCCTCTTTCCTTCTGAAAGTGAAAGTTGCTCAGTCATGTCCAACTCTTTGCGACCCCATGGATATATAGTCCATGGAATTCTCCAGGCCAGTATACTGGAGTGGCTAGCCTTTCCTTTCTCCAGGAGATCTTCCCAACCCTAGGATCGAACCCAGGTCTCCTGCATTGCAGGCAGATTCTTTATCAGCTGAGCCACAAGGGAAGCCCTAGAATACTGGAGTGGGTAGCCTATCCCTTCTGCAGCAGATCTTCCCGACCCAGGAATCGAACCGGGGTCTACTGCCCATCAAAACTTCCTTATCCTATACCTCTGCTTTCTAGAACTTATTCTATCCTAAGTGCTTTTAGTTAGTTGTCATCACTCTAATCCTTTCAGATAAATTTCATTAGGAATTGTTTATAGATAAAAAAGATGATTCTAATAGGCACTGTGACAACCAGGAAGAAAAATATTTTAAAATTACCCTTTTATTAAGTGCCTTTAAAATTGAACTATTGTGACTTCTGACAGTCCAGTGGTTAGGACTCTGCACTTCCACTGCAGGGGGCACAGGTTTGATTCCTGGTCACGGAACTAAGATCCCACATTCCACTTGGTGCAGCCAAAAGTTTAAAGAAAAAATTGAACTATTTATGACGCTTCCTAGTTGTACTTGTCTTATGAGGATATAGAGGCACATCTTATTCCATGACCCTTACCAAAGGCTATTCCCAGAGCTTCTCCATTCTCTGTGACTTGGACATGTTATCATGCTTCTCAATTTATCTTAGTGCATTTAGTTTGTTAAACCTTCTGAATTTGGAGCTGATGATTCCTAGATGAAAACCACTTCCATTTATTCATTCCATTGGCATAAGTTGAACATATTGCCCAGTGGAGCAGAGATCTAGTGTACAAATGGTATTGCAATGCCATGTAATATGTTCCATAATAAAGGAAAAAAGGACTCTGAGCACAGAGAAGAGGTGGTATTGCAAGAGAGAACCAATAAAGGATGATGGGGACACAGAAGAAGGGACTTTGTAAACCATTTTGAGCAATGTAAACTTTACTTAAATGTAAAACAGGAAGCCAAGAGTGGTTTCTAGGCAAGGGTAAGATTTTATCAGATTTGTATTTTGGCTGGAAAACCTGTGGCAAAATACATCATATAACTTCTGTTCACCAAGATAAAGATGTCCTTAAGGTAGCAAGCAAGTAGTATTCCTCGAAACAGCTTTATTCCCATGGCCTTGAGCCTGTGGTGTATGGTCCAAGACAGCTTTTCCAGGTGATACCCACCTTCCTCGTGGGCCATGTAGATTTCCCCTCATCTGAGAAAGACAGAGGAGTAGAGGAGGCCAAGGAATTGTGAAGTTAGAGTGTGTGAATGTGCAGAACATATTGAATAGCAGGATGTGACAAAAGAAGGTTCTGTGCATGGGAAAGACCTTTGAGTTCAGTTCTTGTAGAGATGAGGGTGGAGGGGCACAGGAAATCGCAAGAATTTCAAAAGGAGTAGGGTCCTGTCTACATGAGGAAAAATAATTATCTGAAGAACATTGACTTCGAACTACTTCCATTGGAGAGCAATTAATAACTTGCTTTTTTACCAATAAGAAAATGTGACCTTTGGATACCAAACAGCTTTTCATTAAAAAGAAACATGAAAATGTTGACAGTTTAGAATAATTCCGCCTTCAGCATGTTTCAACTACATCATCTTGGGCAAGTCACTGAACCTTCTGAGTATCTCCGTTCAAGGAACTAGATAATCGGGTATGCAATAAACTAACAGTTCCATGTAGAGACTGATTTTTATTATCAGCAGTGATTACATGTTAAGCAGAGCACTACAGAACAGGAAAGTGAATAGGAGGAGGATTAAAAATATATTGAGAAATCCATTTGTTAATGCTTACTGACACATTCTTCAAGAGCTTTTATGGTAACCCACAGTTAAACTTAGATCTTTATTTTCAGCCTTTTATTTGGAACTGAGTAATAAGAATGTGTCCTCTCCCGAAGGAGAGAGGCAGTGAATGACTCAGACTGAACCAGGCTGCCAGAACAGTTCCCTCATCACGGCAATTTGATGTTTATGTTAATTTGCCATCTAGAGAGCATTTATAAAGATCAGGTAGAATCACCTAATGCTTATTTTAAACAAAAGAAAAAAGGATTTTGCATCAGTCCTGAAGGAATAAGTGTAGGAGAAATAATTACACCACTCTAGCTGATCAGTGCTTTCACATACATTTCTTCCCCATCCTGGGGGCCAGGGAGGGGAGAGGTTATTAACTCAGCTTCCCAAATGAAGGAGGAGATAGAATGAGCTGCTCAAGGTCATGCAGTTAGTAAGTGGCAGAGAAGTCCCTTATGTCTCCAAATACTGAAGTCTTTCCCTGTATTCCTCGGCTTCTCAAGGAATCCAGGCTTCTTTCTGCTCAGGGCATTGAGGGTGGGTCTTGGCACTGCCTGCTTCCCCACGGAGGGTGGAAGGACTTGTGACTGTAGCGTGAATCATTCCTTTTTTAGACTTTTAGCGTTGTTTATAGAACCTGTTGTTTTCTGGGTTCTGCACACTTTCTTCAACAAATTGGCAAGTCTTCAGACTCTGAACAGAGAGATGATTTTTCTGAGTGAATGGTGGATGCAAGAGTCTCAGTGGGAAAGGATGACCCACAAAGCTCAGGTAAACAGATGGCCGAGGGCCAGGGGCCGCCTGAGACCAGGAAATGGCTCGGTGAACGAGCATCTTGTGTATTCTCTTCTGGGCAGTAAAAAAAAAGAAAAAAAGCTTTTGCTTTTAATCATCTTTTAGGTAATGTGACTCTTTGTCATTTTTTATCCTTTCTTCTCAAAATGCTATACTTCTACTCTCTTTCTGTGATTTCTGTGGCACCTTTTATTTCTTTACTGAGGTCTGAGGTTCTGAATATCCTCCAGTTTCTCTGAGGTCATTTTTCTGTATCTTGCTGCCTCCATATGTCAGTTCATAGATATCATATATGGTACCTTTTCCATTTCACTCTCAGATCCCTAGTACTTAGAAACAACTCTCCAGCAACTTCTCTGGTGATCCAGTAGTTAAGACTTTGCCTTCCAAAGCAAGGAGTGGGACTTTGGTCCCTGGTTAGGGAATTAAGAACCCACATGCCCCTCAGTCAAAAACAGAACATAAACAACAGAAGCAATATTGTAATAAAATATAATAAAAGCTTTAAAAAGGGTCCACTTCCAAAAAAAAAAAAAAAAGTTAAAAAAAGAAACAACTCTCCAGACCCCATTAAGAGTTAGGTATTTATAATTATTACATAATTTTTTTTGTTTATTACAAAGTAATACATTCTCATTATTAAAAAACCAGCTAGTACCAAAAGGTACAAGTTAAAAAGTAAAAATCCTTCTCCCTTCCCCACCCCCTCAATCCCCAAGCCATCCACCCCAGAGGTAAATAGTCTTAATTGTCCATTGAGTGAGCAGCCAGACATTTCTTTTTTACATATGTAGAAACAGAATCATATCTTAATACTCTTATGCAACTTTATTTTCATTTACAATTTCTCTTAAAGATGTTTCTACAGCAACAGAGTCAGATCCATTTATTATTTTGAAATTCATGGCTTTGCATTTTGTATGGCTATAACATGAATTATAGGTTTAAGGCATCCCCTCTGAGTGGGAGAATATTTTCATTGTTTTTCTATTGCACAGGATGCCTTAGTGATTATTCCTGGATATGCATCTTTGCTTATTTTGTATGCACGTATATGTGGAACATTTTTCTAAAAGTAGAATTCTTAGTGCATTTTATTAGGTCTTAGAAACTTTCTTCACCCTCCCTGGAAGGATAAGGATAAAACTGATGTTTCTTCATTTATCTGTGGTTTATTCAGTGCTTCTATTAATACTATAGGAGTTTTCATTATTTTCATTAAGCTTCTGAGGAAACACGTCCACAGAACTTAAGGAATTTGTGTCCTTAAGCTCTGTGTCACATGTCCCAGGTCAAATGTCCAATTAGTGGTGGAGCCCAGACTGCCACTTAGGGTGGTTCAGTTCAGTTCAGTTTAGTCCCTTAGTCGTGTCCGACTCTTTGCAATGCCAGGCCTCCCTGTCCATCACCAACTCCCGGAGTTTACTCAAACTCATGCCCGTTGAGTTGGCAATGCCATCCAACCATCTCATCCTCTGTTGTCCCCTTTTCCTCCTGCCTTCAGTCTTTCCCAGCATCAGGGTCATTTCAAATGAGTCAGTTCTTTGCATCAGGTGGCCAAAGTGCTGGCTTCAACATCGGGCCTTCAGCTTCAACATCAGTCCTTCCAATTGAATATTCTGGACTGATTTCCTTTGGGATGGATTGGGTTGGATCTCCTTCCAGTTAAGGGACTCTCAAGAGTCTTCTCCAACACCACAGTTCAAAAGCATCAATTCTTTGGCACTCAGCTTTCTTTATAGTCGAACTCTCACATCCATACATGACTGCTGGAAAAACCATAGCATTGAATAGATGAATGTTTGTTGGCAAAGTAATGTCTCTGCTTTTTAAAATGCTGTCTAGGTTGGTCATAACTTTTCTTCCAAGGAGCAAGCGTCTTAATTTCATGGCTGCAGTCACCATCTGCAGTGATTTTGGAGTCCAAAAAAAATAAAGTCTGTCACTGTTTCCATTGTTTCCCCATCTATTTGCCATGAAGTGATAGGAACAGATGCCATGATCTTAGTTTTCTGAATGTTGAGGTTTAAGCCAACTTTTTCACTCTCCTCTTTCACTTTCATCAAGAGGCTCTTTAGTTCTTCACTTTCTGCCATAAGGGTGGTGTCATCTGCATATCTGAGGTTATTGATATTTCTCCCAGCAATCTTGATTCCAGCTTATTCTTCATCCAGCCTGGTACATCACATGATGTCCTCTGCATATAAGATAAATAAGCAGGGTGACAATATGTACCCTTGATGTACTCCTTTCCCGATTTGGAACCAGTCTGTTGTTTCGTGTCTAGTTCTGACTGTTGCTTCTTGACCTGCATACAGATTTCTCAGAAGGCAGGTTAAGTGGTCTGGTATTCCCTTCTCTTTAAGAATTTTCCACAGTTTGTTGTGATCTACACAGCCAAAGGCTTTGGTGTAGGCAATAAAGCAGAAGTAGATGTTTCTGTTAAACTGAGGGTATAAAAGTTTAAAACAAAAATAGTCATTTGTTTTTATTACATTTGTTAAGATGGGATATTTATGGAAAGTGCCTTTTCTTGTGGCATGTAGGGAAGACACACTAGGGATGCTCCCTTGTGCTTTCTAGGCACAACCTCTCTGTGCTCTTCTCTCCACCTTGCCATGCATTTCCTGGGGAGCTAAGCATCATTTTTCTGAATGCTGCATCCTGGGAGGTCTAACCTGTGAATGGATGGAGATAAGAGGAGCTGATGGATGAGGGGTGTTGATGGGCTGGAAGGCTCCAGGACCAACTGATGTAAAAAGAGTTTCTGCACAGTTAGGGCATGACCAAAAATTTTAGAATCTGTTTGTTTTGTTTAGTAGAAGCCTATGGGTCTCAGTGTTAGACCTTGACAAGGAGTGTGAATGAAAAGCTTTCTCTGTTATCTTTGGGTCTTCAGATCTTACTGTTGTTTAGAGAATGAGGCAAGTGGTATTTTATTTAAAAGATGCTTGTTAGTTCTACTACGCAGTGAGTAGAATCATAGCTGAGATTGTGGAATCTTGTCATCTTTGTCTTTAGTTTTTAGAGCTGTCACCCTTTCATTTCTTGTTATTTCTTTGGGAGTATTACATTGGAAATTTTAGAGGGGTTGTGGCATATCCCATCTACTGTTATAATAACCCTGAAATGTTACTTGTATATATTATAAAATTTTTAAGTTATATATTTTATGTTTTTCATCTATTGTCCCGTTTTTTGTTTTGGAATAGTAGGAGCCAAGGTGATAAGTTTTAGACCATGGTTATATAAGGACATAATCACACCCATAGATCCCTTCATGTATGTAGTAATTTTATTAAGTATTTTTTATTTTTTGTAGTTTAAATCCAACTTTAGATAATTAAATATTTACAGAACATGCATCTTCACCCTAAATATTTCCTGTGTATGGAACCATATGTCTTGCCAAATATAGAAAAAATAATTTACAACACATTCAAGGACTTTGAATCTACTTATTTTTAAAGCAAATCATGTATAAAAGTGTTTTTATATATATAGTCATGCCTAAATGATACATTTCCATCCTCCTAGTTCAAAATATAGCAAACCTGGATAGAGTAAGTACTAGGTTTTAGCACTAGATGTTTCCAAGTGTGACTTTCGTGGACTGGTCTCCATTAGGATAAGATATGTGTCATTTTTTGCTTGTTCAATAATGATTGTTGGGAGCACAGTAAACTTGAGAGGGATGAGTGGGCCTGGAAAAATATTTGACTAGCAAGACTTTCCCTTGTATGAAGCAGAGGTAAATTGTATTGGGTTGGCCAAAAAGTTTCTTCAGGTTTTTCCATAAAATGTTATGGAAAACCCAAATGAACTTTTTGGCCAAACAGATGGCACAGTGGTGAAGAATCTGCCTGCCAATGCAGGAGACACAAGAGATTCAGGTTCAGTCCCTGGGTTGGGAAGATTCTCTGGAGAAGAAAACGGCAACTCACTCCAGTATTCTTGCCTGGGAAATCCCAGAGAGAGAGCCTGGCAGGCTACAGTCCATGGGACCACATAGAGTGGGACAGGACTGAGCACACAGGCACACCACAATAGATGTTTAGAGAAAGTCCTTAAAGCCTCAGAAGTCCTTCAGGTCCTTATTAAATGGCAGCTTCATCAATACAGGTCTCACCACCAGCATCTGTCATTCTTCTTTTTTAATAAATGAAACTGCTTACACACACCTACTAACAGAAACCCCAATGTAACACCTTCTTCACCTATAAAAGTGGTTTAATTCACAGCCAATTTCACCGATCTAGAACAAGTAATGCTTGACGAGTCAATTAGGAAAGTAGAATTGCTGTGTCTGACACTACTAGGAAACTTGCTCAAATCCTTAAAATATCAGGTGTGAAACAGGAGCGGCATGCCTTTCAGTGTCAGAGCTTTGGACAGAGCTCTGGACTGTGCTGGCCACTGACTGGTCTATCTTTTAAGCATTATTATTCCAGAGAAGCACCCAGCCTTGTACCCACTGAACAAACACAGCAGAGGTCAATTTTCTATCTTTGGTGTTGTCTCTATATTTGTAAAATAAAATAATTTTAAAGGATTCTTCTACTTTGTACATATTTTTAAAATGTATATTCTTTTCTCTGTGCTTCTCTTTTCTTCCTGAATTTGTTGTGTTCTGTATCCAAATAGTATAAGCAATCAAGCTGACTTTAAAGCTAGCTAAAAAAAAAATCATGTTTGATCAAATGGGTGGATAATCTGTGCAAATTTGTTTGAAAATGGGGGGACTGCTCTGAAGTTTATTATAATACCTAGCACATCCCGCCACTTTAATCAGTTGATTGATTTTTGTAAGCCTCTGAAGAAACCTCCAGGGACTTCACTGGTGGTCTGGTGGCTTAGATTCCGCACTCCCAGTGCAGGGGGTCCAGGTTGGATCCTTGGTCAGGGAACTAGATCCCACATACCACAACTAAAAGAGTTCTCATGCCACAACTAAGACCCAGTGCAGCCAAATAAATGGATAGATTTTTTTTTTAAAGGAAGAAACTTGCAGTGTTGAAGAACCAGTTCCTTAAAATGCCCATGGGGTACACCCCGGCTTAGACCTTAACACAGAAGGCTTCCTCTCAACAAAATTGGGGGAAACAAACCTCTAGGCAAAGCATAGTGAGTTCCCGAGAGGCAATATTAAAGGTAAAAGGAAATTGGTGGTTCGGGGGTGACACACTTTCTCTCTTGCTGGCCCTAAATGTGTCTCTCTCTCTCTCACCCCGCCCTCCTACACCTCTGCGAGCAGTTTATATCTTGTGCTCATGCACTCAGCAGTTGTACGTGTTCTTTGGTCTTAGGTTACTTAGTGCCAAAAGCGGCTCACTTCTATCCTGCTTCACACACTTCAAATAAAATATCTTTATATCTAGTGGTAGCTGCTAGTATTGGAAAGAAAAATGGGAAGAGTTCTTGAAAATATGCCTTAGGTAGTTCTTCTAGTAGCTAGATTTTTTATGGGTTTCCTATTTTTGGTAGATTTATGGGGGGTTGGGATGCAGTACAGATAATCCTCTCAGGGGTATTTCATATGGGGGCGGAAGATACTACCAAAAGTGTGGATACAGGAAAAGGCAAGGCTCCAGGTGAGAAAGGCAGGCAGTGAAAGCATATCTGGCTGTCCCATCTGGGGAAATAAAGACATTTAAGCTTGGACAACAGACTGGTTCCAAATAGGAAAAGGAGTACGTCAAGGCTGTGTATTGTCACCCTGCTTATTTAACTTATATGCAGAGTACATCATGAGAGATGCTGGGCTGGAAGAAGCACAAGCTAGAATCAAGATTGCTGGGAGAAATATCAATCACCTCAGATATGCAGATGACACCACCTTTATGGAAGAAAGTGAAGAGGAACTCAAAAGCCTCTTGATGAAAGTGAAAGAGGAGAGTGAAAAAGTTGGCTTAAAGCTCAACATTCAGAAAACGAAGATCATGGCATCCGGTCCCATCACTTCATGGGAAATAGATGGGGAAACAGTGGAAACAATGTCAGACTTTATTTTGGGGGGCTCCAAAATCACTGCAGATGGTGACTGCAGCCATGAAATTAAAAGACGCTTACTCCTTGGAAGGAAAGTTATGACCAACCTAGATAGCATATTGAAAAGCAGAGACATTACTTTGCCAACAAAGGTCCATCTAGTCAAGGCTACGATTTTTCCAGTAGTCATGTATGTATGTGAGAGTTGGACTGTGAAGAAAGCTGAGTGCCAAAGAATTGATGCTTTTGAACTGTGGTGTTGGAGAAGACTCTTGAGAGTCCCTTGGACTGCAAGGAGATCCAACCAGTCCATTCTAAATGAGATCAGTCCTGGGTGTTCTTTGGAAGGAATGATGCTAAAGCTGAAACTCCAATACTTTGGCCACCTCATGTGAAGAGTTGACTCATTGGAAAAGACACTGATGCTGGGAGGGATTGGGGGCAGGAGGAGAAGGGGACGACAGAGGATGAGATGGCTGGATGGCATCAGCGACTCGATGGACGTGAGTTTGAGTGAACTCCAGGAGTTGGTGATGGACAGGGAGGCCTGGTGTGCTGCAATTCATGGGATCGGACACGACTGAGCGACTGAATTGAACTGAACTGAAGCTTGGACATAATAGAAATTTAGAGACAATTGCTAGAAACGCCTGAAAGTTAGAATTAAATACTTTAAATCTGATTTGAAAGCCATAAGGAGACTTTTTGATTTGGACAGTGAATGATCAAAATCATATTTTAGTGTTTTACTCATATGAATATGTGCTCATGTCAAAATACACATGTATTAAACATCAGGTTATGAAATACTGATTTTAGTCTGTGGGTCGTCAGCTGATCCTGAAGATCTCTTTCTCTCTCTTCTCATCCCACAGGTTGTTATTTTGTACTTTGAGCCAAGCACATTTCGCTGTATTCTCCTAAGATGGGTCCGCCTTCTCGGTTTTGCTACTGTTTATGGAACTGTCACTCTCAAGCTTCACAGGTATATTTTATTAGTTCTCATTCCCATGGGAGGATCAAAGTGTTTCGCTTAGCATATAATTGCAAGCTCAGTCAGCCACTTTAATGGTTAAATTTCAGGAATTTAGGTAGTAAAATAATATATGTTTTTCATTTTCAAGGCAATATCTTTAAGATTCTCTAGGAAAACCTTTAATACAATTGAATTTGAGCAACATGCTTTAGTAGAATGTGCCATTGGTTATGGAAAGGTTAATTCTGAACAAAAAAATAAGTTTACAATGAATGTGAAATAGTATTTACTCACTAAGAACAGGAAGAAAGACAATACAGCTGAAATAATCAAGCCCAGAGCTACCAAAGAATCCTATGTAGTAGAATTCAGCAATATGCTTACCAAACAAAAAGCTGCTGTCCTCCATTCCCAAGTTCCATGCCCCAGGGGAATCCTGCTTTTATTCCTTGGGTGAATTTCCAAAAAATAGTGTTCTTGGTTTCCTTCCTTATCCAATGTTCTCCAGTGCTTATCAGCCTTATAAATTGGAGAACATAGTAAATTCCCTTATATTTTAGTTTCAAAATCACCTACTTTTAAAAATGTAGGGACTTCCCTGGCAGTCTAGTGGTTAAAACTTGGCCTTCCAATGCAGAGGGGATACAGGTTTGATCCCTGATTGAGGAGCTAAGATCCCATGTGCATTATGGCCAAAAAACCAAGACATAAAACAGAAGCAATATTGTAACAAATTCAATAAAGATGTTAAGAATGGTCCATATCAAAAAAAAATCTTTAAAAAAATCTTTTCAGTGTATATGATAAATATTAGGAAGAAAGAGGCGATAAAATAAATTACCAGTCCACAAAGAGTAGGGGTAGCTGGAAATGATTATCCAGGGCTTTCCCTTGCCTCCACTTCCCATATGGTAGTGGTGCCAAAGAACATAGGAGGTAAAATAGAAATTTCTCCTGCAGGATAATACTGTAGTTCAGTAGAAGAAATCCTTTATGTTGATCAGGTTTAAAGCTGCTTTAATAATCACAGTAGGCCATTCATATGTTCATGCTAATTTGACCATAAGTATTTCTCAATAAATGTATCTTGATATGGCCCATGCATGTAAGTTTATCTTAGATGACATAAATATGTCTTTAAATATTTGTCTTTAAATGCCACCCCTTCAACATTTATTAAAATGTGATCATTGCATACTCTCTATTATGCAAGAATCCCACTTAAAATTGGAGTATAATTGCTTTACAATGTTGTGTTAGTTTCTACTGTACATCAGCGTGAATCAGCTATAGGTATACATATATCCTCCCCTCACTCTTGAGCCTCCCTCCCACCTCCCCTCCACCATCCCACCCCTCTAAGGTCATCACAGAGCACTGAGCTGAGTTCCCTGTGCTATACTGTAGCTTCTCACTAGTAGTGAATTCATGTCAGTGCCACTCTGCCAATTCATTCTGCTCCATTTCTCTTATTATTTTTTGTACTTACTTTAATAACTAGGAATACTCCCGATTATCTTTTTGGAACAAATGTAGATATCCTTAACTCTCTCAAGATTCCTTTCTTATGTATGTCGTATAGTAACTTCAGGAGGTCCAGTTTAAATCTCAATTTAGCATCTGGGAAATTATAGTCCTGTATTTCCTACAAAAGAAAGGATTAGATGAGTCTTTTGGAGAAGGAAGTGGCAACCCACTCCAGTATTCTCGCCTGGAGAATCCCATGGACTGAGGAGCCTGGCAGGCTACAGTCCACGGGGGTGCAAGAGTCAGACATGACTTAGCGACTAAACCACTACCAAGATGTCTCTGATGTTCTTCCTGATGCTGACTTTATTATTTCCATATCACAGCTCACTTTGCTCTCATATCCGTTTCAATCTCTACTCCTTATATGATAACTGTTTTTCAACCAGTGCTCACTAAAGGAAATTGACAGTCTATTGACATTGACAGCCTATCGTGGACAGTAAGACTTCTGGAATTCCCAAAAGAATAGATGGCCTCTTGAGACTTGAGAATGGCCTCTCTCCCTGTGAGTCTTAGGGTCCTCTTTTATATGCTACAGTTTGCTTATGTAATTATGTTTTTGATTTTTAACTAATTATCTTCTCCTTGAAGTGAGGGTCTTACATTGAATCCCCAGCTCTTAGCACAATGACTGACACATGGTGGGTGCTTAATGCTTAGTAATTGATAAATGAATGAATGAAAATGTCAGCTGCAGAATTGGAAGTAGCTTCCCACAGTTCCCTCCACACCTAACACATTCCTATTCCCCTGACTTGTTGCATGTCCTCAAGTGTCTGAAACATATGACACCATGGTCTGGAAGAGGCTGATCGTGGGACAAAAACACAACATTATTGGGTTGGCCAAAAAGTTCATTCTAGTTTTTCCATATGACATTACGGAACTTTTTGCCAATCCAATAAATAACACAGAACCATAAAGCAAGAAAATTCCTTCCATTCAGGTTCTCTTTCTATCCTTCTGATTATTTCCAGGAGAAAAATTAGTTTGGAAATAATAGGTCTTTAACACCTGCACAGCAGTTGCTAATTTTCCTTTACAACAAAGAGCAGATCAAACTTCAGGCTTAGAGCCTCCCATTGCAATACGACCTAGATGAAATCTATTCTCTTTATTTCACTGTATTCATTTTCATCATTACATTCTATGTGTGAATTATCTATCAGTTCTTCCTTTAAAGTGGCAATGTAAAATTTTCTTTAAAATATTTTAAATAGAAGAAATTTAAAGAAAATATTAGCTGGTACACAGATACAGGCAGGAATCTTGAGAGTGGTATGCAAATGATTGGGATTTGGTAAACTAGATCACTTCATCCTTTTGTTTATTTTAAAGACTATAATTCAAACTGTTTTCTCTCTGTGTCTCTAGAAGGCATTGCAGTGAAGGATTACCTACTGAAGGCTTAAATCGAGTGGAAACTATTTCTAATTTAATGAGCTGAATTATTCTTATCCTGTCTGAACCATATGGGTTTATATTATATTCTTTTTTCCATATTGTTTAAATGGAACTGATTCCAATATCATTTAAGGCTGTAAACTGAAGAATCAGCATCCCAGAGGAATGAGAGCAACCCGAGGGAAGTGACTGACCGAGCCAGCTTTCTGTCCCCCATCCTTAGCGCTGCATCTTGCCCATGTTATATGCATTCACACATTTGTTAAGTGAATGAATGGGCGGATGGTTATAATGAATGGAGCTGCAGGGATGTCTCTGCTAGATATCTCTTATAGGCAAGCAACACATGGTCCTCAAGAAAGGGCTTCAAAGATTTTATATTAATAGTAACATGATCGAGAGCAAAGACATAAATCTTTACAAATCCAAATTTGAATTTCAGTTCTTCCATTAATTATTTATACAGCCAAGAGTAAATGACTTTAACGTCTGAGAATTACTTCTCACCCCGCCTGTAGAGTTGTTGTACATCTTAAACATGATAGAAATATATGTAAATATGTCATGTAGGGGGTTTTGGTTGCAAACCACAGACACTGACGATAGCTAAATTAAGCAAAAAGGGAATTCATTGTAATGATATGGGGAAGGCCACAGACTGAAGAGAAAGCTGAGGATCCAGGTTTGGGCAGACCTGACCCAAGGTGGCTTGAGGGATCAAGGTAGCCTGAGCTAAGGGATAACATCCCTTGAACGCCATATTCTCATTTTCATAAGAACTTCATTTTTTATTTCAAATTTTTGAAAAGTAAATCTCACCTCTCTAAGGCTTAAAATTCCAAGGCAATTATCAGTACTGATAAATAAAATGATTATTGTAGTCTCTTGAGAATAGGATAAACAGGAAATACCCGAGTTCTTGTTTTATTTCAGCCATTTCCCTCAGGGCTTAGTAAAATTGTTGAACATTTCTTTTTCTTTATCCTGATCTCTCACTGATCAATGGTAGTGTTTATAGAATTCCAGTAGCTCTGAAAACTTGAAGAAAATATGAAAAAGGAATAGGATCTCATCTGTCACTAGAAATGACACTATTATCCTGGAACTTAAGGATCTTATCACTTAAATTTCCCACCTTTTGCTTTAGGGGTCTCTCCCCACATTTGAGAGCCATACAGACAAAGACTACCATGCCAATGCAAAGGAAAGTCACAAGTCTTGTATTTCTTAACAGTGCAGTATAGAAGTGGAACAAGTTAGAGGAGAGAGGTGAAAGTGGTCCACTCCTCAGGGAGGAGTTGTTTTATCACTGACATTGTTTAGAAGGAAGGAGGTGTTTTATCACTGACATTGTTTAGAAGGGAGGAGGTGTTTTATCACTGACATTGTTTAGAATCACCACCATAAGGTGGTGATAAAAAGCAGAACAACTTTGACTTATTATTATTGCCTAAAAGTCTATAAAGAAATTGTTACCTGCGCCCAGGACAGACATTCCCACAACCCCACCTCACTGTCAGGCTGTTCATGCAATGCACTTTATTTGAACCTGAAACTGTTTCTCTTCAGAAAAAGAAAGGAGAAAGGGACAGATTTTATTTGGCTCAGTAGGGATCATAAGGAAACACAGAGCTGAAGTAGACAAAAATGAGAAGGTTCATTTATGAAAAGGAGTTTCCTTCAGTATCCATAGATTTGTTTGACTTAGGACATTAATGATGTAGGACAGATCTAAAAGAAACCTCTCACAGAATACTTGCTAAGCTAGGTTTGCTGGTTGGTTAGTTTTAAGAAACCTAGAAAGGCAATATCTCTAGGCTCAGGAAAGCCAAGTATATTTTCAAGAGGAACAATGAGGAACTATTTTAAATGAAAGGGAATGGAGAGAGATTAAGAAACTCAATGCCAGAAGAACATTTTCCTATTCCCTACAATATGGTTTCTGAAAACAAATTGCCTTTTCCTTTTTCTAAGGCTAATCAATAAAAAAACAAAACTTTTTTTGTTTGTAGTATATATAAAACGAACATTTAAGCAAGCTGCAAGAAAACCTTCTTCTGGCTCTGACATGGAGATTTTCATTTCATGCATTATTCAGGACTACCCATTCTGGATCAGTGCAATTCATAGCAGTTTTCTCTACTATGCTCATTAGCACCAAATATGTACGCTTTGTGGGAAAGGATAGATAGATAGCGACTTTTGTTTCCTATTAAACATTTTTACTAAAGTGTAGTTAATTTAGAGTGTTGTTTTCATTTCTGCTGTACAAGAAAGTGATTCAGTTATACATCTATGCATTCTTTTTTATATTCTTCTCCATTATGGTTTATCACAGGATGTTGAATATAGTTCTCTGTGCTATACAGTGGGACCTTGTTGTTTTATCCATTCCATATATATAGCTTATGTCTGCAAACCCCAACCTCCCACTCCGTCCCTTCCCCTAGTAAATTTTGAAAAGTGGCTGGAAGATATTTATATTTATTCATTTCAGGTATTCTTACAAGGAAACTTTAAATTTTTTAAAGCGCAAAAGGAAGAAAATCTTTTTATACATTTCCCCAGTGACTGATGATGTTGAGTTTATTTTTGGGTGTTTATTGGTCATTTATTTATCTCTTTAGAAATACGTCCATTTTTTAATTGGGCTTTTGCATTTTGGTGTTGTATGAGTTTTTATAAATTCTAGATCTGAGGCTCTTAATCAGATAAATTATTTGAAAATATTTTCTCCAAATCTATGGATTTTCTTTTTTTACTTTCTTGATAGTGTGCTTTGGTGCACGTATTTTTTTTTTTCCTATGAAGCTCAGTTTATCTGTTTTTTCTTTTGTACATATGCCTTGGTATGATATTTAAGAAACCATTGCCTAATCTCAGGTCAGAAAGATCTATACCTCTGGTTCCTTCTAAGCATTTTATAGTTTTAGTTCTTACATTTGAGTCTTTGATTCATTTGGAATTAATTTTTGTATATTATGTGAGATAGAGGTCTAAATTAATTCTTTTGCACTTGGATATATAATTGTCCTTAGGACCATTTGTTAAAAAAATTTCTTTTTTTTTTTTTTGGTAGCACTGAGCAGCTTGTGGGGTCTAGTTCAATCCAGGGATTGAACCCAGGATCATGGCAGTAAAAACACCAAGTCCTAACCCCTGGACAGCCAGGGAGCTCCCTTTTTTATATTTTTGTTTTTAAAGATTATTTTTTTCCTTATTGAATAATATTGGCACTGTTGTCAAAAAACCAGTTGACTGAAGATGTAGAGATTTATTTCTGGATGATCAGTTTTATTCTGTTGTTCTGTATGTCTGTCATTATGCTTGTATCACACTGTTTTGTTAAATTGACTTAAACCTGTAGATCAATTTAGGGAATATTGCCATCTTAGCAGTATTAGATCTTCCAGCCCATGAACACACTTTCCATCTCTTTAGATCTTTTAAAATTTCTTTCAATGATGTTGTATAGATTACATCTTTTACCTTCTTGGTTAAATTTACTCCTAGGTGTTTTTTGATGCTATAGTAAGTGAAACTCTTTAGTCAGTTTTATTTTCAAGTTGCTCATTGCTTATATATAAAAATAAAACTGATTTTTAAATGTTGAACTTACATCTTACAACTTTGCTGAATTTGGTGTTTAGTTCAGATTATGTGTGTGTGTGTTCTTTAGAGTTTTCTATATATGAGATTGTGTCATCTACTAATAGATACAGCTTTACTTCTCCCATCCCAATATGGATTCATTTTATTTCTTTTTTTCTTGACAAATTACTCATACTAGAACTTCTGGTACAATGATGAATAGAAGTGGTGAAAACAGACATTTTTGCCTTTTTCCTGACAGCAGAAGAAATAATCTGCAGATTCCTTCTAGCTCTATCAAATATTTGACTTGTAACAGTCTTATAACTCTTTCTTCTCCCTTATCCTATCTACTTACAATCAGGTCAAAAGAAAGGAAGGTTACTATGAGATACGAGAGCTAAAGCAGGTAATTGGAATTGATAAAATTACCTATATTGGGGAAGCTGAGTTGTGGGTTTCCTTCTTATAATAGCAGTAACTTAAAATAGTCACCACAGTCTTACTGAACTTCATGTCTCATAAATGTTAAAGTCTATTTTTGCCTAGGTGATACTGATCCTTTTAAATATATCCAGTGATTAAAAAGTAGCGTATGTTACTTCTGAAAATGAAATTTTGAGAAATAGATGAAAAGCTTGATAAGCATGAGGGCTTATGACCACTTAAAGCAAACTGAGAAGTAGGACTTCAGCCTTTTTTGTGTTATTTAGTATCAAGGCTCTTTTGCCAAGAATTGAGTGGCTTTATATTTATAAAAGAAAATAATCACCTCCTATCTTTCATCAGAAGCATTTATTTTCCGGAATTTCTAATAAAGCAGTAAAATTAATAGAAATTCAAATCTAATGGAGAACTTTAAGACTTTAGGATTATTCCAATTAAGTTAGTAGAAGCTTGTATGGCTTGATTATGTACATATTCATTTCCTTGTAGTAAACAAAAAAGTTGTGGTTGAATCAGAAATGCAAATATTCTGAAAATGGAAAACTTTCTGATACTAGAGGTTTAAAATTTTGTTGTTAGTGTAACAAAAACTCAAAATTGTATCTGACAGGTTAGAGCAGTCAGCCCATTGGAAAGATAGGTGCACCAGACTTAAGCCTTTGGGGAAAATATTATTTAGAGCAGTAGCTCTCAAACTATAGCCTTCATCAGAATTTATTTAAAGGGCTTGTTAAAATACAGGTTTCTGGGCCATAACCCCCAGTGTTTCTGATATAGTAGATCTGGAGGGGACCCAAGAATTTGCATTTTTAACAAGTTTTGGGATGATGTTAATGCTACTGGTTTGGGAACCACTGGCCTAGAGCAAGTGGCATCTCAATTGAACCTTGAAGGAATATGTACAAATTGGCTAAATTAGGGGTTTGTATTGATGAGGGCAGAGGGAGGGGAAGTACAGGAAAAGGAGGGCAAAGGTTCAGATAGAGGACACCATATGTTGTTCAGAGACCTGGAGGAAGGCAAGAATGGTGAGCGATGAGCCTGCTGAAGCAAGGAGGGACCAATTTTTAAAGGCCTTTTAGCATCCTAAGGTAGCTGGATTTGGGTGGAGAAGCACAGGACTGTAAACAGGAGAGAAACAGGATCAGAAGTGCAGTTAGGAACGTCGTTGTGGCTTTAACGTACAGTGTGGCCTGATGGTGGAAGAGAACAGTAAGGATACTGGTTAGGAAGCTACTAGAGGAAATAGGTTGATGACCAGGAGCTGTACAGTGGCAGTGAAAATGGAGAAAAATAGAAAGATTTGAAAGATATTCTAAGTGTTTAAGAGGTAAAAATTAAATTATTTTAAAAAATACTTTTTTATGGCTGTGGCAGTTCTTAGTTGTGGCACGTGGACTCTTCATTGCTGTGCACTCAGTTCAGTTCAGTTCAGTCGCTCAGTCGTGTCCAACTCTGTGACTCCATGAATAGCAGCACACCAGGCCTGCCTGTCCATCACCAACACCCGGAGTTCACTCAAACTCACGTCCATCGAGTCGGTGATGTGATCCAGCCATCTCATCCTCTGTCGTCCCCTTCTCCTCCTGCCCTCAATCCCTCCCAGCATCAGAGGCTTTTCCAGTGAGTCAACTCTTCGCATGAGGTGGCCAAAGTACTGGAGTTTCAGCTTTAGCATCAGTCCTTCCGATGAACACCCAGGACTGATCTCCTTCAGAATGGACTGGTTGGATCTCCTTGCAATCCAAGGGACTCTCAAGAGTCTTCTCCAACACCACAGTTCAAAAGCATCAGTTCTGCGGCGCTCAGCTTTCTTCACAATCCAACTCTCACATCCATACATGACCACTGGAAAAACCATAGCCTTGACTAGATGGACCTTTGTTGGCAAAGTAATGTCTCTGCTTTTTAATATGTTATCTAGGTTGGTCATAACTTTCCTTCCAAGGAGTAAGCGTCTTTTAATTTCATGGCTGCAATCACCATCTGCAGTGATCTTGGAGCCCCAAAAAATGAAGTCTGACACTGTTTCCCCATCTATTTGCCGTGAAGTGATGGGACCAGATGCCATGATCTTAGTTTTCTGAATGTTGAGCTTTAAACCAACTTTTCACTCTTCTCTTTCACTTTCATCAAGAGGCTTTTTAGTTCTTCTTCACTTTCTGCCATAGACTCTGATGCTGGGAGGGATTGGGGGCAGGAGGAGAAGGGGACAACAGAGGATGAGATGGCTGGATGGCATCACTGACTCGATGGGCACTAGTTGTGCACAACTAGGCTTCTCTGTAGTTGTGGTGCCCTGGTTCAGTAGTTGAGGCATGCGGGTTTAGTTGCCTGGCCAGAGGTTGAACCCAAGTCTCTTGCATTGCCTGGTGGATTCTTAATCACTGGACCTCTAGGGAAGTACCCAGATATTCTTAATTATGCATTTGCTATTTGGAACATAGATGAGGGAGAAGTATCAAAGTTCCTCCCTAGGTTTCTGCTTTGAATACTTAACTGGTACTGGTCATTCAGACAGGTAACACATGAACAGTGGGTTAGAGGAGACAGGAATTGAGAGAGTGATAATTTTATTTTGGGACCTGTTGATGTCCAATGGGTCACTGAGTCTACAGATCTTGAGCTCAGGAGAGTGATCTCAATAAACCAAAGTTACAGATTTGAGACTCACCAACAGGTACATAACTGAAGCAGAGTCATGGTTGGAATTTCCCAGGTATAACATGTAGAACAAAAACAAGATGACAACATTTAGGAGATCCTTGAGGAGAAGTCTTATTTAAAAGGAAGACTGAGGCAGAGGACTCTGTCCTGGAAACTAAAATATTGCAGACAGAGGAGTAGGATGAAAACCAAGAGAATATGACATAATGGAAGCAATCAATTAGAGGGGCTTCCTTCATGGTCCAGTGGTTAAGACTCCACCTTCCAATGCAGGGAGTAAGGGTTCAATCCCTGGTGGGGGAGCTAAGATTCCGTGTACCTTGCTGCCAAAAAACAAAAAAAAAAAAACATAGAAGCAATATTGTAACAAATTCAATAAAGACTCCAAAAAGTATCCACCTAAAAAAAAACTAAAGAAAAGAACAAACTAGCAATTAGATCAGATCAGATCAGATCAGTCGCTCAGTCCTGTCCGGCTCTTTGCGACCCCATGAAACACAGCACACCAGGCCTCCCTGTCCATCACCAACTCCCAGAGTTCACTCAGACTCACGTCCATCAAGTCAGTGATGCCATCCAGCCATCTCATCCTCTGTCATCCCCTTCTCTTCCTGCCCCCAATCCCTCCCAGCATCAGAGTCTTTTCCAATGAGTCAACTCTTCGCATGAGGTGGCCAAAGTATTGGAGTTTCAGCTTTACCATCATTCCTTCCAAAGAAATCCCAGGGCTGATCTCCTTCAGAATGGACTGGTTGGATCTCCTTGCAGTCCAAGGGACTCTCAAGAGTCTTCTCCAACACCACAGTTCAAAAGCATCAATTCTTCGATGCTCAACCTTCTTCACAGTCCAACTTTCACATCCATACATGACCACAGGAAAAACCATAGCCTTGACTAGATGAACCTTTGTTGGCAAAGTAATGTCTCTGCTTTTGAATATGCTATCTAGGTTGGTCATAACTTTCCTTCCAAGGAGTAAGCGTCTTTTAAATTTCATGGCTGCAGTCACCATCTGCAGTGATTCTGGAGCCCAGAAAAATAAAGTCTGACACTGTTTCCACTGTTTCCCCATCTATTTCCCATGAAGTGGTGGGACCGGATGCCATGATCTTTCTTCTCTGAATGTTGAGCTTTAAGCCAACTTTTTCACTCTCCACTTTCACTTTCATCAAGAGGCTTTTGAGTTCCTCTTCACTTTCTGCCATAAGGGTGGTGTCATCTGCATATCTGAGGTTATTGATATTTCTCCTGGCAATCTTGATTCCAGTTTGTGTTTCTTCCAGTCCAGCGTTTGAAGAAGATACGCATATAACCTAAATATAAGCCCTTATAGTAATTTTATAAGCTCAGACAAGAAGTGTGTGTAAAGTGAAAAAGTAGAGGTAGATATATGCTGCTGCTGCTGCTGCTAAGTCATTTCAGTCGTGTCAACTCTGTGCAACCCCATAGATGGCAGCCCACCAGGCTTCCCCGTCCCTGGGATTCTCCAGGCAAGAACACTGGAGTGGGTTGCCATTTCCTTCTCCAGTGCATGAAAGTGAAAAGTCAAAGTGAAGTCGCTCAGTCGTGTCCGACCCTCAGCGACCCCATGGACTGCAGCCTTCCAGGCTCCTCCGTCCATGGGATTTTCCAGGCAAGAGTACAGGAGTGGGGTGCCATTGCCTTCTCCAAGAGGTAGACATATAGTGACAGCCAATTCCTGGATTGCCATAGTTTTTTATCATTTCAACATGATTTCTTTATTTATGATGTACATAAATTCTTATTTATGAATTTATCTACTATTAATGAGAACTGAATATATACTTTAAATATGCCATTTTGTATTAAATTTTGGAGATTTTTTTGTAGTCCTTATATATATTACTGTGTTCATTGAGAATAGTGAAACCTTCTCAACAGATGATAGCTTAAAGATTAATCTATGAAAAAATAGTCGGAAAAGTAATCTGTGTAAGTTTAATGGTTGCACTTTTTCTACAGCTGTATTTCATATAAGTGCATGTCTAAGGATTTCACTTTTAGAACTTGGTTTCTAGGCAGTGAACCCATGTAGACTAACAAGAGCTAATTTTTTTTAAAGATGTAGCAGAATTTTCTCATTTTATTTTAAGGCAATCCTAGAAAAATGCGTCTTATTCCATTTTACAAAAACCAATATCCTGAAATGCTTAGACTGCAGTGCAGAGTTATGTTACTGTATTTTCTAGTGTTTGAAAGTCAGTAAAATCGATAACAGGAGGCTCATGAGGGCTGGGCTTTGGTTTTTCCCTCTCTGGAAATGAGATGTGGGGACCTGACAATCTTGAATTCTCAGACTCTATGATAAATACCCATGGAAAACATGAAAATGTCTGATAATTTGGAAGCTGGTTTCTTGACTAAAAGATTACTCTACTGGGATCATATAGACTTCCTCTGCAAAAAACAAGCTCATCTGGTTAAGAAGTAGTATATTTTAAAGATATTTATTTTAAAAATTCGCTCTTTGCTCTCTTTGAGCAAATATGTGAAAATCTTCAAGTAACAGAGAAATTAATGACTTTCCACATCTCGGCCATAGAAAGAAAGTATAAATCATAACTCTTTTTCTCTGAAGCAGTGGTTCTCAACCCAGTGAAAACCCCTCAAAGTAACTTGAAAAATCCCTAGGAGTTCCTCTGGGTTAAGGAAAACTTCTACTCTTGCCAAACCTTTCCACCCACTGTCGCTCAAAGACAACATTCCTCAAAGACTTTGTTATGTTTTTCCCTTCAGTTAGAATATCCTCTTATATGTTTTCTACTTTCCTCCATTTCTGTCAATTGATATCCGTCAAGGCCCAGACCAACTACCACCTCCCCTCTTTATCTAACTTTAAATGTAGTAGAATCTATAAAATACTGAATCACTGTGGAATTGTTAGTTTCACACCTGAGACTAATATCACAAATCAACTATACTTCAAAAAAAAGGATTAACAGTGGGTTTAATTTGGGAACAAGTACAAGTGATTCTTAACAGGCAGCACTTCAACTCCCTGGAGCGGAAGTGTTTGAGGCCCATAGAGGGAGGCAGTGCGTTCGCTACCAGTGCTCGTGTGTTTCACCCAGGGAATGGAGAATACCTGCTAATCTGGTGAACTACAGCTCTTCCTTGATTTACAATAGAATTATATCCAGATAAATCCATTGTAGATTGAGAGTATCGTTAAGTTGTGAGCGCATCTAACATACCTAACATCATAGTTTAACCCAGTCTACCTTAACTGTGCTCAGAACACTTACAGTAGCCTCCACTTCGGCAACATCATCTAACGCAAGGTCTGTTTTATAATAAAATGTTGAATATCTCATATCATTTATTGAATACTGTACTGAAAGTGAAAAGCATAATGATTGAATGAGTACAGAATGGTTGTAAGTGGATCAGTTGTTTAACCTTGTGATCCCGTGGCTGTCTGGGAGCTGAGGCATCAGGAGAGAGTATTGTACCACGTACCATTAGCCCAGTTAAAGATCGAAATTCAGGTTCAAAGTACAGTTTCTACTGAATGCTTATCAATTTGTGCCATCATAAAATCAAAATATCACTAAGTTGAAGTGTTTAAAATTGGGGACTGTCTGTAGTTAAACAATGAGTAAAGTGATCTTTTGTATTCTTATTTTATACTAAAACCTTTCTGATGTTGTTCCACATTAAAATTGAGGATAAGTATTTTATTCAGAATTAATTCACACTGTGTGTTAGCTGAAGGACAATGGAGTTAAAGATATGGGTTAAAGTGAAAGTTGCTCAGTCATGTCTGCTTCTTTGTGACCCCCTGTGCTATAGCCCGCCAGGCTCCTCTGTCCATGAATTCCCCAGGCAAGAATACTGGAGTGGGTTGCCATTTCCTTCTCCAGGGGATCTTCCCAATGACCCAGGGATCAAACCCAGGTCTTCTGCATTGCAGACAGACTCTTTACTGTCAGAGCCACCAGAAAACCCACAAATATGGATAGGGGGAGGATAAATATGAACATGCTAGAAAATAACTTTCTTTACTGGATATAAGGGGGAAGAGCTATCAAAGCCCTGCATTGAGAGAAAAGATAGTAAAAAACATCTAGATTATTTCAGGTGTGTAAGTTTCATTTCTGGATTTATAATGATTTTTATGAATAATTCATAGGAACATTTCATTTAATATGTTGAAAGAATGAGATGGAAGAGGAAGCAGAAAAGCTGAAAAGATGAATTTATTTAGAAATTGATTATGGATACCCTTATAGTACCATAAACCATTATGGTAGTTTATGTCAAGTCACAACTTTGTGACCTAAAATATCAGAATGAGAGTAGGGAGTTAAAATCAGCTAAGAATATTCTGGAGATGATATTAAAGAAAGGATAGCTGGAAAGATCCCTATAGTAAGGTTGAATTTTGTCTTCACATCATTTTCAGAGATGAAACAGTTCTTAGATACCATGTAATCCAGTAGTTCTCAACCCTGGCTATGCATTTGAGTCATATATACACCAAAAAAATGAATGTAGTTCTTGTAGGTCATATCCCAATCTTCTTCTTTAATGCAATAGTCTTATTGAGGGGTATTTAAATAGTCCTCTTATTGCTTTTGTTTTTGTACTCATAATTATTTTTCATTTTGTGATACAATGATGACAAAGGGAGGCTACAAAAAATTATTTTCAAAAAATACCTTTTATAACATTCTACTATAAAGAATAACTCATTTGAGGAAATTTTTGACTTAGTATAATGTAAAATCCAACTACCAACTTTCAGGACTATCTTTTGATCCCTTAGAAACCCAGTTTGAGCAGTGTTTCCCTATGGATCTTTCTAAGGTCCTGAGAATTTTCCTTGAAATATTAAGACATCCTCAAAAGAATTCCATCCTACACAAATCTATTGACTCACTGACCTCTAACACAGGATATTTGTTCTGCTACTGGAAGATAAAATAGAAAGGAATTCAGTAATGATAACAAGTGGCACTTTTTTTTTTTTTTTAGTGTTAAAATTCTGCCTAAGTAAGTTTGGGTAGATTTAGATTTCACCAAGAAAAACCAGATATTTTAGAGTTTTACTTCCTGGATGTTAGGTTTGCCTTCACATTTTGATGTCTTGCTCTCCCAGGGTTTTGAAGGTGTTTCTTTCACGAACAGCCCAGAGGATTCCATACATGACTGGTGGACGTGTCATGAGGATGCTGGCGGTAATACTCCTGGTAGTGTTCTGGTTTCTCGTTGGCTGGACATCATCTGTTTGCCAGAATTTGGAGAGGCACATTTCACTCATTGGCCAAGGGCGAACGTCAGATCACCTCATCTTCAGTATGTGCCTCGTCGAGCGCTGGGATTACATGACAGCAGCCGGTACGTGGTCACTCGGTTTGTGCGGTTGTCTTCTGTTTGCCCACTAGCATGACAACGGACTTCCTCAGAAGCCTTGCCAAACCCTTTCACAAACTCTAGAGGAATTTTACCCATTTGGTTTTGGTAAAACAATATTATGAAATGGACAATAATGATATGTGGAATGCAAACTTTTTCTGGGAGTTCCCATTATTTTTCAGAGGTGTGCAGCTTTGTTCAGAAAATGCCCTTCTTTGTACAAGAAGGAGAAACACAGTAAGTAAAGGCAGCTTATTTATACACAGACTTTCTGCTTTCCATCCTATCAATGTGTCCCCATTTGGCTAACAGTATCGATTGTTTTGACTTATTTATTTTGGGAGAAAAAAGGAAATGTGCTGGTATTTTTAATATTGTTTGAGTCCTGTGATATATCAGACTTGGTCTCTATAGAGTGCTCTGAACAAAATTTCTAATTTATCTTTCCTCTAAAGATAATTTATTGGGAATTCTCTGGAGTTCTGGTATTATACAAACACAGAACCTTGCTACTTGTGGGGAGTAAGTTATGTGACTGAGAAACTGGAGAACTTAGAAGAAGCCCATGATGAGTTGGGCCAAAAGCACAGATTATTTTTCTGGTACCTCAGTTTTTTGGAAAATGAGAAAGAGAAAATTCCATAGGAATTTTTCTGTTGTTAATATTGGGCTATTTTTAAACTAAGCCTGCAAAAATACAAAAACATTTTATTATTTTGTTGTCATTCCCCTCAGTCAACCAGGGACAAATCTTAACTTTCTTTGGCAGATGTCAAAAATAAAAACATGAATTTAATTCCCATTATCTATCTCCCGCATATTGGCAGTTGTTTGTGGAATGTTCACATTTAGTATTTTGCTGGAAGCTCATAAAATGTGTACATTGTTTACAATTTGAATGGAATAATATTTTTCTGAGAGGGTATTTTAGGACTCATATAAGCCTGGTATCTGTAGTAATAAAGCAATGTGGGTACATAAAGGGAATGGTTATAGCACTATAATAGTATATAAAGTTAGTCATCATTATTTTGATCAATAGCAATGAAAATATCTGTAGTTCCATATCAGTAGATATCAATATCAGTATTAGAAGATAAAGCATGGGTAGGAAGCAGTTCTGATTCTGACTTTCATCTGAATGTGAAAATTAAACAAATTGTGTAGATATAAAATTTCTACTTAATAGAAACCTGTAACATTAATTTACATTCTTCAATCCAAGTTGACCAAACTAAGAAAAATCGTTTCCCAATATTACTATGAAGAAAAGCACATTACATTTCTTTTATGTTTTACAAAGAATATGATATTCAAAATACATAATGAGGAGTCATTAGGTTGGCAATGAAGAAGCAGAATGAAGCCCAAGAATTTGCTCTGTATCAGGTTCCCAGGTGATGCTTCTGCTTTTGGGTGTGAGACCACACTTTGAGAAGTACTGCTGTATGTCCTTCTCGATTCTAATGATGCCAACTCCAAAATCCCTGAATTTGGGTTGTCTGTGTGGGGCGGGTGTGGGTGTGTGTCTTCTAAAAGCAACGTAGATTGAATTTACTGATTCATCACATCACTTTCTGATTCTCCAAATTCCTTTAACAGATTTTCAAGACTCACAGTAAACTTAAGCAGCATTGTTAATCCAGCATTATTTACAATGTATTTTAACATTACCCTCTTTTCCAGTTAGGCATTTCCTTCCTGTTTCACACAGTTCCTACCCACCTCCACCACTCTCCCTATCAAAGGAAATGTTCTTTCTACCTCTTTGTAATATTCTAAATATTACCCATGCCTCAAAGAACTTCTCTTTTATAAAGATTCTCCTAGGTTCTAGTCCAAATGGTTGTCTTCCTTCATTGAACTACCACTGTACCAAGAGACTTTACCACCTAATTTTGCTTTCGATTCTCACTTATCTTTATAACCCAATAGTAAACTACCTGATGAGAGGAATAAGTCTCTTATATATTTTATATGTACCATAAGGTCTTCAGTACTAGCAACATTATAGGTATTTAGTGGATCTTGTTTATTATAGAAAATTCTTATATATAAAGAAAGTTTATGTAAAATGAACTACAGGTTACTGTCAGTTCTGTATTCATATTTATTTCTACATAGAGATCACAAATGTGACCTTCTTAAGGGTGCAAAATACTTTAAAGTAAAAGACTAATGATAAGGTATAGAGATCAAGAGGTAAGAGGAAGTTAAATGTTTGGTGATAATATTTTTACCTTTTAGTGATTATTTTTGTCCTACTGAATAATTTACTGAACTACTCATAAACTACTGAAACACCTTAGTTTCAAAATTACACTTTTCTTGCAGTGACACAGTTCTCTGAAGAAGAGACACGTGATTTAACAACAGGAACAAATATTTTAAATTAAGACTATCTTGAAAACTCAAAGAGACATGTGGTTGCTGTAAAATTCTTTTTCCACACTACCCTACAGTGGTTGCATTTATTTCTCTTTTGGCATGTAGCATAAGATATTCTGTATTTAACCCCTCTTAATGTTTGCTAATGTGTGCCTCTTTGCAGTTCTCTTTATATATTTCTATAAATAGCATGTTTACCATTAGATTTTTTATATCCAAGCTGTTATTCAAGAATAAATTAATGTATCTTCATTCTGCCAGAAAGAAGCATGTACTGAAAGCTAAATTATTCCCCATTTCCTAAGCAGAAATAATTCTGTGCAGGGAAAGGATGGAGATAGGCTTTACCTTGAAGCTGTTGTGAGAAATCTGTGTCAAGAAGCTGTGTATATTTATATTAGTGTCAGGAGTCAATTTAAAAAAAAAAAAGTGGTGCTAATATATTGATAAACATGGATCAGTTTTACCTGTCTGAAACTATCCGGTTTTTTTTTTTTTTAATACAAATTAAAGAATCATTTGAGTGTGATTCTAGTTTTTCCACTGAAGTAGAACTCTAGTTAGAAATATGAGTCATAAATTTAAGGAATGGGTCCTTCCTACTTCTTGCTCACTCCAGAACTGCCCATGTAGGTGATTTTCCTACCACAGGTGTTTCAGAGGAGGAATCAGGTATAGAAAACTACTGGGAAGAAACCTGATTCTTCTCTTGGCTTGTATATTTTAAACACAAAGCAGACAATGTGTTCAGTAATTCAATTAGTTGTACGCCAGTGTTTAGAAGAGACTGAGAAGAATACAGTAACACCTACTGAGTTATATAGGGAAATTCTAGAATAGCTATTGTTTCTCAGGATTTAAATACTTAATTCTCCTAGAAGATTAGGCTATATTGTGACAGGTGAAATATGGTACAAGCACCCTTTAATGAGTACTGAGGAAAATAGATTAGACTTCCTTTCCATCTGACTTAGATTAATGTTCATGATTTAGGTTCATTTACATGCATCTTTTTTTATTCTAATGTACCATATGCCTTAATCCTGCTGCATCGTTTGTTACAATTTTTTTAATGTATTTTAAATTTTCAATCAAAGAAATGAAAGCTTGACTGCATTGACAGGCTATGTCATGAGAAACTTCACACATACTTTTTTTGGGGGTGGGGGGAGGGTTGTTTGTTTTTTATGTTGTTTTATTTATTTATTTTAAGTTTTTTAATTTTATACTGCACTTTATTGAATCATAATCTGTGAACTTGTAATATATTTAAACATAATGACTTGATATATGATACATTGTGAAATGATTCCCCCAGTCAAGTTAATTAACATATTCATCAACTCACATAGTTTCCTGGGGGAGGTGTGTGTGTATGTGTAAGAATGCTTAAAATCCATTCTCTTAGCAAATTTCAAGTATAGTTACTTACATTAGATCCTCAAAATGTATCCATCTTTTAACAACATCTGTAGCCTTTGACCAATCTCTCCTTATCCCCACAACTTTAGCCCCTGTCAATCATCATTGTACTGTTTCTATGTGTTCGATGTGGTTTTGTTTTGTTGCGTTGTGTTTAGATTCTATATATGATACAGACATACTTTTTGAAGGTCTTTTTCATAGTTTCTTGAATGAGTGACGTAGATATTATTTTCCTTGTTTATCTACATATTACCTCTTGTGAACAATGTTTTATTTCTTTGAAGAGTAGTTGTAATGCTGAAGGGCTGAGAGAAAGGATAAATTAATTTTGTTCCTTCATTTTATCCTTGCTGCTGCTACTGCTAAGTCACTTCAGTCATGTCCGACTCTGTGTGACCCCAGAGACGGCAGCCCACCAGGCTCCCCCGTCCCTGGGATTCTCCAGGCAAGAACACTGGAGTGGGTTGCCATTTCCTTCTCCAATGCATGAAAGTGAGAAGTCAAAGTGAAGTCGCTCAGTTGTGTCCGACTCTTAGCGACCCCATGGACTGCAGCCTACCAGGCTCCTTCCAGGCAAGAGTACTGGAGTGGGGTGCCATTGCCCTCTCCATCATTTTATCCTTACAACGCCATTTTTCTTTTTAGAAGTGAAGAAATTTTGGGATGGGGTCTTGGGGCAGTGCCTAAAAGACATGGAGCAGGAGTAATTAAGATATCTGTAGCAATCATAGCTTCTAAGGAGCTTCAGCTCCCCCGTGGAACCGTTGGATTCTAAAGGGTGAATAATTAAGATGGGGAAAAAAGGTTTTGTTGCTTCAGTAGATAGCCTATAGATTAACTCTGTTGTCAAAAGATTTTGGCAGCTCTTTTACTCGTACTAAGATGACTATCATAGTTTAAAAACAAGCTGCTAACCCATATGGACTGCAAATTCCAGCCTGTTTTACCCCCATTCCACTCCAATGTCTGCAGTAACTGTAGCAAACAGAGCCTTCTTCTGAGGTTTAAGTATGGAGGAATAGGAAGGCTTGTGAGTTTTCCTGTTTGAGCTCACTGAGACCCATTCCCCACAGTAGTCAAAACCAATGTCTATGCCTCTAGTAATAAAGCAAAAGAAAGTCTCCATTGAAGGATATAATTTAGAGAACACTGGTCAAGAGAACCAGGAGACCTGGGATGCAGACTCTGTTCATGGTGAGTCAGCAGGGGTGGAGCCAGGTTCTCAGTGGGCGTGTCCATGGATGTGTCCTACGGCTCAGCTCTGCCCATCTCTTCCTTACTGCTCCCAGGAGCTGAGAAGGGGCATTCCTGGCCGGCAGAGTCCTAGTTGTGAACTCCCAGCAACATCCATCTTCTCCATGCTTCTTAGATGAATACACTGATTTTATGACAAACAGAACTCCTGCAACTCACCAATCACCCACTTCACGGCCACATCCACACTCTCAAAAATGTACCCCCAAGGCCACGTGATCTCACAAAGTCAATCCTCCCTTTAAAATTCTACCAGAAGTATCCTTTTCATTGTTTTCACCACTGTAAATCTCACACCTATCTTTATTTAAATCAAAGAAAAGACAAATAAGCCTCCAGAATATAAAGTTTCTGTCTGCAGCCAAACCCTGGAATGCTGGAATTTGAGCTGTTCTCAAGCATTATTTAGTTGTTTGACCTAATGATAACTTCTGTGCAGTCCACCATATTATTAGAATAAAATGGAGTAAGTTTACTTTGTAAATTTTCTAAGTGGATAGGATTTAGAGAAAAACAGAAGACAACATTAAAAGAAACACTTGGAAAAGGAAAGCTAAATGTTTCATTTATATATTTAGTTGTGACTCATTGGAAAAGACTCTGATGCTGGGAGGGATTGGGGGCAGGAGGAGAAGGGGACGACAGATGATGAGATGGCTGGATGGCATCACTGACTCGATGGACAGGAGTCTGGGTGAACTCCGGGAGTTGGTGATGGACAGGGAAGCCTGGCGTGCTGCAGTTCATGGAGTCGCAAAGAGTCAGACACGACTGAGCGACTGATCTGATCTGTAAAAATAATTTTTAAATGTTCTAAGAAGCATAAGGGCTCCCCTGGTGGCTCAGAGGGTAAAGAATCCATCTGCAGTGTGGAAGACCTGGGTTCAATCCAGGTTCAATCCTGGGTTCAAGGTTGGGGATATCTGCTAGAGAAGAGCATGGCAACCCATTTCAATATTCTTGCCTGGAGAATCCCCATGGACAGAGGAACCTGGTGGGCTACAATCCTGGGGTCACAAAGAGTCAGACACAACTGAGTGAAGAAGCACACAAGAAGCATAAAACATTATTAATACAAAACGCCTTTGCAGCATGGCAAAGCAGAGGATCACAGCTTGAGAGTCGTTTGTACTTTGAGATTGCTTTTCTCCAGCCCTTGTGGGTGTTCTAAGATCACCAACCTGGGACATCTTCAGTGTCAAAAAACTAATATTATTTCTCACTCCTTTGCTTGACCCAGGCCTTTGGAAAGATAACTTGAAATTACTTTCATTATGGTGTATTAATTTTTTAAAGGCTATGGTAGTTAACTTTTAAATGAAATGTTATTCCTTATAGATTAAAAATGGAATACCTCAGTTTTCTGAAAGCCCTATTTGAATCTTTAAATATAAATACAATTCCCTTTTTAAGTATATCCATGCCTCCCATCAATCGTTTGCCACCAAAAATTATTTTCTAAAGCAGAAGCACAACATATATTTCAACCCCCATGAAACAGCATTGCAAAATTTGGTAACATCTGCATATTTTCTTTACTGATTGCAGTGTTAGTCTGAAGTTAATTATATGAAACTGACTTTTTTTTCCTCAGCACAACTTTTATAAATCACATTTAGTTTAATTGGTACTTTGAATAATAAATTGTTTTTCTGCTGGGGCATATTGTTTGATATTGCTAATGAAATGATTTTAATGTTCAGCTTAGCTGTTTGGAGGACTCTTATTTTGTCTTATATTTTTAAATGTAATTCTCTATTGTAGCATACTAATTAACTTGATAACTACTTTCCTTTAAAAAAAAAAGTGTTCAGTATAAAATTATATAAAAGCACTGCTATAAGTGGCCAGGAGATAATGTTTTCATAATTCAGCTTTATGTGGATCCTTCAACTACAGCACATTTTTGTGCTAGTGTTATTTAATAATATTTTGTATTCATCATTCTTGAGTGTCAATTACCACACACTTAGTGGCCCATCAATAAGTATCATTTGCCTTTATTCATCATAATGCCAGTATTATCTTTAAATTGTGTATATAGATGTTTGATGGGTCTAGACATCCATCAGTGTTAAGTGGAGTGGCAAGATAACAGAAAGCCTATATCTCTTAAATACCTGAAACTGGTATCATTTATATTCATTCATTTCAACAAATATTTATTAAATCTTATTCATGTGTGATCAGTATCCTTGCTATCATCTTTGTGGGCAAAGGTAGAAAAAATAATTGAAAGACTTAGTTCTTATCCTGATAAATATCATCACAGTCAGGGCTCAAGACTCCATGAACAGTTTTCTCCCAGTTATATATTGTGTGGCAAATTATTCTCTGTGTTGTGTGGTATAGATAGTTAAAAACTGTAAGAGATTAGAGGAAGGAAACTTCAGTGTAAGTTAGAATCATGGCTGGGGACCTAGGGATGGAGGTGGGACCTGAATTGAACATCGAAAGATTGGTTAATATTTGGAAGTGTGGATGAGAGGAGATTTTGTGTGTTAGTAATAGCATAAACAAAGACGCAGAAGCAAGAATCTTTGGAGTGTTCAGAGGACAGTGAGTCTTCCTGGGCCAGCTCAGAGTTCATGTTGGGGAACTCTGGGAGTTCATGTTGGTTGTATGACATGAGGTCATAGAGGGCCAATCTTATAAAATAATAGTGAACTGCTGAAGATTTCTAAATGAAGATACAAGCAGTTCCTCATAAGAGCTCACATGAGGGTCAGAGAATAGACAGGAAATCAAGGTCTAAGAACTACATGAGCACAAATGAATAAGGCCAAGCAATGGGGCAGCCAACAGGAAGCCCTTAGGGGGTAAGAAAGTCTTGAAACTTTCTGACAAGAAAGTTATCAAAGTCTTGAAACATGTCTGCCCTGGCAGGAACCCCTGTAGTCTTCCTTTGGGAACAGAAATTAATTCCAGGGTCCTAAGTAGGTATGAATGGATCTTCAAAGGGAAATATTAATATGAATCAGTGAACCCAAATGGAGATCTGGATCAAAGTGGAGTTTTAGAAAAATGAACTTGTCGCTGTTATAGAGAATGATTAATATAGGGTGAATCCAGGTTTAGATGGACAGTTGATAAATAAGGAGTAAACTTATAGGAACTTAAGCAACAATTGTAATTGTGGACATTGAGAGAAGTGATACATATGAAAAATAAGTCTAGGTAGAAAATGTATCAGTGAAAGGTGGCTCTGAGATTTCAAACCTGGGTGAAGAGGCAATAGTAATACCATGGACAGAGGTACAAGCCTTAGGGAAGAAAGCTTTCCATGAAGACCTTTTCCAAATCCAGTAAGCTTGGCTAGGAAGAACATTCACAGACATGGCCAGTGGCCAACATACAGAATAATCAAGACCTCCACTCTCATATCATGGAGATCTTTGAGTGAGGTTTATTTTCTCTTTGGCTTTTGACCATATCAGAGTTTTTGAGTAACTCTTGAAAGGTGTGTTTACTTAGGGCTTATTGTTTAAATACTGGTAGAAATATGCTGAAACTTTAGCAGGTAAAACACCTGGGCATATGGAACTGGAAATCAGTATTTCAGTATGCAAGTAGATTACCTCTAGGTAACGCATTTTGTGAAATGTTTTTGCTAACCAGAACTTTCTTTTTGTTAATTGGGTATTATTGTCCCATGAGGTCACATCACTAAGACAGAGAAAATGCATGATAACAGTTACTTGGTCAGAATAGGGTAAAGTAACAATGTTCAGTTTTAAAAAAATAGTCAAAAGAGGGACTTCCCTGATGGGTCAGTGGTGAAGAGTCTTGCCCTTGCCTGGCAGTGCTAGAGACATGGGTTCAATCCCTGGTCTGGGAAGATCCCACATGCTGTGGAGCAGCTAAGCTCCTGAGCCACAGCTACTGAACCTGTGCTCTAGATCCCACGCACCACAACTACTGAAGCCCACACACCCTGGAGCCCGTGCTCCACAACTAGAGAAGCTACCAAATGAGAAGTCCATGCATCACAATGAAGAATAGCCCCTGCTCACCACAATTAGAGACAGTCTGAGCATAGCAACAAAGACCCAGCACGGCCAAAAAAATTTTTTTTAATTTCAGAAAGTCAAAGGAGATGTTTAACAAAAAGAACTAATTATTTAACATTTGCTTTTATTTATTTATCTGACATCATCCCTATCAGAAACTGTTAAGTGCTTTCTGTCCATTATTTGATTTCATTAGCAAATAGCCTGGAGAAGGCAATGGCACCCCACTCCAGTACTCTTGCCTGGAAAATCCATGGACAGAGGAGCCTGGTAGGCTACAGTCCATGGGGTCCCGAAGAGTCGGACAGGACTGAGCGACTTAACTTTCACTTTTCACTTTCATGCATTGGAGAAGGAAATGGCAACCCATTCCAGTGTTCTTGCCTGGAGAATCCCAGGGACGGGGAAGCCTGGTGGGCTGCCGTCCGTTGGGTCACACAGAGTCGGTCACAACTGAAGCGACTTAGCAGCAGCAGCAGCAGCAAATAGCCCCATGAAATATGTACTTTTATTATCCTCATTTTCCAGGGAAGGAAACTGTGACCAGAGGGTTAACTCGAGTCAGATAATGCAAAGTTAATTGGGGAGCCAGCCAGAATTCCCCATCAGGTCTAGCATGATTCTGAAGCCCTATCCTTAACTGCCACACTATATTGTCTCTTCTGGCTTGAGCAAGCGAACAAGGTGATGGGGAATTTCACTAAAACTTTGGCATATACTCACCAAAGATTAGATGTCTGTCAGGTGTGAAAACCATGAAGGTTCACTGATAAAATATGCCACTGCATGTTTAGCAACCAATTTTCTCACAGTTCGGGCAATGGAGGTCTTTGAACCAGACTCAGTGCATTAAGAACTTAAATATCTCGAAGCTGCATGTAAATACATTATAAGCCTTTTGCTACCTTGATGACTTTATTGTGATTCAGAGGCTCTGTGAACAGCTTAAACTTACGTTCGGGATGTAGAAAATTATTTTGCACATTTTAGGAAATAGCTATTGATTCTCAAAAAAAAAAAAATCTGAGATATCAAACACTGTTTAAAAAATGTTTAATTGAAAAAATAAAATATACCTATGAAAAATCCTCTATACACTGAATAAAAATTAAAAATAAACATGGCCTATGTATTCATATGTGAATGACATTTTTGTATGCATCTATTTCTGTGTGTTTCTATCATAGACACAAAATGCCTGCTAAAGTGCTTAAATTTTACTTCTTCCTTCACCTATAAAACTAACAGCGAATTGTGTGTTTTCTGTTCTTCTCACAGCTGAATTTTTATTCCTCCTGTGGGGTGTTTATCTCTGCTATGCAGTGCGGACGGTCCCTTCAGCATTTCATGAGCCGCGCTATATGGCCGTTGCAGTTCATAATGAGCTCATTATCTCTGCTATATTCCATACAATTAGGCAAGTGATCTGTAGAGTTGCAAAATAACTGTTTTATTTTTCTGATGTGTTGCAGTTTAATTTAAACAGCAAAACTGGGTAAGATACATAATGGAAAGATTTAGGAAGGATAGTGTTTTGTACATTGACTAATTTCTTTGTCACAGAAATGACAAATGAATAGTTTTTTTTTTAACTCTGCTGCTCTTAGTTCCTTCTGATGAGCTGTTTATTGCCTTCATTCATTTGAAAGGGAACTCACTGTTATTGTATTATGTTAAACCACTTCTGGGGTTGTCATTGGGTATTGTTTATTGTATGTCATACTTTTTGTTCTGGAGCCATGAAGCAATGCATACATACATTATAAAATAGATACAGATAAATCATCTATGATTTCACTCGTGTTTATTATGTTAGTTTATACTTTCAAAATCCTAACACTCAGATAACTTACGTATGTGAAATAGGTTGAATTCAAAAGCAAAATCCATTCCAAGTTGATGGTTGGATTTTTGTGTGCAGTTGGATTTTTTTCATCCTCACACTCTTTCTATGGTAAGAATATATGGCCTAGCCCTCCGTTTCTTGTTATTCCATATGGTTCCATAGCCAAAGAGTACAAAGAAGAAAGAAAATGGCTTATGAAAAATGAAGAAAAATGAAAGATGCATGACTTATCTTTTGAGAATTTTCACCTGATTCATAATTGAAAATAAATCTCAGCAAGAAAATAAAAGGAATCCATTAGTTTGAAAAACAACAAAGAGATGCCATTCAATTACTTGATATACATTAAAAGTTAAGACACACTTTAAGTAATTAGAAATTTTGAGTATTAGTCTTGGCCCTCAGTGGAAAGATAGAGATTAATGAAAGGATGAAAAAGTGATGATCTGTGGAAGTTTTACAGGTTGTTTATCATCTCTCACTGTAGTCAGTAATCATAAAATGATGTCTTGCATTCAGTTGATATCTGAATGCACAGCCACACTTCAGAAAACACTGTTTTAACAGAGCTAAAGTGACAGGAAACATGTTAAATACTTGTTAAAAATAACTTTCCTATTTTGCTTAGACCTTTCCTACAGAGTCGCAAACAGCCCACCAGTTCGACCAGAAGAATCATAAAAACCATGAGCTTATATGTAGACACAAGCTCTATTCAAGGATAAGAAGCAATAACAATTGAAATCAGCTGGATCTGTCTTGGCAAATTTTTCCTGGAGTGAAATAATATTAAATAAGGCATCCAACATCAGCAAAAATATTTTATATCAATAGGATATATATGTTCCTCTTATCTGCTTAAAATATGAAATTATGTATACATATATGTATGTATTTGTACATGCATATATATAAATTAAAAACTATTACTACAGATTATGTACAGATTTGCTATCTTTCTTACCAAACTATCAGACTGAACAAAAAGAATCTAAAATAACCTAAAAGGGTTAAGTCTAGAAGGATGAATAATGAGAAAGCATTTTGCTCAGTCAGTTCTAATTCTTTACTTATTTTTAGTACTGAGCATAAATCTAACTTTTGGGAAAGTGCAAAACTTTTTAAAAGTCTGCCTTTATTCTTAACCTCAATTTTCAAATATTTCTATGCACCTGACTTTTAGACCTGTTTAGTTGAAATACTATTTTTTAAAATGAATCTTTAATACTACTGCAAAATCCAGTTGTTCTTAAGATATTTCTAATCAGAAGTACAACCTAAAAAAAAGTCTGTCAGTAATTAAAAGCGGATTAAGGACAACTGATGTTAGTATATTTCAAAATTATTTTTTGGAAGAGTCACTGGTTTAATTCAAAACATACGTACCCATTCTTTTCTCTAGGTATTGTCAGGCTAGTTTCAACTTCTGTTGGCATTTGAGATAGGAATTCCCTGTACATAGGATGCTTTTAGACTGTAAATCCATCTCCTCTGATGTACCTGTCTACTCCAGGACTGGCTATGGCCCCAGAAGATTGGCATTGTATTATTTTCAGGGGTACATTTTATATTGCTTCAGTGCTTCAATACTCTTGTCTCAAAGACTGTAACTTTTTATTGAGTAAGATAATCCTATATTAGCTCTTAAAAAGAAATCTTACCTGACCTGGCACAGATGGGATTCCAAAGTATTCCATTCCTGAACACAGTGAATATTCAGTCATGTTCAAAGCAGGTATGAAGCTACCCTTCTCACAAAGGAATTCAGAAAGACGTTAATCCAGAGACTCTCTTTTAGTTGTCTGTGAAGGACCACAGTTGTTTTGCACTTCTGTCTAAGTCTGTGTTGCTTATGTCTCCAGACACAGGGAAAAGACTCTGTCTGCATTTTGATAACCCCTGAGCTTCCGTTTGACCTTGACTTTGGAGGAGTAGGGAGATGGGGGTAAAAATGAGGAAGAAATAGCCTTGATGGAAATTTTATCTTAGATGTTAATAATATGTATTTAGGAAATTTGTCTTGAATATGGTATAATGCAGAAATAAGATTAGTCTCCTCTATTTTTAGATTCATACATGTTTATTTCAGGCTTCCCAGGTTGTGCTAGTGGTAAAGAAAGTAGTGTGTTAGTCCTTCAGTCCTGTCCAACTCTCTGTGACCACATGCACTGTAGCCCGCCAGGCTCCTCTCTGCATAGGATTTCCCAGGCAAGAATACGGGTGGATTGGCATTTTCTTCTCCAGGGGGTCTTCTGATCCCAGGGTAAAGAACCTGCCTGCAATGCAGGAGACCCGAGTTCAGTCCCTGGGTCAGGAAGATCCCCTGGAATAGGAAGTGGCAACCCATTCTTGTATTCTTGTCTGGAGAATCTCATGGACAGAGGACAGAGGAGCCTGGCAGGCTACAGTCCATAACACTGCAAAGAGTCAGACATGGCTGAAGTGACTTAGCACACATGCACACATGTTTATTTCACGATTAAGCATTCTCTTAGGATTTAGCTTTTCAAATTTGATGATGTATATCATTGAAACAAAATGCTAATTCTCTAATTCCAAAATCTCATAGTTAGCTTTCATGAATAAACAATAGATGGGAAACATTAAAAGAATATGAGTGCAAAATGACCTTAATAAAAGCAATACCTGGTTTTTGCATAAAGATGAATCCTTAAAACATGAGTTTTAGTTTGTACATGTACCTACTGATTTGTCAAAATATTCCAAAATTGCAAGGACAGATATCAATAATGAATTTTTCCTACACCTTACTTGCAGGGCTGTCCTGGAAAAGAGCATTATAAATTCCTCTATAAGATTTTAAATATGACATTTTAAAATATTTTAAAATAATTTGATGCTCTATAAAAACTAAAATTTGTATTTTAAAAGATGTGCTTTATACATCCACTATATTTCAGTGTTTAAAAATAGTTTAAAAATGATGTACTTTAATACCTGTTAGTACATTCATTTTTCCCATTACATTGTTTACCGTATCAGTCTCTGGGATCATTCACCAAGACACATATTTACTCATTTTTTCCTTAGTTCTGATTAATGTTTTTAAATGAAAACTGTTATGATCAAGAGTTATTTGACTGTGCCTTATAATCTAAATTTCCCTGAAACAATAAATTTTTACCCTACTCTTCTTTTGAAGAATTCACATGTGTTCACTGCTTATGCTTTGCACATTCAACTTACCTACAAAATAATCAAGAAAATGTTTAGCACATTATATAAGTATATGCTATCTTTCTTACTATTGATAATTTAAGGAAATAAAGAGTTTATGTCTTATGCATCTAGTTAGGGTTCCTTAGACCCTTATTCTTCTGTGATGAAAATACTGGGTTGACCAAAAAGTTCATTTGCATTTTAGTTTTTCCATAAGATCTTACAGAAAAACCTGAAGGAACTTTTTGGCCAATACAATATATGTTGTAGAAATAGCAGTATGATTTCTTACTTCCTTGCATTTACTGATACATTGAGGAAAAGCAAGTATCCTAGTGTTTTAAGTAGAAATCTTGTTGGGTTGCTAATATGGTGAATTCTCATTTCAGATTTGTTCTTGCCTCAAGACTTCAGTCTGATTGGATGTTGATGCTGTATTTTGCACATACTCATTTGACTGTGACAGTCACCATTGGGTTGCTTTTGATTCCAAAGGTATTTCTCCAACATTCCTTTTCTCTTGCAAGACAGTTATTTTAAATGAGAATGAAATTGGTTCTTCTTTGAAAAATATCTGGCAATATAGGCAAAGGGTGGTGTAAAGATTTGTGTAACATGCTACAGTATTTTTAAAACTCGGGAAACTATTAATAGGCATCTATTTTCTTTGGAGATTCATTAAACATCTCACATAATATTTAACTACCTTAGTCTGTACAAAACCGTCATCATCCAATTCAGTCCTTTTCCAAACATTCTGCTGTCGATTTATGTTTTAATTATTAGGGTTCAAGGTGGCCTTTCATTGTACCTGTAACCTCAAGATCATTTTTAAACAGAATTATCTTTTTCTACGAAACTCTTACTTGGATTCATATTCAAGAAAGTTGTGTTTTAATCATTCAGAGAATTTTTATGTAAATAGAAATAATTATAACATTGTATAAAAAGGATCTTCTTTAACACTGAGAGATTCTGACAAAGACTTTCTAGGCAGCATTCTGAAGTGGAAGAAGGTGGGCCAGGATTCAGAATACAGGGATTCTGAACTCATGCCCACCCCAAGCTGACTCTGTAACATAGCGTCAGCCAAGACTTTTCATCTCTCTGAGTTTCAGTTTCCTCATCTATGACATGATAGCAATAAGTCTGCTTGGAATAAAAATGATATCAGAGCTTGGAGTAAAACATACATATTATCATCATTTTCCTTCTTTACATGTAGAAAAACAAAATATTACAATATTATATAGCTTTATCAGTGTCCTGTAATATCAGTTCAGTTCAGTTCAGTGGCTCAGTCGTGTCCGACTCTTTGCAACCCCATGGACTGCAGCACGCCAGGCCTCCCTGTCCATCACCAACTCCCGGAGTTTATGCAAACTCCTGTCTGTTGAATCGGTGGTGCCTTCCAGCCATCTCATCCTCTGTTGTCCCCTTCTCCTCCTGCCCCCAATCCCTCCCAACATCAGGGTCTTTTCCAGTGAGTCAGCTCTTCACCTGAGGTGGCCAAAGTATTGAGGTTTCAGCTTTAACATCATTCCTTCCAAAGAACACCCAGGGCTGATCTCATTTAGAATGGACTGGTTGGATCTCCTTGTAGTCCAAGGGACTCTCAAGAGTGTTCTCTAGCACCACAGTTCAAAAGCATCAATTCTTCGGCACTCAGCTTTCTTCACAGTCCAACTCTCACATCCATACATGACCACAAGAAAAACCATAGCCTTGACTAGACGGACCTTTGTTGGCAAAGTAATGTCTCTGCTTTTGAATATGCTCTCTAGGTTGGTCATAATTTTCCTTCCAAGGAGTAAGCGTCTTTTAATTTCATGGCTGCAATCACCATCTGCAGTGATCTGTTTCCACTGTTTCCTCATTTATTTCCCATGAAGTGATGGGACCAGATGCCATGATCTTTGTTTTCTGAGTGTTGAGCTTTAAGCCAACTTTTTCACTCTCCTCTTTTACTTTCATCAAGAGGCTTTTGAGTTCCTCTTCACTTTCTGCCATAAGGGTGGTGTCATCTGCATATCTGAGGTTATTGACACTTCTCCCGGCAATCTTGATTCCAGCTTGTGCTTCTTCCATTCCAGCATTTCTCATGATGTACTCTGCATAGAAGTTAAATAAGCAGGGTGACAATATACAGCCTTGACGTACTCCTTTTCCTCTTTGGAACCAGTCTGTTGTTCCATGTCCAGTTCTGACTGTTGCTTCCTGACCTGCATACAGGTTTCTCAAGAGGCCGGTCAGGTGGTCTGGTATTCCCATCTCTTTCAGAATTTTCCACAGTTTATTGTGATCCACACAGTCAAAGGCTTTGGCATAGTCAAGAAAGCAGAAATAGATGTTTTTCTGGAACTCTCTTGCTTTTTCGATGGTCCAGCAGATGTTGGCAATTTGATCTCTGGTTCCTCTGCCTTTTCTAAAACCAGCTTGAACATCAGGAAGTTCATGGTTCACATATTGCTAAAGCCTGGCTTGGAGAATTTTGAGCATTACTTTACTAGCATGTGAGATGAGTGCAATTGTGCGGTAGTTTGAGCATTCTTTGGCATTGCCTTTCTTTGGGATTGGAATGAAAACTGACCTTTTCCAGTCCTGTGGGCACTGCTGAGTTTTCCAAATGTGCTGGCATATTGAGTGCGGCACTTTCACAGCATCATCTTCCAGGATTTGAAATAGCTCAACTGGAATTCCATCACCTCCACTAGCTTTGTTCATAGTGATGCTTCCTAAGGCCCACTTGACTTCACATTCCAGAATGTCTGGCTCTAGGTGAGTGATCACACCATCGTGGTTATCTGGGTCATGAAGATCTTTTTTGTACAGTTCTTCTGTGTATTCTTGCCACCTCTTCTTAATATCTTCTGCTTCTGTTAGGTACATACAATTTCTGTCCTTTATCGAGCCCATCTTTGCATGAAATATTCCCTTGGTATCTGTAATTTTCTTGAAGAGATCTCTAGTCTTTCCCATTCTATTGTTTCCCTCTATTTCTTTGCATTGATCGCTGAGGAAGGCTTTCTTATGTCTCCTTGCTATTCTTTGGAACTCTGCATTCAGATGCTTATGTCTTTCCTTTTCTCCTTTGCTTTTCGCTTCTCCTCTTTTCACAGCTATTGGTAAGGCCTCTTCAGACAGCCATTTTGCTTTTTGCATTTCTTTTCCATGGGGATGGTCTTGATCCCTGTCTCCTGTACAATGTCATGAACTTTCATCCACAGTTCATCAGGCACTCTGTCTTATCAGATCTAGTCCCTTAAATCTATTTCTCACTTCCACTGTATAACCATAAGGGATTTGATTTAGGTCATACCTGAATGGTCTAGTGGTTTTCCCTACTTTCTTCTATTAGGAGTTCATGATCTGAGCCACAGTCAGCTCCTGGTCTTGTTTTTGACATTAGCCAAAATCAGAATTGTGATTTCTTTCTCTACCTCAGCTCTCACAATTAACCAAAACACTGAAATTCAACCTGATTGAAAAGGTCAAACAATTTTAAACAGAGAGGCATGCCCAATTTCTTCCTTACTTGAATGACACCAAATAGTCATAATTTTTGTGGATTAGTCTGTTAACTTCAGCTTATCTTAACCATTTTTATACTTTGTATAATATGATTATATTTTTATTAGATGAATGTATACTCAGACTATTTATTGATTGATTCAATAAATTTTTGTTGAGCTCCAGAAAGAATTGAAAGAACATGTTCATATAGAAATTTGTTTATGCTGTCTCTTACCTTGATTGTAGTGAGGCATCATGGGTGTTTGCATATGTCCAGACTCATCAAATTGTAGACATTTAATATGTGCAGTTCTCTGCATATGAATTATATCTCAATAAAGCTGGTTTAAATTTTTTTCTTTAATTTTTACATGAATGTTCATAGCAGCATTATCCACAGTAGCCCAAAAGTGGAAAGAACCCAAATGTCCATCAACTGATAATGTGCAAACAAAATGTCAAATACTCACACAATGAAATATTATTTATCAGTTAAAAGAAATAAAGCACTGATACATGCTACAATTTGTACAAACCTTTAAAACATTATGCCAAGTGAAGGAAGCCAGATAAAAGAGGCCACATGTTATATGATTCCATTTATGTGAAATGAAATATACAGCTCTAAAGAGACAGAAAGTAGATGAGTAGTGCCATGGGCTGGAAAAAAGAGGGGCTTGGAGTGACTGCTTAATTGGTTTAAAAAGATTTCTTTTGGGGGTGATGAAAACATTCTGGAATTAGATGGTGGTGATGATTGTACAACCTCAAGAATATACTAAAAAATACAGGTTTGTATAGTTTAAAATTGAGAATGTTATGATATATGAGTTATATCTCAATAAATAAGTAATTTAAAACAGTATTGAGGAGCTTTGTTCAATATCCTAGAATAAGAGTAATGAACAGACCTAAGTCTGTGCTCTCATGGTACTTGTATTCTGGAGGAGGAGAGAAGGAAATGGAAAAGACATACAAAATAAATGTTTAAAATAGTATTTTAGATAGAGATACACGTTAAGGAAAAATCAGAAAGCAGGAAATGGACAGTACCTGACAAATTACTGTTTTTTAAGCTCATGATAATCTCTACTAAGACTTTGCTTGAGAAAAGTAATTCCACTCTTATAAGTAATCTCCAGCTGGTTTAACTAATAGCGTGTGAGATTTTGGAGGGCTGGGGTCTATTTTCTTCATCTTTGTGGCCTCAAGTTTATGGCACATGTGGTTCCCACAAACATACATAGAAGAATGAGTGGAAAAGTTCATCAGTTTCTGTGGTTTCTCAGCCAGTCCCACATACAAAATAGTCATTATTACTTAAAGAATTGCCATTTTACCTATTATCTCCAATTTATGTTCACCTGCCTAGCTGAATATTTGAACAACAGCTGACATTAAAACATCTCTGTGTTTCTGTGTCAAAGGGTGGTCTATCCATTTTTTTAAAGGAATATTTCACCTGATGGCCAGCTGAGAAAAAAGAACCCATGTCCAATTTTCACAGGACAGTCACTTGGTTTATTCATTGTGTAAAGTGTGGCTGGATGCTTTAGATTCTCTCTGTTTCCATCATTTACCCGATTCCCTCTTTCTTACTTCTGCACTTGAAGAAGAATAGAGACAGCAAGACTACATGAAACTGAAAAATGTCCAAAGACTCCATGAAGATAGTTAGAATATACCAAAAGGTGATGAAGGAGGAACTTGAGAATACTGATGAGCTAGAGGGGAAAAAAAATCTGTTATTTCAGTGATTCTTTGCACTTTTAAACTTAGATACCATCCAGCCCAAGCCGGGTAAGCTAAAAGGATCACCATGCTCACCAGAGGTTCCATGGCCCACTTAAGACCTCACTGACAACACAGTCAGGGCTGGAATCCAGAGCCCCTGTCCCCTCAGTTTTGAAAGTAGTTTGTTTGAAACTCTGTGTGATGGACTGAAAGTCACTGTCCTGTGATCATTCCAGTCTCCGCCCATAGATGAAATACAGCCCCCTCTGTGTGAAGTGAGATGACACCAGATAGACCCCACTGCTGGAAAAAAAATATTTCCGCTCAGTCACCAGTAGGTCCAGATCACTGCTTTGAGAGTACAGTGAACTCAGAGTACCCTCAGAGAACCTTTCTTTGGGTTCTTCTGCTTATTTTCATTTTTAAAATGCAAATACCATTGAAGAGAAATAATGTGAGTTAACCCTGGGAACCTGAAAAAAATACAAGAACAAAAATAGAAGTCAAAGAGTGAACCAAGTATTATTAATACCTCATTCTAAGAACTCTATTGTGTAACAAGGACAACAGAACAAAATATGGCAGCAAATCTTTTGTAAAGAGTTCAGTGAATGAATTCATCTTAGCTGAGGAAATGAGGTAACATTAGAACTTTTAGAAAAATTATTATGCCATGTCCTCCAGTGGATTAATGTCTACAGCTCATATTGAATCTCTGTTGCAGTTTTCACATTCAAGCAATAACCCACGAGATGACATTGCAACAGAAGCATATGAAGATGAGCTAGACATGGGCCGATCTGGATCCTACCTGAACAGCAGTATCAATTCAGCCTGGAGTGAGCACAGCTTGGATCCAGAAGACATTCGGGTAACACCAGCATTTCCACTTTTCTATTTTAGATTAGGCCCATTTGTACATCATACGTGTGTGGGCAGGTGTTCATGTGTTCTTTGTGTTATAGAACTTGTGTGATTATGTAAGGACTGAAGGCATCACATGCAGAGTTTATCCAATTCTGAAACATAGAATCACAGTATAAGTTAGACCACACAGGCCAGTCTTGATCATCTTAACTGACTTAAGCTGCCATGATGATAAACTGGTTATATGTCCCATGATAATGGTTTATGAGATCTTGCTGATGGGAAGGTAAATAGACCTGTGAGCAGAGACTGTGGATTATTTAAAATAATCTGTGACAATATGTCAGCATTTTGAGGAAGAAGATGCTTTTAGTATCTGATGGTCAGTTGTACAGTAAAAACCTAATCTAACATTAGATGTAATTTTATCAAAAATAAAATTTTTGATGCTTCCAGTTTTATCAGTAGATAATAGGCTGTGTTTTGTCATGGTCCAGGCTCAGCATGGTCCATGCAGTTCACAAGTTCAAAATGCCCATTCCATGAAGCAAGTGCAGAATGCATGAGTTCAGGTCCTAAAGTTCAGACACTCTGTGAAACAAGATACAGAAGAGTCAGGAGAAAGTTGAGGAGCAGAAATGTTAGGAAGAGCTCCTTGTACGGACTTCACATTACACTAGGGGTTATTAGCTGGCTGAAATGCTACATCCCCCATCACTTTGAATCTGCTCTTATTCTGGCAGGATGAGCTGAAGAAACTCTACGCCCAGTTGGAAATCTATAAGAGGAAGAAGATGATCACAAATAATCCCCACCTTCAGAAAAAGCGGTGCTCCAAGAAGGGCTTAGGCCGTTCCATCATGAGGCGAATCACCGAGATCCCAGAGACGGTCAGCCGGCAGTGCTCCAAGGAGGACAAGGATGGTGGGGAGCACGGCTCGGCTAAGGGGTCCAGCGCGGGCAGGAAGAACCCCCAGGAGACTGCGGGTGGCTCTGGGAAGCCCAAGGAGGAGTCCCTGCGGAACCGGGTCTTCTCGCTCAAGAAATCGCACAGCACCTATGAGCATGTGCGGGAGCAACCAGGCGGCCCCGGCAGCCCGCCCGCCCAGAGCCGGGAGGAGGAGGAGGAGGCTACAGACAACTCTGTGCTGGGGTCTCCGGTGGGAGCGGACCGACCCCGAGCCCTGCAAGAGGACAGCCAGGCCGTGTCCACTGAGTCCGTGCCTCTAGTGTGTAAGTCGGCCAGCGCCCACAACCTCAGCTCGGAGAAGAAGCCCGGGCCCACCCGCACGTCAGTATTACAGAAGTCGCTCAGCGTCATTGCCAGTGCCAAGGAGAAAACGCTTGGACTGGCCGGGAAAACCCAGGCAGCCTGCGTGGAGGAGCGGGCCAAAGCCCAGAAATCTCTGCCCAGAGAGAGAGAGACAAATAGAAAATACTCCAATTCAGATAACGCAGAGACTCAAGACTCTGCCCCCCCAAACTCCAGTCATTCTGAGGAGCCAAGAAAACCCCAGAAATTGGGGATTATGAAGCAACAAAGGGCCAACCCCACCACTGCCAATTCAGACCTGAGCCCAGGCGCCACCCACATGAAGGACAACTTTGACATTGGGGAAGTGTGCCCCTGGGAGATCTATGACCTAGCCCCCGGGCCTGGGCCTTTGGAATCGAAAGTTCAAAAGCACGTATCGATTGCAGCTTCTGAAATGGAGAGAAACCCAACTTTTTCCTTAAAGGAGAAATCTCATCCCAAGCCTAAGGCAGCCGACCTGTGTCAGCAGTCCAATCCGAAGAGCGTAGACAAGGCCGAGGTGTGTCCCTGGGAGAGCCAAGGTCAGTCCCTCTTTGAAGAGGAGAAGTATTTGATGTCCAAGACTCAGGTTCCCCTGGGAAGAGCTCAAGGGGAGAACAGTGGCCAGCATTGTGCAACCGGTGTGTGTGCTGGGCAGTGTGAAGAACTGCCTCCCAAAGCTGTAGCATCAAAAGTAGAGAATGAAAACCTCAACCAACTAGGAGAGCAGGAGAAAAAGACATCTTCCTCTGAGCGAAACGTGCCTGACTCCCATAACTCAAGTAATAACTTTCAGCCACCTTTAATGTCACGAGCTGAGGTGTGTCCCTGGGAGTTTGAGACCCCAGATAAACCAAATGCTGAAAGAAGTGTAGCTTTCCCTGCCTCTTCTGCTTTAAGTGCAAATAAGATAGCAGGGCCTCAAAAGTAAGAGATCTGGGGTCCTTTTAAAGTGTAGCATCCCCAGAAAGAAAAGGAGAAGGAAGAAATGCTGAATTTGATATAAGATAGAAGATACAAGGATCAGAACTACCCATGGAGTATTGGTCAGTCGGGGGAAATGGGAAAGACAGGGATGGAAGAGGGTGTAGGGAGACTGGCTTCAGTGAAGAAGTTAGACTGGCCAGGAAGGTCTTTCCCCAGGGCACGCTGGGAAAATCCTTATACTTTAGCGTGTTCGGGGGAAGTAGACCTCAGTGTCTGCCCCTGATCAATACGTATCCTTGGGACTTGGAAGATCCCAAGCAAGGCAAACCAGAAGACACAGAAGAGGTACAAGATTTTCAAAGAAGAAGAAGGTATCAATGTCTATGCCCCAAATTCTAAGTAGCTGACTAAAAAGAACTTACTTTACCTATTTAACCTTGATAGCACTGCTAACTTAATGCATCCAAAAATCCCTTTTATATTAATGATGGCTCTCATTTTCTTATCAATGTCTGTTTCAGTACCTTGTTGTGTCTCATATTCAAGCATTCCAGATTGTATAATTTTTGCAAATAACTTTGATATTATGTGACACAACACATTTATGCAATCAGCCGCTACTCAATTGTTATTGCAACTTACAGAAATACCCGCTATCTATCAACTTTAGTTGATTCTTGAAGTACAGTAAGCTTTCTTTGGCTTGGGAAGCCATAATTGTCATGATAAAAAACCTTTTAGTTTGGGCTGTGATTTATATATTGTGAATTTGGATTTGACTCTATGATTTCACATCATGGTTTGTTATACTGTCTTCATCAGGGTCTTTTTTTAAATACAAGTTGAGTGAGTTGTTTTGCACTTTTCCTGTGAGGACGCAGAAGCTTTATTAATATTGGAGATCAAGTGGTCCTTCTTAGTCACACGTCTCAATAAGTTAAGGACAACTTATCTACTGTTTGTTCAAAGTCAGAGATAGATAATGCCTTCATTCCAATTAATTGTCCCTCTTAACAGTATTTCATACTTAGCAGCATTTTGTAAGGAAGGAAAAAGCTAAGAGAGAGAAAAATATACTGTGCATTATTATTACCAATGGAAAGGGAAGCCTCTAGGAATGACAAGAGAATTCCTGGACTGCAGAGCCAGGGAATTTGCCTTGAAAACAAAGAAAGAAAGGGAGCTCCCGTTAGCACTTTCAAGGGATTATATTTTTAAAGAGAGAAAATTATTATAGCATCAAGATCATAATATGGATATATTTTTATTATGCATACTAAATATATAATATTTTAAATTACCTTAAACTACTTATTCTCATAAAACTCTTATTCATTACTTCAGGCAGGGGTAGAACTTGCTGGCTTGAATCCCAAAGAAGTTTATAACCAGAGCTACTCAAAGCCTATGAGGCAGTGTAGGTTCTTCATTCTTCCAAGCCCTGGAAAACTTCCAAGTCCTGCAAATGTCCTAGGTGAGCTACCAGGCTCAACATTTCATATGTCAGGTTTATTTGCAAGGTGAAACAGCCCCCACCCTCTAAAGCGTACTTTATAAAATGCATTGCATTCCACACTGATCACGTGGCATGGAAATCCAAAGCTGCTGATTTAGCCCTACTGGTGTGATCATGCAAAGAGGTTCTATCGCAAAGCTCAGTCTCATTTTCTTTTAAGATGAATCACTTGAAAATAGAACCCTGACTTCCTTTCTCTCACACTAAACACCAAAGTACCATGGCTTGTTCGGCTAGGACATTCACAGCCTAAGTAACTGTTTTTTTCATTTTTCTGAGCAGCAAGGAGAAACATGCTAGGGGGATAGAAGATGAGAAAAGGGAATCCAAAAGTGGATGCAGGGCTGTTCTTAGGAGTACTACACTCAGTGGAAGAAGAAAACCAGAAATTCTTATTCACCATCAGAATTTTCTCAGTTGATTTGTCTTCAGGGTTAACAGGCATTTCCCCATTTTGCAAAGCTGTGCATAGATCTTCCTCACCCATTTGCTTGCTTCGTGCATTACTCAGGATGGTGGGGTAGGTTTGAAGAGATATAGAAATTCTATTTGTTCGTGCTTTCTTCATGCATTTCCTTCTCCCCTCCCTTTTCAATCAAAGCCTATCTACTGGGTGACCTTGGAATATGACTTCAAGGTACCAAGTTGTGAATTTGGTTCAGAGCATCCAGACCCACCTACTTTTTTCATTTATGTCCAAGATCTGTTAGCACTTTATTGACTTTTTCAGAAATAAGCAGTCAGGCATCAATGACTTTTCATTGCACTTCAGGATGACCCTGCTAGAGATGTGGCCTAAAGAAGACTTGCCAGGTTCTACCTTAGTACAGCCCATAGATTCTCCTCCACCAGCATCAATCAACGAGAGCACCTGGGGCATTCCCCTAGCCTTTCATTGCTATCACTTATGACCAAGAGAAGCTTAAACCTGCAACCCTTAAGGTTATTTTCCCAGACTGATAACAGTAAGCAAGTGAAGAAACTCTATGAAGTTCACAAACATTTGCTAGGTTGTCCTTCTCAGTGCATGTTCAGGCTGCATCCTGTCCTTGTTTTTAAGCCAGGGTTTATAAATAAGTAGATTTATAACAATCTTAATAGAACTGTATATTTTATGCAAGAGTTCAACGCTTTACGACTTGAATTATAACCCAGCCCATTGTAAACTTTGGTGGCCATATGGATTTGACACTTGACAGTTCTCTTGTATTTGCTTCCTAGGTTTCTGCATGCAAGTGATGACAGGTAGGACTGAAAAAACACTGCCTTTTGACTTCTAGCATTTAGCAACCCAGAGTTGTAGAGTCAATAAAGCTGTCAGTCTCTTCACTTAATCTGTGGTTCTTCTGAAACTATTATCTGAAACCTGCAGCATCTCATCATAAAATATTTGGTAAATTTATGTTGTGATGTGTTACAGCATGTAAATACTTATAACTTCTCTGCAATAAAACATATTTATATGAAAGCAATTTGGGATGATTTGTGTGTTCATCTATCAAAAGTCAAATGTATTTCACCTCACTGACTTTAGGAGGAATTTTGTATATCTTGGGCTTTGGTACACTTATGCACACATATCCCCACCTTACCTACCTGTAGGAATATGTGATTAGCCAAATGTGGCCTCAGACCTGTGGGTAATCATCTGGAGCCAATTATACCTGTTAGGACTAATGGTTTTGATTTAAGAACACTCTTGCCAAATGCAAACTAATTCAGATAACTTTTAAAAATGTTTTTAAAGATTTTTTTTGATGTGGCCCACTTTTAAAGTTTTTATTGAATTTGTTATATTTAATATTGCTTCCATTTTTATGTTTTGATTTTTTGGCCACAAGGCAGGTGGGATCTTAACGCCTCACATGTAGCATCTTGGCTCCCCAGCCAGGGATCGAACCTGCACCCCCTGCAGTGGAAGTACAGAGTTTTAACCACAGGACCACCAAAAGTCCCTCAGCTGCCTTTTTTAAAATTGAGGTATAGTTGATTCATAATGTTGTGTTAGTTTCTGGTATACGGCAAAGTGATATATCTATATATATATATATATATATATCTACATATAGCTATATATGGGCTTCCCTGGTGGCTCAGTGATAAAGAATCTGCCTATAATGCAGGAGACACAGGAGTCCTGGGTTCAATCTCTGGGTCAGAAAGATCCCCTGGAGAAGGGAATGGTAACCCACTCCAGTATTCTTTCCTGGAGAATCCCATGGAGAGAGGAGCCTGGCGAGCTACAGTCCATGGGGTCGCAAGAGTCAGACATGACTGAGCACGTGCACAGAGCCAGAAATAGATCAGTTCAGTCGCTCAGTCGTGTCCGACTCTTTGCAATCCCATGGACTGCAGCACACCAGGCTTCCCTTTCCATCACCAATTGCCAGAGCCTACTCAAACTCACATCCATCACGTCAGTGATGCCATCCAACCATCTCATCCTCTGTTGTCCCCCTCCCCGCCGCCCCCCTCAATCTTTCCCAGCCTCAGTGTCTTTTCCAGTGAGTCAGTTCTTCACATCAAGTGACCAAAGGATTGGAGTTTCAGCTTCAGCATCAGTCCTTCCAATGAATATTCAGGACTGATCTCCTTTAGGATTGACTGGTTGGATCTCCTTACAGTCCAAGGGACTCTCAAGAGTCTTCTCCAGTTCAAAAGCATCAATCTTCAGCCCTCAGCTTTCTTTATGGTCCAACTCCCACATCCACATATTACTACTGGAAAAAACCATAACTTTGACTAGACGGACCTTTGTTGGCAAAGTAATGTCTCTGCTTTTTAACATGCTGTCTAGGTTGGTCATAACTTTTCTTCCAAGGAGCAAGTATCTTTTAATTTCATGGTTTCAGTCACCATCTGCAGTGATTTTTGAGCCTCCCAAAATACTCTCACTGTTTCCATTGTTTCCCCATCTATTTGCCATGAAGTGATGAGACTGGATGCCATGATCTTAGTTTTCTGAATGTTGAGGTTTAAGCCAACTTTTTCACTCTCCTCTTTCACTTTCATCACAAAGCTCTTTAGTTCTTTTCTTTCTGCCATAAGGGTGGTGTCATCTGTGTATCTGAGCTTATTGATATTTCTTCCAGCAATCTTGATTCCAACTTGTGGTTCATCCACTCCAGCATTTCACATGATGTACTCTGCATATGTGTTAAATAATCAGTGTGATAATATATAGCCCTGACGTACTCTTTTCCCAATTTGGAAAGGAGTTGTTCCCTGTTGTTCCCTGTCCTATTCTAACTGTTGCTTCTTGACCTGAATACAGATTTCTCAGGAGGCAGTTCAGGTGGTCTGGTATTCCTATCTCTTTAAGAATTTTCCACAGTTTGTTGTGATCCACACAGTCAAAGGCTTTGGCATAGTCAATAAAGCAAAAGTAGATGTTTTTCTGGAACTCTCTCACTTTTTAGATGATCCAGTGTATGTTGGCAATTTGATCTCTGGTTCCTCTGCCTTTTCTAAATCCAGCTTGAACATCTGGAAGTTCACAGTTTATGTACTGTTGAAGCCTGGCTTGGGGAATTTTGAGCATTACTTTGCTAGCATGTGAGATGAGTGCAATTGTGTGGTACAGAAATAGATAGATAGATAATATGCATATTATAATATTATTTTTCATATTCTTTTCCACTGTGGTTTATTGCAGGATACTGAATATATTTCCCTGTTCAGCTACCTTTTTAAATTTATTCAACAAATGTACCAGGCCATCTGCTAAGTAATGATGATGATCTTCAAATGAACAAGAGCTCTAATAACACTCAGATCCATAATAATATCCCAGTCCCTGCTATGGTAATACACAGGAGAGTGTGTCTAAGTCTTGGAGCCAAGACTGGTTTAATAGGGAGGCAATATTCACCAGGCTGAAATTCTTCAAAGTCATCAGGTATAAAAGGAAAGAATTAAGGCTAGAAAAGTAATGGTGCACAACCTTGCTCACCTTGCTTCAGATTAACTACCATTGTATCCTTTAGTACTGGGAACTCTCAAAAAGCTTTAAATGGGGTGTAATCAAGTCACATATTAGAAGGGATAGTTAGGGAGTCTGGGATTGACATGGACACACTGCTATATTTAAAGTGGATAATCGACAAGGACCTACTGTATAGTACAGGGAACTCTGCTCAATGTTATGTGGCAGCCTGGATGGGAGGGGAATTTAGGGGAGAATGCGTGTATATGTATGTTTGAGTCCCTTCCCTGTTCACCTGAAACTGTCACAACATTGTTAATTGGCTATATTCGAATACAAAATGTTTTTTAAAAATTTAAAAGAGGAGGCGGTCCTAAGATGGCAGAGGAATAGGGCAGAAAGACCACTTTCTTCCCCACAAATTCATCAAAAGAACATTTGAACGCTGAGTGAATTCCACAAAACAACTTCTGAATGCCGGCAGAGGACATCAGTCACCCAGAAAAGCAGCCCATTGTCTTTGAAAGGAGGTAGGAAAAAATATAAAAGACAAAAAGAGAGACAAAAGAGGTAGGGACGGAGCTCCGTCCCGGGAAGGAGTCTTAAAAAAGAAGTTTCCAAACACCAGGAAACACTCTCACTGCCAAGTCTGTGGTGAGCCTTGGAACCACAGAGAGCAATATAACTAGGAGGAAAAATAAATAAATAATTAAAACCCACAGATTACGTGCCCAACGGTAACTCCCCCAGCGGAGAAGCAGCGCAGACGCCTGCATCAGCCACTAGCAAGCGGGGGCTGGGCAGGGAGGCGGCGGCTGCATTGCTTAGAGAAAGGACCGGGCCTGAATGCCCCGAGGGCAATCTGAGGGAACTAACTTGGGCTAGCAAACCAGACTGTGCGATAACTACTATGCAAAAAGCCCTCAGACACCGCCAGGCCCGCTCACAGAACAAAGGACTGACTAGAGCTACTCGAAAAGCCCTAACCTAAGACACCATCAGGCCCGCTCACAGAACAAAGGACTGAGCAAAGCTAGCCGGCTGCAGGCCGGCCAATCCGCCCACCCACCCTGCCGCCCCTGCTGGGGACAGGCAGGTGAGGGCAGCCAGAGCTGGAAGGGGGCAATTGCAGCCCCAGAGAGGCATTATCTACCAAACTGCAAGCAGGCTTCGTTGCTAAGACTTCTTGGGATTCTGGACGGTCAACATCCACTTGAGAAGGTGCACCGGTTGTACACCCAGAAAACCGAGCTGCAGGGACGGGGGAGGTGATAAGTCGCAGCAACTGTGCTCGCCAAACACCTGGTCACCTGAGCTGCTCGGACCTGGGAAAGGCACAAAACGCAGGCCCAATGGAGTTGCACCTCTGAAGACTACCCGAGTGCCTGAACCCGAGTGGCTTAGACCTGGGAGGTGCATGCAGCCCAGGGCCAGCCTCAGACTGTTCCCGGCAGAACAACCTAGAGCCTAAGCAGTGTTGACAAGGAAAGCACACGTGCCATGAGCAGGGGCAAACCCAGTGTGGCCGAGACACTGTGAGCACATGCCAGTGTTGTTTGCAGCATCCCTCCCTCCCCACAGTGCGACTGAACAAGTAAGCCCAAAAAAGTGTCCACCACCACCCCGTTGTGTCAGGGCAGAAATTAGACACTGAAGAGACCAGCAAACAGAAGAAGCTAAAACAGAGGGAACCTCCTTGGAAGTGACAGGTGCAATAGATTAAAACCCTGTAGTTAGTACCGACTACATAGGAAGGTCTGGAGAAGGCAACAGCACCCCACTCCAGTACTCTTGCCTGGAAAATGCCATGGATGGAGGAGCCTGGTGGGCTGCAGTCCATGGGGTCGCTGAGTTGGACACGACTGAGCGACTTCACTTTCACTTTTCACTTTCATGCATTGGAGAAGGAAATGGCAACCCACTCCAATGTTCTTGCCTGGAGAATCCCAGGGACAGGGGAGCCTGGTGGGCTGCCATCTATGAGGTCGCACAGAGTTGGACACGACTGAAGCAACTTAGCCGCAGCAGCAGCAGGGTGCACAATAACCCTATGAGTTTAGTGATTATTATTTGCATTTTATATATATATATATATATATAATGATTTTTTTATTTTAATACTGTATTTTTGAAAATCCAACCTCTACTCTAGATTTTTAATCTTTGCTTTTTGTTATTTGTTATCAGTTTTGTACCTTTAAGAACCCAATCTTCAGTACCCATTTTTACTTGGGAGTGAGATTACTGGCTTGACTGCTCTCTCTCCCTTTGGACTCTCCTTTTTCTCCACCAGGTTGCCTATATCTCCTCCCTCCCCCTTCTCTTCTCTACCCGAATCTGTAAATCTCTTTGTGTGTTCCGGACTGTGGAGAACACTTAGGGAACTGATTACTGGCCGGATCTGTCTCTCTCCTTTTGATTCCCCCCTTTATCCTCCTGGCCACATCTGTCTCCTTCCTCCCTCTTCTCTTCTCTGTATAACTCTGTGAACATCTCTGAGTGATCCAGACTGTGGAGTGCACATAAGGAATTGATTACTGGCTAGCTTGCTCTCTCCTCTTTTGATTCCACTTCATCTCATTCAGGTCACCTCTATCTCCCTCCTCCCTCTTCTCTTCTCCACGTAATTCTGTGAACCTCTCTGGGTATCCCTCACTGTGGAGAAACTTTTCATCTTTAACCTAGATGTTTTATCAACAGTGCTGTATAGATGGAGAAGTCTTGAGGTTACTGTAAAAAGAAGACTGAAAACCAGAAGCAGGAGGCTTAAGTCCAAATCCTGAGAACACCAGAGAACTGACTCCAGGGAACATTAATCAAAAGGACTTCATCAAATCCTCCATAGTTAGTTCGTTAGTTCAGTCGCTCAGTCATGTCCAACTCTTTGCGACCCATGAATCACAAAACACCAGGCCTCCCTGTCCATCACCAACTCCCGGAGTTCACTCAGACTCACGTCCAGCAGGTCAGTGATGCCATCCAGCCATCTCATCCTCTGTCGTCCCCTTCACCTCCTGCCCCCAATCCCTCCCAGCATCAGAGTTTTTTCCAATGAGTCAACTCTTCGCATGAGGTGGCCAAAGTACTGGAGTTTCAGCTTTACCATCATTCCTTCCAAAGAACACCCAGGGCTGATCTCCTTCAGAATGGACTGGTTGGGTCTCCTTGCAGTCCAAGGGACTCTCAAGAGTCTTCTCCAACACCACCGTTCAAAAGCATCAATTCTTCGGCGCTCAGCCTTCTTCACAGTCCAACTCTCACGTCCATACATGACCACAGGAAAAACCATAGCCTTGACTAGACGGACCTTTGTTGGCAAAGTAATGTCTCAGCTCTTGAATATGCTATCTAGGTTGGACATAACTTTCCTTCCAAGGAGTAAGCGTCTTTTAATTTCATGGCTGCAGTCACCATCTGCAGTGATTTTGGAGCCCAAAAAAATAAAGTCTGGCACTGTTTCCACTGTTTCCCCATCTATTTGCCATGAAGTGATGGGACCGGATGCCATGATCTTCGTTCTCTGAATGTCGATTTTTAGCCAACTTTTTCACTCTCCACTTTCACTTTCATCAAGAGGCTTTTGAGTTCCTCTTCACTTTCTGCCATAAGGGTGGTGTCATCTGCATATCTGAGGTTATTGATACTTCTCCCTGCAATCTTGATTCCAGCTTGTGTTTCTTCCAGTCCAGCGTTTCTCATGATGTACTCTGCATAGAAGTTAAATAATCAGGGTGACAATATACAGCCTTGACGTACTCTTTTTCCTCTTTGGAACCAGTCTGTTGTTCCATGTCCAGTTCTAACTGTTGCTTCCTGACCTGCATACAGATTTCTCAAGAGGCCGGTCAGGTGGTCTGGTATTCCCATCTCTTGAAGAATTTTCCACAGTTTATTGTGATCCACACAGTCAAAGGCTTTGGCATAGTCAAGAAAGCAGAAATAGATGTTTTTCTGGAACTCTCTTGCTTTTTCGATGGTCCAGCAGATGTTGGCAATTTGATCTCTGGTTCCTCTGCCTTTTCTAAAACCAGCTTGAACATCAGGAAGTTCATGGTTCACATATTGCTGAAGCCTGGCTTGGAGAATTTTGAGCATTACTTTACTAGCATGTGAGATGAGTGCAATTGTGTGGTAGTTTGAGCATTCTTTGGTATTGCCTTTCTTTGGGATTGGAATGAAAACTGACCTTTTCCAGTCCTGTGGGCACTGCTGAGTTTTCCAAATGTGCTGGCATATTAAGTGCAGCACTTTCACAGCATCATCTTTCAGGATTTGAAAAGAGAAACCCAAGTAAGATTGTAGGTGTTGCAAGAGGGCATCAGAGGGCAGACACACTGAAACCATACTCACAGAAAACTAGTCAATCTAATCACACTAGGACCACAGCCTTGTTTAACTCAATGAAACTAAGCCATGCCTGTGGGGCAACCCAAGATGGGCGGGTTATGGTGGAGAGATCTGACAGAATGTGGTCCATTGGAGAAGGGAATGGCAAAACAATTCAGATTCTTGCCTTGAGAACCCCATGAACAGTATGAAAAGGCAAAATGATAGGATACTGAAAGAGGAACTCCCCAGGTCAGTAGGTACCCAATATGCTACTGGAGATCAATGGAGAAATAACTCCAGAAAGAATGAAGGGATGGAGCCAAAGCAAAAACAATACCCAGCTGTGGATGTGACTGGTGATAGAAGCAAGGTCCAATGCTGTAAAGAGCAATATTACATAGGAACCTGGAATGTCAGGTCCATGAATCAAGGCAAATTGGAAGTGGTCAACCAAGAGATGGCAAGAGTGATTGTCGATATTCTAGGAATCAGAGAACTAAAATGGACTGGAATGGGTGAATTTAACTCAGATGACCATTATATCTACTACTGTGAGCAGGAATCCCTCGGAAGAAATGGAGTAGCCATTATGGTCAACAAAAGTGTCTGAAATGCAGTACTTGGATGCAATCTCAAAAACGACAGAACGATCTCTGTTCGTTTCCAAGGCAAACCATTCAATATCACAGTAATCCAAGTCTATGCCCCAACCAGTAACACTGAAGAAGCTGAAGTTGAACGGTTCTATGAAGACCTACAAGACCTTTTAGAACGAACACCCAAAAAAGATGTCCTTTTCATTATAGGGGACTGGAATGCAAAAGTAGGAAGTCAAGAAACACCTGGAGTAACAGGAAAATTTGGCCTTGGAATACAGAATGAAGCAGGGCAAAGACTAATAGAGTTTTGACAAGAAAATGCACTGGTCATAGCAAACACCCTCTTCCAACAACACAAGAGAAGACTCTACACATGGACATCACCAGATGGTCAACACCAAAATCAGATTGATTATGTTCTTTGCAGCCAAAGATGGAGAAGCTCTATACAGTCAACAAAAACAAGACCAGGAGCTGACTGTGGCTCAGATCATGAACTCCTTATTGCCAAATTCAGACTGAAATTGAAGAAAGTAGGGAAAATCACTAGACCATTCAGGTATGACCTAAATCAAATTCCTTATGATTATACAGTGGAAGTGAGAAATCAATTTAAGGGCCTAGGTCTGATAGATAGAGTGCCTGATGAACTATGGAATGAGATTCGTGACATTGTACAGGAGACAGGGATCAAGACCATTCCCATGGAAAAGAAATGCAAAAAAGCAAAATGGCTGTCTGGGGAGGCCTTACAAATAGCTGTGAAAAGAAGAGAAGCAAAAAGCAAAGGAGAAAAGTAAAGATATAAATATCTGAATGCAGAGTTCCAAAGAATAGCAAGGAGACATAAGAAAGCCTTCCTTAGTGATCAATGCAAAGAAATAGAGGAAAACAACAGAATGGGAAAGACTAGAGATCTCTTCAAGAAAATTAGAGATACTGAGGGAATATTTCATGCAAAGATGGGCTCGATAAAGGACAGAAATGGTATGTACCTAACAGAAGCAGAAGATATTAAGAAGAGGTGGCAAGAATACACAGAAGAACCGTACAAAAAAGATCTTCATGACCCAGATAATCACGATGGTGTGATCACTGACCTAGAGCCAGACATCCTGGAATGTGAAGTCAAGTACGCCTTAGAAAGCATCACTATGAACAAAGCTAGTGGAGGTGATGGAATTCAGTTGAGCTATTTCAAATCCTGAAAGATGATGCTGTGAAAGTGCTGCACTCCATATGCCAGCAAATTTGGAAAACGCCTCCATACCTACACTGAAACCAAGCACCACCCAAGGGCCAACAAGTTCCAGAGCAAGACATACCACTCAAATTCTTCAGCAACACAGGAACACAGACCTGAGCTTCAATATACAGCCTGCCCAAAGTCACTCCAAACCCACTGACATCTCATAACTCATTATTGGACACTTCGCTGCACTCCAGAGAGAAGAAATCCAGCCCCACCCACCAGAACACCAACACAAGCTTCCCTAACCAGGAAACCTTGACAAGCCACCCATACAACCCCACCCACAGTGAGGAAACTCCACAATAAAGAGAACTCCACAAACTACCAGAATACAGAAAGACCCAAACACAGCAATATAAACAAGATAAAGATACAGAGGAATACCCAGCAGGGAAAGGAACAGGATAAATGCCCACCAAACCAAACAAAAGAGGAAGAGATAGGGAATCTACCTGATAAAGAATTTCAAATAAAGTTTATTTAGTTCTTTGGCCCATTTTTTGATTGGATCATTTATTTTTCTGGAATTGAGCTGTAGGAGTTGCTTGTATATTTTTGAGATTAGTTGTTTGTCAGTTGCTTCATTTGCTATTATTTTCTCCCATTCTGAAGGCTGTCTTTTCACCTTGCTTATAGTTTCCTTTGATGTGCAGAAGCTTTTAAGTTTAATTAGGTCCCATTTGTTTATTTTTGCTTTTATTTCCAATATTCTGGGATGTGGGTCATAGAGGATCCTGCTGTGATGTATGTCGGAGAGTGTTTTGCCTATGTTCTCCTCTAGGAGTTTCATAGTTTTTGGTCTTACATTTAGATCTTTAATCCATTTTGAGTTGATTTTTGTGTATGATGTTAGAAAGTGTTCTAGTTTCATTCTTTTACAAGTGGTTGACCAGTTTTCCCAGCACCACTTGTTAAAGAGATTGTCTTTAATCCATTGTATATTCTTGCCTCCTTTGTCAAAGATAAGGTGTCCATATGTGTGTGGATTTATCTCTGGGCTTTCTATTTTGTTCCATTGATCTATATTTCTGTCTTTGTGCCAGTACCATACTGTCTTGATGACTGTGGCTTTGTAGTAGAGCCTAAAGTCAGGCAGGTTGATTCCTCCTGTTCCATTTTTCTTTCTCAAGATTGCTTTGGCTATTCGAGGTTTTTTGTATTTCCATATGAACTGTGAAATTATTTGTTCTAGCTCTGTGAAGAATACCGTTGGTAGCTTGATAGGGATTGCAATGAATCTATAAATTGCTTTGGGTAGTATACTCATTTTCACTATATTGATTCTTCCAATCCATGAGCATGGTATAGTTCTCCATCTATTAGTGTCCTCTTTGATTTCTTTCACCAGTGTTTTACAGTTTTCTATATATAGGTCTTTAGTTTCTTTAGGTAGATATATTCCTAAATACTTTATTCTTTTCGTTGCAATGGTGAATGGAATTGTTTCCTTAATTTCTCTTTCTATTTTCTCATTAAGAAGACATACAGATGGCTAACAAACACATGAAAAGATGCTCAACATCACTCATTATCAGAGAAATGCAAATCAAAACCACAATGAGGTATCATTTCACGCCAGTCAGAATGGCTGCAGTCCAAAAGTCTACAAGCAATAAATGCTGGAGAGGTGTGGAGAAAAGGGAACCCTCTTACACTGTTGGTGGGAATGCAAACTAGTACAGCCACTACGGAGAACAGTGTGGAGATTCCTTAAAAAACTGGAAATAGAACTGCCTTATGATCCAGCAATCCCACTGCTGGGCATACACAGTGAGGGAACCAGAATTGAAAGAGACACGTGTACCCCAATGTTCATTGCAGCACTGTTTATAATAGCCAGGACAAGGAAGCAACCTAGATGTCCATCAGCAGATGAATGGATAAGAAAGCTATGGTACATATACACAATGGAGTATTACTCAGCCATTAAAAAGAATACATTTGAATCAGTTCTAATGAGGTGGATGAAACTGGAACCTATTATACAGAGTGAAGTAAGCCAGAAAGAAAAATACCAATACAGTATACTAATGCATATATATGGAATTTAGAAAGATGGTAACAATAACCCTGTATATGAGACAGCAAAAGAGACACTGATGTATAGAACAGTCTTTTGGACTCTGTTGGAGAGGGAGAGGGTTGGATGATTTGGGAGAATGGCATTGAAACATGTATAATATCATATATGAAATGAGTCACCAGTCCAGGTTCGATGCAGGATACAGGATGCTTGGGGCTGGTGCACTGGGATGACCCAGAGGGATAGTATGGGGAGGGAGGAGGGAGGAGGGTTCAGGATGGGGAACACATGTATACCTGTGGCGGATTCATTTTGATATATGGCAAAACCAATACAATTAAAGTTAAAAAATAAAATAAAATTATATTAAATTAAAAAAAAAAAGAATTCCAAATAATGATAGTGAAAATGATCCAAAATCTTGAAAACAAAATGGAATCACAGATAAATAGCCTGGAGACAAGGATTGAGAAGATGCAAGAAAGGTTTAACAAGGACCTAGAAGAAATAAAAAAGAGTCAATATATAATGAATAATGCAATAAATGAGATCAAAAACACTCTGGAGGGAACAAATAGTAGAATAATGGAGGCAGAAGATAAGATTAGTGAGGTAAGAGATAGAATGATAGAAATAAATGAATCAGAGAGGAAAAAAGAAAAACAAATTAAAAGAAATGAGGACAATCTCAGAGACCTCTGGTGCTGCTAAGTCGCTTCAGTCGTGTCCGACTCTATGCGACCCCAGAGACGGCAGCCCAACAGGCTCCCCCATCCCTGGGATACTCCAGGCAAGAACGTTGGAGTGGGTTGCCATTTCTTTCTCCAATGCATGAAAGTGAAAAGTGAAAGTGAAGTCGCTCAGTCTTGTCCGACTCTTCGCGAGCCCATGGACTGCAGCCCACCAGGCTCCTCCGCCCATGGGATTTTCCAGGCAAGAGTACTGGAGTGCGGTGCCATTGCCTTCTCTGGGACAATGTTAAATGCCCCAATATTCGAATCATAGAAGTCCCAGAAGAAGAAGACAAAAAGAAAGACCATGAGAAAATACTTGAGGAGATAATAGTTGAAAACTTCCCTAAAATGGGGAAAGAAATAATCACCCAAGTCCAAGAAACCCAGAGAGTCCCAAACAGGATAAACCCAAGGCAAAACACCCCAAGACACATATTAATCCAATTAACAAAGATCAAACACAAAGAACAAATATTAAAAGCAGCAAGGGAAAAACAACAAATAACACACAAGGGGATTCCCATAAGGATAACAGCTGATCTTTCAATAGAAACTCTTTAGGCCAGGAGGGAATGGCAGGACATACTTAAAGTGATGAAAGAAAATAACCTACAGCCAGATTACTGTACCCAGCAAGGATCTCATTCAAATATGAATGAGAAATCAAAAGCTTTACAGACAAGCAAAAGTTGAGAGAATTCAGCACCACCAAACTAGCTCTCCAACAAATGCCAAAGGATCTTCTCTAGGCAGGAAACACAAAAAGGGTGTATAAACTCAAACCCAAAACAATAAAGTAAATGGCAAGGGGATCATACTAATCAATAATTACCTTAAATGTAAATGGGTTGAATGCCCCAACCAAAAGACAAAGATTGGCTGAATGGATACAAAAACAAGACCCCTATATATGTTGGCTACAAGAGACCCACCTCAAAACAGGGGACACATACAGACTGAAAGTGAAGAGCTGGAAAAAGATATTCCATGCAAATAGAGATCAAAAGACAGCAGGAGTAGCAATACTTATATCAGATAAAATAGACTTTAAAACAAAGGCTGTGAAAAGAGACAAAGAAGGACACTCACAATGATCAAAGGATCAATCCAAGAAGAAGATATAACAATTATAAATATATATGCACCCAACATAGGAGCACCACAATATGTAAGACAAATGATAACAAGTATGAAAGGGGGAATTAACAATAACACAATAATAGTGGGAAAATTTTATACCCCACTCACACCTATGGATAGATCAACTAAACAGAAAATTAACAAGGAAACACAAACTTTAAATGATACAATAGACCAGTTAGACCTAATTGATAACTATAGGACATGTCACCCTAAAACAATGAATTTCACCTTTTTCTCAAGCGCACACGGAACCTTCTCCAGGATAAATCACATCCTGGGCCATAAATCTAGCATTGGTAAATTCAAAAAAATTGAAATCATTCCAAGCATATTTTCTGACCACAATGCAGTAAGATTAGATCTCAATTACAGGAGAAAAACTATTAAAAATTCCAACATATGGAGGCTGAACAACACACTCCTGAATAACCAACAAATCACAGATGAAATCAAAAAAGAAATCAAAATATGCATAGAAATGAGTGAAAATGAAAAACAACAACCAAAAAACCTGTGAGACATTGTAAAAGCAGTGCTAAGGGGAAGGCTCATAGCAATACAGGCATACCTCAAGAAACAAGAAAAGAGTCAAATAAATAACCTAACTCTACACCTAAAGCAACTTGAAAAGGAAAAAATTATGAACCCCAGGGTTAGTAGAAGGAAAGAAATCTTAAAAATTAGGAAAGAAATAAATCCAAAAGAAACAAAAGAGACCATAGCAAAAATCAACAAAGCCAAAAGCTGGTTCTTTGAGAAGATAAATAAAATTGACAAACCATTAGCCAGACTCATCAAGAAACAAAGGGAGAAGGATCAAATCAACAAAATTAGAAATGAAAATGGAGAGTTCACAACTGACAACACAGAAATACAAAGGATCATAGGAGACTACTATCAGCAATTATATGCCAATAAAATGGACAATGTGGAAGAAATGAACAAATTCTTAGAAAAGTACAACTTTCCAAAACTGAACCAGGAAGAAATAGAAAATCTTAACAGACCCATCACAAGCACGGAAATTGAAACTGTAATCGGAAATCTTCCAGCAAACAAAAGCCCAGGTCCAGACGGCTTCACAGCTGAATTCTACCAAAAATTTAGAGAAGAGCTAACACCTATCCTGCTCAAACTCTTCCAGAAAATTGCAGAGGAAGGTAAACTTCCAAACTCATTCTATGAGGCCACCATCACCCTAATACCAAAACCTGACAAAGATGCCACAAAAAAAGAAAACTACAGGCCAATATCACTGATGAACATAGATGCAAAAATCCTTAACAAAATTCTAGCAATCAGAATCCAACAACACATTAAAAAGATCATACACCATGACCAAGTGGGCTTTATCCCAGGGATCCAAGAATTCTTCAATATCTGCAAATCAATTAATACACCACATTAACAAATTGAAAAATAAAAGCCATATGATTATCTCAATAGATGCAGAGAAAACCTTTGACAAAATTCAACATCCATTTATGATTTAAAAAAAAAAAAAAACTCTCCAGAAAGCAGGAATAGAAGGAACATACCTCAACATAATAAAAGCTATATATGACAAACCCACAGCAAACATTACCCTCAATGGTGAAAAATTGAAAGCATTTCCCCTAAAGTCAGGAACAAGATAAGGGTGCCCACTTTCACCACTACTATTCAACATAGTTTTGGAAGTTTTGGCCACAGCAATCAGAGCAGAAAAAGAAATAAAAAGGAATCCAAATTGGAAAAGAAGTAAAACTCTCACTGTTTGCAGATGACATGATCCTCTACATAGAAAAGCCTAAAGACTCCACCAGAAAATTACTAGAGCTAATCAATTGATGCTTTTGAACTGTGGTGTTGGAGAAGACTCTTGAGAGTCCCTTGGACTGCAAGGAGATCCAACCAGTCCATTCTGAAGGAGATCAGCCCTGGGATTTCTTTGGAAGGAATGATGCTAAAGCTGAAACTCCAGTACTTTGGCCACCTCATGCGAAGAGCTGACTCATTGGAAAAGACTCTGATGCTGGGAGGGATTGGGGACAGGAGGAGAAGGGGACGACAGAGGATGAGATGGCTGGATGGCATCACTGACTCGCTGGACGTGAGTCTGAGTGAACTCCGGGAGTTGATGATGGACAGGGAGGCCTGGTGTGCTGCGATTCATGGGGTCACAAAGAGTCGGATATGACTGAGCAACTGATCTGATCTGATCTGAATCAATGACTATAGTAAAGTTGCAGGATATAAAATCAACACACAGAAATCCCTTGCATTCCTATACACTAATAATGAGAAAATAGAAAGAGAAATTAAGGAAAAAATTCCATTCACCATTGCAACGAAAAGAATAAAATACTTAGGAATATATATACCTAAAGAAACAAAAGACCTACACATAGAAAACTATAAAACATTGGTGAAAGAAATCAAAGAGGATATTAATAGAGAAATATACCATGTTCATGGACTGAAAGAATCAATATAGTGAAAATGAGTATACTACCCAAAGCAATTTATAGATTCATTGCAATCCATATCAAGCTACCAACGGTATTTCTCACAGAGCTAGAACAAATAATTTCACAATTTGTATGGAAATACAAAAAAAACCTCGAATAGCCAAAGCAATCTTGAGAAAGATATACTTGAGAAAGATTCAGGCAGGAGGAATCAACCTGCCTGACTTCAGGCTCTACTACAAAGCCACAGTCATCAAGACAGTATGGTACTGGCACAAAGACAGAAATATAGATCAATGGAACAAAATAGAAAGCCCACAGATAAATCCATGCACCTGTGGACACCTTATCTTTGACAAAGGAGGCAAGAATATACAATGGAGAAAAGACAATCTCTTTTGCAAGTGGTGCTGGGAAAACTGGTCAACCACTTGTAAAAGAATGAAACTAGAACACTTTCTAACACCATACACAAAAATCAACTCAAAATGGATTAAAGATCTAAACATAAGACCAGAAACTATAAAACTCCTAGAGGAGAACATAGGCAAAACACTCTCTGACATAAATCACAGCAGGATCCTCTATGACCCACCTCCCAGAATATTGGAAAAACAAAAATAAACAAATGGGACCTAATTAAACTTAAAAGCTTCTGCACATCAAAGGAAACTATAAGCAAGGTGAAAAGACAGCCTTCAGAATGGGAGAAAATAACAGCAAATGAAGCAACTGACAAACAACTAATCTCAAAAACATACAAGCAACACCTGCAGCTCAATTCCAGAAAAATAAACGATCCTCTCAAAACATGGGCCAAAGAAGTAAACAGACATTTCTCCAAAGAAGACATACAGATGGCTAACAAACACATGAAAAGATGTTCAACATCACTCATTATCAGAGAAATGCAAATCAAAACCACAATGAGGTACCATTTCATGCCAGTCAGAATGGCTGCAGTCCAAAAGTCTACAAGCAATAAATGCTGGAGAAGGTGTGGAGAAAAGGGAACCCTCTTACATTGTGGGTGGGAATGCAAACTAGTACAGCCACTATGGAGAACAGTGTGGAGATTCCTTTAAAAACTGGAAATAGAACTGCCTTATGATCCAGCAATCCCACTGCTGGGCATACACACCATGAAAACCAGAATTGAAAGAGACACGTGTACCCCAATGTTCATTGCAGCACTGTTTATAATAGCCAGGACATGGAAGCAACCTAGGTGTCCATCGGCAGACAAATGGATAAGAAAGCTGTGGTACATACACACAATGGAATATTACTCAGCCATTAAAAAGAATACATTTGAATCAGTTCTAATGAGGTGGCTGAAACTGGAGCCTATTATACAGAGTGAAGTAAGCCAAAAAGAAAAACACCAATACAGTATACTAACCCATATATCAGAGAAGGAAATGGCACCCCATTCCAGTACTCTTGCCTGGAAAATCCCATGGATGGAGGAACCTGGTAGGCTGCAGTCCATAGGGTCACTAAGAGTCGGACACAACTGAACAACTTCACTTTCACTTTTCACTTTCATGCATTGGAGAAGGAAATGGCAGCCCACTCCAGTATTCTTGCCTGCAGAATCCCAGGGATGGTGGAGCCTGGTGGGCTGCCATCTATGGGTTGCACAGAGTTGGACATGACTGAAGCAACTTAGCAGCAGCAGCAATGCATATATATGGAATTTAGAAAGATGGTAACGATAACCCTGTATGCGAGACAGCAAAAGAGACACAGATGTATAGAACAGTCTTTTGGACTCTGTGGGGGAGGGAGAGGGTTGGATGATTTGGGAGAATGGCATTGAAACATGTATAATATCATATGTGAAATGAATTGCCAGTCCAGGTTCAATGCATGATACAGGATGCTCGGGGCTGATGCACTGGGATGACCCAGAGGGATGATATGGAGAGGGAGGTGGGAGGAGGATTCAGGATGGGGAACACGTGTGAACCCAGGGTGGATTCATGTTGATGTATGGCAAAACCAATACAATATTGTAAAGTAATTAGCCTCCAATTAAAATAAATAAATTTATATTTAAAAAATATAAAAAATTTAAAAGAAAGAAATGATGGAGCAGCCCAGTAATGTCCTAAAGTGGGACGAGACTAGAGGCAGATGGATCAGTTAGACTGTTATGAAAGTTGAGGGCCTAAGGAGGAGAGGAAAAAAATATTGGTTATTTCATTAAAATAGCATCTTCCAGTGGGTTTGGTGGTGGTGGTTTAGTCATTAAGTTGTGTCTGACTGTGACCTCATGGACTGTAGTCTGTCAGGCTTCTCTGTCCATGGGATTTTCCAGGCAAGAACACTGGAGTGGCTTGCCATTTCGTTCTCCAGGGGATCTTCCTCATCCGGAATCAAACCTGAATTTCCTGCATTGCAGGTGGATTCTTTACCAACTGAGCTACCAGGGAAGCCATTCCAATGGGTTTACGGTTATGTTATATGAAGCTCAAAATATTAGAGTAATTAAATATGTCAAATATAAATGTTCCTTCTAAGTTTGTTGACATTTTGGATAATTTCAAATGTCTTCAAAGCCCTTTCTGAAGATCAGTGAACCTCAGTATCCTCTGCTCATGAGAAAATCTAGATGCCAGGTTCATGCTGAAAGGTTGTTGTTGAATCATGCAAAGACCCTGGGACTCTTGGCCCCTGGAGGAGGAGAATTCAATCCGGGGCCAGAGACAAAGCTTGATGGCTCAGAGCTTTTGTGTAATAAAGTTTTATTAAAGTATAAAGGAGATAGAGAAAGCTTCTGACATAGGCATCAGAAGGAGGCAGAAAGAGTACCCCCTTGCTAGTCTTCAGCTGGATGTTATATAGTCACTAGCAGTCTGTTAATGAAAGAAAGGAGTATCTTAAAACTCAGAATGGCACCAGGCCCCTCACCCATAAGATGCATTTTGGGATAATCTTGGCACCAAATGGTTCATCCTGGGCCATAAAATGATTAACTTGAATCTTGAAGAAGGGCAGATCACCATACAAATAGTTTTGTTTACATAGATTAGAGGAACAATATCTGAGTATAACATACTGGTTTCTCAAATAGGTTCTGAGCCAAGAGGCGGAACCGACTTGAAGACAGAGTTTGGGGTAAATGCATAGTACATTACATAGCTTAAGACAAACATTTCCATAAGAAAAAGGCACTGGTTAACTTCAGGTAAAACCAGGTGTCATTAAGGTAGCACAGTATTTTAAGAGAAACTTCCTTTTAAATTTGTATAGAGAAGGAAAAAAATATCCCTAGTTTGTTTCCTCCATCCGCTTAAAAGATAAAAATGTCTGACACTTGCAGGCTATTTCCTCCGTTTGGAGACCCCTGGCCTTCCTGCCTGTTACCCTCTCAATGCTACAGGAAACCTTGATACTGAACTGGGCTGGGAAAGGAGTAAAGGGCATGCCTCAGTTCAGTTCAGTTCAGTCGCTCAGTCGTGTCCGACTCTTTGCGACCCCATGAATCGCAGCACGACAGGCCTCCCTGTCCATCACCAACTCTCGGAGTTCACTCAAACTGAGTCCATCGAGTCAGTGATGCCATCCAGCCATCTCATCCTCTGTCGTCCCCTTCTCCTCCTGCCCCCAATCCCTCCCAGCATCAGAGTCTTTTCCAATGAGTCAACTCTTCGCATGAGGTGGCCAAAGGACTGGAGTTTCAGCTTCAGCATCATTCCCTCCAAAGAAATCCCAGGGCTGATCTCCTTCAGAATGGACTGGTTGGATCTCCTTGCAGTCCAAGGGACTCTCAAGAGTCTTCTCCAACACCACAGTTCAAAAGCATCAATTCTTGGGCGCTCAGCCTTCTTCACAGTCCAACTCTCACATCCATACATGACCACAGGAAAAACCATAGCCTTGACTAGACGGACCTTTGTTGGCAAAGTAATGTCTCTGCTTTTCAATATGCTTTCTAGGTTGGTCATAACTTTCCTTCCAAGGAGTAAACGTCTTTTAATTTCATGATTGCAGTCACCATCTGCAGTGATTTTGGAGCCCAGAAAAATAAAGTCTGGCACTGTTTCCACTGTTTCCCCATCTATTTGCCATGAAGTGATGGGACCGGATGCCATGATCTTAGTTTTCTGAATGTTGAGCTTTAAGCCAACTTTTTCACTCTCCACTTTCACTTTCATCAAGAGGCTTTTGAGTTCCTCTTCACTTTCTGCCATAAGCGTGGTGTCATCTGCATATCTGAGGTTATTGATATTTCTCCCGGCAATCTTGATTCCAGCTTGTGTTTCTTCCAGTCCAGCGTTTCTCATGATGTACTCTGCATAGAAGTTAAATAATCAGGGTGACAATATACAGCCTTGACGTACTCTTTTTCCTCTTTGGAACCAGTCTGTTGTTCCATGTCCAGTTCTAACTGTTGCTTCCTGACCTGCATACAGATTTCTCAAGAGGTCAGTCAGGTGGTCTGGTATTCCCATCTCTTGAAGAATTTTCCACAGTTTATTGTGATCCACACAGTCAAAGACTTTGGCATAGTCAAGAAAGCAGAAATAGATGTTTTTCTGGAACTCTCTTGCTTTTTCCATGACCCAGCAGATGTTGGCAATTTGATCTCTGGTTCCTCTGCCTTTTCTAAAACCAGCTTGAACATCAGGAAGTTCATGGTTCATATATTGCTGAAGCCTGGGTTGGAGAATTTTGAGCATTACTTTACTAGCATGTGAGATGAGTGCAATTGTGCGGTAGTTTGAGCATTCTTTGGCATTGCCTTTCTTTGGGATTGGAATGAAAACTGACCTTTTCCAGTCCTGTGGCCACTGCTGAGTTTTCCAAATTTGCTGGCATATTAAGTGCAGCACTTTCACAGCATCATCTTTCAGGATTTGGAATAGCTCAACTGGAATTCCATCACCTCCACTAGCTTTGTTCATAGTGATGCTTTCTAAGGCCCACTTGACTTCACATTCCAGAATGTCTGGCTCTAGGTGAGTGATCACACCACTGTGATTATCTGGGTCATGAAGATCTTTTTGTACAGTTCTTCTGTGTATTCTTGCCACCTCTTCTTAATATCTTCTGCTTCTGTTAGGTCCATACCATTTCTGTCCTTTATCAAGCCCATCTTTGCATGAAATGTTCTCTTGGTATCTCTAATTTTCTGGAAGAGATCTCTAGTCTTTCCCATTCTGTTGTTTTCCTCTATTTCTTTGCATTGATCACTAAGGAAGGCTTTCTTATCTCTTCTTGCTATTCTTTGGAACTCTGCATTCAGATGCTTATATTTTTCCTTTTCTCCTTTGCTTTTTGCTTCTCTTCTTTTCACAGCTATTTGTAAGGCCGCCTCAGACAGCCATTTTGCTTTTCTGCATTTCTTTTCCATTTGGATGGTCTTGATCCCTGTCTCCTGTACAATGTCATGAACCTCATTCCATAGTTCATCAGGCACTCTATCTATCAGATCTAGGCCCTTAAATTGATTTCTCACTTCCACTGTATAATCATAAGGAATTTGATTTAGGTCATACCTGAATGGTCTAGTGATTTTCCCTACTTTCTTCAATTTAAGTCTGAATTTGGTAATAAGGAGTTCATGATCTGAGCCGCAGTCAGCTCCTGGTCTTGTTTTTGTTGACTGTATAGAGCTTCTCCATCTTTGGCTGCAAAGAACATAATCAATCTGATTTTGGTGTTGACCATCTGGTGATGTCCATGTGTAGAGTCTTCTCTTGTGTTGTTGGAAGAGGGTGTTTGCTATGACCAGTTCATTTTCTTGGCAAAACTCTATTAATCTTTGCCCTGATTCATTCTGTATTCCAAGGCCAAATTTTCCTGTTACTCCAGGTGTTTCTTGACTTCCTACTTTTGCATTCCAGTCCCCTATAATGAAAAGGACATCTTTTTTGGGTGTTCGTTCTAAAAGGTCTTGTAGGTCTTCATAGAACCGTTCAACTTCAGCTTCTTCAGCATTACTGGTTGGGGCATAGACTTGGATTACTGTGATATTGAATGGTTTGCTTTGGAAACGAACAGAGATCATTCTGTCATTTTTGAGATTGCATGCAAGTACTGCATTTCGGATTCTTTTGTTGACCATGATGGCTACTCCATTTCTTCTGAGGGATTCCTGCCCGCAATAGTAGATCAATCATCATCTGAGTTAAATTCACCCATTCCAGTCCATTTTAGTTCACTGATTCCTAGAATCTACCATCTCTTGTTTGACCACTTCCAATTTGCCTTGATTCATGGACCTGACATTCCAGGTTCCTATGCAATATTGCTCTTTACAGCATCGGACCTTGCTTCTATCACCAGTCACATCCACAGCTGGGTATTCTTTTGCTTTGGTCCATCCCTTCATTCTTTCTGTAGTTATTTCTCCACTGATCTCCAGTAGCATATTGGGCATCTACTGACCTGGGGAGTTCCTCTTTCAGTATCCTATCATTTTGCCTTTTCATACTGTTCATGGGGTTCTCAAGGCAAGAATACTGAAGTAGTTTGCCATTCCATTCTCCAGTGGACCACATTCTGTCAGGGCTTGCCTAGATGGAGACAAATTCCTGCCTGGACATTTCAGGCTCTGAAGCAGCTCCAGAAAGAAGCAGATGTGGCAGGCAGTCAGAAAAGGGAGCTGGATCCACCCTTTGCCTGGATCACCTTTCCTTTAAATGGCTCCTGTGTGGCCTTTTCTATCTCCATACACCATTGTGTGTATTCTGTCTATTCTGGGTAGTTAAATGTAGAATCAGTGGTTTCAGGTCTTCATATGTTATATATTGTACAGTATATATTATATATTATATACTATATACATATGTTGGCTGTGCTGGGTTTTCATTGCTGTATGTGGGCTTTCTCTACTTGCAGCAATCATGGGCTACTCTTTAGTTGCGGTGTGTGGGCTTCTCATTGAGGTGGTTTCTCTTGTTGCAGAACACGGGCTCTAGGGTGCTCAGGTTTCAATAGCTGTGGCTCGCAGGCTCTAGAGCATAGCCTCAGTAGTTGTTCTTGGGCTTAGTTGCCCCATAGCAAGTGAAATCTTCCCAGACCAGGAATCAAATCCATGTCCTCTGCTTTAGTAGGTGGGTTCTTAACCACTGGCCCACCAGGGAAGTCCAGGTTTCAGGCCTTTGGATGACTCTAAAGAGCTTAAGACAAAAGCCATCGGTGATTAACAAGTCATGGATATCAAGCCTAATTATGTGATAAGGAAGAGCCTTTGCAGTGTTTATTGGGAGGGCTTAGTTGATGGCTGTATTATTTTTCTTATACACCATGATAGTCTTGACTTTCTTGTGTTCTAAATTTAGAAACTTTTTGTTTAAAAAACTTATCCAAGAGGACTATTCCTATCACAGACTAACTTTGTCACCAAAGGGGAATCATGTCAAGCTCTTGTTCTAAAGCAATGCAAATTAGTTAAGATTTTCTTTATTATTATAGCATAATCCATCCTTTCCCCCTTGAATAGTTATCAGGACAGAAATAATGTCTTTCTAATTATGTTTATTTTCTCTTTAAACATTTGTTTCTTGGAAAATACAAGGGAACAGTTGGAATGCATTGTATGTTTTAATCCAGTATTAACTGGTCAGAAGGCAGATAATGGAGAATCTGAATTGGTTTTCAGTTTCTCTTTCTTTCTCTGCAATGTAAATATAATACTTTGCCAGAAATAAAACTCTGTGATTGAATGAAAATGGAAAAGGAGGGGTAAATATAGGAATAGTCTGTGTTACACAACCATAGTATTCCTAGAAAGAAAAATAAGTTAAATATGAAAATAGCAAGTTCATGACAGATTTTATAGAACATACTTACATTTCCACCCAAACAACAATAGAAAAGGGGGAAAATATCCTCTTTAAGAGCAGGATTGTAAGCCCAGTTCTGCCCCTAGTATACCATGGCATTTTATTCCTTCATGCCTTTTTAGTCTTTCTGTTCCAATTCAGTTCAGTTCAGTTCAGTTGCCCAGTTGTGTCCTATTCTTTGTGACCCCATGGACTACAACACTACAGGCTTCCCTGTCCATCACCAACTCCTGGAGCTTGCTCAAATTCATGTCCATTGAGTTGGTGATGGCATCCAGCTCATCCTCTGGCATCCCCTTCTCCTCAATCCCTCAATTTTTCCCAGCATCAGGGTCTTTTCCAATGAGTCAGTTCTTCACATCAGGTGGCCAAAGGATTGGAGTTTCAACTTCAGCATCAGTCCTTCCAATGAATATTCAGGACTGATTTCCTTTAGGATTGACTGGTTGGATCTCCTTGCAGTCCAAGGGATTCTCAAGAGTCTTCTCCAACACCACAGTTCAAAAGCATCAATCTTCAGCTCTCAGCTTTCTTTATGGTTCAACTCTTACATCCATATATTACTACCAGAAAAAAAACCATAGCTTTGACTAGATGGATTTTGTTAGCAAAGTAATGTCTCTGCTTTTTAATATGCTGTCTAGGTTGGTCATAGCTTTTCTTCCAAGAAGCAAGCATATTTTAATTTCATGGCTTCAGTCACCATCTGTAGTGATTTTTGGAAACCCCAAAAATAAACTGTCTTACTGTTTCCATTGTTTCCCTATCTATTTTCCATGAAGTGATGGGACTGGATTCCATGGTCTTAGTTTTCTGAATATTTAGTTTGAAGCCAAAATTTTCACTTTCCTCATTGACTTTCAGTAAGAGGCTCTTTAGTTCTTCTACTTTCTGCCATAAGGGTGGTGTCATCTGCATATCTGAGGTTATTGATATTTCTCCCGGCAATCTTGATTCCAGCTTGTGCTTCATCCACTCCGGCATTTCACATGATGTACTCTGTATATATGTTAAATAAGCAGGGTGGCAATATACAGCTTTGATGTATTCCTTTCCCAATTTGGAACCAGTCTATTGTTCCATGTCTGGTTCTAACTGTTGCTTCTTGACCTGCACACAGATTTCTCAGGAGACAGGTAAGGTGGTCTGGTATTCTTATCTCTTTAAGAATTTTGGACATGATTTTGTTGTGATCCACAGAGTCAAAGTAATCAATAAAGCAGAAATAGATATTTTTCTGGAACTCTCTTGCTTTTTCCATGATCCAGCGGATGTTGGCAATTTGATCTCTGGTTCCTCTGCTTTTCTAAATCCAGCTTGAACATCTGAAAGTTCATGGTTGATGTATTGGTGAAGCCTGTCTTCGAGAATTTTGAGCATTACTTTGCTAGCATGTGAGATGAGTGCAATTGTGCGGTAGTTTGAACATTCTTTGGCCTTGCCCTTCTTTGGGATTTGAATGAAAACTGACCTTTTCCAGTCCTGTGGCCACTGTTTGGTTTTCCAAATTTGCTAGCACATTGAGTGCAGCACTTTCACAGCATCATCTTTTAGGATTTGGCATAGCTCAACTGGAATTCCATCATCTCAACTAGCTTTGTTCGTAGTGATGCTTTCTAAGGCACACTTGACTTTGTATTCCAGGAAGTCAGGCTCTAGGTGAGTAATCACACCATCGTGGTTATCTGGGTCATGAAGATCTTTTTTGTATAGCTCTTCTGTGTATTCTTGCCACCTCTTCTTAATATCTTCTGCTTCTGTTAGGTCCATACCATTTCTGTCCTTTATTGTGCCCATCTTTGCATGAAATGTTCCCTTGGTAGCTCTAATTTTCTTGAAGAGATCTCTAGTCTTTCCCATTCTATTATTTGCCTCTATTTCTTTGCAATGATCACTGAGGAAGGCTTTCTTATCTCTCCTTGCTATTCTTTGGAACTCTGCATTCAAATGGGTATACCTTTCCTTTTCTCCTTTGCTTTTCACTTCTCTTCTTTTCTCAGCTATTTGTAAGGCCTCCTCAGACAACCATTTTGCCTTTTTGCATTTCTTTTTCCTGGGAATGGTCTTGATCACTGCCACCTGTACAATGTCATGACCCTCCATCCATAGTTCTTCAGGCACTCTGTCTATCAGATCTAATCCCTTGAATCTATTTGTCACTTCTACTGTATAATTGTTAGGGACTTAATTTAGGTCATACCTGAATGGTCTAGTGGTTTTCCCTACTTTCTTCATTCTAAGTCTGAATTTGGCAATAAGGAGTTCATGATCTGAGCCACAGTCGCACTCAGTATTGTTTTTGCTGACTGTATAGAGCTTCTCCATCTTTGGCTGCAAAGAATATAATAAATCTGATTTTGGTATTGACCATCTGGTGATGTCCATGTGTAGAGCCTTCTCTTGTGTTGTTGGAAGAGGGAGTTTGCTATGACCAGTGTGTTCTCTTGGCAAAACTCTGTTAGCCTTTGCTCTGATTCACTTTGTACTCCAAGCCAAATTTGCCTGTTACGCCAGGTATCTCTTGTCATCCTACTTTTGCATTTCTGTCCTCTATAATGAAAAGGACATCTTTTGGGGGTGTTAGTTCTAGAAGGTCTTGTATGTCTTCATAGAACCATTCAACTTCAGCTTCTGCATTACTGATTGGGATGTAGACTTGGATTACTGTGATATTGAATGGTTTAGCTTGGACACAAAAGAGATTTTTCTGTCGTTTTTGAGATTGCATCCAAGTACTGCATTTCAGACTCTTTTGTTGACTATGAGGGCTACTCCATTTCTTCTAAGGCATTCTTGTCCACAGTAATAGATATCATAGTCATCTTAGTTAAAATTCACCCATTCTGGTCCATTTTAGTTCCCTGATACCTAAAATGTTGATATTCACTCTTGCCATTTCCTGTTTAACTACTTCCAATTTACTTTGATCCATGAACCTAACATTCCAGGTTCCTATGCAATATTGTTCTTCACAGCATCAGACTTTACTTCTGCCACCAGTTGCATCCATGACTGGTTGTTGTTTTTGCTTTGGTTCTGTCTCTTCATTCTTTCTGGAGTTATTTCTCCACTCTTCTCCAGTAGCATATTGGGCTCATGGTTTCATTGAGTTAGACAGGCTGTGGTCCATGTGATCAGTTTGATTACTTTTCTGTGATTGTGGTTTTCATTCTGTCTGCACTCTGATGGATAAGCTTATGGAAGTTTCCTGATGGGGAGAGAGTGACTGAGGGGGAAACTGGGTCCTGTTCTGATGGGCGCAGCCATGCTCAGTTCAGTTCAGTTCAGTCAGTCGTGTTCAACTCTTTGCGACCCCATGAATTGCAGCACACCAGGCCTCCCTGTCCATCACAAACTCCCAGACTTCACTCAGACTCACGTCCAGCGAGTCAGGGATGCCATCCAGCCATCTCATCCTCTGCCGTCCCCTTCTCCTCCTGCCCCCAATCTCTCCCAGCATCAGAGTCTTTTCCAATGAGTCAACTCTTCGCATGAGGTGGCCAAAGGACTGGAGTTTCAGCTTTAGCATCATTCCTTCCAAAGAAATCCCAGGGCTGATCTCCTTCAGAATGGACTGGTTGGATCTCCTTGCAGTCCAAGGGACTCTCAAGAGTCTTCTCCAACACCACAGTTGAAAAGTATCAATTCTTGGGCGCTCAGCCTTCTTCACAGTCCAACTCTCACATCCATACATGACCACAGGAAAAACCATAGCCTTGACTAGACGAACCTTTGTTGGCAAAGTAATGTCTCTGCTTTTCAATATGCTATCTAGGTTGGTCATAACTTTTCTTCTAAGGAGTAAGCATCTTTTAATTTCATGGCTGCAGTCACTATATGTAGTATTTTGGAGCCCCCCAAAATAAAGTCTGGCACTGTTTCCACTGTTTCCCCATCTATTTCCCATGATGTGATAGGACCGGATGCCATGATCTTCGTTTTCTGAATGTTGATCTTTAAGCCAACTTTTTCACTCTCCTCTTTCACCTTCATCAAGAGGCTTTTTAGTTCCTCTTCATTTTCTGCCATAAGGGTGGTGTCATCTGCATATCTGAGGTTATTGATATTTCTCCCAGCAATCTTGATTACAGCCTGTGCTTCTTCCAGTCCAGCATTTCTGATGATGTACTCTGCATATAAGTTAAATAAGCAGGGTGACAATATACAGCCTTGATGTACTCCTTTTCCTATTTGGAACCAGTCTGCTGTTCCATGTCCTGTTCTGTTGCTTCCTGACCTGCATACAAATTTCTCAAGAGGTAGGTCAGGTGTTCTGGTATTCCCATCTCTTTCAGAATTTTCCACAGTTTATTGTGATCCATACGGTCAAAGGCTTTGGCATAGTCAGTAAAGCAGAAATAGATGTTTTTCTGGAACTCTCTTGCTTTTTCTATGATCCAGCGGATGTTGGCAATTTGGTCTCTGGTTCCTCTGCCTTTTCGAAAACCAGCTTGCACCTACTGACCTGGGGAGTTCTTCTGTCAGTATCCTATCATTTTGTCTTTTCATACTGTTCATGGGGTTCTCAAGGCAAGAATACTGAAGTGGTTTGCCATTCTCTTCTCCAGTGGACCACATTCTGTCAGACCTCTCCACCATGACCCACCCATCTTGGGTGGCCCCACGGGCATGGCTCAGTTTCATGGGGGAGTTTGGGGGAGAATTCATACATGTATATGTACGAGTCCCTTTGCTGCCCACCTGAGACTGTCATAACATTGTTAATCAGCTGTAGTAGTAGTAGTGTTAGTTACTTAGTTGTGTCCGACTCTTGTCGACTGCAGCCTACCAGGTTCCTCTGTCCATGGAATTCTCCAGGCAAGAATACTGGAGTGGATTGCCATTCAGCTATATTCCATTATAAAATAAAAAGTTTAATTAAAGAAATAATAATTACGTTCGGAAAACACTGTAAACTGTTTACAAGTTTTGTAAATCCCAAGCAACCTAGGATGTTGGTTTGTTTAGCCTGTTCAAAAAAGCGTTGGTCCCATCTGACTCTTCGGCACCCCATGGATCCATGCTCCTCCATGCTTTGGACACCATGCTCCTCTGTTCATGGGGTTTTCCAGGCAAGAGTACTGGAGTGAGTAGCCACTCCCTTCTCTAGAGGTTCTTCCTGACCCAGGAATTGAACCTGGGTCTCCTGCATTGCAGGCAGATTCTTTACCATCTGAGCTACCAGGGAGGAACAGTACTCTTCCATTCTCACTCGATGAAGCATTTCCTGATGCCAGGAATCAGAATGACTTTCTCTTAACTCTGGCCTTAGGAATTCGCTTAAGTCTGTGACTGCACTGACTCATGGTTTATTTAGTTGCATACTGCTCTGAATCATCTACTGAAATAAGAGCCCCATGAGGGCAAGGAATTTTTTTGTTTCCCTCTTTGTCCCCAGTTTCTAACAGTGTGCTTTGCTCTGAGTTCAATAAATATTGGCCACATTGAAATGTTTGATTCCTAATCATCTTCTAAAATACACTTGAAGAAAAACAGAAACTCAGGAGTTGACTGAAGTCTTGCTGCAGAATTTCTAAAGTGTTGAATACTAACCAGTTTTCCACCTCCTGGCAGTGTTTAAAAGGTTCACATTATGGCTGAACCCCATTAACTCTCTAGCATTATTGTTCAGTCACTAAGTCATGTCCGACTCTTTGTGCCCCCTTGGACTGCAGCACACCAGGCTTCCCCGTCCTTCAGTATCTGCTGGAGTTTGCTAAAACTCATGTCCATTGAATTGCTGATGCCATCCAACCATCTCATCCTCTGTCAGCCCTTCCCCTCTTGCCCTCAATCTTTCCCAGTATTGGGGTCTTTTCCAATGAGTCACCTCTTTGCATCATGTGGCTAAAGTATTGGAGCTTTTGCATTAGCATCAGTCCTTCCAATGAATACTCAGTGTTGATTTCCTTTGGGATTGACTAGTTTGATCACCTTACAGTCCAAGGGACTCTTGGAATTGATTTGTCACCATAAGGAGGGAAAAACCTAAGGTTTGGGACATGGCCCAGTTTGTTAGAGCTATAAAAACACTTCCATATGGCATAAAAAGTCAGAAACATTTAATTTGGCTATAAGAACTTTGCTTTTAGTTATTTGAACTCTTTCTGGAAAATAAAACTTGGTGAGGTCTATATAAAATATCCACATAAAAATAAATACTGCTGCTAGGCTTTCAGATGTTTCTAAGACATGAGATTGTTTGAACAAACTGGATGTTTTACTGACTTGAGAATTTCTTATCCATATATTTTAGGTTACATAGATGTAGTCATGATTTGCATGCATATAACTCTAAAGTTTCCATATGTGAACAGAAAAATTGTGGATTGACTCAGATCCTCTCAAGATGAGTGTTTAAGTGTTAAAAAAACCTGGTTAAGGTATTAATACTTTGGTAGAAATTTGTGACCTTGTTTATCCACCTTTTCTGTGAACCTCCTGGTAAGCTTCCTCCAAATGAATGGGTCTGGTCCATTAAAAGCTGAAAACATTGTTCCCTTTGGCCAATGCTTGACCTTTTTGGAGCATCTTAAGTATCAAAGATATAAAAATAACCTGACATTTACATTTACAGAACCTCTCTCTGCAGCTCAAAGAGCTCATTGTTCTGGGAATTCTCAGTAGCATCTTACTCATTCCTCCTAAAGGCACATCCCTTTCTAACACCTAATCTTATGTATTGCCCCCTCCTTTTTTTTTTAGTTTATTATGAGAGTACTTATATGCTTATTTCCAGATACACTTAACATAACACAATCCTAGTAATCAAGTTGCTTCATTTGTATCCCAAACATAAATTCAATAGAAATAAGTTATTCCATATCTATTACCATTTAGCAGCTACAAATTTTTTTTTTTTTAATTCTTCTTTTAAGCTTCCTCTGGCGGATATTTTGGTTTAATCATCTTGTTTTTATTTTTGTTTTGTAGTACAGCAGAGTGCTGGGTGACCTTTTATTTGTTACCTTAGAATGTTTTTTATCAAACTAACGAGTATAAAGAGGTTGACTTCTTGCTCCTAACTGCTCTGGGCAATATGAGGAAAGAAAAGGATGAGTTCAGGGATTCAAATTCCCACCTGTAGCACCACATAAATCACCCAAAAGTTTCTATGTCTATCTTAAAAGAGATGCTTACCTCCTGCAGACACAGAGTAAACCAGATACAGAATCTCTGCAGTTAGCTGCTGAGTTGCAATGCAAATTAAATTTCCAACTTTACAGCGTGTTGAAGTCAAGGCATTAATTGGGAAGGAATGGAGTCCTGAAAATTCAAATGGGGTGTGTGGCTGGATTCTGATGAAGCTGGGGACATTGGGTCTTCTTCACCAGTACAACCAGCCCTTACAGCTCCACCTGGGGAGAGTAACCCTGCTTTGCCGGATAAAGTTGTAATGGCCTCCACTGTAATGGCCTCCGCTGAAGAAATTTACATGCCTTGAAAAACATAGCTGATTCTCCTCAAGACATATCCCCATCACTCCTCTTTGGTTCTAGACCCATAACTAGTTCCAGGGAGCCCCAGAAGATGAGGTACAAAGAGTGACATTCAAGGAGATGTGTCACACCCTTAAAGACCAAATAATTTTTCCAGTATATCCAGACAGAAATATGGGTGATATTTATGGGAATTAAGTGGTGCATGATGATGGTGGAATGAATGTAAAGTTGGATCAGGCTGTATTTATTGGGCCTACCAAATAAAGATTCTGGCTTCACTGTTGTAACTTGAAGAGTTAGAAAAGTTCTGTGTGGGTTTTTTTTTTGTTTGTTTGTTTTGGGTTTTTTTTTTTTGGTGTTTTTGTTTGGTTTTGGTTTTGGTCACTTGAAACAGATCAAGATGGCCTACACTAAATGAAGCTGAAATGCCTCAGTATCCTTGAAGAACTCTGTGGTCACTCTTCTCTGTGGGTCAGAAATCATAGTGAGAACAACTGCCACTGAACTGTGATCCTTCAATGTCATGGGGATAATTGGATCCCAAGGTGGCAAAGCCCATTTGTGGCACTTAATTACCAAGAACAAGGCAGGAATGGTTACTGTAATGGATAGCAGCTTTAAGGCAGCTATCAGAATAGTCTGACTCACAGAGACCTATGTCATTGGTCAATTGAACTGTCTCCCTAAAAGAGAAATGTTAATAGCTGGACAGTCTCCTAATTTCTGGCTTGATTTGCATATGTGGCAGAGTTCTAGGTCAAATGACAGAAGTCTGACTTGAAGCACCAAAACTGAAAGTCATGGCCCTTGAGTCAGTTCCCACTCTAGAGCCAATTTACAGACCCAGAACCCCTTGAATGAAGAGGAAACTGAGTCCCCTGGAGAAGGACCTCATCACACTGCCCAGACTTATGCTACTAATCCTCCTCCCAGCCTTCTCCAGAGATGCCTACTGTCTTTTACAAGGGTGACTCTGCATTGAGGGAAAGGTAAAAATCAGACTTTTCAGGGATGACTGGACTTTAGTTTTGACCTGACATTTCAGGTCAACACAGTTGAGGCTCATGGAGGTCAGGTGATCAGTGGAGTCTTAGCTCAAGTTTATCTCACACCCATCCTGTGGTTTTCTCCTCAGTTTCAAATGCATAATTAGAAATACTAAGCAACCAGCAGAATTTCCATGTGGTTTCCCTGATCTATGGAGCATGGCAGAAAAGGCCAAGTGGAAGCCACTAGAGCTGCCTAAGTAATAGTAAAGTAAACTATTAATGAAATCAGTGTGAATTCCTGGAAGTATGACAGAGATTAGTGGCATCATGAAGGACTTGAAGGATGTGGGGGGACAGGGCTGGTTTCCACCACAACCCGATACAACTGACTTGTTTGACTTGCAGAGAAAACAGGTAGTTCTTAGAGAACGACAGTGGATTATCATAAATGTAACCAGGTGGTGACTCCATTCCCATCTGCTGTTCCAAATGTGTTTTCTTGCTTGAGTAAATCAACACACCCCCTGGTACCTGCTGTGTAGCTGAGCTATTGATTCAGAAAAAGCTTTTTGCTCCGTGTGTTTGTGTGTGTGTGTGCACTCAATCGCTCAGTCATGTCCAACTCTTGGTGACCCCTTGGACTGTAGCCTATCAGGTTCCTCTGTCCATGGAATTTTCCAGGCAAGAATACTGCAGTGGGTTGCCATTTCCTACTCCAGAGGATCTTCCTGACACAAGGATCAAACCTGCAGCCCTTGTGTCTCCTGCATTGGCAGAAGGTTTCTTTACCACTAGTGCCACCTAGGAAGCCCCTACCTGTTTGTAAAGACCAATGGAAGCAGTTTGCTTTTAGCTGGCAAGATTAGAAATATACTCTCACCATCCTACTTCAGGGACCCATAAATTCTCCAGCCCAAAGTCATAATTTAGTCTGCAAGGACCTTGACTGCACAAGACCTCTTTTCCACAAGACATCACATGGGTCCTTCACGTTGATGATAGGCTAATTGGAACATCTGAGCAAGAAGCAGCAACTACTCTAGACCATTGGGAACACATGATGACATGTCAAAGGGTGAGAAATGAAGCTGAACTATAATTCAGGGATCTTCCACCTCATGAGATGTCTGGGGGTCCAGTAATGTGGGGCATGTTGAGATATCCCTTCTAAAAGATGAAGGACAAGCTGTTATATCTGGCCCCAACTGTAAGCAAAAAACAAGCACAGCAATTTAGTGGGTTTCAGGAATTGGGAAGGAACATATTTGGGTTGGCCAAAAAGCTCTTTTGGGTTTTCCCGTAAGAGCTTACAAACTTTTTGGCCAACCCAGTATTACTCCCTTACGTTCCATGTACTGAGTGACTAGAAAAGCTGCTAATATTGAGTGGAATCCAGAACAAGAGAAGGCTCTCTGGCAGGTCCATACTGCTTGCCAGCTGCCCTTGGACCAATAGGTCCAGCAGATCCAGTAGTGCTTCCGTTGTCAGTGGCTGATAGAGGTACTGTTTGGGGCAGACAGGCCTGATTGGTGAATCACAGCTGCAACTCTTGGGGTTTTGGAGCAAAATCTACTATCCTCTGCAGATAGCTATTGTCCTTTGAGAAACAGCTTTTGACTTGCTACTGGGCCTTACTAGAGACTGAACACTCAACCAAGGTCCACTAAGCTATGGTATGACCTAAGCAATCTATTAAGAAATGGGTGTTGTTTAGCTGGATGGTCAGGACTTGGAGGGCTTCCTCAGGGACTCAGTGGTAAAGAATCTGCCTACAATGCAGGAAACCCGGGTTTGATCCCTGGGTTGGAAAGATGCCCTGGAGAAGGAAATGGCAACCCACTCCAGTAAAAATTCCATGAACAGAGGAGCCTGGTGGGCTATAGTCCAAGGAGTTGCAAAGAGTCAGACACTTAGTGACTAAAAAACAACAACAAGGGCTTGGAAGTAACATGATTGGAATATTGGTGACAAAAGGGTCTGGGGAAGAGGTCTATAGAGAGAATGCCCTGAATGGACAAAGGAAAATGAGTTTGGATCCCAGTGCTTACCAAGGGTAACCTCAGCAGAGAAGGATTTTAATACTCAAGCAGGTAAGATGATCTGTTCCGGGTACCAGTCAGTCTCTTGGTATCCAGTCTCTTGGTATCCCATGCACCCCTGTTATTGCCCAGTGGGCTTATGAACAAAGTGGCTATTGTTTCAGGTATGGGGGTGAGGCCTGGGCTCAACAATGTAGACTTCTATCCACCAAGGCCTAGGTGGCTAAAGCCACTGCTGTGTGCCCTCTTTGAGACCAACACTTAAATCCTCAATATTCCATTGTTCCCCAGAGGCATCAACCTGGTGACAGGTTGATTACACTGACCATGGTCACGAATTGCTTGGTCAAACACTAATCTAGGTTTTGCTGTTAGATTAGTTAACAGCAAAGTTAGTTAACTTTAACAGTCAGTTGACTTTCAGTAAAGATTATTCTCATTAATATGGCTTGGACTTATCTAGTGGGTTAAAGGACTTTAGAGCAAACACTAATGTTTCCATTCTCAAGACTGTAGCATAGATCTTGCCTGAGTTTCCAGTGTGCTGGCCTGTCCTACATTTCACACTTGCCAGCCTCCACAATGATATGAGCCAATTCCTTAAAATAAGTTATTCTCTTTCCCCATCCCCTCTCTCCTTCTTTCTGTTTGTGTGTGTGTGTCTATGTATATATATGTATGCATTTTATATATATATATTTAGTTCTGATTTTCTAGAGAGCCCTGACTCATATAAATGAGGAACTAATAGCTCTTACATTATTGACTTACTATAATGATTAAATAAAATAGGGACTTCTCTGGTGATCCAGTGATTAAGACTCCTTGCTTCCAATGCAGGGGGGTGTGGGTTCCATCCTGGGTCAGGGAGCTAAGACCCCACATACCTCAGGGCCAAAAAACTAAACCATAAAACAGAGGTAATATTGTAACAAATTCAATAAAGACTTTAAAAATGGTCCACATCAAAAAAAATTTTTTTTAAGAATTAATGTTTTAGTAACTTAATATGTTGCTGGCACACAGTAAGCCTTCAGCCAATCAATGTTGATAGCAGTGGTGGCGATTACTGTTATATTACCTCATACATACCTCTAGGAGTTCTTTAGCTCATTTAGCTGGTATTTGCCAAAGCAGCAACAGGGTGGTTCCAATTTCAATTTCTTCTCTTCAAACAGCAGTGAAGAATCAATTGATACTTTCTGCTTCTTCAGGTCACACCATCTTGCAGGCAGATCACATTATTTGGGCTTTTGGAACATGATTCATCATTCTTCCTGGACAAGCAGAGGTCAGGGATGAGGAGGGTCGGGGAGAACCACTCAACTTGGTTCATGGCACCCGGCAGAAGTTGTAGGCACAATGTAACATGAATGAAGTCTTGCTGTCAGTACCAAGAAGCAAGTTTCAAAGCCGGTCTTATACAGGATGAGACCACGGAAGGGATCAACAGTTGAAGCCACATGGATTCGAAGCTAAAGGATGATCTGTTCTTTTTTTTTCTTTAGGATGATCTATTCTGGAAGGAGTCTATTCGGTAATAGGGTCCAGTCAGAAAACAGAAACCAAACTGGTTATTTGGGAAACTTTAACATAAAATTATTAACCAGTAACAAGGAGTTGACTTCCAAGAGGGAGAAGGAGAATTCTTCATAATGCAAACATAGCCAATCCAGAGTGCAGCCCACACCTTTAGGGCTGAGAGAGGAGGGGGCCCAGAGAAGGAACAAATGTGGAAATTCCCCCCTGCCATGGCTGAGACCCCTCCCCCCCTTAGAGAGGATGTGCCTGTGCATATGTAACCCACTGGATGGAGAACTTCCCAAGATGACACAGGGCAAGGCTGGCTGCCAGGAATCTGCTCATGGAATTCCCTGGGAAGCAATGGAAAGTGCACCTTCAGCTCTCCTATACCACCTTGCAGAAAAGCCACCTGCCATGCCATGACAGCAAGAAAAATACAGGACCAGAAAGAACAAGGGAAGCCTCTTCCTCTTGCATTGTCTACCCTGCATGCTCGAATATCAAACTAACATTGTACCAACTAACAAAGGAGATGTATTCCAGGGTCCATCTCCAAGAGCACAAAGCAGGGCAAAGAAGGGGGAACTGACAACTTCAATTCAGTTCAGTCACTCAGTCATGTGCGACTCTTTGAGATCCCATGGACTGCAGCATGCCAGGCTTCCCTGTCCATCACCAACTCCTGGAGTATGTTCAAACTCATGTCCATCGAGTTGATCATGCCATCTCACCGTCTCATCCTCTGTCATCCCCTTTTCCTCCCGCCTTCAATCTTTCCCAGCATCAGGGTCTTTTCAAATGAGTCAGTTCTTCGCATCAGGTGGCCAAACTATTGGAGTTTCAGCCTCAGCATCAGTTCTACCAATGAATGTTCAGGACTGATTTCCTTTAGGATTGACAGGTTGGATCTCCTTGCAGTCCAAGGGATTCTCAAGAGGCTTCTCCAACACCACAGTTCAAAAGCATCAATTCTTCAGTGCTCAGCTCTCTTTATAATCCAACTCTCACGTCTATACATGACTACTTGAAAAACTATAGCTTTGACTAGACAGACCTTTGTTGGCAACGTAATGTCTCTGCTTTTTAATATGCCGTCTAGGTTGGTCGTAGCTTTTTTTCCAAGGAGCAAGCGTCTTCTAATTTCATGGCTACAGTCACCATCTGCAGTGATTTTGGAGCCCAAGAAAATAAAGTCTGTCACTGTTTCCATTGTTTCTCCATCTATTTGCCATGGAGTGATGAGACTGGATGCCATGATCTTAGTTCCTAGTTTTTTGAATGTTGAAATTTAAGTCAACATTTCACTCTCCTCTTTCACTTTCATCAAGAGGCTCTTTAGTTCCTCTTCACTTTCTGCAATAAGAGTGGTGTCATCTGCGTATCTGAGCTTATTGATATTTCTCCCAGCAATCTTGATTCCAGCTTGTGCTTCATCCACTCTGGCATTTCGCATGATGTACTCTGCATATAAGTTAAATAAGGAGGGTGACAATATACAGCCTTCATGTATTTCCTTCCCAATTTGGAACCAGTTTGTTGTTCCATGTCTGGTTAAACTGTTGCTTTTTGATATGCTTCTCAAGAGGCAAGTAAGGTGGTCTGGTATTCCCATCTCTTGAAAAATTTTCCACAGTCTGTTGTGATCTATACAGTAAAAGGCTTCGGTGTAATCAATAAAGCAGAAGTAGATGTTTTTCTGGAACTCTCTTGCTTTTTTGATGATCCTACAGATCTTGGTAATTTGATCTCTGGTTCCTGTGCCTTTCTAAATCCAGCTTGAACATCTGGAAGTTCACAGAAGCCTGGCTTGGAGAATTTTGAGCATTACTTTGCTACTATGTGAGATGAGTGCAATTGTGTGGTAGTTTGAACATTCTTTGGCCTTGCCCTTCTTTGGGATTGGAATGAAAATTGACCTTTTCCAGTCCTGTGGCCACTGCTGAGTTTTCCAAATTTGCTGCATATTGAGTGCAGCACTTTCACAGCATCATCTTTTAGGATTTGACATAGCTCAACTGGAATTCCATCACCTCCACTAGCTTTGTTCATAGAGATGCTTCCTAAGGCACATTTGACTTCACATTCCAGGATGTCAGGCTCTAGGTGAGTGATCACACCATCATGGTTATCTGGGTCATGAAGATCTTTTTTGTATAGTTTTTCTGTGTATTCTTGCCACCTCCTCTTAATATCTTCTGCTTCTGTTAGGTCCATACGATTTCTGTCCTTTATTGTGCCCATCTTTACACGAAATGTTCCCTTGGTATCTCTAATTTTCTTGAAGAGATCTCTAGTCTTTTCCATTCTATTATTTGCCTCTATTTCTTTGCAATGATCACTGAGGAAGGCTTTCTTATCTCTCCTTGCTATTCTTTGAAACTCTAAATTCAAATGGGTATACCTTTCCTTTCTCTTTTGTCTTTCACTTCTCTTCTTTTCTCAGCTATTTGTAAGGCCTCTCAGACAAACATTTTGCCTTTTTGCATTTCTTTTTCTTGGGGATGGTCTTGATCCCTGCCTCCTGTACAATGTCATGAGCCTCCATCCATAGTTCTTCAGGCACTGTCTATCAGATATAATCCCTTGAATCTATTTGTCACTTCCAGTGTATAATCGTTAGGGATTTGATTTAGGTCATACCTGAATGGTCTAGTGGTTTTCCCTACTTTCTTCAATTTAAGTCTGAATTTGGCAATAAGGAGTTCATGATCTGAGCCACAGTCAGCACCCAGTCTTGTTTTTGCTGACTGTATAGACTGTATGGAAAAGGCAATGGCAGCCCACTCCAGTACTCTTGCCTGGAAAATACCATGGATGGAGGAGCCTGGTAGGCTGCAGCCCATGGAGTTGCTAAGAGTCGGGCACAACTGTGCGACTTCCCTTTCACTTTTCACTTTCATGCATTGGAGAAGGAAATGGCAACCCACTACAGTGTTCTTGCCTGGAGAATCCCAGGGACAGAGGAGCTTAGTGGGCTGCCGTCTATGGGGTCGCACAGAGTCGGACACGACTGAAGCGACTTAGCAGTAGCAGCAGCATAGACTGTATAGAGCTGACTGTATAGAGCTTCTCCATCTTTGGCTGCAAAGAATATAATCAGTCAGATTTTGGTATTGACCATCTGGTGATGTCCATGTGTAGAGTCTTCTCTTTTGTTGTTGGAAGAGGGAGTTTGCTATGACCAGTGTGTTCTCTTGGCAAAACTCTGTTAGCCTTTGCCCTGCTTCATTTTGTACTCCAAAGCCAAATTTGCATGTTATTCCAGGTATCTCTTGTCATCCTACTTTTGCGTTCCAGTCCCCTATAATGAAAAGGACATCTTTTGGGGGTGTTAGTTCTAGGTCTTGTAGGTCTTCATAGAACCATTCAACTTCAACTTCTTCTGCATTACTGGTTGGGGCATAGACATGGATTACTGTGATTGAATGGTTTGGCTTGGAAACGAACAGAGATTTTTCTGTCATTTTTGAGATTGCATCCAAATACTGCATTTCAGACTCTTTTGTTGACTATGAGGGCTACTCCATTTCTTCTAAGGGATTCTTGCCCACAATAGTAGATATAATGGTCATCTGAATTAAATTCACTCATTCCAATCCATTTTAGTTCCCTGATTTCTAAAATGTCGATGTTCACTCTTGCCATCTCCTGTTCGACCACATCTAATTTACCTTGATTCATGGACCTTACATTCCAGGTTCCTATGCAATATTGTTCTTTACAGCATCAGACTTCACTTCCATCATCAGTCACATCCACAACTGGGCATTGTTGTCTCTTTGGCTCCATTCTTCATTCTGTCTGGAGTTATTTCTCCACTCTTCTCCAGTAGAGACACTGGGAATCAGACTTCCCAGGTGGCACTAGTGGTAAAGAACCTGGCTGCTGATACCGAAGACATAAGAGATGTGGGTTTGACCCCTGATTTGGGAAGATCCCCTGGAGGAGGGCATGGCAACCCACTCCAGTATTCTTGCCTGGAGAATCCCCATGAACAGAGGAGCCTGGTGGGCTACAGTCCACAGCGTTGCAAAGAGTGAGACATGCCTGAAAGAACTTAGCATGCAGGCATGCACGCAGCATAGGGAAAATGAAGACACAGGTTTGGAGAAATGTCCTGAGTCCATCAGGGTCATTTTTGATGTCACACTCATGACCTCTGATGAGGGAGTATGGAGACTAACTAGCAGGGGACTGTGGATATCATGGCTCTTGAATTGATCTGCTCCTAAACATGTAACTGCACATTCTCTAAGGCTCTCCTCCCCCAGTCAGTGTTGAAAAGAACTGAAATACACCAGCTCCCTATTCCTCTTGGCAGGCTGGCCTGAGTCCTAATGAGATGTCTACAGCATACTCTGTGTTAGGGCTTTCTGTCATAACTAGTAACTTCCCAGAGCATAAGCTGGAACGAAACAAAGGGAGATTTGGAGTCGACATTCGCTACAGGAGCATATTTTAATACACTCAGTTTGAATATTTTAAAATTTAATTAACCCCTACTATGAATTATATGACGGAATTCACCAACTCAGAGTCAAACCAGTTCTTACAGCCATTTGATTGGATGTCTTAAGCATACAACCATGTAACAGATTTGTTGAGAGACACAGAAAATCTTTCCCAGTGAAATGTTTAAGGGAATTTTATCAACCACAGTCTCAAAGGACTTAATTTAGGTATAAATGACTCCTCTTTCTCTTTCTGCTGCTGAAACATGGAGCCTGTGAATAATTGGAGATGCACATGGCGGTCCACCCGCAGGACCAGAACAAAGCTTGCAGTGGGCTAACACCCTGGAGGCGTGCCATCTGTTAGCTCCAGGTCTGGGAGAGTCTCCTTTTCTGGCCTTTAAGCTTTTTTTCCTGAACTAAACTAATTAGCCTGCTGTGAACCCAGCTCTGTGCCCAGAGTTGAGAAGGGTGTTTATAGAAGAAACCACCCAGCCAGGATATAGAACTATGAGAAAGCCACAAAGAACTAGAGAAGGGGGCTCAGCTTTGTGTCACCAACAATAAAGACAAGAGATATTCAGACACAAGACAACCCGTGTGTGTGACTGCCCGTGGGCAGGACTCACGAAGAAGCCACATAGGCTTTGCCTGGTTTTTTGGCTGTGCCAAGTCTTAGTTGTGGCATGTGGGATCTTTAGCTGTGGCAATGTGGAATCTAGTTCCCCGACCAGGGATCAAACCCGGGCCCCCTGCACTGGGAGTCTTAACCACTGGACCACCAGGGAAGTCCCTGCCTATAATGTTTTGATGTATTTCCTTTGGTGGTAAAGTGGGTTCCAGCAGAAGAAAGACTTGAAGTGGCTGATTATTTAAATCCTGGGGTCCAATTCTACTTCTTTGACTCATTATTTCTGTGATTTGAGGCAAAGGACTCATTAAACCTTAACCTGTCCTATTCTCGAAGTGAGCATGATAACATGCTTTGTCCACACAAAAGGAGACTGTAAACAGTCAATCCCATCAGCATTTATTATTATTCAGAAGGTATAGTTAACAAGATGTGATGAGTCAGAATACTTTTTTCTTGGCCATACCTCCTATAGTCACCTTTGAAAAGAATTGCACTTAAATAAATTGGAAAGAAAAACCACCTTCCACTGTATAATTCACCCCGAATAAAGACAATAGGAAGCAAAACAACATTCCAGGCTCATACATGTATGTATATTTGTTTGTTTCTTATTTTAACCCAAAGAAGGCAGTAATACTTCCAAAGAAGTAAGCAAGCAAGCCAAGAGCCCAGGTTTCGACAGCAGATGACAGCTGACAGTCCAGGACAAGTTGAAGGCTCTATTTTTAGTTTTTAGTCAAAGAATAAAAAAACCAGACCTTCCTGTGGGAATCATCTGCACTGAGTCATGCCAACACCGTGAGACTGGAATAAAATAGCTCTATAAGCCAAAGCATTCACTACCTGAAATCAAGAAACGGAAGTAGTTTTTGAGAGTCTACTCTCCTTAAGCTTAGACTTTGAGGGCATTTACCGAAATAAGCATTTGCCCTTAGTCATTCAGTGCCAACGAACCCAGCAGCTGAGCTGGCTCTTCGATGGCAAAAGAGGGGGAAGGGGGCTTTAAAAAAATCAGCCAAATTAGAAATGAAAGATTATTTAAATCCAAAGCAAGGGCTAAAGAGCCAACCACTCTAAATGTTATTCAATCAGTTGTGTGAACGATAATGTCTAAGTTCTCTGCTCAACCTGAATTGACAAGTCTGTTTTCATTTCATCCATTTCATTTCCCAGGGCCAAACACATGGTAGGGTTACTCTGAGAATGCACAGAATGTGAACACAAAAACAATATTCAGTATCATCTAGGTATGACTAGCACTCAGAAATGTAGATGTCATCTGATTTAATGCCCTTCATTTTTTCTCAATTTTCTTTTTTTAAAATTGCATACTCGCTTTACAATGTTTTGTTAGTTTCTGGTGTACAGTAAACAGTGTGAATCAGCTATATGTATGCATATATCCCCTCCCTCTAGAGCTCCCTCCCACCCCACCCCACCCCATTCCCACCCCTCTAGGTCAAAATGGAGCACCAAGCTGAGCTCCCTGTGTTATACAGCATCTTCCCACTGGCTATCTGGTTTACACATGGTAGGGTATATACATCAATCACTATCTCCCAATTCACCTGACTCCCTCCACTCCGCAGTAATTGAGACCCAAGGAATTACAATAACTTTCCTCAGTCAAGTAATAAGTCAGTAACAGAGCACAAATACTCAAAGACTATAATGGTTAAAGTCTTGATTTTCAACAAGAGAAAGAACAGGTTCCAAGAAGATAATGGAAGAATCCTAGATTTATAGCTGGAAGCAGTCACTGAAATCATCTATCCTGACCCTGTCATTTTTAGAGATGAAAAGGAACTAGACAGTAAAGATGCTGTCCCAGCGACGTTCAGCCAGCTGACAACAGAGCTTGGGCTAGAACCTGCATCTTCTGATCTTTGCCTGGGGATCTTTCCACTTCATTAGCATTGAGATTCTTCTCAGGCAAAATTCTAGAATAGATTATTAAACAGATGGCTGGGGAGCATTTAAAAAAGAAAGCAATCATTAGCAGCCAGCATGAGTTCAGTTAGAACAAGTCAGTCATGCCAGGCTAACCTCATTTCCTTCTTGATACAAATGTACACATTTTTGAAGTAGGCAAAATGGGGGTGGGGAGAGGCACGGGGGTGGTATTTGGTGGGGGAGATACTCTAACAGAATTGAGGAGACCCTGCCCACTCCACTATTCTTGGGCTTCCCTTGTGGCTTAGCTGGTAAAGAATCCGCCTGCAATGTGGGAGACCTGGGTTCTATCAATGAGTTGGGAAGATCCCCTGGAGAAAGGAAAGGCTACCCACTCCAGTATTCTGGCCTGGAGAATTCCATGGACTGTATAGTCCATGGGGTCGCAAAGAGTCGGACACAACTCAGCAACTTTCACTTTTCACTGATGCTGGGAAGTACTGAGGGCAGGAGGAGAAGCAGATGACAGAGAATGGGATGGTTGGATGCCTTCATCGACTCAATGGACATGAGTTTGAGAAAACTCTGGGAGATAGTGAAGAACATGGAAGCCGGACATGCTACAGTCCATGGGGTTGCAAAGAGTCAGACACAACTGAGCGACTGAACAACAAGATGATCGTAGCTAACCTATCTTGGTCTATATTTTCCCTCTCCTCGTTTCCCTGGCCCATGCTGTTTTCAAAACTCCATAATTCTTCATTTCCCTACCTAAGACTGGAGCCAGTGAGAATCTATATTCTTTTCTTTTTAATTTTTAATTTTAATTTTTAACTTTTTATATTGGAGGTCAGGTGATTAACAATGTTGTCATAGTTTCAGTTGGACAGCAAAGGGATTGGGTCATACATATTCATGTATCCATTCTCCCCCAAATATTCTTTCTCTTAGCAACTTTGTGTGGCTTGGATTCTTTAACCTTCTCCAAATCAAAAATATAGGACTTACATATTTGCAGAATTTGTTTTGCTTGTGAATACTAAGTATTGAGGAGAAGGCTCATAAATATCATATCCTGAGTCAAGGAAAACATAGGGAATTTTGGATTCACTCGATTTTCCTAGTGCTATTGAGTAAATACCATGCATTCTTAAATGCCAAGAGCCCCAGGAAAGGAGGGAAGATATCATTACCAAGTGATACATGCAGAGATGAACATTCTTAGTTTGTAATGAAATCAAAGTATCAGACTTTCCCATGGATGATCATAGTGTGTATTAATATAGAGGAGTTATAGATGAACTTTGAGAGGATTTTTAAAAATTTGTGAAGGGAGAAGGGGTTTTAAACTATATAAATCTTTGTCAAATTTTTGCCCTGGACTTAACTTACTTAATAACATTGCCCATCACCTGGATGTCAGAGGGAAACCTGAGGTCACCAAAATTTTCTAGATTAAGGAAGATAACCCAGAAATGTTAGTAGAATATATAGAACCTTGATTGCCCAAGACTTCCATCAGATCAGATCAGATCAGATCAGTTGCTCAGTCGTGTCAGACTCTTTGCGACCCCATGAATCGCAGTACACCAGGCCTCCCTGTCCAGCACCAACTCCCGGAGTTCACCCAGACTCACATCCATCGAGTCAGTGATGCCATCCAGCCATCTCATCCTCTGTCGTCCCCTTCTCCTCCTGCCCCCAATCCCTCCCAGCATCAGAGTCTTTTCCAATGAGTCAACTCTTCGCATGAGGTGGCCAAAGGACTGGAGTTTCAGCTTTACCATCATTCCTTCCAAAGAAATCCCAGGGCTGATCTCCTTCAGAATGGACTGGTTGGATCTCCTTGCAGTCCAAGGGACTCTCAAGAGTCTTCTCCAACACCACAGTTCAAAAGCATCAATTCTTCGGCCCTCAGCCTTCTTCACAGTCCAACTCTCACATCCATACATGACCACAGGAAAAACCATAACCTTGACTAGACAAACCTTTGTTGGCAATGTAATGTCTCTGCTTTTGAATATGCTATCTAGGTTGGTCATAACTTTCCTTCCAAGGAGTAAGCGTCTTTTAATTTCATGGCTGCAGTCACCATCTACAGTGATTTTGGAGCCCAGAATAAGAAAGTCTGACACTGTTTCCACTGCTTCCCCATCTATTTCCCATGAATTGGTGGGACCGGATGCCATGATCTTCGTTTTCTGAATGCTGAGCTTCAAGCCAACTTTTTCACTCTCCACTTTCACTTTCATCAAGAGGCTTTTGAGTTCCTCTTCACTTTCTGCCATAAGGGTGGTGTCATCTGCATATCTGAGGTTATTGATATTTCCCCCGGCAATCTTGATTCCAGCTTGTGTTTCTTCCAGTCCAGCGTTTCTCATGATGTACTCTGCACAGAAGTTAAATAAGCAGGGTGACAATATACAGCCTTGACGTACTCCTTTTCCTATTTGGAACCAGTCTGTTGTTCCATGTCCAGTTCTAACTGTTGCTTCCTGACCTGCATACAAATTTCTCAAGAGGCAGGTCAGGTGGTCTGGTATTCCCATCTCTTGAAGAATTTTCCACAGTTTCTCGTGATCCACACAGTCAAAGGCTTTGGCATAGTCAAGAAAGCAGAAATAGATGTTTTTCTGGAACTCTCTTGCTTTTTCCATGATCCAGCGGATGTTGGCAATTTGATCTCTGGTTCATCTGCCTTTTCTAAAACCAGCTTGAACATCAGGAAGTTCATGGTTCACATATTGCTAAAGCCTGGCTTGGAGAATTTTGAGCATTACTTTACTAGCATGTGAGATGAGTGCAATTGTGTGGTAGTTTGAGCATTCTTTGGCATTGCCTTTCTTTGGGATTGGAATGAAAACTGACCTTTTCCAGTCCTGTGGGCACTGCTGAGTTTTCCAAATGTGCTGGCATATTGAGTGCGGCACTTTCACAGCATCATCTTTCAGGATTTGGAATAGCTCAACTGGAATTCTCTCACCTCCACTAGCTTTGTTCGTAGTGATGCTTTCTAAGGCCCACTTGACTTCACATTCCAGGAAGTCTGGTTCTAGGTCAGTGATCATACCATCGTGATGGTCTCCTCATTAAGTATTGTGACCAAATTTTAGGGCAGAGTTGGTGTTGATGAATGTTCTAGAGTTCCCTAGAAGCTGACCACTGTTCTGTTCTTGGCTCTGTATTGTTTAACTGATGTTCTGGATGAAAGCATTTATTCCTTGTTGACCAAATCAGTAGCGAAAAATTTAGGCTCAACTTAACTTCCTATCAATTAAATCCATGAAAACATGGTGCAGCCCCAGGAGATAGTCAATAGCCACTGCCGAAGGTGGTAAATAGAGGTTGGATGAAGTCTAGTGGAGACACATCCCAGGAGCTTCTATGCATCTATGAGGCTATGCAGCCAAATAGTCTTTTAGACTTCTATTTTGTGATTGAATTATTCTAAACTAAAGTTACATTAAACTATCTGAGACGCAAATGCATTCCACTTATTATTGGTTAGGAAAAGTGATGTTTGTTTCTTTTTTATGACCCACTCTTTGTTTCACCTGTTCAAGGTGACACGGGCCAAATGTGTTCAATATGCTCCAGACCTGGATGAATAACTCAGAGGAGGCCAGCCAACACCAGGGAGTCTCTAGGTTAAAAAGATGAGAGTGAGTCACAAATGGATGTAAAAAATTATATTTGCAAGACAACATTTGGATGAGAAAAATATCCCAGAGGAAGAGATTGGTGTATTCTATGACACCCTAGTTTAGAGGAAATATTACTTCAGAGTAGAAACTGTTCCTAAAATACAGTTCCATTTTAAATCAGAGAACTCATAATGAGATGTTTTCTCATCATTTTTCAAATGGAAGTCATCAGGGTGCTTTCAAACAGCTATGTAGCAAGAGGAGCTCTCTCCCTATAAAAGGGAACTCTCTCCCTTTTTAAAGAGAGCCCAAGGGTGCCTAGGTCCATGGGGGCTGATGAGCATGCATCTTTGTTAGTTCTCAAACAAAGTCCTTCCTGCCAGAATCAGTCTCAACTGTTAGGGAATTACTTCACATCAGCAACATCTTCCCCATTTTCCTAAACACAGTAGTCAAAAGAATGAGAACAAAACAAAACCAGAAAGACAATTATTGATACTATATATAAAGTAGATAACTAACAAGCATGTACTATATAGCAGAGGGAACTCTACTCAATGCTCTGTGGTAACTTAAACGGGAAAGAAATCCAAAAAGGAGGGGATATGTGTAATCATATAGCTGATTCATTTTGCTGTACAGCAGAAACTAACATAATATCGTAAAACAACTATCCTCCAGTAAAAATTTATTTAAGAAAACAAAACTCGAAGACAGCATAGCTATAATCTAGGGTCTCCCCAGTGAGTGGCAGAGAAATGCCCCTAAGTCACAGGTTGGCGTCAGTTACGGCAAGAGTGCTGTATGAGGAACCAGGAGAATGAGATTCCTTCCAGTTTTCATGCTTCTTCCATCACTTTGGGTCTTCATCTGAGTCTCACATTCTCTATGAGTCCCCACTTTGGGGGGAAGGATTCTTAGAGAAGGGGGTATTTGAGCTAAAACCCCCAAAGATGAGAAGAATTCAGCCATAGGAAGAGGTTTTCAGGCAGATGTACCAGCCAGTGTCAGTGTTCGGGGGGTTGGGGGAGGCAGTTTGGGCTTGTACTTGAGGAACTTAGAGGAGCTGGAGGGGCTGGAAGAGACAGAGGGCAGGTGAGCTGTGGAGGCTGGAAGGAACTGGATCACACAGGGCCTCTGTGCCATAGTCAGGTACTTCGGATCTTTATCAACACTCTGAAAACAATAAAGGTGTTTAAGCAGCATAGAGACATGTCATGAGTTATGATGTCTAAAGCTTCCTCAAGCTGTTCTATGGAGTGTAGGTTGCCAATAGCCTCAGGAGGGTAGGAAGACCAACTTGGTGGCAACTCAAGTTGTGAGAGCAAGATACAATTTCAGCCAGAAGGGCAGAAGGGGGAAAGTGAAAAACTGAGATGTAGTTAGGTAGGAGAACTGACAAGACCCGCAGCACGTTATTGTGTGGGTAATCCAAGGACGCCAAAGTGGGTTTTTAAAAAGTCTGAATATTTGTGTACAAATGCAAGACAGGGCTATCCCTACAACATCACAGGCCAAAATGTGTGGTTCAGCCTATAAAATGCTACTCTTGATAAACATGCTTGCTAAATTTTTTCCTGAACATAACAAGGAAAGAGTCCTATATATACATTTACCCACCAGACGCTTCAGTAGACAGGCCAGAATATCATGGACAATAATTACTGTTTCAGTTACTACCCACTGTAACTCCCCCAACCCTGTCTGCCATGGACAGGCCAGAATGGCTCCTTTTGAAACAGATCTGTCCTTGTAGATCTGGGAGCATCTTGAAATTCCCAGTGCCATGCTGCTCCCATGACTCGTTCCATGACTGGTTTCCAAGAGCAACCTTCCCATTCCTACTCAGGGAGTCATCTAGGACATCCTTGACAGTCTTCTTCCTTCTGCAGGGCCCTGGGAGTGGTTGCAAAAGATACATCCATAAAGCCAAAATACCAGGCAATTATGGCAGCCCCAAATCAAACCATCTACATGATATTATATAGAAAGATGAAGTAATTTATCAGCTGGATTTTTTTTTTTTGCCTTTGACTCTAAGGATGAGCTTTATTTAGACATAACTAAAATCACTGTTCCATAGAGAGCTTAGGGCTACCCTGATTCTGGAAGATGCTATATAAAACTCGGTTCTATTTCCAATACTGCTATAGAACAAAAATAAACCATCAGCAGCCTGTACGTTCATTTATACATACATACTGTACCTTCTCTAGCTGAAAATATTCACACAACAGATTGAATTCAATATGCTTTCCCTGAAGATGTTATTTCTGAATAAGAGAAGTGCTATTACCTAAAATTAAAAAGATAAGAACATTAATTGCACCGTGATTCCATTGCCTCCACACAATCTCCACTGATGAGTCTCTTAATTGCTCCAGTCACAAAGTGATCCAAACAAGAATCTCAGTTTGAGGAGAAAGTATATGGTTGGATCCTTACATTTTGCGCAGGCTGAACTCAGAAATCAGAAATCAACAGCTGTGTTTCTGGGAAAGCGTCTCTAGAATATTTCCGATCCACTTGAGATCAGTATATGCTTTCTAGATATTGCAAAACAGGAAATAGATACCAATATAAATGGGCCATGAGGAGTCCCTTTGAAATTGCACTGGTACATTTTTTTTCTGTTAAATAAAAAGAGACTATTTTAAATGATATTACTCTAAGTTAGTAAGAATATTACCAATTGCTGACAGCATTAGAAACCATTCTAGTCCTTTTTGAAAGCAGTTAAGCAATATGAATCAAAAACAATAAAAAATGTATACCTTTTACACACTTTTCTCCTCAAGTGTGAACTGAGGAGTGTGAAATCCTCAAGTGTGAAATCAACTAGTGAAATTATAGCCTAATAAAATATTCCAAAATGTGGGGGTGGGAGGGGAATCACATGCTTAAAGAAGTATTTCAGATCATTCATAATAGTAAAAACTAGGAAGAAACCTATATATCTAACAATAGAGAAATGATTAAATTATGGACTGAGGGTATGTGGGTATCTATTTCCTGTTTTGCAATATTTAGAAAGCTGGGGTGACACATTGTGAAGTCAGCCAAGGCTAAGTGTTGACCATCAAGGGGTACCTACTACTGTACCCATGCCTCTAATTTACAACTGTGTGCAAATACCTAGAAATAGAAACCAAAAAAGTCAAGATCAAGTGTCTATAATGCCTTCATGTCCACTTGAACATGTTAATAAGCAGTCCTTTGTGGGCTAATATATGATTCCATATGACTAATTTTTTTCTCTGCCAAGTTCATCAGTTAATAATAATGACCTCTTGCTCTATTAGGTAGTGAAGGTAATCTTGTAACCATTTCCCTCTAAAATGGAATTCCTCCCCTTCCACTACCCTCCCCAGTGTATCTATGTCCCCCAAGACTCTTAATAGGATGTGTGTGCATGCTCAGTCACTGAGTCATGCCCAGCTCTTTTGTGACCCCGTGGACTGTAGTTTGCCAGGCTCCTCTGTCCATGGAGTTTCCCAGGCAAGAATACTGGAATGGGTTGCCATTTCCTTCCAGGGGATCTTCCCCACCAAGAGATCTAACTTGTGTCTGCTGTGTAAGCAGGTAGATTCTTTAGCACTGAACCACTTGGGAAGCAAATAGAATATTCTGCTGCAAATAAGCCATTGTCTGGAGAGGCAAGATTTAGTCCTAAACCTCTTGACTCCTGGGCTTGTGTTTCTCAAGCCTTCTGACAAGTAAACATGATTTATAAGTAAAAGTCAACCTGGGGCTCACCTTCAGTTCAGTTCAGTTCAGTCCCTCAGTCGTGTCCGACTCTTTGTGACCCCATGAATCGCAACACGCCAGGCCTCCCTGTCCATCACCAACTCCCGGAGTTCACTCAGACTCACGTCCAGTGAGTCAGTGATGCCATCCAGCCATCTCATCCTCTGTCGTCCCCTTCTCCTCCTGCCCCCAATCCCTCCCAGCATCAGCGTCTTTTCCAATGAGTCAACTCTTCACATGAGGTGGCCCAAGTGCTGGAGTTTCAGCTTTAGCATCATTCCTTCCAAAGAAATCCCAGGGCTGATCTCCTTCAGAGTGGACTGGTTGGATCTCCTTGCAGTCCAAGGGTCTCTCAAGAGTCTTCTCCAACACCACAGTTCAAAAGCATCAATTCTTCGGCGCTCAGCCTTCTTCACAGTCCAACTCTCACATCCATACATGACCACAGGAAAAACCATAGCCTTGACTAGGCGGACCTTTGTTGGCAAAGTAATGTCTCTGCTTTTGAATATGCTATCTAGGTTGGTCATAACTTTCCTTCCAAGGAGTAAGTGTCTTTTAATTTCATGGCCACAGTTACCATCTGCAGTGATCTTGGAGCCCCAAAATATAAAGTCTGACACTGTTTCCACTGTTTCCCCATCTATTTCCCATGAAGTGATGGGACCAGATGCCACAGGGGGCTATCCCTGACCACCTTTCTCTGTAAGAAAATCAACTTAAAACTCTAGTTAATAAGTCTCCTGGACATAATAGGAGTGTTTCAATTCAAACCCCTCTGATGACTTTATAGCTTGCCTGACAGGTTTGTTCAAGATTCACAGCCTCCCAACCACGAAAGGCACAAGAAGCTTAAGATATTCTAACAATGTAGAGCTTCTCAGTTAAAATTGTTAGAATAGAACTAGTAGAGGATTTCTTTGCTGAGCTAATGCTTGCTGCCAAGTTTCCATATCCCTTACCTACTGTGTCCCTGGGAGTGTATTGATAAACATAGTTGGTGTATAGAAATGTAAGTAGTAGCTTTAATGTTTGTAACCTTGGACGCTTGAGTTAATTCTTTTCTTATTATAGCCCACCACACTTTCGCCCTATAGGAATGCAACTTTATCTAATGCTTTCAGAGGGTGGCGCCTGACTTTAGAATAATCACCTTTCGAGAAAAATAAGTTTTCTGAAGAAAGGGTCATAAAATGTTAACAGGCCTCCTGGCCAGAAGATGATGTAAATCACCTAAAACTTTTGCATATGGTAAGTTTGCAGAAAGAAAACCTGGTTTCGATAAGGATCAAGGACTGCTGACATTGCATGACTCTACCCCTTACCCCATTATCCTCTATGCACAACTTAAGGCATAAAAACTACTTTGGAAAATAAAGTGCAGGCCTTGCTAACCGAAGCTTGGTCTCCCCATGTCGTTCTTTCTCTTTCCTTTTCCTATTCAGGCTGATTCCATGGAGCACAGGGGCTCTCTGCATTCACTTTCCTGCCTGGGCTTCTAAGACCCACTCGAGAAGGTGCCCAGGGTGGGGCACCTTCCGTGATTCAAGAGGACGCCTGTGGCCTACATGAACAGAGCAAGTCCTGTGCTGGGGCTTTATTGGCTTTCTGTATAAACCAAGGAATATCAGCCTCTTTTCTCTCCTCTATATTCTTAACTACAAAATTCTTTCCTTATCTCTTTCTCTATTTCTATCCTTTTTGCCAACGCCGTCATCCTGAGGGAATCCCTGGATCCAACCGGGGCTGGACCCCAGTAAGCATCTGAATGCAGAGTTCCAAAGAATAGCAAGAAGAGATAAGAAAGCCTTCCTCAGTGATCAGTGCAAAGAAATAGAGGGAAACAACAGAATGGGAAAGACTAGAGATCTCTTCAAGAAAATTAGAGATACCAAGGGAATATTTCATGCAAAGATGTGCTCAATAAATGAAAGAAATGGTATGGACCTAACAGAAGCAGAAGATATTAAGAAGAGGTGGCAAGAAAACACAGAAAAACTGTACAAAGAAGATCTTCATGACCCAGATAATCACGATGATGTGATCACTGACCTAGAGCCAGACATCCTGGAATGTGAAGTCAAGTGGGTCTTAGAAAGCATCACTATGAACAAAGTTAGTGGAGGTGATGGAATTCCAATTGAGCTATTTCAAATCCTGAAAGATGATGCTGTGAAAGTGCCACACTCAATATGCCACCAAATTTGGAAAACTCAGCAGTGGCCACAGGACTGGAAAAGGTCAGTTTTCATTCCAATCCCAAAGAAAGGCAATGCCAAAGAATGCTCAAACTACCACACAATTGCACTCATCTCACATGCTAGTAAAGTAATGCTCAAAATTCTCCAAGCCAGGCTTCAGCAATACGTGAACCATGAACTTCCTGATGTTCAAGCTGGTTTTAGAAAGGGCAGAGGAACCAGAGATCAAATTGCCAACATCTGCTGGATCATGGAAAAAGCAAGAGAGATCCAGAAAAACATCTATTTCTGCATTCTTGACTATGCCAAAGCCTTTGACTGTGTGGATCACAAGAAACTGTGGAAAATTCTGAAAGAGATGGGAATACCAGACCACCTGACCGGCCTCTTGAGAAATCTGTATGCAGGTCAGGAAGCAACAGTTAGAACTGGACATGGAACAACAGACTGGTTCCAAAGAGGAAAAGGAGTACATCAAAGCTGTATATTGTCACCCTGCTTATTTAACTTATATGCAGAGTACATCATGAGAAACACTGGACTGGAAGAAACACAAGCTGGAATCAAGATTGCCAAGAGAAATATCAATAACCTCAGATATGCAGATGACACCACCCTTATGGCAGAAAGCGAAGAGGAATTCAAAAGCCTCTTGATGAAAGTGAAAGTGGAGAGTGAAAAAGTTGGCTTGAAGCTCAACATTCAGAAAATGAAGATCATGGCATCTGGTTCCACCACTTCATGGGAAATAGATGGGGAAACAGTGGAAACAGTGTCAGACTTTATTTTTCTGGGCTCCAAAATCACTACAGATGGTGACTGCAGCCATGAAATTAAAAGACGCTTACTCCTTGGAAGGAAAGTTATGACCAACCTAGATAGCATATTCAAAAGCAGAGACATTACTTTGCCAACAAAGGTCCACCTAGTCAAGGCTATGGTTTTTCCTGTGCTCATGTATGGATGTGAGAGTTGGACTGTGAAGAAGGCTGAGCGCCAAAGAATTGATGCTTTTGAACTGTAGTGTTGGAGAAGACTCTTGAGAGTCCCTTGGACTGCAAGGAGATCCAACCAGTCCATTCTGAAGGAGATCAGCCCTGGGATTTCTTTGGAAGGAATGATGCTAAAGCTGAAACTCCAGTACTTTGGCCACCTCATGCGAAGAGCTGACTCATTGGAAAAGACTCTGATGCTGGGAGGGATTGGGGGAAGGAGGAGAAGGGGAGGACAGAGGATGAGATGGCTGGATGGCATCACTGACTCGACGGACGTGAGTCTGGGTGAACTCTGGGAGTTGGTGATGGACCGGGAGGCCTGGCATGCTGCAATTCATGGGGTCACAAAGAGTCAGACACAACTGAGCGACTGAACTGAACTGAACTGAATGTCAGAAAAGTTGGTGATAGTCGTAAAATAGTAAAACACATTCTGGTTTTGGGGTAGACACTCTGGCAGGCCCAGAGGGGCACCCCTCGAGTTCTGGCTCGCCTTGCCCACCAGAACTCTCCCACATGGCCTTGTTATGGGTGGGGACTCCCGTGCTGGCTCCCGGCAGATGCTTATATCTTTCCTTTTCTCCTTTGCTTTTCACTTCTCTTCTTTTCACAGCTATTTGTAAGGCCTCCCCAGACAGCCATTTTGCTTTTTTGCATTTCTTTTCCATGGGGATGGTCTTGATCCCTGTCTCCTGTACAATGTCACGAACCTCATTCCATAGTTCATCAGGCACTCTATCTATCAGATCTAGGCCCTTAAATCTATTTCTCACTTCCACTGTATAATCATAAGGGATTTGATTTAGGTCATAGTGGTTTTCCCTACTTTCTTCAATTTAAGTCTGAATTTGGTAATAAGGAGTTCATGATCTGAGCCACAGTCAGCTCCTGGTCTTGTTTTTGTTGACTGTATAGAGCTTCTCCATCTTTGGCTGCAAAGAATATAATCAATCTGATTTTGGCTAGGCTCACAATATATCTCTATCTTGTTATCTGGGAGTTGCCTCAAGGTCCTTGAAAATAACACTTAAAAAGTTTCACATTTCTCACATCTAAAGGGAGTGTGTTATTCCTTTTTTCACACCCAACCTTGTTGGAAAAGGAGTGGTGGAAGCTTGTTATAACACAGCTGAATAAAGAAGGAAAGATATGAATGCATCAGAATTAAAAAAAAGTAATTTGGAAAAGAAGAAAGTAAGTTACTGCGAAGGGTGAGGATAGAAACCACAATGCATTTCTAGCAGCCCAAGAAACTTAGCTCTATCTTTGACTCAGAGTCACCCCCCACACCCTTGCCTGGCTTCCAGGGCAAACATAGAGAAGTGGCTATTATCACTAACATTTATTTTTTTATAGTTGCTCAGAAGATGTTTTAAGATCTCATGTTAAGTGTTCTAAAAATAGCTATGAGAAAGCAAACAAACCAAAAAACACAAAGGAACGCAAGGGAACTGTGAGAGGTGTAGATATGTCTATTATCTTGGTTGTGATGATGGTGTTACAGGTTCTTACCTGTGTCCAAACTTATCAAACTGCACACACTAAATGCAAGCAGTTTTTTTCCTAAAGATTATACTTCAACAAGGCTGTATAAAAAAAACAAACATATCCACATTTTAGACATTTTCTACTATTTTCAAACAATGGGTTTGCTGAACAGAAGTCCATAATGTGCCATAAACAGAACAAATCATGATCACGGACTATTAAAGGAGTATTGAGTCTAGCATATAGAATGTGGATGATCTGTGATAACATAGGAATAAAGTCTCTGGGGCTTGGGATGGATAGCATCTCAGTGCCATTCAAAATACTGGGACAGTGGACTTAAAACAATCATAATTGCAGAACTGAGCATGATCAGAAGATATTATGCAACTTTTATGCTGATCCAAGAACCGTATAATGTTCATTCAGTGTGTACTCACACCTTAATTTCTTAAGGTATACTGGAATTTTAATGTAAAAAAATTGCAACTGGTTAATGACAGGGCTGCGATTCCATGTAAATTATGTGTAGACTATGTTCCATGTGGTCTACGTGTAAGGATAGCCTGGCTGGTTATTCTGAAGACATATATAAATATATATATATAAAACTGTTGGTTTGTTTTGCTTTACGACTTTATTGAGGTATAATTGAGGTAAATAAATTGTCCCTATTTAAAGTCTATTATCTGATGAATTTTGATATAATAAACTCCCAGGAAACCATCACTACAGTCAAGTTAATGAGCCTTTTTCTCACCCTTAAAAGTTTTGCTCATCTTTTTCATACTCTATCTTTCATTACCCCTTGTTTTTTTATCTGTCTATTCCCACTCTATAGCAAATAATTCAGTTTTTAGCATCATGTTCATTGTGACACAATGGGTAGTTATTAACCTTTTAAGCTGGGATTGATAATTCTGTTATTTTTATAGTTATTGTGAATGGGATTTCCTGTTGGACAGAAAACATAGACTCTGCAGGTGAATTAGTCTCTTTGTATATTTAAGGTGGGCTATGATGAGCTGGCCCCTCATCTCTGGTTGTTGGAGTAAAATGCTCTAAAAAAAAGAAAGGAGGTGACCAGGTGGGGGCATATATCCCACTCCTGGGCGCGTGTCTGGAGAAACTCATAATTCGAAAAGAGACGTGCACTTCTGTGTTCATTGCAGCGTGTTCACTGTATGCCCTGGCTGAATGGTGGGCGTTTTTAGCACACAAAGTCCATTGTTGGTGTTGTTGTTCAGTCGCTCAGTCGTGTCCGACTCTTTGCGACCCCATGAACTGCAGCCTGCAGGCTTCCCTGTCCTTCACCATCTCCCGGAGCTTGCTCAAACTCATGTGCATCGAGTCAGTGATGCCATCCAACCATCTCGTCCTCTGTTGTCCCCTTCTTCTCCTGCCTTCAATCTTTCTTTTTCTCAGCCTCGGAGACTTTTACCCTCTTGCATGACCCATTTAGTACTCCACAATACTAAGGTAATCTCATTCGTGTCTCTGGGACTCTTTTTCTGTGTACGTACCTTTCTGCCTTTTGGAACTTTGTGCTATAAATGCCACTCAACTCAATCCCGACAGACTCTGATCTCTGCTTCCTCAATTCAGTGAGCCTATGATCTTCTCAAGTTTCTCCTGCCTGAATGCTGCCCCCCAAAATGCCTCCAGGCAGAAAACCAGAGTGACTTGTAGAGCTCACTGCTTTGTTTTTCTTTTCACTAGCTTATTATTCCTATATTGATTTTCATCCAAGGACTCAGAGTGGTTTTCTAGTTTATGACAGCAAGCCTGGTGCTGGTTATTTCTAGCACGTCTCGAGTGAAATGTCCCTTTTAAAAAGATACAATGCTCGGTGGTGACCGAAATGGGAAGGAAATCCAAAAGAGAGGAGACATATGTACACGTATAACTGACTCACCTGCTGTACAGTAGAAACTAACACAACATTGTAAAGCAACTATACTCCAATAAAAATTTTTTAAAAATAAAAAGATAAGTTTTAGGGTTGCTTAACTAAGGATACAGCAGATACAGTCAAATTGTACCTGCTTGTGCCTTTTCCAGTTGTGCCATAGAATTAGAGTTGGTTTTATCCTACAATTTTCTGTAACCACAAATAGAACCACAGTAAATCCTCTTTTTCCATTAAAAATTCCCTGAATTGTGGAGAGAGAAGCTAGGTCCAGATACTTTAATGAAAATTAAAGATATTTCATGTATTGGAAATTTGCATTTAGAGTATGCTTTTTACATTATTAAGCAATTCTATTCTGTCAAAATGTGAAATTCTCACTAAGAATAGATTTGATTGCTTTCTTTTATAATGGACAAAGGAGTGTCTGATCACTAACATACAATGATAAATGCCAGTCTTTCTTCTCTGTTTTTGCCTTTTCTCTTTGCATTTGATTAATCTTTAATAAATATTTTGAGGTACCTCTCAAGTCCGTTTCTCCAGGGAGTCTTTCCCCAGTTATTTCATCCCTATTTAAGTTATGATAAAACTAAACAACTGCCAGAAAAGAGACCATGGGACACAGTGCCTTGAAGGATATGGAGGTTTCTCTCTCACCTGCCAGTTTCAAGGTAAGCAAAGCAGATCCTTCCAGGGTACCTCTCCAGTTACGATGCTATCAGTCACCCACATAGAGGCCTACTCTCTATGGTCAGAGCTGGATTTCTGCCACTTTCTGTCCCAGAACAGCGAGTTGTAGGGGACAGCAGATGGTGGAAGAGAGCACATCCATATGGCTTACATCCAAAACTCACACATCATTGATGAGAACTTAGTCTCATGGCCACACCTAAAACACATGGGTTAAAACACACAGTCTAGCTGGAGAGCTGAGGCAGAAGTATATTAACATATAAGAAGGGGAGGGTGTCATTTGGTAGACATTTAGCAGTCATCTCATTTCATTCTTCATTTCAGACCTATCAGAGCAGCATCACTGTGAATCAGATGAGTCAGAGCAGACGTTCAAAGTAGGAGGGTCCATTTAACAAGGTTTTTAGTCAAATAAAGGTTAGTAATTCTGACTCTTGTTTGGTGGTTTTCATCACTCCTTTATGCGAAATTGCATGTTCTTTGTCTACTGAGGAGATTTCCTCCAGCCCAGTTTCCATTTGGACAATACAGGCATGCAATGCTATTCATGCATAGATAGGTTTGGGGGACAGACGGACCTGACTTTGGGTGAATTATTTCTCTTAGCGTCAGTTTTTTAGAGTAGAACAACACCTGTGTTTCAGATTATGGACAATGAAATGAGATATCATTTGTAAATACTTAACAGAGTACTTGAGCATAGAGTTGGACTGCAATAAATACACTTAAAAATATATATATATATATTTCTTTCTTTCTTTCCTTATTTGTTTATTTTTTGGCCATGTTGGGTCTGCATTGCTGCACATGGGCTCTCTGTAGTTGCAGAGAGGAGGGGCTCTAGCTGTGGTGTGCAGGCTTCTCACTGTGGTGGCTTCTCTTGTTGAGGAGCACAGGCTCCATGTGAGTGGGCTCAGTACTTTCAGCTCACTGGCTCAGTGCCCCCTGCATATGGGATCTTCCCTGGGCAAGGGATCGAACTGGTGTCCCTTGCATTGCAAGGAGAATTCTTAACTACTGGACCACCAGGGAAGCCCTAAGTTGCACTTTGATAAGTTTCTTTGTTTTTGAGAAGTAAATTAAAAAAATTTTTTTTAATTATGAAAGTATGATAACAGATTTACAGGAGACTTGGAAAATACAGAACAAGGTTACATATGGTCCCACTAAATATTACAATTACTTTTTAAGTAGATAAATTATGATTTTTAGTTTGAGTTTCAATATCAAACTTGAAAAGTAAATATTGTTTGGGAGGGACCCACAAATTAATGTCATACAGTAGTAAGAGCACTTGCCTAGAAAACTCCTTATTAATCTAAATTCTTCCTCACCTTGCTGAATGGCCTTGAACAAGTCATTTAGTCTACCTGGGACTGAAAAAAAATAATAATCATGAATTACTTATGAGAGATTACTGCACCAAGCACTGTACATTCATTTTGATATTAATTCATTTCAGTTATGCCATCAAGGCTAAAAGAATTTAAGTAAATTGTCTAAGGTTCCTCAGTAATGGAGCAGTGGTTTTAACCCAAATCTGCTTTACTCAAAAAATTTTTTCACTCTTCATCAAATGGATAGGTCAGACAAGATTCTCTTTCAGGTTACATAAAGCTCTAAAATGCAATGACTTGATGAATCTGAGTCAAGGAAAGATGAAAACAGAAGATGATTGCCTGGAAAACACCACAATGAAAGCGCTTTTTTTGAATAAGACAATACACGGGCAGCTCCACCATGCCTTTTAGCGCTTTTGAAGACATACAAAGTCTAAAATGACATATTCGAAAAGATCTGTTTCTCTTACACTCATGAGTCAGGACACTTGAAGGCAAGAAAAAATTTCATGGAAGATCAGTCCATGATTGGGGAATTTCCCCTAACAGAATGCACCCATGTATCATCTCCCCAGCCTCCTAGGGTGGAACCCCTTACATCTGTTCTTTACTGCATCTCATTGTTTACTTGCCCATCATCTGTCTCCTTTATTAGACTCCTTTCCCCCTGGGAAGGGTCCAAGATTTCTTTTTTTATTAAAAAAAAAAAAATCTATTTCTTTAATGACTGCATCAGGTCTGAGTCCCGGCACACGGACTCTCTAGTTCTGGCACATGGGCTCAGTAGTCATGGTCTGCAGGCTTAGTATCCCCACGTCATGTGTGAGCTTAACTCCCTGACCAGGAATCAAACCCAAGTTCCTTGCATTGCAAGGCAGATTCTTAAGCACTGGACCACCAGGGGAAATCCCAAGGCTCATGTTTTAAAACATCTTCCCTAAGCCCAGGTTTGCTGTTTCCCCCTGTGAGTTGGTGTTTTCAAGCATTTTCCAATGCTGTGGTCCATTTTGGAAATCCTTGCTGTCCACTGACTTTCTTGGCATTGTCACTCATTTCTGAGTTATAGCCCTCGGTTTTATTTTCAGGTGCAATTTAGTGAACATTTCACCATAGAAGCTTGCAGCAGGTCCTCCACAGTGCTAACTTTGCTCTGAATTCACTCGTTTTGTGTGTGTGCTTAGTTGCTTAGTCGTGTCCAACTCTTTGCGACCTCATGGACTGTAGCTCGCCAGGCTCCTTTAGTCTATGGAATTCTCCAGGCAAGAATACTGGAGCGGATAGCCATTTCCTTCTCTAGGGGATCTTCCCAACCCAGGGATCAAACCCGAGTCTCCTGCATTGCAGGCAGATTACCATTTGAGCCATCAGGAAGCCCACTTGTTTTACAAAGGGCAAACTGAAGCTCAGTTCATGCTCGGCAGAGACAGCCTGCTGTGCTTTCATTTATTTCATGCCCATATTTCCATGTACCAGAACGGGCTTCACCTCCTTCCCTTGTTTCATCCTCGTCAGCTGCTGCTAAGTCGCTTCAATCATGTCTGACTCTGTGCGACCCCATAGACGGTAGCCCACCAGGCTCCCCCGTCCCCGGGATTCTCCAGGCAAGAACACTGGAGTGGGTTGCCATTTCCTTCTCCAATGCAGGCAAGTGAAAAGTGAAAGTGAAGTCACTCAGTCGCATCCAACTCTTAGCGACCCCATGGACTGCAGCCCACCAGGCTCCTCCATCCATGGGATTTTCCTGGCAAGAGTACTGGAGTGGGTTGCCATTGCCTTCTCCGTGTTATCTAATTATCTGATCTTTGAGTTTGCCTTCTTTATCTCCATTATGAATCTACTTACTATCTTTAAATTCTTATTTCTAAGCTACAAGGTTTTGGTTTTCATTATTGTAAACCCAGCTCGTGCAAACCCAGATTGGTTTAAACCCCAGAGCAGCAGCAATAAGGAAAACAACAGAAAACAGGCAACAAGCTGGAGTTGTCATTCAGTCAGAATCCAAAGCATAAAATAGAGACAGAGCTAACATGGGGCTCTGGCTCTAAAGTAACTCATTTACTTAATTGTTCAATATTTCTTTTTTTGGAAGGAGCGGGGCTGGGCTGGGTCTTTTGTTGAGGCATGTAGGCTTCTCTAGTTGTGGCGTGAAGGCTTAGTTATTCTACAGCATTTGGGGCCTTAGTTTCCCATTTAGGAATCGAACCTAAGTCTCCTGCTTTGGGAGGCAATTCTTCATCCCTGGGACCACCAGGGAAGTCCCTTAATTTCAATATTTCTGATCCATCCCCAGAGTCATGATGATGGATGAACATGTGTTGGCATGAACACCCAAGTGAATGTGTTCTTTGAGAGCCACCATCCGGTCCCATCACTTCATGGGAAATAGATGGGGAAACAGTGGAAACAGTGTCAGACTTTATTTTTTTGGGCTCCAAGATCACTGCAGATGGTGATTGCAGTCATGAAATTAAAAGACGCTTACTCCTTGGAAGGAAAGTTATGACCAACCTAGATAGCATATTCAAAAGCAGAGACATTACTTTGTCAACAAAGGTTTTCTAGTCAAGGCTATGGTTTTTCCAGTGGTCATGTATGGATGTGAGAGTTGAACTGTGAAGAAAGCTGAGCGCCCAAGAATTGATGCTTTTGAACTGTGGTGTTGGAGAAGACTTTTGAGAGTCCCTTGGACTGCAAGGAGATCCAACCAGTCTATTCTGAAGGAGATCAGCCCTGGGATTTCTTTGGAGGGAATGATGCTAAAGCTGAAACTCCAGTACTTTGGCCACCTTATGCAAAGAGTTGACTCATTGGAAAAGACTCTGATGCTGGGAGGGATTGGAGGCAGGAGGAGAAGGGGAGGACAGAGGATGAGATCGCTGGATGGCATCACTGACTCGATGGACGTGAGTCTGAGTGAACTCTGGGAGTTGGTGATCGACAGGGAGGCCTGGCGTGCTGTGATTCATGGGGTCACAAAGAGTCGGACATGACTGAGCGACTGAACTGAACTGAACTGATGCAGGAATCAGTGTGTAAGATCTTCAACATCTCAAAATTCACATGGCTCTCCCTTCACACCTCCCAAACTGTGTCTGTGTGTGTTTGATGTTACCACTGAATAAACCCCCCAAGGAGAAAGGGTGCTCTTGCCCCATGTACATTCAGTAAGTCATCATCCGGAGAGCCTCCTGATCAAGAACCTTCAACTCAAAGTTGAGTCTCAGGAGGGTGCATGCGGTGGGTGTGGAACACCACATATTAACAAGGGGACAACTCTGCTTTTCTGCTGTAACACTAGAGCTTGACATTTACCCTTAAGCCCTTCTGTTGAACAATGCTGCACATTTCCATGGTGAAGAAATATGCACAGTGTCTTCTTGTCTGTGAAATATATTTACTTCTAGTACCTAAGGACGGGGGCTCTTACTCATGGTCACCTCTGAGCCAAAGATTAAAATAATGGAGCAGCCATTTAAACACTGAGTGGTGAAAACTGTGTGTGAATGAAAGAAGTCAACAGGTAGGGAAACACAGCAAACATGAGCAGTGTTGCACCACAGGTAACTTTAATATACTGGCAGAGCCTAGATTTTCCTTCACAGCCTGACGTTTTCAGGTAGGGAGCAAATGATAAGAGAAGGAAACCTCCCTGATGCCAGTTTCAATGTGTGCATGTGGTTTCTCTTTTCATACCACCCAGCAGCTCTGACACAGCTAGGGGTCCTAGTATCCAACCCAACTCTGACACTATCTACCTGGAGACAGCATCAAAGGCCACTGATAAAGGCTTAGTCCCACAAGGCTGCCCTCCTCCCCTTAAGACATCAATCAGAAGCCCAGGTGACCACTTGGCTATAGATTAGACGTTCCCACAAACCGCTTTGTTTGGGTTGGATTAATTTGCTAGAGCAGCTCACAAACTTAGAGAAGCATTTGGCTTACTAGATTATTGATTTATCATAAAAGGATATCATAAAAGGCTCAGGGACATCCAGATGGAAGGGATGCACAAAGCAAGTGATGTGTGTGGTGGTGGGGGGGGGATGTGAAGCTTCCATGCCCTCTGGGCTCACCAGTCTCTCTGAATCTCCACATGTTCACCAACCTGGAAGTGCTCCAAACCCAGTCCTTCAGAATTTTTATAGAGGCTTCACACATAGGCACGATTAATTAAATCATTGGCCATCGACTGAACTCAATCTCCAGCCCCTCTTTCCTCCCTGGAGGTCTAGGGTTGGGACTGGAAGGCCCCACCTCTAATCGCCTGGCTGGTTCCCCTGGCAACCGAAGGCTCCATTCTCAGTCACTGGAGAGGCTTTCCAAAAGTCACTTCATTAACATAACAAAAGACACCTTTATTGTTCTCAGTGCTTAGGAAGTTCCAAGGATTTCAGAAGCTCTGTGCCAGGAACAGAATGAAGACCAGGCCCACATTTCTTTACCAACTGAGCTGTCAAAGAAGCCCTAATCACAATATTACAAATATTATGTGCCACCTTGACCTTTGAAGCTGGGAGAGACTCAAATGGCCTAGTGACAGTTTCTTTCTCTGCGTTGCTCTAGTGGATAAGACCCACTCGCCAAACAGTTCTGCTTATCAAGAGGACCAGGACAGTCCATGAGCAGCGGGTGCTAGTTTCCTGCCAACCCATTAGTCAAACAATCCAATCACGTCCTCCTGTAGGAACCAGATGACACCAGAATAGACCACCCTTGGCTCCTGGTTGATCCTGTTGATTCCCAGCGCAACCTCTGTGTGGTGATCAAAAGATGGCCCCCAAATGGCCACCTTCTTTGGCCATCAGACATCGTGCAGACTAGGGGTGATATACAACGGCTCTTTTGTCCTTGTTCTCAGCCAAAGAAAGGGGCAACCGAGGAAGGACCTCTGAGAATTAGCGTCATTTCTTTCCTTGCCTCCTGCATTCATCATTTTCCATGGTCTTTTGAGGTGCAAAGAGGAAAAAACAAAATTTTGAGGTCCGTCTCTGTGCTGCTCTGTGTGATTGATAGTTTTCATTATTCAAAGTGTTATCTTCTGTCCCACTTATATCCATTCTAGTGGCGACTCTTTTCTTCATTATTTTTTCTCAGTGTGGTAATCAAACCACCTTCACTGAACTCACCTGGGATCTCTCATAAAATGTGAGTCCTGGAGACCTCACTGGACAGAACCTCTAAAAGTGAGTCCCAAGGGTTTGTATTTTTTTTTAAGATATATTGTAAGTATTATTATTATTATTATTATTTTTGCTGTGGGCCATTTTTTAAGTCTTTATTGAATTGGTTACACTTTGTTTCTGTAGTTTATGTTTTGGTTTTATGGTCAAGGGGTCGTGTGGAAACTTAGCTCCCTGACCAGGGATCTAACCCACACCGGCTGCATTGGAAGGTGAAGTCTTAACCACTGGATTGCCAGAGAAGTCCCGGGTTTGTATTTTTAACACGTTCCCTTGGTGATGTTGCAGCACTTTACCGTGGCTTCTGACCTTAGCAGTTACATGAGTGACGTAGATCACTCGTACACCCAACACCTTAAAGTGAAACCTAGTCAGAGATCCTGGCTGTGTTGAGACCCCAAGAGCAACAGCTCTGTGCCTTCGGTGCAGCCGCTGTTTTAATGGGGTCTTTGTCTTTGAGCACTGGTCAAGAGACTGGATCATCTGCTATCCTCCACTTCACAGATATAGCTGGAGAGACTAAAAATAGACCCCACCTGCACAGAACATCCAAATGGAGCTGCTTCTTTTATTCTGATGCCAGGGACACTGCTCTAAAAACATTTGTTCTCAGTTACTCCTGCTAAGAAGTGGCACGTGGGTTCAGACAGCAGCGTGACCTCTTTTGTCTTGTTAAAACACTAAATGAGAGAAAAAAAAAACTTGCAATTTTAGTCATTATTTGTAAATTAATTAAGGAAGTTATCAAATACTGTGTACTTTTTGGCATATTTAACTTTCCATTTTCCTGGGACGTATTATTTACTAATCTAACGAGGTTAATGTTTATCAATAAAAATTAACTCCTAAAATTAACTCCTGTTGATCTTACAAATAACTTGACACAGAAACAGCTAAGTATAAGTGTTCAGAAAATCATGTAAATCAGAAATTCTAAACCACATGTGTACTAGAATCATCTAGAGAAGTAACATCACAGTGCTTAAGAGTATTTTTAATTCCAATTCTGGTTTTGAATCCAGATTCTGCCAATTACTAGCATGGATCCTTGGGAAAGTTGTTTAACCTATCTGTGCCTCAACTTCTCCACTTGTAAAATGGGCATAAGAAGAATATATACTCCATAGTATTGGTCTAAGGATTAAATTGTTTAATACACATATAAAGTTTTGGAGAAGTATCTAACAACATGTATACAATATTTATTATTACTCAAATAAAGACTACCAGACTGTACTTTCAAAAGCGTGAAACATTTCATCCAAAATAGACTTTGGAAATCTCCATTTTAAATAATTATTTCTCACAATTCTGGTGCCAGTGACTCACAGTTTAAGAGATAGCAATCTTTTTAAAAAAATTTATTTTAAAATTATTTATTTTTTTACTTTGCAATATTGTATTGGTTTTGCCATACATTGACATGAATCTATCACAGGTGTACACGTGTTCCCCATCCTGAACCCCTCTCCCACCTCCCTCCCCATCCCATCCCTCTGGGTCATCCCAGTGCATCAGCCCCGAGCACCTTGTATCATGCATCAAACCTGGACTGAGGATTCATTTCACATATGATAATATACATGTTTCAATGCCATTCTCCCAAATCATCCCACCCTCATCCTCTCCCACAGAGTCCCAAAGACTGTTCTATACATCTGTGTCCCTTTTGCTGTCTCACATACAGGGTTATCGTTACCACCTTTCCAAATTCCATATATATGCATTAGTATACTCTATTGATGTTTTTCTTTCTGGCTTACTTCACTCTGTATAATAGGCTCCAGTTTCATCCACCTCATTAGAACTGATTCAAATGTATTATTTTTAATGGCTGAGTAATATTCCATTGTGTAAATGTACCATTCGTCTGCTGATGGACATCTAGATTGCTTCCATGTCCTGGCTATTATAAACAGTGCTGCGATGAACACTGGGGTGCATGTAAAGAGATAGCAATCTTAAACCAATGGTCTTAAGATGGGTGAGTGAGCAAGTACATAAGGTGATTCATTGGGGTTTAGGAGGAAATCTTTGTATTCTGTTTCCACTTGCCTTCTGTAAAAATAAATTCTTTTGAATACTATTTAAAATACCAGTTAAGACCAAGGCCCGCATTGGTCTTATACGGTTTAGATGCCACACGGGGGGCAGGAGGAGCCTCTTATCATGAGGAATGGTGTGTCCTCAGTGACGGTTTGATTTCAGTGTCTTGTGATGCATTGCAATTTAGGTTCACATTGGATGGAGTAACTTCCTAGATGATGTTTCTTTTTTTTTTTTTTAGATGATGTTTCTTAATTTTAAAATAGATATATCCTGGGACTTCCTTGGAAGTCCAGTGGTCAAGGCTTGAGCTTCCACTGCAGGGGGAGCTGGGTTGATCCCTAGTTGGGGGGCTAAGTTCCCACATGCCAGGCTGCACATCCAAAAAAATAATAATAATAATAAAATAAAATAGATGTATCCTTATAAAAGAAACAACTGACTTTAAAAGAATTTTTCTGAGAAGTTATACATCAATGATAATGCTAACCATTTTAGCAAAGATGAACAGCAAGAAAATGGCAGTCTTTATTCACCTTAGTTTTTACCCAAATCCCTCTGCCAACCAAATCTCCAATAAAAGTAATCTCCATACCATCCATTTCACAAAAAAAGAGGCTCCTGAAGGTGCATTTATCAAAATGACTACTTGAAATATAACTTACTTCTCTTCTCATTACTGATGATTTCACCCCCAAGTATATAGTAGGCCTTGATTTATTAGAGAATGTTACCATTGTATTTTAAAAGTTTGGAGATCATGAGAATACATTTTAAGATAAGAGAGTCTTTTTGTCTGTGGGTAATTTCACATGTATGGAGTTCAACAGCAAAAGTACAAAGCTGTCTTTTTAAGTTGTGGAAAAACTGATCATGGCACTAGAAGACCAGTGTAGAAGTGCAGCATGCATTCTAAAAGAGTCTCTGTTTTTTAGATTCAGCTGTTTCCTTGGAGCATAAAATAAGATGAAAAATTCAACTACTCAGTCTGAGTCCAGTGACAACTGGCTTCTCCCTCTCGTTTGTCCTTGTAACGCTTTTTAAATAAAGCTGCTTAATGAGCGATCTGAATATATCGGGTTGTCTGAAAAAGTTCGTTCAGGTTTTCCCATAACATCTTACGGAAAAAACACAAACGAAATTTTTTGGTCAACTGCAATATTTTCTGTGGGTAGAAGTTAGCTTCCGTTTAGCCTTAGGAGATGACCTGACAAAAGAAATTGTGTGGGGTACAGAAGATAAAATAAATAACGGGTAAACACTGGTGTGACTGGTGGCTCAGTGCAGGCTGAATTGAATTTTTGCAGACCAAATGGTTTTGAAAGGCATTTACCATTCTGTGTGTAACTCTGTAATTATATCAAAGAGTCACCCTTCTGCTTTGTACCTAATAGAAGCTCACTGTCAATTCATCAACAGCTCTCAGTCTACAACTGCGTTGCAGAATAGTCAGAGCGAATAACTCTTTTTAGGCTTTGTGCGGTCAAAAAAGTATTGGGTACCCAAGATGCTTGGACCCTGTGGGAGCAGGTAGGCTACTTTAGATCCAAACTTTGGTGTTTGTATTTTATGACACTTATTTAAAACCCAAAAGCATGGCTATACGTCTGCACTCATAAATGGTTGTGCTCAGTCACTCAGTCATGTCTGACTCTTTGAGACCCCGTGAACTCTAGCCTGCCAGACTCCTCTGTCCATGGGATTTTCCAGGCAACAGTACTGGAGTGGGTTGTCATTTCCTTCTCCATATAAACTGTTACCTAACTTTTGTTCTATAGTACTACCATAACCACAGTTACCCACCCATGGAAATTAAATCTGGTTTGTGTTTCTGATTACAGGTCCAAGTCTAAGGCAGCAGAGCTTACAACTGAATGGAATCAAATGAAATGGCCATTTTTGGAAACTAGAAAGGGTAAAAAATCAGCTCTGGAGCCAAGGAATTCTGAATTCAGGGGGGCCTGCCAGCATTGGATGTGACTTGGCTCTCACCCAGGGCTGCCTGGCCCCAGAGTCAGCCTCTTAACTCTTGAGTGTTTTACCTGCATTTAACACCCTTGTCAATGTCATCTCTCTAAAACCCTGGGCTAGGAATCTGCTGGGCTGAAGGTAGTTACTTGGGAAACCTCTGCAAAGAAAAGTCGACTGCTGACTATCTGAAGTCTTTCAAATGGAATACATTCACTTTCCAAAAGTGATCTATGCCTATCAAGGTCCAGATATGAGTCAATTTTGAGGAATGAAATTGACATATGAATGCATAAAGTGCACAGCTTGACCAATGCTTGTTTTTCCCTTCAAGATAGTCTTTGTAGGAGCCTATGCACTCATTCCCAAATGAGGTTATTCTTTAAAATATAGCCGGCACCACTGTTGGTGTTACCCTGAGAAGGTGTTTATAAAAAACGTCCCCCTCATCTGACAGTCATGTCTCATAAATCTGTTTACCTTGAGGCTCTTGAATGAGAGGCCAGTACAACAGACAGCACAGGCTCAGAATATTTTAATAGTGATGAATCCGCTGAGAGGTATGACCACCTATCATAGTTTAAAGGAGCTGAAGCTGGAGCTGGGGTTTGTTCTGGAGCTGAACAACTCGGGACTGGATCGTGGAGTGTGTACAGATGAGTTGAGCAGGACAACTGTGACTGTTATTTGCTCGTGAATGGAAAGAAGATAAGCATGAAAAAACTCAACATGAATGTGATTGGATTTTGGTATATGCTGTCTGTTCTGTACTATTTTCTAAGAGATTCTTTAAATTTCCTCTATAGGGAAATTCTCCAAAATGTAAACCTGGAAGGATGAAAGTGCCTTTGAATCTGTCAGATCACTTACAGGAACTTTCTGGGTTTCTGGGATGTTTTCCTAGCCCCAGAGGTACCCCTCCTCACTATCTGCATACTTCACCCAGCTTTCTGACAAACAGGAGCCAGAGCTGAGAACTAGAAGGTGGACCCTTCTTTTTTTCTTTCCTTTCTGGAAGTTGCAGCACCCAGTTCAGCCCGCAGCCTCCCATCCACTGTAGCTCTGGTTGTCACGGCCCCCAGATGCTTCCCATGAAGCCGGCGTTTGGTCCAGGGAGTACAGAGTCCTGGACAGGAGCTCCTTTTTTTTTTATCATGATGTAATCTTCCAGAGACCCCCAAATGAAGCCCAAGCATGTCAGACTTTTTACGGCAGTTTTTGCTGATCTGCAGTAGAGATGCTGATAAACAAATACACCTGTGAAAACCTTGTTCCTGTAGATTCTCCTTTGTTCCCCATCTTATAGACCAGCAGGCCCTCAAATGCCTCCTTCCAGGCCACAGGGTCATCTGATGAATGGAAACAAGAAAGGCAGAACAAGAATTAGTAGGACATGAAATGGGCCTAAACCATCCTCCGGTTTAATTGTATAGCGAGCGGCACTGTGCCAAGCTAACTGACAGAGTGTCTTCCATGGAGATGCCACTCGTTGGATGTGTTAGAGAAGAAAGGTTCAGGACAATTGACATCAAAACCCAACGAGTTTAGGGAAAGTGCAGTGATGCAAGGGGTCTTGGGAGGTGTGATCAATGTAGGCTCCATATTCTAAGAGTTCAGGAGCCAGCAGCCCCAGATTGGAGCAGGGCTGCCCACCAGCATTGCCAGACCCCGTGTGTATTCAGGATCGCTTGGCTCCAGAGCCATCTGATTCTGCCCCCCAACAACAACAAAAAAGAGCCATTTCACATGGTCCAACATCAGGCTGAGTTTTGCTGCCTCAGGTCCTGTTTTGAGTGCCCCTTGGGGCTCCAGGCATCCTCCTCTTATACCCACAGCCTCCATGTGCCTGGTGGCTGGGGGACCTCTTTCTGTATCCTCTATTTAGCATTGCCCTTGGACTCTGTTTCCTTCCCCTGAATCCAAATCCATCATTCTCCACGTAGAAATCACACTTCGGTCTGGCTGCAGCTTCAGGCAGTATCCACCTTCTACCCTCAGATCGCAATTTATCGCAAAGGGATTCACAGTAGAATTGCAATTCGAGTAGGAAAACAGAGGATGCCTTTGGATACATCTAGGGTGAGAGGTGGACCATAAAGAAGGCTGAGCGCCGAAATATTGATGCTTTCGAACTGCAGGGCTGGAGAAGACTCTTGAGGGTCTCTTGGACAGCAAGGAGATCAAACCTTAAATCTATAATCTGTATACTGTCCATCCTAAAGGAAACTAACCCTGAATATCCACCGCAAGGACTGATGTTGAAGCTTCAATACTTTGGCCACTTGATGTGAAGAGTCGACTCATTGGAAAAGACCCTGATGCTGGGAAAGATTGAAGGCAGGAAGAGAAGGGGACGACAGAGAATGAGATGATTGGATGGCATCATCGACTCAATGGACATGAGTTTGAGCAAACTCTGGGAGATAGTGAAGGACAGGGAAGCCTGGCGTGCTGCAGTCCATGGGGTCACAAAGAAAAGGACACGACTGAGCGACTGAAGAACAGCAGCAAGGGTGACGTGGACCCCTTTCTTGGACCCCAATTGTAATCACAACCAGCGGGCCATCTATGTTCTCTAGACTCAGGCAGGCCTTCTTCGGGTGATTATGCAACTGGAGAAGATATGATACTATTTTCTAGGTCACCCTCGAGATGTATATATTTTTGTCACCTGTTTTGCAATGGGTTTAAATAAAGTGCCCAGAGGGCATTTTGAGATCCCGGAGTTTACCTTCAAGATAATCCCTCCCAAACTTTGTCAGCTTGGAAGCCATTCTTTGGCACAAGGTATATGCTGTTATGATACTGCAGTCTACTGGCATAAAAATAACAAGATGTCAAACCCTGGGCCCAGGAGTGCTGCCCCCGTGAGATTATCTGCTGGGAGGAGAAGCATGGTAGGCCCCCAGCCCAGACCTTGTTGGCAACAAAAATAGAGTGCTAATGGCCTGCAGTGACATGGAAGGGAGTGGGAAGTGGCCGGAGATATTTATAAAGAAAAACGGCTCTGAGCATCTGCTAAGTCCCCATTCTCTTATTTTTCTCAGGTCTATTTGTGGCATCTCTTTCCATGGCGCAGGCAGCTCCTTAAAATAAAGAGGCTTGGTCCTGCCGGCCCTTTCCTCCAACCGAGCTCTGAAAGAGGCAGGCCATGAATGATGATTGTATGTGTCTGGCGTTTTAATTGAAAAACATTCCCCGAAGTGGAAAGACGCGCGGAGGAAATGATCTCACCCTCATTGATTTTTTTCCCCCCAACTTTCAGTTTGGTATCTCTGCGGTGGAACTCGAGACAGCAGCGCCTCTTAGTGGTGAATCTCAGAACTGCAGGAGAAAGGGAGCTGCCTGCCGCTGTTGATTCTTGAGATGAGCAAGCAAACAGTGGTCCCTGAGGCCACGTTTCAAACCTGCAGCAAAAAATGTTGTCTTCTCTCATCAGGGAAGCTCAGGGTAGCTTCTTCCTTCTGTGCTTCTCTCTCCACCCTCTGTTTACAGTTTATAATCCAGTGCGGCCCCACCCGGGCTTGAGGTTTGTACCAGATGCACAGGAGGAAGCTGAGGGAATTAAATATGAATTTGGAACTTCTGTGCAGAAAAAGAAAAACTCAATTGATTGTATTACTCTCCACTCAAATAAGAGTCTTAGGAAGTGCAGGTTATTTAGGAAAATATATTAATGTGATTATTTTGTGCTCATGTTACATGACTCAACATACAAACACAATCATCATTATTGTTAACACTCTAAAGATCTTAAACTCATTATTCAAGCTTCCTTTTTTAGAAAAGAGCTTCGTATATACAAATAAATATGTAATCATAGAAGAGTAGATTGCACCACAACTAGAGCCAAACCCACCACCCCCTGCCCCGCCCCTTTTCCTAATGCACAGATTTTTCTACCTGGTAAACCAACCCCTATTCCATCTCTGCTTCAGCTCCTTACTTGAGGTTGATTTCGATTACAGGGAATCGAAATTACAGGTTGATTTAATTGCAGGGAGATTTTTTTTTCCTAACAAATTTAAAGTGAACAAGCTGATGTTTCTGATAAAAGGACAGAAATCTTTCTCAACCCAGATATTTCTAATACTCTTCCAAGCGGGCCTAATGTGGAAGATATTGAAATCAGCCATCAGTGAATTTGTATCCAGCTTTCTGGACACAGAGGACAGAGCAGCAACTTGAGCTGCATGTCATAAGATCCACCGCAGGCCTTATGTGGCGTTCCAGTGGTTAAAGCTTGGCCTTCCAGTGCACGGGGTCTGGGTTCAATCCCTAGTCAGGGAGCTAAGATCTCACATACCTTGTGACCCAGATTAAAAAAAAAAAAAAAACTAAAATAGAAACAATATTGTAGTAAATTCAATACAGACTCTAAAAATGGTCCACATTAAAAAAAAAAAAAAAAACTGCCGTGTTTTGCTTCAGATGGAAGATGAGGTGAAGACAGGAACCAGCGTGGTGAGCAACAGGAAGTTCTTAGTCTTAAGACGGATGATGGAAATAATGCCAGAAGAGGACGGCCTTTCAGGCTGCAGCCCTGCTGAGCAGCAGCGAGGCTTCAGAGGGACCGGAGGCCTGGCCCACGACATGCAGCTACAAGCTCTGTGCTCGGAGCCAGGAGCTGAGACACAGACCCCACTGCTAGGTTCACCACAAGAAAGGCAGAGGCCTGTGAGCAAGCTTTACACAAAAGCTGGGTGAGTCTCCCTACTCTCCTGCCTTACTGTGATGGCCTTGGGGCTAAGGAAATCACCGAATATGTGAGAGCGCCCCCTGGTGCTGTCCAGGAGCAGACAGTGAAAGTGCTCAATATTCAAGATTTATAAGTCACGGTGGGGCTCATTCTAGGTCTTGATTTTCATAATCTGTTGCATGCCAAAAGAAAAAAAAAAACAAATACTCTTTGACAAAGATCTCACTCCCATACTTTATGGTCTTCCTCCTGGCAATTTGCAGTGAGCCAGGTGAGCTGACTTGAAGAGACCGAGTCAGAGGTCAAGGTGAGGCCTCAAGTCCAGCAATATGCGACATCCCTAGAAATCCTCAACCTGGCTGGGCATGGGCCCTTCCAACATAGGCGCCCAGATGCCAAGCTAGGCATGACTTAAACATTGATGATTCTTCTGCCTGGGATGACTTTGTGTCCTGCCCCTCTTCCCATTCTTCTTCACACCCCATCTCTGAGTCTATAATTCCTTTAAGAAATGTACTATCCAATGCAAATGTTCATACCTCCCAGATTCCTTTGCACAGACATTAAAAAAAAAAAAAAAAAACCCTTAGACCTGTAATAGGTTGAAATGATCTTCTATAGAATTTGTTATTTTCTGTTATGTAAGTGCCTTGACATAATTTTATGTATTACCTCAACATCTACAATTCTGTGCTTTATTTTCTTAATCTACTGGGGAAAACATATCAGTATCTAGCTCATGGATCGCCATGATGATTAAATGAGCTCACCTATATGAGGTCCTAGAACCAGATACATATTAAATGTTCACAGAATTAGCAATTATGATGATAATGTTCATTGCTATCCTAATATCTTTATATAGTCTCATAAATATTTTGGAATGAGTAAGTAGCACAAATTATTATTATTACCCAGAATCATGGGTGAGTTGAAAATGCAGTTAGTCCTACATCACAGACTCCTCTAAGAATTGTTCTGCCATCACCAGGCTCATCTGCAGAATCTGGACTGTGTCTTGCTTGGTCTGTGTAATGACCTCCAAAGTGTCCCATGCTGTTAGATAAAACCATAGATAAAGTTGAATAGGAGAGGCCTAAAGATACTGTGGCTCAGACCATGAACTCCTTATTGCCAAATTCAGACTGAAATTGAAGAAAGTAGGGAAAACCACTAGACCATTCAGGTATGACCTAAATCAAATCCCTTATGATTATGCAGTGGAAGTGAGAAATAGATTTAAGGGCCTAGATCTGATAGATAGAGTGCCTGATGAACTATGGAATGAGGTTCGTGACATTGTACAGGAGACAGGGATCAAGACCATCCCCATGGGAAAAAAATGCAAAAAAGCAAAATGGCTGTCTGGGGAGGCCTTACAAATAGCTGTGAAAAGAAGAGAAGTGAAAAGCAAAGGAGAAAAGGAAAGATATAAACATCTGAATCCAGAGTTCCAAAGAATAGCAAGAAGAGATAAGAAAGCCTTCTTCAGTGATCAATGCAAAGAAATAGAGGAAAACAACAGAATGGGAAAGACTAGAGATCTCTTCAAGAAAATTAGAGATACCAAGGGAATATTTCATGCAAAGATGGGCTCGATAAAGGACAGAAATTGTATGTACCTAACAGAAGCAGAAGATATTAAGAAGAGGTGGCAAGAATACACAGAAGAACTGTACAAAAAAGATCTTCATGACTCAGATAATCACGATGGTGTGATCACTGACCTAGAGCCAGACATCCTGGAATGTGAAGTCAAGTGGGCCTTAGAAAGCATCACTACAAACAAAGCTAGTGGAGGTGATGGAATTCCAGTTGAGCTATTTCAAATCCTGAGAGATGATGCTGTGAAAGTGCTGCACTCAATATGCCAGCACATTTGGAAAACTCAGCAGTGGCCACAGGACTGGAAAAGGTCAGTTTTCATTCCAATCCCAAAGAAAGGCAATGCCAAAGAATGCTCAAACTACCACACAATTGCACTCATCTCACACGCTAGTAAAGTAATGCTCAAAATTCTCCAAGCCAGGCTTCAGCAATACGTGAACCATGAACTTCCTGATATTCAAGCTGGTTTTAGAAAAGGCAGAGGAACCAGAGATCAAATTGCCAACATCTGCTGGATCATGGAAAAAGCAAGAGAGATCCAGAAAAACATCTATTTCTGCATTCTTGACTATGCCAAAGCCTTTGACTGTGTGGATCACAAGAAACTGTGGAAAATTCTGAAAGAGATGGGAATACCAGACCACCTGACCGGCCTCTTGAGAAATTTGTATGCAGGTCAGGAAGCAACAGTTAGAACTGGACATGGAACAACAGACTGGTTCCAAAGAGGAAAAGGAGTACGTCAAGACTGTATATTGTCACCCTGCTTATTTAACTTATATGCAGAGTACATCATGAGAAACACTGGACTGGAAGAAACACAAGCTGGAATCAAGATTGCCGGGAGAAATATCAATAACCTCAGATATGCAGATGACACCACCCTTATGGCAGAAAGCAAAGAGGAACTCAAAAGCCTCTTGATGAAAGTGAAAGTGGAGAGTGAAAAAGTTGGCTTAAAGCTCAACATTCAGAAAACTAAAATCATGGCATCCGGTCCCATCACTTCATGGCAAATAGATGGGGAAACAGTGGAAACAGTGTCAGACTTTATTTTTCTGGGCTCCAAGATCACTGCAGATGGTGACTGCAGCCATGAAATTAAAAGACATTTACTCCTTGGAAGGAAAGTTATGACCAACCTAGACAGCATATTGAAAAACAAAGACATTACTTTGCCAACAAAGGTCCGTCTAGTCAAGGCTATGGTTTTTCCTGTGGTCATGTATGGATGTGAGAGTTGGACTGTGAAGAAGGCTGAGCGCCCAAGAATTAATGCTTTTGAACTGTGGTGTTGGAGAAGACTCTTGAGAGTCCCTTGGACTGCAAGGAGATCCAACCAGTCCATTCTGAAGGAGATCAGCCCTGGGATTTCTTTGGAAGGAATGATGCTAAAGCTGAAACTCCAGTCCTTTGGCCACCTCATGCGAAGAGTTGACTCATTGGAAAAGACGCTGATGCTGGGAGGGATTGGGGGCAGGAGAAGGGGACGACAGAGGATGAGATGGCTGGATGGCATCACTGACTTGCTGGACGTGAGTCTGGGTGAACTCCGGGAACTGGTGATGGACAGGGAGGCCTGGTGTGCTGCGATTCATAGGGTCGCAAAGAGTCGGACACGACTGAGCGACTGAACTGAACTGAACTGAACTGAAAGATACTATGTTCTTCTCAGAAGGAAAAGAAGTTGCCATTAGTCATATTACTACTGGTGGCTCAGAATTATGGTGGTCTCTGATGTCATGGATATTCCTTAAATTATCTAAATTTGGGAATCTGGGAAATGACAAGGAACCTTATTACTGAATTATAATATGGGCTGTATAGACCCAGGAGAATTAGAATCTCTTAAAATTCTTTTTAAATAAGAGCCAACTGTAATCATTGTATCCAGTCATCTCTGATGCATTTAGTTTGCTTGATATTGTTTGCTTCTACCTTTTTTTTAAACATTATTCTTTCAATATTCTTTGGGAGGACTGATGCTGAAGCTGAAGTTCCAATACTTTGGCCACCTGATGTGAAGAGCCGATTGAGGATAAGGAAAGATTGATTGAGGGCAGGAGGAGAAGGGGATGACAGAGGATGAGATGGCTGGGTGGCATCACAGACTCATTGGACAGCAGTTTGAGCAAACTCAGGGAGATAGTGAAGGACAGGGAAGCCTGGAGTGCTGCAGTCCATGGGGTCTACACATTATACTGTGTAGAAAGATACAGTCATTAAAGAAAAGAAAGTCTCTGATCTGCTGGAGCTTAGACACTTGTGGATAGACACAAGAAAGAAAGGATGGATAGGTAGATAGATAGATAATTGACAGATGGAAAAAATATTATGACAGTTGCACAGTCAGACACAACTTAGCGACTGAACAACAACTCCTTCAAAAAAAGGCAATTGGCTGCCTTTCATTGAGAAGGAACTTGGTTGTCTGCATTGTCCCCATTCTCTCTCTTGTTTGTTCTTTCATACAGTGGGATAGCCCCAAGGATTTCAAGCTTTGGTGAGAGAATCACTTGAGGACTTTGCTATGAACACAGATGTTAGAGCTCACCCTGCCCCTACCCAAGCTTTCAGACTCAGCCGCTCTGCCCAGAAATGTGCATTTTAAACAGTCCCTCTAAAACAGCCATCCTCTGGTCCTCATGTTTAGAAACCCTGTTCTCTATAGACACATAGGAATAGAGAGGACACTTTTATTAATAACTGGAATATCATTAAGTCTGACTGTCATCCATGTATTAATTAATTCACTAAGGTGACTGCAGCTGTGAAAGTAAAAGACACTTACTCCTTGGAAGGAAAGTTATGACCAACCTAGATAGCATATTCAAAAGCAGAGACATTACTTTGCCAACAAAGGTTCGTCTAGTCAAGGCTATGGTTTTTCCTGTGGTCATGTATGGATGTGAGAGTTGGACTGTGAAGAAGGCTGATCGCTGAAGAATTGATGCTTTTGAACTGTGGTGTTGGAGAAGACTCTTGAGAGTCCCTTGGACTGCAAGGAGATCCAACCAGTCTATTCTGAAGGAGATCAGCCCTGGGATTTCTTTGGAGGGAATGATGCTAAAGCTGAAACTCCAGTACTTTGGCCACCTCATGCGAAGAGTTGACTCATTGGAAAAGACGCTGATGCAGGAGGAGAAGGGGATGACAGAGGATGAGATGGCTGGATGGCATCACTGACTCGCTGGACATGAGTCTGAGTGAACACCGGGAGTTGGTGATGGACAGGGAGGCCTGGCGTGCTGCGATTCATGGGGTCGCAAAGAGTCGGACACGACTGAGTGACTGAACTGAACCGAAAGATTTATTGAGCATTTATTCAGTTCAGTCGCTCAGTCCTGTCCCACTCTTTGTGACCCCATGGGCTGATACTGTATAGTAAAGATACAGTGGTTAAAAAAAAGAAAGTCTCTGATCTCCTGAAGCTTATATTCTAGTGGCTTGACACAAAACAGAAAGACGGATAGGTAGATAGATAATTGATGATAAATGGAAAAAGATATTATGACAGTTGGAGATGAGTTCTTCAAAGAAAAATAAAGATGATAGAGCATGACAGTTGGAAGGTTTATGTAGGGCAGTTGGAAGATCTTTCAGGAAGTGGGCGTCTGAGGAGAGATCTGAAGGGACGAGGGTGTAAAGCCCCAGAGCTTTGTGAAGGGAGCGTGACCCAGGCAGTGGTAAGAATAAGTGTCGTGGCCAGAAGTGGACATGTCCTTCAAGGGATGACAGACCTCAAGGTGGGGCTAATGGGGCTGGAGCCGCATAAAACAGACAGGAAGGCAATGCCCATAGACGCGGAGGGGTGTCCAGGACAGATCCTGATGGACCTCATAGACAACAGGGAGGACTTCCTCAGGTTTCTTCTGAGGAAGCTGGGAAGCCATGGGAAGCTTTGAGCAGAAGATCGATGTGCCGGACGTGTTTGTTAAAAAGGATCACTAAGTCTGCTGGGAGGAAAGTGCGGATTCACGCCAAGGAGCTGATGGCAAGTTCCTGCTGCTCAGAAAAGCCACAGAACATTCCGGTCTCCTTCTCAGAAATAAGTCAAGGAAGGAAAATGTAATATAAGGGAAACCAAGAGTCTGGAAAACACACAGCAAAGGTCACTGAGTGAGGATTCATAACATCAAAAGCAATTTAAAAGATCACGGTGGATTTTTTTTTCAAGCCAAAAAATAACATTGAAACCCCTTCAACTCCATGCCTGGCTTCCTCTTTTTTTTTTCTTTTTGGTTGAGTTTTTTTTTTTTTTTATGTGGACCATTTTTGGAAGTCTTTATTAAATTTGTTATAGTATTGCTTCTGTTTTCGTAGGTTTTTTTGTTTGTTTGTTTGTTTGTTTTTTGATCACAAGGCATGTGGGATCTTATCTCCCTGACCAGGTACCAAACCTGCATCCCCTGCTTTGGAAAGTGAAGTCTTAACCACTGGATCACCAGGAAAGTCTCCAGGCTTCCTGCTGAGTGGGGCAGATTCTGAGTTCACCATATGGCAGCTACAGACAAGCACCAGGAGCAGACAGAGTCACAACCTCTAGTAGGCTCTTCTAACTGAGGCTGGCTCTGTTGGGCCGATCAGTGCTCAGTGGGCTATGAAATCTGAACAGAAATGGGTCTCAGAATCCCTATTTGCTTTTCCTTTTTTTTGGCCTCACTTTTCTTTTTTCTTCTTCTCATAAACTCCTTTATTGTTTTGAAAAAAATTGGACATGCTCCTTTTAAAGAATAAAAGACAGAGGGAGAGAAAGTTTAAAAAAAAAAAAAAAGTTGCCCCAACACCTCTGTAACAGAGCAGCGAGGATGACCAACAAGGAGAGCATGGAGGAAGCCGAAAAGAATCTTTTAAAATAGCAGCCTGTCACACAAATGACAAGCGGTCAGGGAAGAACGAGGCCTATCTGTGCTGTCCAGAAGGCCCCGGGTCTCCCCAGCAGCCCCTCCCACCAGCAGCCCCCCAGACTGCAGGCAGGGCCGGTGCTCTCTGCATGACCTGAACACTGGGTCACATCGTGCGAACCTCCTCTCTCTCCATCATGCCCTGCACTGAACCACCCTCCACCATCACAGTGGCAAATGCTCTGACCACCTCCATCTCCTTTCTGACTCAGTTTACCATCCTGCCATCAAGAATTCTTTGATCCTGTCTTGATATTTTATTTTGCCCTTGGCTTTAAAGGCCCTAGACTGCTGGATAGAACTTGGATAGGTCCCAAGTCCTGGGGAGGTTTTGGAGTGTAAATGCGGGGTTAGGGTTGAGGTTGGGGGGAGGGGTGGTTGGAGATGGTGCTGATGCAGCAAAGAGCTTCAAGAAAGGGTCAGGAAGAGTGTGTTCACCTTGCCATGAGGTCAGGATCCACTTGACCACAATTAATGGGGAAGAATCACTTGATTCTTGAAATCACTTGAAAATTCAAATTTCAAAATCACTTGAAAAAGTCCAAGGCAATTAGAGAAAACTCAAGCTGTAATTCATGCATGAGCTCAGCTCAAGCTGTAATTCATGCATGAGCTCAGCTCAAGCTGTAATTCATGCATGAGCCCAGCTCAAGCTGTAATTCATGCATTAAGCATTCACTGACTTTCCCAGTCTCCTGGGCATTTTTGGTGCACTCAACTTCGTGCATTTATGAATTACCTACTCGTGCTGTGCTAGGCATTAGACAAAGCAAAATGGGATGTGGTTCCTCTACCCAGGTGACTAAACATCTATCGGAAATAATAGATCAAGGTCATTAATGTTATCATAGAAGAATGTGTTAAGGTCACAAAAGGAAAGAGGTCATCTAAATCGGACAGGGAGGTTCCTGGGAGAAGAGAGTCTTCGGCTGAGTGTGGAGGGAAATAGGCATGTAATTCACAGATCAAGGCTTGGAATGCTCACACACTTGCTCCTCCCTCAAGGGTAACTGCCCCCTCACCCACAGCCCTGTGGCTGCGAAGATTTGTGTCACGGCACCCACCTTACCCCAAGACCCTCCCCAACCCAAACTGGCCAGAGGAAGTCAGCATCCTTCCATAGAGACAGCTGACTGGTGGTTCTCAGGAGCTGGGTGGATGGGGACTTGCCTGGCAGTCCTGTGGTTAAGACTCTGTGCTTCCAGTGCTGGGAGTCCAGGTTTGATCCCTGGTCTGAGAACTAACATCCCACATGCCACTGGGACGCAGTAAAAAAAAAAGGGAGAGGGGAGCTAGAGGTGATCAGACAAAGGGTTTGTGGGGCAGGTGATGGGAAAGTCTCCAGGCTTTCTCCAAAAGTACACGAGGCAGGGAGAGAAAGGATGGACGGGAGCCCAGGAGATCGAGCACCTTAAAGAAGGGTGCAACCAGCAGAGAAGTTTGATGCTATCATGCCAGGAGATTGCAAAGAGGTTTTGACACAAATAACTTTCAATAATGGGTGTAATTTGAGGAGAGTCAGGAAAGGGATCCGTGCATGTGATGTGGGGTAACGAGCGGCAGTGGACTTTCCCAGTCTCTGCCCCTGGCCAGGCCTTCCTATGTCTTACCTCCTGTCACATCAGCGGTGCCTGGAAATGGGCCCAAGAAGACTCCCAGCCCCAGCGCCGAACTTTAGAAGGACTGCTCTTCCTCTCCCCAGCCAGGCTCCTCCCCACCTGACAAGAGCCCAAGGGGCCGAGGGGCCATATTCCCCTTTTGGATCACGCACATGGGGACCCGGGACCCTAGAATTATCTACCCTACATCAACTCAGCATCTCCATCTTTCTCTTCCCCCAGAAAGTCCTCAAGAGGACCAATGGGATTCCAGTGTGTGTACCTGAGGCCGCGTAACGTTGGATGTGATGCTGGGATTACCACACATCACAGCCGCCGTATCCCGCGGGAGGGACCCAGGGGTGAGGACAGAAGGCCTCGGAGTCCAAACCCAGGGGCGAGGACAGAAGGCCTCTGAGTCCAAACCCAGGGGCATGGAGGCTGGATGTCTTTTCAGGTTGTCATTCTGGCACTTCAGATCGAAGAATTCCGAGGGCTGAATTCTAATTCAACTCTCCATGTCATTATGAAGCCATATTCCTCAAGGGAAAAGTGAAAGTCGCTCAGTCGAGTCCGACTCTTTGTGACCCCTTGGCCTATGCAGTCCATGGAATTCTCCAGGCCTGAATACTGGAGTGGGCAGCCTTTCCTTTCTCCAGGGGATCTTCCCAAGCCAGGGATCAAACCAAGGTCTCCTGCACTGCAGGGGAATTCTTTACCAACTGAGCTATGAGGGAAGCCCTCTTCAAGGGAGGAGAATAGGATATATTTTCTATAACAGATTATAGCTGGGTTTATCATTTTAACTATTGGACACATGCAGATCTACGTCTGTACAGGTGGGGGCAGCCTGGTCTCGTCCCTGCCTCTGTCGTTAGTCACTGACCCCCCAGCCTGGCCCCTGAGAGGATCAATCCTAACAACTCATGTTTATTCACTTCCCCTTTATTTTATATCATGTCTGCATTTATCATTTCCTCCTGAAAACATGACATGGTGATATTATCAACTAACTTTTATAAAGAAATATCAGGATGCTTGCCCTTTGTTTACATATCTGAAGAGCTAAATGGTGATGTCATTTTGTCATGAACTCGCTGATTTGGCATCTACGTTCTTCGTTCCTCTCTCTTCAATCTCCTATCAAGCCAACCTGGAATACCGTTGCTTCTTGGTCCTCAAACCACCATGACCCTGTCTTAACAGGGACATCAGCCTTCGTTTCATTAATTCCAAAGCTCTGGGACACAGGGACACAGGAACCTGCAGTCACCTCTTGCCTGGGTATCAGGTTTGCAGTTTTATTTGCAGTGACTGAGTCTGGTCAGCAGATGGCAACGAACATCTTGCAAGGAAAAGACATTATTTAGGTTGTGTTAAAAATAAAGAGAAGGGAGAGAAAGAAAACAGGACATGCGCGGAAGCAGACAGCACAAAGTTGCGCCTGTCTTGCAGGACAGGGAAGCACACTCATCGCAGGACCTGGGCGGGGTTCCAGTCCCACCGACCTTGATTCCTGAGCCCCTGCCCCTCTTTCTAGCCCATGCTTCTTATTCATTGTTCAGGAGAAGTTGTTTACCGGAGATGTTAGATTCACAGCACATGCAGACTGGGGGTTTCTGAGAAAGGGAGATGGAGGCTGGGGTGGTAAGGAAGAGTGCCCCCGATTCTCCGTGCCAGGAAGGGCTGGGCTCCGCCGGCTGAGTATCCCCTCTGGCCAACCTGCATCTGTGGCCTGCCTTTCTGGTCCTTCCCTGCTGCTCTGTATGCATCCAGCATCTCAGTCTGGCTCCCGGCTGCAGGAACAGCCCTCCGCCTTCCCGCCCCAGCCCCGAGCCGCTCCGGGTGACAGGAGACAGCTAATTTAACCTGTGTGTCATCTCCCTTCTTCTCTGGCGGTTGCCATGGCAACCCCCAAGGCTCCTCAGGCTTTCTCATTGACTGACCAGGCCCAGAAAAACCATTCTGAAATTGACAGTGCTATATTTGAGGGAAATTTAATGAAAGAGCAGGTTGACCTAGTTTTAATGCCTCACAATGAAATGGCAGGGACGTGAGGTGTTACTGAAAGGAAGAGATAGTTGGTACCAGAGGGATGCATAAAGTATTCATCTGGTACCAGATGGAGGCAAAAATGTCATCCTGCTTTATTTATTGCCTCATCTTCCAAAGAGACAGTGCTGAACTCAATCATTCCAGGCACAAGTCTCCCAAAGAGTGGAGACATTTCAGAAAAGGCAGAAGTATAGAAGAAAATAAGAACTAAATCTTCCTTCCCGAAAGAGGAAAACAAAACAAAACGGTATTCCCCTGTATTGGAAACTGTAATGAAAAATATGGGGGAAACATCTCTGGCCATTGAGCTTCACGTTTACCTGCTCTGCTCGTATTGACCTGCCCAACTTCCAGAGGCTTTTGTGGCAGGTGTTTCTGGTCAGCCTTGCCTTCTGGTACTCCGATCACCCCCTGCCATCTGTGTGGCCAGCCTTGTTGATTTGCCTCTCATGATTGGAATGTGGTAAATGATGGTCTGCACTTCTGAGATGAGGATAAGAAGCTGTGGGTTCTGCTTAGGTGCTCTGTGGCTGGGGTCGCTAACTGCCCATCATCAGGACACATGGGCAGTGTACAGAGATGCCACATGGCAAGGAACTGCAGTCTGCCAGCGGCCATAACAGTGGATGTGCTAGACACAGTGGAGCCTGGAGGTATAGCAGCCCAGCTTCACTGCAACCTCATGAGAGGCATCGAGAAGAGGATCCAGATAAGCCCCCCAGAGCCCTGCCCCACAGAAACTGTGAGACAATGAATGTCTCTTGTTCCCAGCAGTGAAGTTAGGGGGATTTTGTTACACAGCTATTGATAACAAATACAGCCATTCGTTTGCTCTCTTGCTTCCATGGTTGGAACTGTGATTATGATACAGTTGACTCTTGAACAACGGAGGGGTTAGGGGTGCTGACCCTCTGAGCAGTCAAAAACCAGTGTATAACTTTGTAGTCGATCCTCCGAATCCACAGTTCTGCATCCCTGAACCCAGGCAGCTGTGGATCGTGTAATACTATAGATTATCTTTAGGGAAGAAAATCCACCTATAAGTGGACCTACTCAGTTCAAACCCTTGTTGTTCAAGGGTCAACTGGATATGCCGTTAGAGTTTTATCCCAGGTGTCACCGCTTACAGCTGGATAATCTTGGGAAGTTTCCTTGACCTCACTAGGCTTCAGTTTTATTATCTGCAAAATGGCTTAATATCTATAAAGGACTTAGAATGTACCCAGCTCACAGAAATGCTTAATAAACTATTATCGTTACTGACATTTTTAATATAACTATTTTTTCCCCAACTTTGTCTTCAGTGCTGATTTCCTCCAAAATATAATTTTTAAAATTAGCAATTTTAGAGCATTGAGAGTCTCTTATGAAACTGCAGCTGTAACTATTGGGTTGGCCAAAAAGTTTGTTCGGGTTTTTCTATACCCTGGTGCAGAACAAACAGAATGAACTTTTTGGCTAACCCAATACATGGCATGCAAAGGCATCGTGAGCCAGCAGCCCTGAAACTCTGAATTCTGTTCTACAGCCTCATTCAGAAGATCTAAGCGTCACTGCCTCTGGCTGGAGAAGGGGCAAGAGCTAGATGGCCAGGAAGACCTGTGAATATCAGGCTGAGATTTCATGAATAGTCCATAATTTTTGAAACGAGGCTAATTAATACCTTGGGTGGATTAGAAGTGAAAAGGAGTAGGAGTTGAAAGACTTTTCAGTTTTGATTTTTTTCTCCAGAAGTCTGTGGGTGCTCTGGAGATTTTTAAACCTGAAATTCTTTGAAAGACATTGGGTTGCTTGAAGAAAAATAAGAAAGTTATGAAAAGATGGATAAATAAGAGAGAAAGAAGGAAATAGTAATGGCAGGGTAAGCACTTTACCTCGCCAGCACTGTTGCCGTTAACAACCCTCACCATCATCTGCATCTCGGTCATTAACTGACTGTCTCTTCTGTGTGACCGGCTCTGCATTATGAGACTTGCACGTGTTATCTCTAAACACATGCTCAGAGATCACAGACTGGAGGCGAGGGGCTGTGTACCCTTCCACAGGAGGCTTCCCCTCCTAGCTCAAGGTTTGGGCACCTGGCAGGATGTACAGGCATTGAAAGATACTATCTGTTCTGCTGTTGTGAGGTACCTCTTGTATTAAAGCCAGCCCTCCTCTCCTCTTCATCACTTCACACACACATACACACACACACACACACACACACACATGCATTTTGCTCCTGTATTGGGGTAGGCTGAATAGAAGGCTCACTTGATATCTGCAGTATGTCCACCATACACACCTAGCTCAAATGCATCTCTACCCAGAGTGAGGCTTTCTTTTATTTTTTGAATATTTATTTATTTATTTGGCTGCCCCTAGTTGCAGCGTGTGGGATCTAGTTCTCTGCTTAGGGGTCGAACCCAGGTCCTCTGCATTGAGAGTGAGGAGTCCTAGCTACTGGACCACCAGGGAAATCTCCAGATTGGGGTTTTAAAACTTTATGGCAACAGAGGAAATCCAGGCTCTTCGGGCTTATCGCTCTGGGTCTCAGAATGTCCCTCCCCCATGGACTGGTCCTTATGATGAGTTGGGGACCTGGTCTTCCTTTCACCCCTCCCCAACACTGAGCCTGTTTCCAGCAGAGCCTGCTGTGACGTATGGCTCTCCCCCAACCCTCATCCTCTCAGAGAAAACAACCACAAAGTCCTCTGCCAGTCTGGTGCCTGACACTTTATCCTTTAAGAAAAAAAAAAAACAAAACCAACAAACCTGAAACAAAATCTAAATGCAGTAATTTATTTAGGCATTAACAGACATGAATATGTCTTTATGAATTAATTTGGTAAATTAATCAATCAATTTAGCTGAAAAATCAGATCAAGCAGATAATAAGCCAGTTGGATCAGACCTGATTAAATTAGGTTACTAGAAATGTCATCTGATTAGATCAGATCACTCAAGTTGCTATTTCGAAGCTGTCACAGTCAGGAAATGAGAGGTCTTCCCAGGGCCCCAGGTCCTGCCTGCAGAGTGTGTCTGGGGTTGGGGCTGGTGCAAAGGACTTCTGAGGTCCCCAGGGCTGTCTGAACTCAGCTTTTTTAGGAGCGCTGCAATTTCAGACACCAGGCTGCGTGACCAGGTTACCAGATGGCTGCGAGCTTCCTGTTGCTGCTGGAACAAATGGCCACAACCTTAAGTAGCCTAAAACAACACAAATTCATGACCTTGCGATTCTGGAGGTCAGAGTCTGAAATGGGTCTCTTGGGAATAAAATCAAAGAGTTGGCAGGATGGTGCTTTTTCTGAAAGATCGAGGAAGAATCTCTCCTCGCCTTTTCCAGCTCCCACGAACCACCTGCTCTCTTTGACTCATGACCTCATCATTCTGATGTCATTAGTCACATGACCCTCCTGCCTCTCTCTTTCATGTATAAGAACCCTTGAGACTACTCTGGGTGAACATAGATAATCCAGGATAAGCTCTCCATCTCAAGATTCTTAACTTAATCCTGTCTGCCATGTCCCTTTTGCCACGTCATAAGTTCTAGGATTAGCATCTTTGAGGGGTCGTTACTATGCTTCCCACAACAACTAAGGCTACTACCAGATTTTGGGAAGTCAGGATGACACATTGGTCCCTTACAGACAACTCCATGATTAGAGATACTGAAGAGCCTTATGGGATAAAACTATACACCCCTGATTCTGCCATAGCACCTGAAGTTCTTGAGATTAAAGTAATTCTTCTGCATTAAGGCTTGGTTTCCGGAAAACTCCTGCTCCCTAGAAATATATAATGTGGGAGGATGAATAGCATGTTTCTGTAACATCCATCACCTATCACCAAAGATGATGGGTTGGTTTATCAAACTCCCTATGATTAAGAAGTGCTATAATTAGGTGGCCCAGTGATAAAAAATCCACCTGCCAATGCAGTTCTGTCTCTGGGTCAGGAAGATCCCCTGGAATAGGAAATGGCCACCCCCTCCAGTATTCTTGCCTGGAAAATCCCATGGACAGAGGAGCCTGGGGGTCTAGAGTCCATGAGATCACATAGAGTCAGACATGACTGTGCACACACACACACACACACACACACACACACACATACACACACACGATAATTAATACACGTTGGAAGGAATTCAGCTAATAATATTCAGAACTTGGGACTCTAAGCCCAGGCCCAGACTCTGGAAAAGGCAAAAAAAAGAATTAAATTTACATCAATTACTTCTGCATAGGAATTCCCTGGTGGCCCAGCGACTGGGAGTCTGCCAGCTAATTCAGTAAACACAGGTTCAATCCCTGGTCCAGGAAGATTCCACATGTCATGGGGCAACAACTGGACATGTGGGCCACAACGACTGAGCCCTGGCTCTGGGGTCCATGCTCTGCAATGACAGAGGCCACCACAATGAGAAGCTGTGCACCGCAGCCAGGGAATGACCCTGCCTGCCGCCACCAGGGAGGGCCCAGGTACAGTGGTGAGTACCCAGAGCAGCCAAAAAGAAAGAAAATTTTTTAAAAGTTACTTCTGCTTAAAATATGTTATGAAAAGAGTGCAATAACAGACTCAGCTATGCTGAGATCCTTAGAGGTATACTTGTGCATAATCTCGTATTGAATATTTCTTTCATGATTTACTTCTTCTGACAACATGGCACTTAGTAGGTTCTATGTTTGGAACTAGGGAGAAACTCTATAAGGCTAAGGAGAAAAACAATTTAATATATGCCCTGCCCTAAGTGAGTAGAAATGATGTGGTAGTTAAAAGCTGTCTGAGTCTTCAAGGAAGTTGTATTAGTTTGCCGGGGCTGCCATACAAAGGATCACAGATGGGGTCTTAAATAACATAAATGTATTTCTTCGTGGTTTGGAAAGGGAGGCTGGATGTCTAAAATCAAGATGTTTTCTGAGGCCACCCTCCTTGGCTCGAGGGTGACCCCCTTCTCCCTGTGTCCACACCTGCTGTTCTCCTGAGTGATATCTGTGTCCTGACCACCTCCTGTTACAAGGACACAGCCTTATCAGGTTGGGGCCCACCCTAATGACCCTGTCTCCAGATAGTCATATTCTGACATCCTAGGGGTTAAGACTTCAACATGAAAATTTTGGAGGGACAAATTCAGCCCATAACAGAAATGTAGGACTTAGCCAAGCAAAGAGAAGGAATCAATGGAGGTGGAAGAGAGAATGCATATATCGGTGCAGGGAAAGGCTCAAGAGATGAGGTGTAACTTGGGTGAAAGAGAGTTTAACTTGCCTTTAATTAGAGGCAGAAACACCAGCTACAGGGAGCCAAGGTAGTAAGGAGCTCCCAGATGCCTCTGGAGGGTTCACTAAAAAAAGCTCAGTTTCAAGGTTTTCAGGTCCTCTTTGATCTACGTTCTGCTTGCCATAGCACTAACAGTACACCTGCATTTCAAGAGTATCCAGAATACACTTGTGAGCCTTCATGCCTGGAAAAGTCTGCCTTTGTGCTATGAGGCAGTCAGTTAAAACGGAAGAGATCTGCAGGTTCTCCCACTTTACCTCTTTGGGGACAGAAAGTACTTCCATAGTTTAGCTTTGTCAGCAACCTTTCTACCTTAATTTCCTCATGTGTAATGAGGAAAGATACGATGATTCTAAAATTGTATTATTTAGTGGCGTTGGACTCAAATCTACTTATGACTCTAGAGAAAATTATATAATGTATATTTCCCAAGGAAATATTTAAATTCAAATCATGACTACATAATGGCTAAATATTGAATGAGGATTAATACCAATAAGTAGAAAAACAATTAGCAGAATAATTGGTTGGTATTTTGTGTATAGTTTTATTAACACTGATCACTTCCTTGTGGCAATTACTACCTGTATTAGCTTGCCAGGAGGGCCATAACAAAGGGATGCCAACTGGGCCATTTAAAGAAGAGAAATTTGTTGCCTTACAGTTCTGAAGCCTGGAAGTCTGAGATCGAGTGTCATCAGGACTGACTCTTTCCGAGGACAGATTCTGTTCCAGGTCTCTCTCCAGTTTCTGATAGCTCCTTGACTTGTGGCAGCATCCCTCCAGTTTTCACCTGGCATTCTCCCTACATGCCTGTCTGTCCAAATTTCCCCCTTTTATAAGAACACCAGTCATATTGGAGTAGGGGCCCACCCTACTCCAGTGTAACCCACCCTACTCCATTATAACCCACCTTACTCCAATATATAACACCACCAACTGAATGGACATGAGTTTGAGGAGACTCCGGGAGATACTGAAGGACAGGGAAGCCTGGCAAGTTGCAGTCCATGTGATCACAAAGAGTCAGACACAACTTAGAGACTGAACAACTATAACAACTCCAATATAACTTCATCTTAACTAATTACATTTGTCACCAGCCTATTTCCAAATAAGATCAACTTCTGGGATACTGGGAGTTAGGGCTTTAACATATGCGTTTTGGGGGAGACATAATTCAACCCATGACCCTGCTCATGAGTGGGTTAAAAAGTATTGAAACCTTCCACTTCTTCCATTTCAAAAGAGAAACTCAGGCTTAATCAACATGTGCCTAGATTTCTGTAATGATACTTTTAATCCATAATCTACTCAAACACGATTAAGAAAAAACTCATAAGTCGACTAAAAAGATAATCTAGATTATAAAAGGGATCCTACTTCAGGGGTGCATAAAGTCTATTTGCCTCTAGACAAAATTTGCCTCAATTTTCCCAATCCTTTTAGTAAATATATTTTTCTCCTCCAACTCATGTATGCATTAGGTTTAGAAGTTATTTTTCAGAACACTCCACTTCAGGAATTCTGGAAGCAACAAAATATTCATTAACCACCTGTTTTGATCCAGGGGTTTGTAAGTGGCCTGTAAGGAAGAGAATAGATCCTAGCTTATAGGCTGGAATAACCACGATTTAGACTTGGTTGGTAAAACTAAGCCAAGTCTCCCTATTTTCTGTGCAGGCTCAGTATTCCTCAGAGCTCATATTTATAAATAAAACAAATGCAACATTTGTATTTCTTTTGTATCTTACAAGAAAACATTAATAGGACATATCTTAATTCTTTACTTTTTATTATCTTTTACAGACAGTAATATTGCTGTAAATTCCATATGACAGTAATAACATTTTCTGATAATTTAAGAATTCAAAATGGCCACAAAGGGCTATCACAATTTAAGATAAACTACAGTTTAACATGGACCTTTTAGAGATAAATGTATGACTGCCATTTGGGAATATTCTTTTAACTCTGGTTTGAAATGTCTACCAGTCAAAACATTTAATGCCTGATTTCTTAGGGGTATAACATTTTAAAATGAGATTTAGAACAAAACTCATTAAATAGCACCTGGCTAACATTCTCCAGGTAAATCAATTGAAATGAAAAAGCCTGCCTAGAGACGCATAGAATGGATCTTCTAGAGCAGTAGGGACATCTTGTGGCCAATTTTATTAAGGATTTTTTATTTTATTTTTTTATTTGGGGGGGAGATGTTTTATTTTTGATAAGATACTTTGATTCTAATACAGTGAACTGTTACAGTGTCAGTAATTGTGCTCTATGCTGGGAGTCAAAGGATGAATGAAACATAAATTGTGTTTTGAAAAATCTACCAGAATAGAAAAAGATTGAAGATTTCGATATTACTTATTTACATACAAGAAGTCCAGGTCATCTTGAAAAACATTTTAAGTATGACTGTAATAGATGTCTGTGGTTTTTTGCCTGGCCTCCATTTATCCGGCATCTGTCAGTCTCTTAGCTCAGTGTTGATTTGGGATCACCCCAACCTCACTCATTGTCCATGTGTTGGGCTAGGACGGCATGTCAATCCCTCTGGCTCCAGGGCCCTCCATTCCAAATATTCTATTAGGAGCACAGGATCCAAACAAGGTAAAAAATCAAGGGAGTTCACTTCTACACTTTTGTTTGATCAAGGCGAAGGATCCCGTCTCTTTCTGCTGGTGGCTCGTCAGCCTGGAGCTTCTGGTAACCGACAGCCACGATGTGGGGCGGGTACAGCTGGGAGTGCAGGAGCCCAGAGGAAACCAAGGCAAGACACGAAGAGAGTCTGAGGTCTGATCATGGGATTGGAGTACCTGGACCCAGTTATACTACCACAGAGTGTTCAGTCAAAAGGATTGATCTTAGAACAAATGTGAAGGGAAAAAATGTGAAATAAATGCAGAGACACACAAGTACGTTAGCCTGTGCACAAATTAACATATACACAAATATATAATAAAATATATTGAGATACGGTTCTAAAACTTAGCTTTAACGAACTGAGTACATTGTGAAAAATTCCACGTGAATAAATGTTGCACCACGTTATTCTTAAGAGTTGCTCAGTTTTGTATGCAATAATGGTATCATAATTTATAAAATCTATTGGACACTTTGAACATTTAGTCTTTTTGCAAGTTTTTTAGCTTCAATCATGCTGCTATTTTCATGCTTTCCTGAAAAATTGTTAGATTACCTCTTTAGAATTAGGATTTTATTAACAGTTAAAATTTATCATTATCTAATTGTATTTGAAATAAAGCAAGTATAAGTTGGGTGTATTAAAATAGTTTTACTACTATATCTATTTTTAAAAATTATTTGTTACTGCCTTTACCATTATACGTGTGATCTGAGACAGCAGATAATGTCATTAAATTTACCTCTATCAGTGACTCAATGGACGTGAATCTGAGCAAACTCTGGAAGATAGTGAAGGACAGGGAAACCTGGTGTGCTGTAGTCCATGGGGTAGCAAAGAGTTGGACATTTTGCTTAGCAACTGAACAACAGCAACAATAATTTCTAAATTTGGCCCTTTGGAAAAAAATAATTTTCATTTTGAATGATAAGTTGTACAACTACAGTTGTAGATGTCCCTCAAAACGGATCAAGAGGAAACTGAGACGGAAACTGCCAAGGCCTCTCTGTTCAGTACTTTTTGTCTGGCCAGTTTTTACTCTTAATTCCAAGGTGATTGATTTTAATATACAAGCTCATCCACTCCTGGCCACTAGGTGGCAGTCTATGGAAAAACACTGGCTTTGCATTTTTTTTTTCCTTCCACAATGCTAAGTAATCACATGAGTATTTGACCTCTTCTCTGCCTTCCAACCTATGTGTGTTGAGATTTCCTCTTTTCGGGTTTGTGAAGAACAAAAGTTAGTAACCCTGAGTGCCTAAATACTTGGACAAAACATTTATTATTTTAAACAAAGGGAACATTTGTTACAGCAGAAATATTTTACAAGGTCGGACAGGAAAAGGGTTCTGCCAGCCATGAGTTCAGTGAAAGGTCCTCCCTTCCTTCCTCTTTGTTTCTATCTCGCTCCCTTTCTGTCTCTCGCCTCTCCCTCTCCATCTCTCTCTTTCTTCCTTTTTATCCTCTCCTTTACTCAGCACTTCGTACCTTGTTTCTTCATTTCCTCGGTGCTGTGGGATTCTGTTTCCAGAGTGTGGCGAGTGAGAGAAACTCGAGGCCTGCACCCGGGGGGAAACTGCACTGAGTGCCGCTTCGGTTCCGGCCACTCTAGCGGTCCTCTCGGGCTGAGCCTGACAGCGCCTGCAGAACCGGAAGGCTCCTCTTGTACCTGGACCACGTGGTCCTTGATGTTGTCCAGCAGCTGAAACAGTAATCCTGAGTCACTTACACACAAGGAGGTCAGGGGCCGGGTGTGGTTCAGGCAGACGGAAATCTAGATTGAGTGCTCCAGTCCCATCTTTTTCAGCATCACCCACTGGCTCCAGGCTCATAAGCAGGTTACCTAACCTCTCTGAGACCCAGTCTCTTTATCCTTAAAGGAAAGATAATCCTTTTACCCACTTCATCTGATTTTTGTGAGTAGTAATTGATTAAAGCACTTAGAACTACACTTGAGACATGGTATGTGGTCAATAAATGTTAGCATTGTTAATCCTAATGACTACGATTATTAACACAGCCTGGTATAACTGTTAAAAGAAAGCTGAGACTAGCAAATAGCAGATGGAATGACTTAAAGCTCTTTATCTTCAGGCTTTGTCTTAAGATCTCTTTGGACTGAGGACCAGAGTCTTTCTGTAAGATTTTTTTTTTTTTTCAGTTCAGTTCAGTCACTCAGTCGTGTCCCTCTTTCCGACCCCATGAACCGCAGCACACCAGGCCTCCCTGTCCATCACCAACTCCTGGAATCCACCCAAAACCATGCCCATTGAGTTGGTGATGCCATCCAGCCATCTCATCCTCTGTCGTCCCCTTCTCCTCCTGCCCTAAATCTTTCCCAGCATCAGAGTCTTTTCAAATGAGTCAGCTCTTCTCATCAGGTGGTCAAAGTATTGGAGTTTCAGCTTCAACATCAGTCCCTCCAATGAACAACCAGGACTGATCTCCTTGAGGATGGACTGGTTGGATCTCCTTGCAGTCCAAGGGGCTCTCAAGAGTCTTCTCCAACACCACAGCTCAAAAGCATCAATTCTTCAGCACTCAGCTTTCTTTATAGTCCAACTCGCACATCCATACATGACCACTGGAGAAACCATAGCCTTGACTAGACGGAGCTTTGTTGGCAAAGTAATGTCTCTGCTTTTTAATATGCTTTTTTTTTTTTTTAATGTGAACTAAAATCTTTATTGGCTTCCCTCATAGCTCAGTTGGTAAAGAATCTGCCTGCAATGCAGGAGACCCTGGTTCGATTCCTGGGTTGGGAAGATCCGCTAAAGAAGGGATAAGCTACCCACCCCAGTATTCTTGGGCTTCTCTTGTGGCTCCACTGGTAAAGAATCTGCCTGCAATGTGGGAGACCTGGGTTGGATCCCTGGGTCGGAAGATCCCCTGGAGAAGGGAAAGGCTGTCCACTCCAGTATTCTGGCCTGGAGAATTCCATAGACTGTATGGGGTTGCAAAGAGTCGGACATGACTGAGTGACTTTCACTTTCACTTTCAAAGTCTTTATTGGGCTTTCCTGGTGGCTCAAACTGTAAAGAATCCGCCTGTGATGAAGGAGACCTGGGTTCGATCCCTGGGTTGGGAAGATACAATATTGCTTCTGTTTTGTGTTTTGGTTTTTTTGGCCGTGAGGCATGCCGAATCTTAGCTCCCCGACTAAGAATCCAATCCAAACCCCCTGAATTGGAAGGTGGAGTCTTACCATTAGACCACCAGGGAAGGCCCCAGAGCCCATGGTTCAAAAGGCCTGCTTACCAGGGCAAAGCATAGAGTGACAATGGTAAGGACACTGCTATCCTGCTTCCGGCCATTTCATTTCTTCTAGAGCTGTCAGTAATTGCCCTCTGCTCTTTCCCAGCAGCATATTGGACATCCTGTAACCTGAGGGGCTCCTTTTCCAGTGTCATATCTTTTGGCTTTTTCATATTACTCTAAGGGTTCTCCAGGCGAGAATATTGGAGTGGGTTGCCATTTCCTCTCCAGTGGACCACGTTTTGCCAGAACTCTTCACTATGACCTGTCCATCTTGGGTGGCCCTGCACAGGATGGCTCATAGCCTCACTGAGTTATGCAAAACCCTTTGCCATGACAAGGCTGTGACCCGTGAAGGGATTGGGCTAAAGCAGAAACAGTGCTCAGCTGTGGTTGTGTCTGGTGGTGAACATAGAGTCCGATGCTGTAAAGAACAATATTGCATAGGAACCTGGAATGTGAGGCCCATGAATCAAGGTAAATGGGACGTGGTCAAACAGGCTCAGGGAGACAATGGAGGACAGAGGAGCCTGACGTGCTATAGTCCACGGGGTCGCAGAGAGTCAGACGTGACTTAGACTTAGTGTCTGAAGTACAGCAACCACCCTGCTTCCAGATGGCACGTCACTGTCTTAAAATTTGAAGAGTTTCATTTTTTTTGTCCTAGAATAATATCTTTCACATGTAGAGAAAAATGGCTGTTCTTTCCTGCAGGGGGAGTTACTGAAAATGAAACCTAGTCTGGTCCTGAAACTGGCCTTATGTTTCCATTTCCAGAATAAGAAGACAGGTAAACTTAATATGTTTCAAGGACGTGACACCATACTTTGTCATGAACTGTGATTATACATTAGGCTTCTTAAACATTCTGTATTCTTAGGAGAGATTTCTGGTATGTTGTGGAAATATCTGAATAGAACAGGAAACAGGATTGGGTTGTTTTCAACAGAAGGAACTATGTTCAGAAATCGAAACTACTATTCTCAGCAGTCACACTGTATTATTTCTGATAATTACTTTCATTGCTTCAGGCTTTCTTGTCAGATTTTCAGAAATCACAGGTTTACATTTGCATAAGACATGCTGCTTTGTTCCTGAACCCCGAGGGCATTTAAACTGTTTACACAAGGTTTACAATGACCTTATTGCTAAACCTGAGGAGAGTGGAGAGTTGTTCAGTTCTGAACTCACAAACTCACAAAACAGGGACACCATGAACTACCCACTTTCTTTTTTTTTTTTTAATTCATTTATTTTAATTGGAGGATAATTACTTTACAATATTGTGGTGGTTTTTTGCCATACATCAACATGAATCAGCCAGGGTGCACATGCGTCCCTCCATCCTGAACCTCCCCTCCTACCTCCCTGCCCACCCCATCCCTCAGGATTGTCCATGGGCCACCCACTTTCAAAGCAATTTCTTGTCTTGACTTTATGAAGCCACATTCCTTTAGGTTTCTTGCCACATTCCTGTTACTGCTTCCATTCCATTGATATATGACTTCTCTCTCTCAGTTTAGGATGTAGAATTGGGGAAAGGAAAGATTCTGTCACAGACTTCCCTTCTACCATTCAACCTCCAGTCAATCTGCACCTTATACCATTGGAGGCAACCACCGTTCTCATCTTGTTCTCTCATAGGTTGGTTTTGCCTATTGCTGAACTTCATACAAACAGAACCATAAAGTACGCATATTTCTTTTGCAGGCTGGTTGGGTAGCCTGCAGGGAGCAGAACGCTCTGTTCCTATCATCTTATCAAAGCAAAAGGAAATTAATGACTGAGAAGAACTTGGGGTACAAGATTGAAGAAGAACAGAATGGCCGGACTCATTCTTCCTGGTTTCAAGACATACTTTAAAGCTACTGTCACCAGGACAGTGTGATATTTATGAAAAAACAAGCACATAGATCAGTGAACAGAAAAGAGATTCCAAAAATAAACCTACATAAATACTGTCAATGGATTTTTTTTTATTGTGACAAAACACATGTAGTGACCAGTTTACCATTTTAACTGTGTTTGAGTGTACAGTTCCAAACTGGGAAAGGGGTACATCAAGGCTGTGTATTGTCACCCTGCTTATTTAACTTACATGCAGAGTACATCATGCGAAATGCTGAGCTGGATGAAGCACAAGCTGGAGTCAAGATTTCTGGGAGAAATATCAATAACCTCAGATACGAACATGACACCACACTTACGGCAGAAAGTGAAGAAGAACTAAAGAGCCTCTTGACGAAAGTGAAAGAGGAGAGTGAAAAATCTGGCTTAAAACTCAACATCCAAAAAACTAAGATCATGGCATCTGGTCCCATCACTCCATGGCAAATAGATGGGGAAACAATGGAAACAGTGACAGACTTTATTTTCTTGGACTCCAAAATCACTGCAGATGGTGACTGAAGCCATGAAATTAAAAGATGATTACTCCTTGGAAGAAAAGCTATGACCAACCTAGACAGCATATTAAAAAGCAGAGACGTTACTTTGCTGACAAAGTTCCGCCTTGTTGAAGCTATGGTTTTTCCAGTAGTCATGTATGCATGTGAGAGTTAGGCCATAAAGAAAGCTGAGTGTTGAAGAACTGATGCTTCTGAAGTGTGGTGTTGGAGAAGACTCGTGAGAGTCCCTTGGACTGCAAGGAGATCAAGCAAGTCAATCCTAAAGTAAATCAGCCCTGAATATTCATTTTAAAGGACTGATGCTGAAGCTGAAGCTCCAATACTTTGGCCACCTGATAGGAAGAACTGACTCACTGGAAAAGAGATGGACAGAGAAGCCTGGTGTGCTGCAGTCCACGGGGCTGCAAAGAGTCAGAGACAACTGAGAAGCTGAATTGAACTGAAGTGTACAGCTCAGTGGTGTTAAGTACATTCACAATGTTGTTACAACCGTCATCACTATTCATTTCCAGAATTTTTTCATTATCCTGCTAGTAAGTCTATACCCATTAAACAATAATTCCTCTCTCCCAGCCCCTGGTAACCTCTATTCTGCTTTCTGTCTCTATGAATTTGTCAATTCTAGGTACCTCATGCAAGTGGACTCATACAATATATGACCTTTGTTTCACTTAGCACAATATTTCCAAGGTTCATCTCAGTTGTGGCATGTACCAGACTTTTTTTCCCTTAAAATAATATTCCATTATGTGTGTATACCACATTTTGTTTATCTGTTCATCAGTTGATGGTTATTTGAGGCGTTTCTAACTTTGGCTATTATAAAGGATGCTGCTATGAATATTGGTGTATGATATCCACTTGAGTCCTGCTTTCAATTCTGTTGTATATATAACTAGGAGTAAGATTGTGGGATCATATGTTAATTATACATTTTACTTTTTTTTTTAAACTTAAAAAAATATTTCATTTACTTATTTGGTGCATTGGATCTTAGGTGTATCATGTGGGATCTTTCCTGTGGCTCAGAGACTCCACAGTTGTGTTGCATGGGCTCTGGAGCACGGGGGTTTCTGTCATTGAGGCGCACAGGATTAATTGCTTGGTGGCATGTGGAATCTTGGTTCCCCGACCAGGGATTGAACCCGCATCCCCTGCATTGCAAGGCAGATTCTTAATCACTGGACCACCAAGGGAAGTCCCTACATTTGACTCTTTTCCAAACTGTTGGATTGTTTTCCACAGGGGCTGTACCACTTTTACACTTTCACCAGCAATACACAAGGGTTCCAATTTCTTCTAGTATTCTATATCGATATATATATATATATTACACTAATAGTGAAGTGGTATGTCATTGTGGTTTTAATTTGCACTTGCATTTTCCTAGTGATGAGTGATGTTGAGCATCTTTTTATGTGCGTACTGGACATCTTTTTTGGAAGAATGTCTATTCAGGTCCTTTGCACAGCTTTGAATTGGGCTGTTTGGTTTTTGTCGTTGTTGAGTTGTTGGACTTCTTCATATACAGTGAATATTAATCCGTCATCAAATATACGATTTGCAAATATCTTCTCACATTCTATTGGTTGTCTTTCACTCTCTCAATAGTATCCTTTGATTCACAAATTTTTAAATTTTGATGATGTCCAATTTATCACTTTTTCTGTTGTTGCCTAAGCTTTTGATGTTATTACATTAAAGAATCACTGCCATATTTAATGTCATGAGGATTTTCTCTTATCTTTATTCTCAGAGTTTTATAATTTCAGGCATTTTTTTTTTTTTGGATGCTCTCTTAAATAGAACTTTTTTAATGTGAGAAAGTTTAATTCTGAAGGAAGTGGGAGATGACTCTCTATCCCATATATGTGAACGGCATACAGTGACTTCCTTATTAATGGTAAGAGGGGGAAAGGGCATCTTTATAGTGGAGAAACCTGACAAAGTCAGGCACGTGGTCAAGGTAAACATCAAGCATAAGTCACGTTGACAGAAGGGCACTTTATCTCCAAAATCTTCCCCCAGAAAACCCATACATAACTCATTTAACCACAAAAATAACATCAGACAAACTCAGATTGAAGGACAGTCTACAAACACCCAGCCATAACACATTCCTCAAAATTGCTAATGTCATTAAAAATTAAAGTGAAAGAAAATGAAAGTCGCTCAGCTGTGTCTGATTCTTTGTGACCCCCATGGACTATATAGTCCATGGAATTCTCCAGGCCAGAATCCTGGAGTGGGTAGCCTATCCCTTCTCCAGCAGATTTTCCTCACCCAGGAATCGAACCAGGGTCTCCCACATTGCAGTCAAATTCTTTACCAACTGAGATACCAGGGAAGTCTAAAAAACCCATCACAGTCCAGAGGAGTCTAAGGAGACAGAGAACTAAATGTAATGTTTTGTCCTGGATGGAATCCTAGAACAGAGAAGGACGTTAGGTAGACAGTAATGGCATCCAGTCACATCATTTCAGGGCAAATAGAAAAGGATAAAGTGGAAACAGGGACAGATTTTATTTCCTTAGGCTCCAAAATTACTGAGGACGGTGACTACAGCGATGAAATTAAAAGACGCTTGCTCCTTGGAAAGAAACCCGTGGCAAACTAGACAGCATGTTAAAGAACAGAGACATCACTTTGCCAACAAAAGTCCGCATAGTCAAAGCTGTGGTTTTTCCAGTAGTCATGTGTGGATGTGAGAGGATCCTTTTGAACTGTGGTGCTGGAGAAGACTCTCAGGAATCCCTTGGACCACAAAGAGATCAAACCAGTCAATCCTAAAGGAAATCAACTCTGAATATTCATTGGAAGGATTGATGCTGAAGCTGAAGCTCCAATACTTTGGCCACCTGATGCGAAGAACTGACTCATTGGAAAAGACCCTGATTCTGGGAGAGATTGAAGGCAGGAGAAGGGGATGACAGAGGATGAGATGGTTAGACAGCACCACCAACTCAATGGGCATGAGTTTGAGCAAACTCTGGGAGAGAGTGCAGGACAGGGCAGCCTGGCATGCTGCAGTCCATGGGATCACAAAGAGTCAGACACGACTTAGTGACCGAACAATACAGCACAAATGCACCAGTATTGGTTCCTTAACTCTGGTAAATATACTGTAGTGATGTAAGACGTTAATAATAGGCAAAGCTGAGTGCGGTAGGTATAAGGCAACTCTGTACCATCTTCACAGTTTTTCTATAAATCTAAAACTATTCTGAAGTAGAAAGTTTATTAAAAAAGAAAAAGCACATGGAACTTGGACCATACCCTTTAGCAATGTTGCCAGACTGGTTGATTTTCCACACAATTGATTTGATTGAAATGTGAAATTGTGGGGAAGCTGATGATTTCATGGCTTTTTGGAGTTCATAAAAGGCAGATTTATAATATGCAGCTAACTCTTCATAGCCATTGAGATGCAATTGGTATCATGAGGTGAAAATTAATAAAAGTTTCAGGTTGGAGAATGATAAGAGAGAATCATCTCAAAATTTCATTCTAGAAAACTCTTGAACAACTGGTGATTTATCACGAACCTTGTTTTCAGGAAGAACAAATCTGTAAAAAGAAGGTCATAGGCAACATTCCTTCAGCTCTCCCCCACAGTGATTTCCATACATTTCTAGAGTGAAAACTTTGCTGTTCGGTGAGTGTGTACGTTCTCACAGTAGGATTTTCATTGTTCTGCCAGGAAGGAGAACATCAAAGGCAGGAGAAAAATCTTCCAAGGTGAGACATTTTGAATATACGCGTCCATACGAAGCCTCTGGTTTGTTTAGTTTGTGTGTTCTGTGACCTCCACTCATTTCACGAGGTACTGCCCAGTGTTTAATTTCCAAGCCAAATCCCAGACGCTACTTTCTTCCTGACGTTTCTCCTTACGCTATGCTATGCGAAGTCACTTCAGTCGTGTCCGACTCTGTGCAACCCCAGAGACGGCAGCCCACCAGGCTCCCTTGTCCCTGGGATTCTCCAGGCAAGAACACTGGAGTGGGTTGCCATTTCCTTCTCCAATGCATGAAAGTGAGAAGTCAAAGTGAAGTCGCTCAGTTGTGTCCGACTCTTAGCGACCCCATGGACTGCAGCCCACCAGGCTCCTCCGTCCATGGGATTTTCCAGGCAAGAGTACTGGAGTGGGGTGCCATTGACGTTTCTCCTTAGGAACAACTTAAATTCTTCTATTTAAATGTTAATAACTTTTGCATAGTTGAAAATGGTGTGATAGCTGATTTAATTATTTTTATCACCATGGTAAGTAATCATTCAAAGTGTTTCCATTATGCAAGCCACCATATTAGAAACAAATGTTTAATTTTCTTCCTCCCCACCCCTCAGGTACCATAAATTGATATTTTAGTTATTTTATAGGATAGCATTCAGCCTAGAGTTCTTCTGTTTTTCAGTTAATCCCCACATAGAATTGAGATGACGATGTTAAAGTCAAATTGATGAAGTCATGAAAATTCAAACATCCTTATTTATATGGATGAGCATGATATTGAATTATGAAAAGTGACTTAATTTCAAATCATTCCTGCTACTTCAGATCGTATAGGATTTATATTTTATGAGCATTAGGATTTGTACTAAAATCCTGTTTCAGAACTATAAGTACATTCTTTCCATCTGAATTTGATTTGAACTGTCTCAATAAGTAAATGCTATTTACATTTCTCTAAGGAGTCTATCAGAATTTGATGACTTGCCTTTCCATAATATTTAAGCAAATACAACTTCTTAAAGCTGAGTAACCTTATTCACAAAGAGTTTAAGGCAGATCTTTAAGATAAACTGTCTTCTTAACATAAATTTCACATTCCCACTCCGCTGAAGATCACAGATAAGGAAGATGTGTTCTCCTAGCCAACAGGTGGTAGCATAGTCGCCAAAAACATGTAATGTGAGGAAGGTCATCTAAATTATTACTTTTTGGTTCCGTGTTTATTTCCCAAAAGTGTATTGGATGTCAAGCACCTTCTTCTATAGTAATACCAAAAATGACTTGTGTACTTGAGACCTCAAATGTATTTATGGAAATCAGCATGTCAAGGAACTGGGGAATTAGCCCAAAGGTGTTAAAGAAGAATTGTCTGGTTTATTATCAGTGACTGAGGTCCAGGGAAGCCAATTTGCTTCCTGACACATTGTTTGATTTAGCCACTGAGTGACTCACACCAAATTGAAGACTGGAGGCTAAGGCTGCCTGCTTAATTCCAAAGATAATCTAGGCTCTTAGTTCACAGACAGCCTGGAGAAGTGGCTGACAGATCAAGGAGACTATTAGTGGAGCTTAAATTATAAAGTCTGAGTTGAGGGCTTTGATTAAATATGGACTGTTCCAATTAATCATTAAGGGAGCTCGTTTTTCCCTGTGTTCCCTTCACTCCCTCTGACTGTCGTTATCTAACGAAGATGTAGAAAGGATTTGAGGAGAAACCTAAACATTTAGCATCTTAGGTTAGAAAGTTATGTCAATACAGGGAGACATTCAGAGTTGGAGGGGTTGATCAAAGCAGAACCTAACTTGGAACTCATTCCCTCAGAGAAGATGCTGCTATGGGCCCCTCCCACCTCTTATCCCCACTTGACTGCTGCTGAGTTGTGATGATGACCAAATGTTTACATATTTCAGAAGGAAAGGAGAGAATGGGACTAAAACAGACAGAAATAGCACACGCAATACAGACCTCCAAGACTTCTTTTCTCATTTTGCTTGGAGAAAATCTGATGTTCCACACATTTAGAAATGCATTTAGAAAAAAATGGGGCTATTTCTGGGATGTTGAAAGAGCTATTACTGTAAAGTTAATTAGTTGAATCAATTTGCAAGGCTCCTGATGCCTTAATGGAGACCAAATGTGCTCAGGGAATGATCATTTGGATAAGTATGGGAGGGGAGGGTATAGGAAATAATTTTGGAGCCTGAGTCCCTTTTGGGGGGCTTCCCTGGTGGCTCAGTGGTAAAGAATCCTGCCTACAATGCAGGAGACACAGGTTTGATCTCTGGATTAGGAACATCCCCTAGAGAAGGAAATGGCAACCCACTCCAAATATTCTTGAATGGGAAATCCCATGGACAGAGGAGCCTGTCTGGCTACAATCTATGGGGTTGCAAAGAGTCAGACATGACTGAGTGACTGAGCAGCAACAGAATCCCTTTGGAAGAAAGAGAGCAACAATGAAGTGCTCAGGACAGCACGGAGAAGGGTTCAGAAAAGGAGGTGGGGAAAACCATCGCCAAGTGCCACGTGGTTTTGTTTTTTTTTTTTTTAATTTAGGCTGGTCTTGGACCCAGGAAAATATGAAATTCCTTCTTCTCCTCACCACTCTCTCCTCCTCCTTTCTCTCTCTTTCTCTTTTCAACTTCAGCCTTTGTGCTCTGAGGTCAGTGCAACCAATCAACTCAACCGATGTTGTTATGGGTGAAATAAATGGCTATTCCCTCACCTAGGACCATAAATAACAGGACATTTTGGGGGAAAAGTCTTTGAATTCCAGGAAATCCATTTATATGTGACCCTAGGCACACATTTCTAGAGTAAGGTGAGGGTTGCATTACCTACATATAGCTTTCCACAGGGAACTCCTTCAGAGATAATTGTTTCCCTTGTTTTTACTTGGATTTTTCTCTTAGTGACTCACAGAGTCAAAACAGGTCAGCTCTTCTGCATTCTGGCCATGTTGTGAGCTGGCATTCTGTGATTAGAAATGATGGAGTAACTCAAATCATGAGAACCCACCTCTTTCCTGAACCTGAATCTGGAGAAGGGAAAAAAAAGGAGGCCTGGGCAGTGAGATGCTCTTCTCAGGTTTCTGAGGGAAATGCTGAGGGAGATACTGGCAAACCAAGGGGCAGGTGCTTCTTGCCGCCCGAATTGGATGTTTCTGTATTTGGGAGCTGTTCACAAATGATTTATTTTTACTGAATTTCCATTTTACTGTTGACTATTTACTGAATAGTCATCAGTCTAGAGATGCTAGGGATCTTGATACTTCAATTTCCTTCTTTAAAATTATCATTTTTAATTAATAAAGAAAATCACAATTAATAGCAATGAAGATGGCAATACACAAAACAGTTTCTTAAAACTAACATTTCTTTTAAAAATTTTATATTGGAGTACAGTTGATTAACAACATTGTGATATAAAATTAACATTTCTTAAAATTCAAAAAAAAAGAGAGAAAAATGTGTATAACAGAATAGTCAGGTTCTCTAGAGCGAGCAAAACTTTAGGTGTTTCCTACAACAAAATGGGCAATTACATGAAATTTGATTACTAATGTTAAAAAAAAAAAGGAGATTAGCCTTGAAAATCCCCTGAGCAGACAAAACCAGCTTCATCATACAAGCAAACCTTGATGCTGTTTCTTTTGCAAGACTAATTTGACCTGGTTGCTTCTTGCTTTTGCCTCTGGAAATCATAAGCAAAGCTTAAATTGTTTCCTCAAATCTATAGGAGATAAGCACTGATCAGTTCCTTATCTTTAAAGGAAACTAATACTATAACCAATCACTGTGTCACTGCCTTTCCTTTATATAAGCTACTTTATAATGTTTCATGTTTGGGTTTAAATGCTCCTGGTTTGCAAACTGGGTTTTGGTGTCTGCACAATAACCTTCCAACTAGCTACTACTGTCCTGATTCACTGGTTTTGCTTTGGCTATTTCTGAACTTTTGACACTACTAAGGTTAGTAAGTAATACTCAGTGAGTAAAATACTCTTTTTTTTTTGGCACTACTCCACAGCATGTGAGATCTTAGCTTCCCGACCAGGGATCAAACACCTGCCTCTTGCAATGGCAGCGTGGAGTCTAAACCACTGGGTCACCAGGGAAGTCCCTCATTAGAATACTCTTAAACCCAAATCTTGAACTGGTAAGCTTAAGATCTCTAAATGAGAGTTTGATACATGGTTGATAGACAAAGACCATCTTCAAAGCCATCGAAGGAGGCTATAGATCAAAATAATGACTATAGATGGAATGCTACAGAACATCTCAGTAGAGGAGCTTTGTATTGATAGAGCGAAAGGATGCATTCCCAGTGCTTGCCAAGTCATTCATGCATGAGATCTGGGGAGTCTCCTTGTTTATGCATTGTGCCAAAGCCAAGGAAGGTCAGGGCCAAGAACTCAGTATTGGCTCCATGCCTCAGGAGTCCTTGAGACCCAGATGAGAATTATTTGTTTGTGAGATGGGGTTGAAGATGGTCAGAGTGTATTTAAGGGAACATGGGAAGAAAAATCGGAGAAGGCAATGGCACCCCACTCCAGTACTCTTGCCTGGAAAATCCCATGGACGGAGGAGCCTGGTGGGCTACAGTCCATGGGGTCACTAAGAGTTGGACATGACTGAGTGACTTCACTTTGACTTTTCACTTTCATTCATCGGAGAAGGAAATGGCAACCCACTCCAGTGTTCTTGCCTGGAGAATCCCAGGGACAGGGGAACCTGGTGGGCTACCGTCTATGGGATCACACAGAATCAGACACAACTGAAACGACTTAGCAGCAGCAGCTGGGAAGAAAAATATTAAGAGCAAGCAGAGACAAACCTTCTAGGGAATTTCACTATAAAAGAAACAAAGGAACGAAACAGTAGCTTGACAAAGAGATGAAAAAGGAAACTTTAATTTCTTTGTAGGGCATCATCCTTGAGGAGGAGAAAGGAGCTGGGAGTCAATGCAGAGTGGAGGGGCTGACCTCAGACAAAGCTACTGGCAGTTTATCCATCTCATGAGAGGGAAGAGAGGATTATGGGCAGAGATGTACATAGTGAGTAAAGTTGAAGACAGGAAGAAGTGAAAGATTTTTTTTCGTTTTTAAAAAATTTTTATTTATTTTTGGCTGCATTTGGTCTTTGTTGATGCATGAGGGCTTTCTCTGGTTGTAGAGCACAGACTCTAGAGCTCAGGCTCAATAGAATAGTTGTGGCACATGGGCTCTTCCTGAACCAGGGATCAAATCTTTGTGTCCTGCATTGGCAGGCGGCTATTAACAGCTGGACCACCAGCAAAGACAGAAAGTTCTTTCCTGATCATTTCAACAGGAAATAATCAGCTGAGAGTGACAAGGAAAAGATTTGCTAGATAAGAGGTGTGAATAGCCCTCTGGGAGAGTAGCTGAGGGAATCCAGGAAATAGTGGACAATGCTGAGAGCTCCTGGAAGTTTGGGTTCATAAATTCACAGCCACACAACCAGCTTGGTTGTGTTTTTCTCCATCTGTATTCAGCTCCTTGGATACAAGAGTGAAATACGCAGAGAAGTGGGTTGAATCCATATAGTGGTGGATGGATTTGGCCAGGTAAGTAGGTTGAAGGGAAAAGGAAGCAGGAGGATTTGGTAATGTATGCAAGAGAGTTCTAATAATGGGCCATGGAATCATGGTGAGGAAGAGAAATGAGCCCTGAAGGGAGATTAAAAACTGGAAGAATAAAGTGAGTGGATTAGGAATCTCCTATGGGAATTTCCCAGATTATGCAAGGAATTCAAATGCAATAGGGACCAAAATTCCACCTTCCTTTGGAATCAAAGTACAAAGTCGGAGAATTCCTCCACCCCCCTCCTCCTTCTCGTCTAGAAAGTTCATATAAGCTAAACAAATTATTCACCAATAAAAAAGCAGGAATCCTATGAACTGAACGCCCCTAGTAAACAGACATAAACACTGACTCTCTCTGCTAGGTTGTGTAAAACTGTTGATTGGATTATTTTCAAATTAAAAAATTATTTTAAAAGAGGAACTCTAAATTCAAGCAAATCTCACTGAAATGATGTGGGGCCTATTGGTTTACTGTAGTTTTCAGCAAAAGGGAAGTTTCACTCAGGCAGAAAGAGCCCCATGAAGTCAAGAGCAAATGACCAAACAGCTAAGATCATTTTCAGCTCCGCACGCAGGCACAGCCTGAGTCAGAGCTCAAGCCCAAATTGGGTACTTAAAAAAGCACATTAACTATTTCAAGTCAGCAGGGAGATCACACAGCTAGCAAAAGCAATTTTGAAAGTGCTAAAGTTGTCGAGCACTGACAATATACTTTCCAAGAGAAGGACTTCACCGAGTTGCAGAACAACACCCAGGGGCCCGCCACACTGTGTTATGTCTGTAACATCTTAGCAAAATATTTGAGCTCTGCAGAGTGATGTAATAATCTGAATTTCCCTGGATATGATCTAATTTTACATATGGTAATGAATGGCTTAGAGAGACTCATAAATAAAAGGTGTGAATCTGATTTAGATAGACCTTCATGATTTTTCTTTCCATCTTTTATAGTTATCGTGTGTGTTTTTCTCAGCTACATCCCCAGGAGTTTGTAGGAATTAGACCAGAGACATTTATGGAAAGAAATCAATACATTCTAGGCTGTGGTTTGAAAGTATAAACTTGTAAAAGCATAATCTATAAAACTGTGATATCTCCAGTGGCCTGAATGGGTTATAAAAATTCCCCTAGAGGGACTTCCCTGGTGATCCAGTGGTTAAGACTCTGCGCTTTCACTGTAAGAGGCATGGATTCAATCCCTGGTTGGAGAAGTAGGATCCTGCATGCTTCGAGGATCGAGCCAAAAAAAAAAAAAAAATCCCTAGAAAGAGAACATATTCCGAATTCACATCTTTGGCCCTCGTGGCCTTGAGCCATTGGTTCCAAGACTTGTTTTCTCTGAGCAAGAAGAAGGGAACTTAAATTAGGAGGTGTTGCCAATGAATCAAACTCACATCACACATGTTTGAAACATAAGGATTATTTTATTCTTTTAAAATTTATTTTCTTTGCCTCACCAACTTATTTCCCTGACCAGGGATCGAACCCATGCCCCCTGCATTGGAAACATAGTCTTAACCACTGGACAACTTGGAAATCCCAGGGATAGGGATTACTGTATCCTTATGGGACAGGAAAGGAAGCTGGGCTGATGAAGTTTGCCCAAGTCACAAATTAAGAGTCTGAGCTGGGATTCAAACCGAGGCTCATAGGTCTGCTTGATTAAAAACGTCTTGTTCCTTTGAACAACCACACAGTGCTGCTGCTTCATTTTAAAAGCTGGTGCCTCCCTGATTTACTTCATTTTTTCAAAGCTTTCCAAGTTTTATGGGAGCTTAAAGAGCCGAGGAAATTCCATGCCCATGGGAAACCCCATGGGGCCACCTCTGCTTGAGTGACGCCACCCTCCTCTAGCATCTGAGACCCTCACAGCATCTCAGGAAAGAGCAAAGGCTTTTGGTCCAGCCAAACCTATTATTGTCTCAGCTCTGCCATGTCATCACTGGGTGACCTTGCTATAAGCCTCTGTTTAATTCAGGAAAAAAAAAATTAAAAGGTACACTATTACCATCATCACAGGGTTACTGTGTGGATTCAAAGAGATAATGAATGCAAAATACTTAGCACAGTGCTTAGGAAAATGGCATTGTATATTTTTAAAAATCAGCTACACTGGTTAGATCGTTCTGCATTGTTTTTAAGTTTGTGTAATAGATCTAGTGACATCTATTAGTCATTTTCATTGATCTTTTTATCCATTCTTGTCTCTTTAATTTGTTTAAAAGCTTTTAAAAGCTTGAATTGTCTTCTGTTTCTTTGTATCCACTACACAGAGCCCAGGGCTTTGCAGAGAGAAGCTTCTCCAAAGATGTTTGCAGTTTATTTCATTGCATAAGATATTCTCTTTAAATAGGAACAGGACAATTAATTCAAGATACACCATGAATTCTGATAATGTGTTTCATTTTTATGTTCTTTGTTTGCTTTTTCCTTTCTGGGCCCATGTTCTGAAATGCCACTTGGGGGCAGCAGTGAGTCAACTTGGCCTTAACTGTTGGGCACCAGAAGGAAAGATTAAACTGAAAGGTAGGGCTGACAGATAGGAAATGAATAACTCTCAAAATACATCACGAGCTTGAAAATGACTGCGCACTTTGCTACAGAAATCTATTTAAAAGTAGCACACCCTCTTTCAGGCCTCATGGGGGCTTTTGAGGATAAATGACTTGTTTTCTTTCTAACCCTGGGTGGCAAAGCAAACTGCAAGATGCTTAACTGTTTGCTCACCCAGCAGAATGGAGCAAATGTATGAGCCTCATCACAAAGGAAGACAAATTCAGCAGGAGTTGATGATGTGAAAAGGCGCATCTATGGCTCGGGTTAAATATGACTTATGTAATTGGAATCAATTAAATCCGTTCAGTGAAACACTGAAATAAAATGCTCCATTAGCCAGATCTTGGTCCTGCCACATGAAAGAGAACAAAGGTAAGGGTTGTAAAAAAGTGAATAGCAGTCGTTTCACTGGCCAAGGAACTTCCTAAAATGCTCTACACCCAGTGCAGATTCTAACTGATTCTCCCACATCACGGTTTTGCTTATTTATGTTCAGAGTGTCCATCTCTAGGTATTACAAGGTCAAAACCAACATGCTAATTGTTTGAAAAAAAAAAAAGTAAACTCAGACACTTCAGAACTGTTTTTAAAGATTTGACAAAAGGCATAAATAAAGCTCTTAGAAAAATATCTTTGCTCAGCACCTTTCTGCAGAATCTGAGGAAACAGTTTACATTTTTTTATACCAATAAAGTCTCCATGAAAACTAAATGGAAAAGTACAAGAGGACTGTTCAGTTTCTCCATAGATCCACAGCCTCATTTATGTTATACCTGTTCCCTGACTTATCATAGAGGTATTTCTTCTTCATTTATTCATTCAACGTTCACTGAACACCCAATACGTGTCCAGTACTGGGACTAAATGGGGACTATATAGATGAAAGACACATTATCTGTATTTTTAAAAAAGTTTACAGTTTGGGGAGAAATAAACATACACACACACGCATGCACATGCACACACACACACCTATAAATAATTATAATCATTCAGCATATTTTTAGGCTTGGAATCTATGATTCTTTTTGTAGCGATTTGAAATTATTCCTCAGCGTGTAATTTCAGAGAGCATGCATGCATGTTCAATCATGTATGATTCTTTGTGACCCCATGGACTGTAGCCCACCAGGCTCCTCTGTTCAAGGGATTTTCCAAGCAAGAATACTGGAGTGGGTGGCCATTTCTTACTCCAGGGAAATCTTCCTGACCCAGGGATCAAACTTGCAATCCCTTGCCTCTCCTGCTTGGCACGTGGATTCTTTACCACCGAGCCACCTGGAGAGCCCTTCAGGGAGCATGGATCTCACTTAACAGATGAGAAAAGTGAAGCCCAGAGATGTTAAAAGATATGACCAAGGTCACAGCCAGCGAGTGCAAAGCCACAGAAAGAACCAGCGTGCTCCCAACTGGTGTGTTTCCAGCACATATAGTAGCATCCTCTCCTGAACCAGAAAACAAAAACAAAAACCTTCATTTGTTTCCTTTCCTGACTCCTCCCAGGTTCCCACCTGCTTGGGGTAAGTTTTTTTGTTTTTTTTTTTTTACAGTGTTACAGAGTCATCTACCTGGGGATTGCATCATGCCTGAACTTTCAGGACCTTTCCTATTTAACAGTTTGTTTTTGTTTTTTTTAATTAGAGGATAATTGCTTTACAGTGTTGTGGTGATTTCTGCCATATATCAATGCAAATTAGTCATAACTATACACACACACACACATATATATACACCCCCTTCCTCTTGAGCCTCCTTCCTCCCTGGAATTCCACCCCTCTAGGTCAACACAGAGTGCCAGGCTAGGCTCCCTGCTTCACGGGGTTTTTGTGTGTTCCCAGTATCATGTATGGTAGTAATCCTAAACAGGCTGCTTTCCCAAATATGAGCAAATTATAAGTGCACTGCCTTCAGAGCTATGTAATGACTCATATGTTTTCTTTTTATTATACGTTTATAAAAATCTACCTTAAACTATATATATCCCAGGTCAGCCTGGTTTCTTTACTGTCTGTAGTTTTAATTTGATTTTTGGAATTTAGATTATAAACTGCACAAATTGTTTCAAATACTAATATCTTGGATTGGCCAAAAAGCTTGGGTTTTCCTGAACTTTTTGGCCAACCCAATATTTTATTCTCATGTGAGACCTCAGACTTTTAATCCTTAACAGCATATATTAACAACTTCATACAAACAGCTTCGTATTGTGATATAACATGGGAAAGTGTTCTTCTTCCTGCTTGTCTGGATTAGGTGCACACCTACCCCCACCCCAACTGGCAGCTAAACTAAAGAATACCCATGATATTGTAGAGGCTGTTCCATACTCTTTAGCTTTGTAAGGTGACGCTTTGGGAATGAGACAATAAAGCCTGAAGCAAGAGGGGAAGATTTTATGGTAGAAGAACATTTCTCTTCCAGTCAACCCCTTCAAATTCTTGTGGGGACAAGAGATGGGAGGGAAACTTACTGTACACATTGAGAAAGCTAGTGAGAACCTTAGCGTCTGTTCAGTTGCCTCTCCAGTGGGTGGCCTCTCACAGAGAAGGTGATGAGGGAGTTAGGGGATGGTGCTGTGCCCCTTGTAACCCTGAGTTTCCCCTGGCCTTAGAGCTGAGGTTGGGGCAGAGTCTCAGCCAGAGAAATAACCATCTATCATGAAAGACTTGTGACTATGGACCACCCCTATGCATGGATACATTCATTTCCCCTGAACCCCGATGCCTCCCTCGATCTACCCTCCAGGAAAAGGTAGGGAAAGGGCAGAACTTTCATTTGACTGTGTTTGAGAATTGTGGATGTCAAACTTGGGATTGGAATGTAGGATAGAAAACAAAATAAGGTGTAGAGATGTGTTGACAGAGAAGCTGAATAGAAAAACAACCCAGAAAGAAGTGACCAGATTATATTTTTTTGCCAAGAACAGAACTGGACACAAGAAGCAAAAATCAATGTGAATCATAGAGATTTTTTAATAAGCAGTATTTACAGACACCTGAGTCTTGTCAATTATCAGGACCATGAAAATGTATACCTACCCTGCAAACAATCCATTGTAAATGTAAATTTACATTTACAATTACATGTAATTAATTACATTAATTACAATTAGTTGTCATATCACCCAAAATACCTGTCCCCTCACCATCCTGCTCCCTAGTATGGAGGTAGCTGATTGCGTCCTGAATCTGTTGGAGGTGGATGATTGCGTCTTGGATCTGTTTTCACACTTGAAGTCCACAAGCGTAGCACTGTTTAGACAAATGGTCCGTTACATTTGCTTCACCTGAGATTCTTTCCAGGAGATGATGCGAGTTCTTTCTAAGTCAAGGAGTAGAAAAGAAAGGCTTATTGAAATATATTCAGCTTCCAATCATCAGCTGTGAAAGGGGTTATGGAGTAATTTTATATGATTATTAGCAAATATGCTAACTCAAATTCCCTACCCATTAGGGATTCTCAAATCTCCATATAGATTGTCTTCTGAAGTAGACAAAGCACCAAGGGAGGAATTAGGATGCATGTCAGTGGGTCCAATAGAGGGTCTGAGGTGTGTGACCATGAGGACAGACTGACATTCAGAATCTTGTATTCAAAAAGGTCCCAGATGTACTTGAATCTTAGAAGAACATTTTAGAAGGGAGGTGGGGCAGGAAGAAAATACATAAAGGGGAGAAAATCCTACTCAACACATTTAACACTGCTTCTCTTTAAAACATCAACTTCATACATCAAAGTAGATGAGCTTTACATCATTGCTTCTTTTGGCAAGGGTGGGATGGTACATTCAGATGAGGCTAAATTGTCCAGGAAACAAAATTGAAAGTCAAAGTCGCTCAGTTGTGTCCGACTCTTTACCAGTTGAGCCACGAGGGAAGCCCAAGAATACTGGGGTGGGTACCCTATCCCTTCTCCAGCGGATCTTCCTGACCCAGGAATGTAACCAGGGTCTCTTGCATCGCAGGTGGATTCTTTACCAATTGAGCTATCAGGGAAACCATAGGGAACAAACCAAGATAAGAAAGGCACAAAACTTTTGCTTCTTAAGTCTTCAAGTACTACTTAAGGCAAATATCGTTTGCCTAAATCTGAAATATTTGCTAATTATAAATAAGAAAAAGTTTAAAATGTTTCTTATTTGAAAATCTTTGCTCCCAATCCTCCATAGCCTATGAAATATGTTTCATAGTTAAAGTAAATTAAAGGTTTTCATTTTTTCCTCCAGCCCCCCCACCCTAAATGCATGCCTAACTCACCTTCCTGCAGAAGTAGGGTGTCACCCGCATTTGGGTGCCCCTCAAAGAACATCTAATGTGGCTATTTATGTTGCAAGAAAAACTCACCAGTCCAGGCAAATCTCTCCAGAGGCTCTGATGCCAGCCTTACCAATCTGTGTTTGTGTATTTTGTTGTTTAGTTGCTAAGTCTAATTAGCAAATTAGACTTAGTTGCTAACTAAGTTAGCGACTAATTTTAGTTGCTAACTCTAATTTGAGACCCATGGACTGTAGCCTGCCAGGCTCTTCTGTCCATGGAATTCTCCAGGCAAGAATACTGGAGTGGTTGCCATTTTCTTCTCCAAGGCATCTTCCTGATCCAGGGATCAAACCCAGGTCTCCTGCTTGGCAGGCAGATTCTTTACCGCTGCGTCACCTGGGAAGCCCATCACAACGAATAATTGTTGTTATATTACAATTATTATAATTGTAATTATTATAACTACCCACTTCCCTCATCTTTCTCTTTTAAAGTGTGAAGCCAAGGAGAGTCAGGAATTCAAGTTCTCCACCTAGAACTGTCACAAAATTCCTGTTTCTCCATCCAGTCTTCCCCCCACTCCCCCCACCCCCAAAGAGGAAAAAACACCATGGACTTTGGAGGAAGCATCACTCGCTCTGTGGCTCTGTGTGGGACCACTGCCCCCTCCCTGACCCGCGCGGCTCCCCACTGTCCCCCTAAACGTGCAGTCTGTGACCAGTTGTTCCTGTTGAATAGATGCGTAAGCTGCCAGGCTTTTGCCGCCCGCCTGCAGATAGATGGGGAAGCTGCCTGATTCTCTCAGGGTGGAGACCCCACCCAGGAGCCCCCAGGAGGCCGTTATCAGCGCCGACAGATGGAACCCATCAGCGCGCTGCCAGCCTCCACACCTGTGGATCGCGCGCCCAGGCCAAAAAATTAATTGCTTAGAAATTGAGAAAAAAAAAAAAAATCGGTGGACTCAGGTCATCGGAAAGGATTAAGAAAGAGAAGGTTAAGCCAGGGAAAGAGGAAGCCGTGTTCTGCGGGGGCTCCTGATCCACGTCAGCAGATCAGAGTGATTTGTTCAGCGTCTGATTTGGTTTTCAAATACAAGAAAGACGCAGGATTAGAACTGAAGGGGGAGGGGTGGGGGGAGGGAGGGGAAGGAGAGTTGGAGCGAAATGCCCATTGATTTACATTGGGTCGTTCACAGGCGTTCCGAAGCGGGGCGTGGGGTGGAACCCACACAGAAAATTTCCTTTTGTATGTTTATGCTTTGCTATGGAAATATACGTTTAAACTTATTCATTGTCCCCGTTTTTCATTTTTTTGTTTTTCTTCTTGTTTTGCTGCTTCTACGATTTCCAAATCAGCAGAGACATTTTTGGCTTTGTTTTATTTTCTGTAATGGTTGCATGGGACTGTTTTTATAACGCACATTTTCTTGTTTCCCGAAATAGTCTTTTTTTTCTTTCTCAAATAACGTTAAAAAACATTCAACTGAATACATTTTAAAGATCTTATTGGCTTTGATTCACAAATCCAGCAGCATCCCCGCCAGCAGCTAAAAAGGCAATTTAAGGTGCTGTGCAAATGGAAGACTTTTATAAGCAGAAGGAGTGGAGGATCAAAGAGCGCCAGGAAGTTATACCAGCAGAAACCTGTTTGCGTCAAGGTCAACTTCCTTTAGGACAGTAAGGGTTCATCACACATACTAGCTCATTAGTGCTTACTGGGTCCTTTCCAGGTTTAAGATTCTATTCCTGGGAGAGGCTGAAACCAAGTAAGGTAGTAAGTTTCAGTGTGTTGGCTTGGGGCTTAGCACCAGTGGCTTCCTTTGGTGCCTGTTGTCTTAACAACAGAAAAATTAGTTTTGATTCCATTGCAAAAATCATCTCTCACGGTGTGACCTTTAGTCCTTCATCTTTTTTGATCTCAGTGACCTGCAAAATGAAGCATGATTGCTAAGATCCCATGCAGCTCTTAAATTGTATGACTCGATAAATCAATTTCCTGCAGTATTTAGAAACGGCTTTTAGACAAAATATCTGGAATAAGGAAATAAAGAGACATGGAAGAAAAGGAATCCCTAAGAGAATTATTTGCTACATTACCTAACACAGCCTCTTCTTTGAAAACTTCTCCAGTGAAAGAAGAGGTCATTATTACCAGGGTCATCAAGAGGAAGCATCAATAGTTTCAGTAATTAGGATGTAGGAGTGAGGGCTACCTTTACTTAATTGCAGATTTAAGCACAGTTCTTATTTGTCAATGTCATGCTTCATTTTAGTTTTAAACCAAAGCATCTTTTATTCTGGCACAGAAAGCAGTGTATATTCTGTATCTGAATTGAAACAACCAGTTTTCTTTTTTTTAATTTTCTGCAAATAGACATTTAGGGGCAATTTGGTCTTCCCTGGTGGCTCAGTGGGAAAGAATCCGCCTACCAGTGCAGGAGACAAGGGTTTGATCCTGGGTTGGGAAGATTCCCTGGAGTAGGAAATGGCAGCCCATTTCTTGCCTGGAAAACTCCATGGACAGAGGAGCCTGGGGTCGCAAAAGAGTCACACCCGACTGAGTGACTAAACAATAAGAACAAATCTGATTAAGAATGAATTGTTCTGGGACATCCCTGGTGGTCCAGTGGTTAAGAGTCCACTCTGAAAAGCAGGGGACTTGAGTTTGATCCCTGGTCAGGGAACGAAGATCCCATTCCTAGGGACAACTACTAAGCCTGGGTGCTCTGGAACCATGGGCACAACTAGAGAGAATCCCTCGGGGTGCAACTAAGGCCCAACACAGCCAAATAAATAAATGTATTTTTAAAAACTGAATTATTGCAGCAAACTTTTTATCATTTATCACATGTCAACTTCCAGCACACGTTGGAAATAAAATATAGTGCCTTTCCTCAAGGAACTTAAAATCTAGCAGCTGGAATATAAACAGTTGCATAAATAAAAATAATGATAAAATAATCGCCACCATTTATTGAGCACTCAGGCTCCCCTGGTGGCTCAGATGGTAAAGAATCTGCCTATAATGCAGGAGACCCCAGTTCAATCCCTGGGTCTAGAAGATCCCTTGGAGAAGGACATGGCAACCTGCTTCAGTATTCTTGCCTGGAGAATTCCAGGGACAGAGAAACCTGGTGGGCTACAGACCATGGGGTCGCAAACAATGGGATGTGACCGAGTGACAATCACTTCACTTCATTGAGCACTTACTTATTGAATATACTTTGTCACTTGACCTACAGCCCACATATCTAATCATCAAGACATCAAAGACTGCAAAGTATTGTGCTTAACCTGTTCTTTAAAAGACAATTTTTAAGAGCAGTTTTAGGTTCACAGCAAAATTAAGAGAAGTTACAGTGATTTTCCACGTTTCACCTGCTCCCACACATGCATAATCCCCATTATCAACAAATGCTACAGTTGATGAGCCTACATTGACACGTCATAATAACTCAAAGGTTACAGTTTATGTTAAAGTGAAAGTGCAAGTTGCTCAGTCGTGTCCAGCTCTTTACAACGCTATGGACTGTATGCTGCTGCTGCTGCTTAGTCGCTTCAGTCGTGTCCAACTCTATGCGACCCCATAGATGGCAGCCCACCAGGCTCCTCCGTCCCTGGGATTCTCCAGGCCAGAACACTGGAGTGGGTTGCCATTTCCTTCTCCAATGCATAAAAGTGAAAAGTGAAAGTGAAGTCGCTCAGTCGTGTCCAACTCCTAGCGACCCCATGGACTGCAGCCCACCAGGCTCCTCCGTCCATGGGATTTTCCAGGCAAGAGTACTGGAGTGGGCTGCCATTGCCTTAGTCCATGGAATTCTCCAGGCCAGAATACTGGAGTGGGTAGCCTTTCCCTTCTGCAGGGGATCTTCCCAACCCAGAATCAAACCCAGGTCTTCTGCATTGCAGGTGGATTCTTTACCAGCTAAGCCACAAGGGAAGCCAAAGAATACTGGAGTGGGTAGCCTATCCCTTCTTCAGGGGGTCTTCCCGACCCAGGAATTGAACCAGGGTCTCCTGCATCGTCGGTGGATTCTTTACCAACCAAAAAACAGTTTATGTTAGGGTTTACTCTTTTTAAAAAAGCCTTTATTGACTTTGTTACAATATTGCTTCTGTTTTATGTTTTGGTTTTTCTGAACCAAAGACATGAGGGATTTTAGTTTGCTGACCAAAAATGGAACCCTCACTCCCTACATTGGAAGGCAAAGCCTTAACCATTGGACAGCTCCGGAAATCTCTTGGGTTCACTCTTGGTGTATTTTTCTTTGGACAAATGTATAATGACATGCATCCATCATTATGGTATCATACGTAGTATTTTTACATCCCTAAAAACCCTCTGTTCTCTGCCTATTCATTCGTCACCCACATATCACCCCTGAAACAGCTAATCTTTTATTGTTTCCATTGTTTTGCCTTTTCCAGGATGTCATACAGTATGTATGAATCATGCAGTATGTAACCTTTTCAGATTGGCTTATTTCACTTAGTAAAATGAGCTTAAGTTTCCTCCATGTCTTTTCATAGCTTGGTGGCTATTTCTTTTTAGCACTGAATAATATTCCATTCTTGGACAGCAAGGAGGTCAAACCAGTCAATCTTAAGGGAGATCAACCCTGAATATTCACTGGAAGGACTGATGCTGAAGCTGAAGCTCCAATATTTTGGCCATCTGATGCAAACAGACAACTCATTGAAAAAGTTCCTGATGCTGGGAAAGATCAAGGGCAGAAGGAAAAGATGGTGTCAGAGGATGAGATGGCTGAACAGCATCACTGATGCAACGGACAAGAATTTGGGCAAGCTCCAGGAGATGGTGAGGGACAGGGAAGCCTGGTGTGCTTCAGTCCCTGGGATCACAAAGATTTAGATGCGACTGGGCAACTGAATAACAGCAATATTCCGTTGTCTGGATGTATTACAGTTTGTTTATCCTTTCACCTAATGAAGAGCATCTTCACTGCTTCCAAATTTTGGCAGTTGTGAACAAGATTGCTATAAACATTTGTTTGCAGGATTTTGTGTGGATGTAAGTCTTCAAATCCTGTGGGGAAATACTAAAACCCACGATGGTTGGATTCTATAAGAGAATGTTCAGTTTTGTAAGAAAACACAAAACTGTCTTCCAAAGTGACTGCACCGTTTTGCATTGCCAGCATCAATGAATGAGCGTTCCTGTTGCTCCATATCTTCGCCAGCTTTTGGTATTGTCAGTGTTTTGGATTTTGGCCACCCTAAATGTGTGTTTTGGTATCTCATTGTTTTAATTTGCATTTCCTCAATGACATATGATTTGAGGCATCTTTTCATATGCTCATTTGCCATCTGTGTATCTTCTTTCATGAGACATCTGTTAAGACTTTTAGTCCATTTTTTAATTAGGTTGTTTTCTTGTTGTTGTCTTGAGAGTTCTTTGTATATTTTGGATAACAGTACTTTATCAGATGTATCTTTTGCAAGTCAGTGTGTGACTTGTCTTCTCATCCTCTTGATGTTACCTTTACAAGAGCAGAAGTTTTGAATGTTAATGAAATCTAGCTTATCAATTTCTTTCATGGATTGTACTTTTGGTATTGTATCTAAAAGGTCATTGTCATACCCAAGGTCATCTACATTTTCTCCTATGGTATCTTTTTTGAATTGTATATTTTGAATTTTACATTTAGGTCTGTGATCTATTTTGGTATAAACTCAATAAACATTAGGGTGTAAGCTCAATAAACATTCTTATATATAATAATTCTTCTATATAGTTTATGCTTATATCTGCCTTAAAAATATTCGTAGATTTTTTTGAGAAATGGTTGATTTACTACCTGGCTGTGTCTTAGCTTTTACAACCTAGATGTGTCTGACCTCTCATGCCAGGCTGTAAAAATCCCATTTTGGGGATTTCATACCTGTGAAAAGACTTTCAGCTGGAAAAATCATTACCCTTCTATAAGATATTACTTTAAATATATGGATCAGGATTTTGGGGACACAGGTCTTGCTGGAAAACGGTAACTTGTAAAGATTTTTTTTTCTTTTTTTAGAATTAATTCTAAGAGATGTTTTATAATGCATAAAGTGAAAGTGACCTGTCAGAGTGGATAAAGATGCCTTGTACAGAAAGATGACATGTTTAGAGAACATGTTATTTATTGCAATTGGCACCCAATCTCATTTGCTATGGTCAGTGGGGACATTCCATGAGTAGATACATAAATGAAACCAATGAAATGAGACATTTCTCACTGAAAAACAGTGTGTGGTAGTGGAATGAGGGTGTCCTGGAGCCAGAAGACCAGAGTTCTTGTGTTGATTGCTGTTAAATTGTTGTGTGATCTTGTACAAATCTCTTCACCTTTCCAGGGACCTATTTCTTCATCTGTGAAAGATGGTGATTGAGTAAGACAGTCTGTGAAGTCCTAGAGTCTATAGTTTATACCTATTTAGCATCATCAGCTTTTGAGATACCTAGATTTAATGAAACCAGGAAGGGAAGACAACCTGATCTTTGATGATCTGATGATGTACTTGGGGTTTATTTTCATCTCTCACTTTCTTTCTCTAGTTGACTTACCTTGTGTAAGCAAAAACACTCTGTGGTGCCTTCTTGGACAGCGTCATGAAATCAAGACCTGATGAATTAGGATAAGCAAGTAGAAGATGAATGAATATTTTGTTTTTGCATAATTCAAATTGATTTTTTGAACCACCTCCTTGTTCTGCAACATGTAGATCATACAAAAGAGAGGACTCTAGTTTTCTGGTGCCACAGATTTCAATTTTTCAGATGTAATGAAGCATTATCATTCTGTGATATACATTCACTCCTTATTTCTTTATTTACATCTCTAAATAACATCAACTTCTGATAAAGTTTCAAGGATCCAAGAAGCAAACTTCCCAACCAGCTCCACACAAGTTGCCAAAGTATTGGCTGTTCTTGCCTGCACTCTGCTCCTGTCTGATGTAGAGAATTTCCTTCTGTGAGCTCCATGGGGAGGAGCTCTTAGGACATTTCTCTGCTGCCCCTGAAGAGGATCCTCTACCTAGACACTATTTTAATTCCCTTAAACATGTTGCCAGCCAGTGTGTCTGACTCTATGCGACCCTATGTACTATAGTGCTCACCAAGCTCCTCTGTGCATGGAATTTTTCAGGCAAGAATATGGGAGTGGGTTGCCTTTAAACATAATACCCACTTATATGAAATTAATATTGCCATTTCTCCTGAATTGTCTTCCACTTTTTTCTTTTTACTTATTTACTATGCTTATCCAGACACTTTATTTCGCTCTATTTTTATTGCCTTATCTTATTGTTACTTATTTAGGCTAAGTTACAGGGCCTCCCTTGTGGCTCAGCTGGTAAAGAATCCACCTGCAATGCGGGAGATCTGGGTTTGATCCCTGGGTTGGGAAGATCCCCTGGAGAAGGGAAAGGCTACCCACTCCAGTATTCTGGTCTGGAGAATTAGTCCATGGTGTCGCAAAGAGTTGGACATGACTGAGCAAATTTCACTTTCTTTGGCTTCCCTGGTGGCTCAGACGGTAAAAGCGTCTGTCTGCAATGCAGGAGACCCAGGTTTGATCCCTGGGTTGGGAAGATCCCCTGGAGAAGGAAATGGCAGCCCACTCCAGTATTCTTGCCTGGAAAATCCCATGGATGGCGGAGCCTGGTGGGCTACTGTCCATGGGGTCGCAAAGAGTCGGACACGACTGAGCGACTTCACTTCACTTCACACTCAAAAGCAAGGAAGACATCATTGTCCACTAGTCACTCCTCCTTATAAGATGACAATACCCTGTGAGTCTGAGTCTCATGTAGTCTTTCCACTTTTATTTTTATTTTGTTTTCTTGTTTTCACCAAAAACTTTGCTGAACTATGTATTCACCATTTTGTTCCACTATCTTCTGCCATTTTTCAATCTACTTCATAATTCTGTCTTCCCCAAACTTTTTATCTTTCTGAATGAACAAAGCACTCTTCCAAGTGTCTTTTACAGTCTTCCAGGGGGTTGAAATTTTTTTCCATTAAGAGAATTTTGAAAAGACTCAAATAAATGGACATCAAAGGTGCAATGTCTGGTGAATATGATAGATGACTCAGAACTTCCCAGTCAAGCTGTGACCATTTTTGCTTGGTCATCTAAGAAACATGTGCTCTTGCATTATCTTGGTGAAAGATTATGCATTTATGTTCGATGATTCGGGCCGCTTTTCATCAAGAGCTGCTTTCAGTTGGTCTAATTGGGAGCAGTACTTGTTGGAGTTAATCGTTTGGTTAAAGAGTAATTCATATTCTGAATATCTGGAAGATTCGTGTCATAAGAAAATCTCCCCTTACTCATTAACCTGTGTATTTTTGCTCTGCTATATGTCATCATTCCAAGTTCCATGATCCATCTTAATTATTATTATGATTAGACATCTCTTCCTTTCCTATTTTGGTTATTCCCATTCTCTGTCCAGGTCACCTGCTCCCTTCACTCCCTAAATGTACTTCCTTCCTTCTAATGTTCCTGAAGCCTGCTGCTTTAACTGACAATTCCTAGGCAAGAAAGGGAGGCGTGAACTGGAGATTGGGTGACTGGCCTGATGCAAGAGGAGTCGCAAACCTCAGCGCTTATGCTGTTTTCACAGTTTCATTTTAGTCAACTGCTCATATAGAATGCTTTGTCTTATGACAGATTTGTTGTTTTGTAATGTTCTATTCGTGGTTATGTGTATGCACTCCTAATGTTGTAGTTTGAAGGAAACCATTTCTGATTCTGTGGGGCTGTGCACTTAATATCTGCATAATAAGGGATGATTACATTTGCCTGTGAGAGAATATGGATTAACAATCAACATCAATGGCATGAAAGGCCAGCAGCTGGGTGTGAATGGGATGTTTTCAGCACCACTGTCATTTATGATACAATGGATAAAAACAATTGGATTAATGAATCAAGCAGGCATTCTATTTGCATGGCTCACATTAAAGAGTAGTAAGCCTGTTTATAGATGGCTTACTCGACAGCCATCTGTTTATCCTTTGATGCATTTCATCTTAAAGGAAGATTTATACTAATGAAACAGTTTAAACTATCCATAAAAGTTACACTAGTATATCCCTATAAGCTCTGCAGAGCTCCTGTGCGTGGTTTTTAAAGTCTATTTAAGCTACTCGGATTGGCTTAATTTTAACAAACTGCTCCTCCTGCTTTCTGTTTCAGCCTCTGACTTTTTGTGAGCTACTTACTGTTTAATCTCAAGTCTCCTTCTCTCTGATGATGACAAGGGCGATATCAGTGTAACTCCAGAAACACCTGGATATTTCCCACCTGTTCGGTTCTTTTCCATTTGGTTTCAGATCAAGTCTTGGTGCCAGATATTGTGAGGCTGTGTCTATTACGGAGCAAATCCAGACAAACAGTCCATGAAAAATAGACAGCAGCTGCCTTGGCTGGGAAAGGAGCTCTGTCTCACCGCCAATTGCTATACACATCACATCCACAAGTATTCACTAAGTGTCTACTGACAGCTTGAAATTGGGGCATTTAAAATGTGATCCTTACCTAGAGTGGTGGGCCGGTGGTGTGGGAAGGAGGCTCAAGAGGGAGGGGACATCTGTATTTATATAGCTGATTCACTTTGTTGTAGAGCAGAAAATAACACAACATGGTAAAGCAATTATACTCTAATAAAAAACATAATAAATTGGCTTAGGATTCTGTGTCGTTTTCATGGCCAGTGGGGTTGCCAAGTTGCCGGTCATTCCAGCCTCGGGAGGTGGCCTCCGGTGACCAGTGGCCGAACATGAAATGTTCTTGTTCCCAGTCCTTTTGCTCCCTGTTAAGGAGCTCTGTGAATGAGCTTTATTTCTCAATCTGTGAATTAAACTCTAAAATCCTATAAACCTGAACCATATGAATTCACGTGTGGTTTGTAGGATCAAAAATACCTCTTTGCATTTTTTTTTTTTTAAAGAAAGACAAGCATGGTTCCTTTCCTCCTTGGAGCTCTACTAGGGAGTGGCTGGCAGTGGATTCTGACCCTTCTCTTTGCTTCTGCTTCTTCTAGGTGTTTCTTAAGCTAAGGGCCAGCTCCTGAGACATTGGGGGTTTTCCTTAGTGAGAGGGGGAGTCTGCAGTTCAGAGTGTGATCTCTGTCTGGCTGTGTGTGTGAAGTCACTTCTGTTGTTTCCAATTTTTTGTGAGCCCGTGGACTGTGGTCCACCAGGCTCTTCTGTCCATGGGATTCTCCAGACAAAAATATTGGAGTGGGGTTCCATGCCCTCCTCCAGGGCATCTTCCCAACCCAGGAATCAAATCTGCATCTCTTAATGTCTCCTGCAGTGACAGGCAGATTTTTTACCACCTGGGAAGCCTTTCTGCCTGACTAAGGGGACTAACTTTGTGGTCTTGAATTACTTCCCTGGGCCATGGTCTACCGCTTCTCTATCAAGTTGGCCTTCCTCTTTTATTTATTTTTCTTTTAATATTTATGTATTTAGTTGGCTACACTGGGTTGCAGTTGCAGCATGTGGGATCTAGTTCTCCCACCAGGGATTGAACCCAGGCCACCCTGCAATGGGAGCTCGGAGTCCTAGCCAAGGACCACCAGGAAAGTCCCAAGTTGGCCTTCTTAAAGCAATATTACCTCAACCTATCTTTTGACTGAACTAATTTCTTAAGCTTTCCTGGAGAACACCCTCAAGGCACCCTCAACCAAACAAAATCCTTTGGTCCAAGATGATACTAAGCCATGAAAAGCAGACTCTCACTCCTCTGTGAAACAGTGGCACTCTCTGGAACAGGAGATTGTTGGCTATTAAAACAGCAAATGATGGGAGCAGGAGAAGCCTCTTTCCTGGTATCTCTTGCCATGAGTCAGCCGTCTGGGCCACCACAGTCCTCAAGGAGCCAGGAGCTATGTCATTTACATGCATTCTTCTTTAAAGAAGACAGACTGGGACTTCCCTGGTGGTCCATGCTCCCAGTGCAGGAGGTTCAGGATCCATCCCTGGTCCACAAGCTAAGATCCCACATGCCATAAGGTGTGGCCTAAAAAAAAAAAAAAAAAAAGACTGTCTTCTCATGCCTCCTGTATTGCTTATTAAAAAAAAAAAAAGCAAACCCAATTTATTGAGAGGGGAGATGTCTTTCAAAAACACACTAAGAACACACGAATAAGTAAAATCTAATGAAAATGTAGATTCTCCAACACGATCCTGGTGATTCTAGTTCATTGACCTGGGCTGGAGCTCTGGCAGCTGCATTTCATGCAGTAGCTGGTGGCCTGGATGTGAGCAGTCCCCACACTTCCTCTGAGAAACACTAAAAAAGCTGAAACTTCTGTGTGGTATCCTAGAAACATACTTAACATAAATTTTTTAAAAATTTATTTTACTACCTTATTTATTTTTGGCTGTGCTGGGTCTTCATTGCTGCTCGAGGGCTTTCTCTAGTTGCAGCAAGCGGGGGCTACTTTTTAGTTGGGGTGAGAAGGCTTCTCATTGTGGTGGCTTCTCTTGTTGCAGGGCACAGGCTCTAGGGTGCACAGGCTTCGGTAGCTGTGGCGCAGACTGTGGCACACAGAAGTAGCTGCCCCGAGGCACATGGAATCTTCCCCGACCAGGGATCAAATCCATGTGTCTTCTGCATTGGCTGGCAGGTTCTTAATCACTCAACCACCAGGGAAGTCCTATAGCCTACATTTTAAGAAAAGAAAAATTCCTCCTTGTATAATTCAGTTATACTAAGGCAGAGGCTTCACTGGGACTTCCCTGATGGCTCATTGGTAAAGAATCTGCCTGCCAGTGCAGGAGACTCAGGTTCCATCACTAGGTCAGGGAGATCTCCTGGAGAAGGGAATAGCAATATGCTCCAATATTCTCACCTAGGAAATCCCACGGACAGAGGAGCCTGGTAGGCTACCATCCGTGGGGTCACAAAGAGTCGAACATGACTGAGCGGCTAAACAGCAACAACAGAGGCCTCAGACTCAAGACAACAGAAATAAGGGAGAAAGAGATTTACTTGCTCCACTTCCGTTGCTTCACAAAACCATTTTTTCCAGCCCACATCTTTCCCCCTAATTAATGACCACCTTCTACCCACTCCAGTATTCTTGGGCTTCCCTGGTAGCTCAGATAGTAAAGAATTCACCTGCAACATGGGAGGCCTGGGTTCCATCCCTGGGTTAGGAAGATCCCCTGGAGGAGGGCATGGCAAACCACTCCAGTTCTCTTGCCTGGAGAATCCCCATGGACAGAGGAGCCTGGCAGGCTACAGTCCACAGGGTCGCAAAGAGTTGGACACGACTGAGCAACTAAGCACATTATACCTGGGAGACTGGAGATGATGGACTTGGCTGGCCTTCTCACTACTCCTCTGACACCAACCAGTTCTCTCACTCTGGCGAAGGAGAAGTGGCTACTTGCAAAGTTGACCCAAACAACCCAGAAAAACAAACCTCACTCGTCTACTAGGAGGGGAGGCTTGTACTCAACAGTGCCTGAGTTCTGAGAATGCCTCTCCCTGTTTCTTCCTTGTGGCTCCTGTGTAAACCTGGCGACATTCTCTAAAAGCACCTGGCAGGCTTTCAGAAAAGACGAATTCCCCAGGTCTGCCCAAGATTTTGAATTAAAGGATTAACTGGGTTGCTGAAGGAAATGATGTCTGGGCTGCTTTAAAAGGTGGGGGCTGATGCTGACACATGGGGCATCTGAAGTCTGAGAGCCAGAGGGGCAGAGAGGCTGAGCAGAGAACATTCCAGACAGACAGAACGAGAGCAGGGAGATAGAACATCCTGATACGTCTTTCTAAATTAGAGTTAGACTAATCCATCGACCTCAGCAAGAAGTTTCTAAGGACCTTCAGCATTAGACAGATACAAGCACCACCAGAGAGTCTCTCTGAGGTCTCACTTAAAATGTCTTGGCCTCAATTGAAATTTATTTCCTTTGGTCTGGCCTTGAAAATAATGGAGTTTTCTCTGAGAATGAGCTGTGTGCTTCTGCGATTTGGGGAAGGGCTCAGTGTAGCCATGCAGAAGTTCCGGACAGACACTTGAGATTACTGGAAGTTTATATTAACCTACACGCTTTGGGGAATAACTGGAAAATTGGGCTAATTTTATCTTGAGGTAATCCTTGCACTTTTTTCTTCTTCAGGGATTAAAAGAATCAACTAGTGCATATATTTATGATTTCACTGTGTTGGACATTAGGAGCTTTAAAATGAGGCGACTAAAAAAAGTGAAACAGTAATCTCCAACTGTGTTTTAACAGCACTGTGATGGGAGTGGAATGAGGTGGGGCACAGTTGGAATTCCCCTCAAATCCAAAACTGTTTCACTCAGAAACTTTGTGGGCAATGATAAAGTCTCATACCATTGCATATATGGAATATCTACATTTTTACCCTCTTACATGGACCCTCTGTGAGGTGTGCACAATAGATATTGCTTGTCCCCATTTGAGATGAGCAAACCGAAGTGTATTTAATCGACTTGCCTGCATCTACATGTTTAATTCATGAAGGGTTTAGCTGGGGTCAAGGTCTGAATTCCTTAAATTCCAAGTGTCTTCTAATACAGTTTAGATCATGCCTAATGACAAAGAAGCATACTTAGGTTGAAAAAATGCATTTCAAAAACGTAATTATTTTCTTTGGTTTCTTTCATTTGGCATTAAAAGATGACTTCATATGTCAGAATCAAAATACTATCTGATTGAGGGATGAGGAAGATAAAAATTTTACCCCACAGTACAGTGTCTACCTCAGAGCAGATCTTCTGTAAATATAATGAAGATCAATAAATATGACAGGACAAAAGTTAGGAGGAAGGCTGAACTCAATACACAGTTTTCTTTTCTGAGGCACATGACTTCTAAGACTTGTGGTCATTGTTGTATGTGGTCAGCAGAGCTGGAAGGGATCAGCCATGCCACGTTCTCTGCCCCCACACTCCAGCCCCAGCCCAGGCAAAAGGGCCCATAGTTTATCTTATGTTTTAACCAGTTAAGCCAGGGATGGGTGACTGAGCTCAAAAAATGCCAAGTCATTTGAACAGCCAGTGACTGTCTTACTATCTCTAACTATTTGAACTCAGAGGCCAGAAGTGGTCATTAGAAATGAAAGGTCACCGAACAAGCTACAACTACCCCAGGAAAAGGGAGTCATTTAAGAGGAAACGGGTCAAGTTAACATGCAGAGATCAAACTGTGGGGAGGGGTGAGGCCATGTGGCCAGAGAGACCCACACATACAGAAGAGGGAGGGAGTTGGGGAGAGACAGACAGACAGAACTTGGATCCTAACTTCCCAGATTTTAAGTACTGTTTCCATGAAGCCCGACTTCATTTCCTTGAGACATACTTATTGTATTTCGTTCTACCCTTTTCTGTTTTGTATTTGTTTTTGGAAGCAAAGAGCTTTCATTAGAATATCATATTCCAAAGCCAAAAAGTAAAGGTTTTTAATAAAGCTGAAAAGGAAAGTAATATATTTATCAATTTTGTTTTGGGGGGATTATTTTAATGAGGAGTCTGTGCCAGGGCCTCCAGGGCCATTGTGAGCTGACAGTTGGTATCGAGGGCATTTGAGCAAGTAAATGTGCTCTGTCACCCTGCTCAAAGGGTTACGGTTAGGGAGTCTTGCCTTATCCATTAAAACACACACCCCTAGAGAAAAATGAACCTGGGGAGACAGGCACAGTGGATGACGGACGATTAAAGTGGTGTCTCTGGCCTATTCTAGAAAGACAAAAACTTGGTTCATGGGAGAACGGCAGGCAGGCCTGCTGGCTCTGACAGATCTGCGAGTGCTAATGTGTTGTTGATTTCCACATTCCATGTCAACTGTAGACCATTCCATGATAACGGAGTGGCAGTCTTCCTACAAACTGCCTGTTCTTCCGCTCTGAAGAACAGTAAATAGATAATTTCTGAATGTCTAGATTCATGAGGTTTATTTACCAGCTAATGGCTTCTGACCTCCGAATCTTTAAACGAACAGGAAAAGAATGTCCTTGTTTCATAGAAGCCTATGGGCTGGGAACAAGCAGTCTGGGAACAGGCAGTCTGGGGACAGATGATGGTTATAACACAAGATATATAGCTATATTCCCACGATAGACCCAGTGCCTCTGTATGGAAATGGGTCGTCATTTTCTCCAGAGGTTCGATGCCCCTGGAACTTCAGGACCATCTCTTAAGGGAGACTCCTAGCCCATACCAAACTGATTGCGTCACTAATTCCCAAACCATGGTTTATGGTCCAGGAGCCATCCATCACATGTGCTGCACCCCCATTCTCCAAGCTGGTGAAATCACTCTTGAGTTCAACTCCTTGAGAATGTTTCTCTGCACAGTAAACAGATTTTTAAACCAAGCTGCTTGTCTCATAACAGATGCAGACAGCAGTGCAGCGGAATCCGGAAGCACAGGCCGGCAGCACAGAGGGGGATGTGAATCCGTCAGTTTGAGGACCGATCGTGTCCCCTGGGTTTAAATGAGTTTGTGTGAGTGTGTAGAGCAGCCTGCCAGGATCTTCTGCAGTGACTGCTGTAAACAAACAGCAGACTTGTGTCTGTGGTATAGCCCAGAAGCCTGCTGCTGTTTGATGGAAGGACATCCAAGGAGACCTATTGTCTGGGTGCTGCCACTGGATTTTTTTTTTTTTTAAGAAGTTGGGGGTTGAATAGCTGTGACAACAAAAAATAGCTGTTAAGATTCCATTTGGAGCTGAGTCTTTATTTCTGCCAATCATTCATTCCCTTCTGAGCCAAATTAGCATCCAGACAAGGAATCATGGAACTGGGAGTTGGAAAGGACATTAAATGTCGGCTAGTGTGATCTTTTACTAATGGGAAGAATCGCTTTTATAAATTCCCTCCCAGAAAACCTGAAAATAGGACTATCTTTCTCTCTCTCATCTCTTTCTATCTTCCTGTCTCCTCAGCTGCTTTCTTTGTCTCTCTTTTCCCCATCTCTGTTTCTCTCTCTCACACACACACACACACTCACACATGCATTTCTCTGCTAGTCTGTAATGTCACTCGCTTATTGATTCTACTTTCACCAGCTTCAATAAAAAAGAGAAGCAATTTTTCTCTCTTTCTTTTGCATGATGGTTCTTCAAATATCGTGGCATCTGGATTTACTTTCTTTTTGCTAAATAAACTTTCCCCTAGGGCTTGGTTTTACGCCCTCATCATCTCAGTCAATCCTCTTTATATGCACTAGTGAGAGAAGGAAAACTTCTCTGCTGCTGCTGCTAAGTCACTTCAGTCATATCCGACTCTGTGCGACCCCATAGATGGCAGCCCACCAGGCTCTCCGTCCCTGGGATTCTCCAGGCAAGAACACTGGAGTGGGGTGCCATTTCCTTCTCCAATGCATGAAAGTGAAAAGTGAAAGTGAAGTCGCTCAGTCGTGTCCGACTCCTAGCGACCCCATGGACTGCAGCCTACCAGGCCCCTCCGTCCATGGGATTTTCCAGGCAAGAGTACTGGAGTGGGTTGCCATTGCCTTCTTCAGAAAACTTCTCTAGTTGATGTTATTTCAAGATATTCAGAGGTTTAGATTACAGTTAATTGTGGTACCAAAAGTGGCTATCACTTACATTCTATTTTAACATAAGCTTAGACTCTGCAAGTATTTGGTCATGTTTTAACCATAATTCACTTCCTCCTCCTCTATTTCATGAAGCATTAAGGATGCATCTTATGGCACTGGGTGCTCCAGATAAGAGATAAACCTGGTTCATAAATTTAGGAGCTGGTGTGATGAACAGGGTAGAGTTCCCTGTTAGTGGTCCCTTATTGCTAGGAACGTTGAGAATGTTAATAGTGTCAGCCATGTCCTTCAAGTGCTGCTCAAGACACGAAGAGTTACACAGAGTCCAGCTTCAAATAGCTTTTCTTCTAGTTTGACAGGAAGGCAAAGACATAAACAGAGTCCATAATTTATAATAAGGCAAAACTGAAAGCTGACTTGTGGAATTAGCTTAAATGCTTTGCATTTTTTCAGAGTTCATTTTTCCACATAGATGGTGGTCCATAGATGGATTTCTCACAAGGATAAATAATCTTCAGAACCATTTACACCTAAAAATGAATCTCAAGATTGTTTCCAGCTTGCAGCTAGTATATTGATATGATAAAGACCTCAGTTTATTTTGAATGAATAGAGAAAGAGCTAACAGACCCAAAGTAAATTACTAAGCAACAGCAGTTCCCTCCTTTACCCATAAAATTCTCAGAATGATACCATGTTGAGAGTAATTCCTCATCTGGTTTCTTTAATAGATGGACAGAACATAATTTAACCTTTCATCGACGGCTCACTGTCAACACTGTGGACATCAGTCCTGGTACTGGTGATAATACAGCTATGCTCTCTGGGCCCACTGAGTTGGTAAGGCTGTTTCTGTTATAATCAGGGCTTATTCTCTTCAAGAGTTCAGCTTTTGTTGGCTTTCTATTGGGATCTCGAGTGTATGATTCAGCTCAATTTAATATATGATGTTCTCAGCCCATTCCTCTGAAATGAGGTCACCATGTGCCTCTTCTCAGAGCAAAGTTCACGGGTTTTGGCATGGCCAAGAGCCCTTCTAATCAGGAGAGGAATAATATGAACAGCCCTTAGCAAATTTCCCCCAATTTTACATCACTTTCCACTAACAAGGGACTCCCAGTTCAAGCAAAAATATCAGATTAGGGAAAAAAGTTTTGAAAGGGCAGCATAAGGTCTGAGCTCACACTGGTCAGGGGCCACTGGCTTTCTGCACAGCCCCACAAACCGTGTGTCTAGTCCATTTCCTTATTCATGATTCTGCTTTTCAGAGACTCTTATTCGGGATTCTTGCTGAGGGACTAAACTAGCCAATACCTGACCACTAAACAAAAGATAGGTTATTATCATTAAGTTAGAAAATACCATCGGAGCTGAAAAACTAACATATGAGAAAAGTAGTATCTTTTTTTAAAAAATGGATTAATGCCTTGTTTTAAGTGAAAAATATAAGCTCAAGTCAAAATATCAAATATAACCATCTGTACTCATTCAATTTAACATGCATTGTGGCTCTGTGATATGCCAGGTATTGAGATACACAGATGAGTTACAGTAGTTTTGCCCTTGAGGGGCTGACAGACTAGAAGGAAGCAAAGACATAAGCCAACAGCTACAATCTAGTGTGCTGAGTGCTGTAACAGGCATGGAAATTGAGCTAGGAAAGCAAGGAGAGAAAAAATCAAATGGAAAAAGTGTTAAGTATGGTTAACTTAAGGGATGGAATGGAGTTTAAACAAAGAAGATAGGATTTAAGGTTGTTTTTAATTTTTTAAGGACCATTTTTAAAATGTCTTTATTGAATTTGTTAAAATCTTGCATTTGTTGTATGTTTTGGTTTTTTGGTCATGAGTCATGTGGGGTCTTAACTCCCCGATCAGGAATCAAGACTACCCTCCCTCCATGGCAAAGTAAAGTCTTACTAACCACTAGACTGCCAGGGAAGTCCCAAAAGTTGTTTTTAAAAGATGCACTAAAATGGAGGGAATAGGGAAAGATAATTTTGACAAAAGTGATTAACAGAAGGAAAAGTGAAATCTACACAAGTGTGATGAGAGCCTAAGATCTTTAGAGTGGAGTTTAGAGATTGAAAGATCCTCTGGAGAAGGGAATGGCAACCCACTCCAGTATTCTGGCCTGGAGAATCCCATGGACAGAGGAGTCTGGAGGGCTACAGTCCGTGGGGTCACAAAAAGTCGGACACGACTGAACCACTAACACACTTAGCGACTGAATGGCAGAGACTGAACTGGGCTCAAATCAAATGCCATGAAAGGTCATTTGGAAAACTGGGGAGAGGGTATTATGTATCTTAAATTAGGAGAATGCCAAGGTAATTTTTAGTTTTTTTAACTAAAAAAAAAAAAAAAAGAGAGAAAGAACGCAGTGTTGAAAGCAGTCAAGAATTTGATAAATTGGTAAGAGAGAGACCAGTTAAGAGTTTCTGGAATAGTTTACACAAGGGCTGGAGAGGACTAATGTACAGTGGCATTAGCCATGCAGAGAGATGAGAAGTTATTCCAGAGAGTGAGGCCGAATTGCCTGGGGTTTGATTGGAAGGGAAAGAGGAGATGGATTCTAGAAAGACTACTGGTTCGCTGACTTGTGAGACTTAATAGACTATAACACACACTGAGTTTACTGTTCTGGATAAACTATCTTCGGGATGCCCATGGGGCATGCGGCTGCCAGTTATAACTGGTGGTTGGGAATATGTGTGCTCTAGGGAGTGAGGCTGAGTGACTGGTCACATGACCAGATGGGACAGAAGGAGGTAAAGGCGAGGTGACAGGGCATGCGTCTGAGTTTGAACACAGGTTCGAAAACAGTGCAGGTTTAGTAACCGTAGTTTCCCCAGCCCAAAGTGGGATACTTTTTCTGACAAGAGTATGTCTAAGTGGGCTTCCCAGGGGGCTTGGTGGTAGAGAATCCACCTGCCAATGCAGGAGACACGGGTTCAATCTCTGGGTCAGGAAGATCCCCTAGAGAAGGAAATGGCAACTTTCTTCAGTATTCTTGCCTGGAGAATCCCTTGTACAGAGGACCCTGGTGAGCTATAGGGTTTTGCAACCATGGGGTTGCAAAACAGGCAGACACAACTTAACGACTAAACAACAACAATAATATGTCCAAGTATATCCAAGTATTAGGGATTTTTTTCAAGTCAAGACTGTCGCAGAAAATATTGGTCATACAGTTGCTTTCTAAGTGAGTAAACAAGTGGTCAAAACAATGAAAGAGGCAGTGAAACTGGGTTGCCAAGCAGTCTGTTGAATTGCTCACCACATCCTTTGCACATAAATACACTGGTTGTAATATTTCCAGATATTTATTTCTACAAAGTCTTACTTCACTTCACTTCATCTTTCATGAGCTAGCAGTTCTGCCTAGGAAGGGGGACAGCAGAGACAGCCTGTCCTGCCTGTAGAGGCTACGGCTGCCCCCTTTCTGAGTCCTGGCTAATTGTTTTGGCTCTTATCGCTGAATTGCCCAGTGAAGGGGCCACTGGAACTACAATGACCTACTTTGCCCAGTTCTTTGACATTTAAAAATCTTCACTTAAAAAAAACCCTCAGGAATACAGGAGATGTGGTGCATATATACAATGGACTACTGCTGCTGCTGCTGCTAAGTCGCTTCAGTCGTGTCCGACTCTGTGCGACCCCATAGACGGCAGCCCACCAGGCTCCCCCGTCCCTGGGATTCTCCAGGCAAGAACACTGGAGTGGGTTGCCATTTCCTTCTCCAATGCAGGAAAGTGAAAAGTGAAAGTGAAGTCGCGCAGTCGTGTACGACTCTTCAACTCTTCGCGACCCCATGGACTACAGCCTACCAGGCTCCTCTGTCCATGGGATTTTCCAGGCAAGAGTACTGGAATGGGGTGCCATTGCCTTCTCTGAATGGACTATTACTCAGCTTTAAAAAGAATGAAATGATGCCATTTGCAGCAACATGGATGGACCTAGAGATTGTCATACTGAGTGAAGTCAGACGGAGGAGAAATATCATAGGACATCCTTTGTATGTGGAATCTAAAAAGAAATGTATCATTTGTAACTTATTTACAAAACTGAAAGAGACTCAAGGACTTAGAGAGCAAACTTGTGGCTGCCAGTGGTGGGAAGTTGAGGGGTTGTGGGTAGGGGGAGGACGGGGAGGAATAGTTAGGGAGTTTGGGATGGACATGTACACACTGCTTTATTTAGAGTGGATAAGCAACAAGGAATTCCTGTAGAGCACAGGGAACTCTGCTCAATGCTATGTGGCAGCCTGCGTGGGAGAGGAGTTTGGGGGAGAATGGATACATGTATGCGGGCTTCCCATGTAGCGCTAGTGGTAAAGAACCTGCTTGCCAATGCAGGAGATGTAAGAGACGTTGATTCGATCTCTGGGTCAGGAAGATCCTCTGGAGGAGGGCATGGCAACCCACTCCAGTATTGTTGCCTGGGAAATCCCATGGACAGAGGAACCTGGAGGGCTAGAGCCCTTAGGGTCGAGTTGGACATGACTTAAGTGACTTAGCATGCACGTAGGCACGGATACATGTACATGCGTGGCTGAGTCCCTTCACTGCTCGCCTTAAACAATCACAACATTGTTAATTACCCCAATACAAAATAAAAATTCCAAAAAAGTCTTCAGCTCTATTTATTGGAAGAAAAAAAGTTCTGCTTTCTGACCATTCTCCCTGTGGCTTGACCTTTGAATTTTCTAAAGTCTGATCTAGCTTTTATTGGATAGAAAAACACATAACGACAAACAGCTGGTCACCACCCTACCCGCCCCCCACCTCCAAAAGGACCAGGGATTCATGTACTCACGTGGCTACAGCAAAATATTCATGCAATCTGCTCTCAAGGGCCTTTGGTTTTACTGTATCATCCATATCTTCAACAGAGGATGGCTTGAAATAAGGAAATCTGAGGCATAGCTGGGTAAAACCACAGGAGTGAAGCCCACCCCTGCAAATTCCTCCAGCAGCCCTCTCTGAATAGGCGGCCCCTACAGGCTTTAGCAGATGAAAGACAGAATTCACAACCCAGGAATACAAAAACAGTGTATGTATTTTTTGCTTGTTTGCATGTAAAGTATCTGTGTGTTCATCAGGCTTTCTAAGGCAGGTATTCTTTTTTTCCACAAAATGGGAATGTCAAAATGTCATAGCCAAGTACAGATGTTTTTAGAAAACCATCCACGGATACAAGGGGGGAAATTAGCATTCAAGTCACGATGGCAAGCAGTTTATTCTGGAGTTCATTCTGAGGAGGTAATGACTGGGAAAATGACAAAGAAAACTGTTACTGACCATTAGTGAGCAATCACTCTGTCATATTACTAAGATAATTTAGATAAATGCGGGGTTTTGCTGTCTCCCAGGGAGACCAGCGGCTGATATCTTTGAGAACAGCAGCCCTCTTAAAGGCTGCTTTTAACAAATGTATTTTTTCATCAGGCAGATGTAAAACAGCCATGTCTGTGCTTGTCTGTGGGATGTAGTAATAGCTCATTTTAAAAATTTATTTAAAAAAAAAATACAAACCCCCCCCCCCAAAAACTCTGTCTGTTCTGTGTTTGGTGCCCAGGTTGACATGCCGTCATGCTCTGCAAAGGCTTTTCAGCTACTGTGGAAAGCAGTGTTTGGAAACATAAGGTATTTAATAAATCAATGCTAAGCCTACCATATTTTTGTTCAATTGACTTCTATTATTTTAGCAGCTGCTAATTATGCGCTGTTGATATTTGGAGGTCGGGAACAGATTTCTCTGTTCCATCTGGGTGATCTCCTGTCTCCAGAATAGACTTTCCCCCACCCGAATGCTATAGGAGTTTGGCTGCTGTATTTTGAGGGCAGTGATCATATCAAGGCAAAATGAGCAGACAGAAGGGACAAGATGAAATTTACCTAGTGTTAGTCACAAAATAGTTCATTTTACCTGTTGATGTCAGAGGCCTGTGTCTGGTGCCACCCATGTCATTTAGTGCTAAGAGGAAAACAGGAGGGACTCTGTCCATTTTTACAGTGAGTAGTTGACATGTGAATTCCGAGACTATTTTAGCTTTAGAAAATACTGAGCAAAACCAACCACAGCCTATTTTCTGTTTATTAGGAATTTACAGGAACTGTATTGGGTGTAGAACCCAGCTTTTATTTGTAGTGAGGTGATATAGGACAGGAGAGAGAGGCTGAATATGGGGCTCAGAGTCAGTTACTTCTCTGTACTAGCTGCTCCAATGAAAAATTTTCTAAAATGTGGTTTCCTCATATATAAGAAGGAGGTAGAATAACTTGTTTTTAAGACTGTCATGAGAATGACATAAGATAATGAATATATAGCTATGATGATGATGGTTTTTTAAAATATGTTTTTAATGTGGACCGTTTTTAAAGTCTTTTTTAAATTTGTTACAATATTGCTTCTGTTTTATGTTTTGGGTTTTTGGTCCCGAGGCATGTGGAATTTAGCTCCCCAACCAGGGATTGAATGCCATCTCCTGTGTTGGAAGGCAAAGTCCTGACCCCTGGACCCCCAGGAAGCCCTGATGATGATTTTTAAAATGCCATATCCACTTTGAAGTAAGCAAAGGTGCTTTTACTATGATGCCGTGTCTGAGGATACTAGACAGACTCCTCCTACTTGCTTGTCCTAAGATACAGGGAGGCAAAGAGCTGCATGGAAATTCTAATAATTACCCTTCACGCTCTTTATCAACTACTTTGCTTTGTCCTTACACATGGATGTTTTGTTTTTATTTTAACATGCTAATTAATTAATTGAAATGCTTGCTAAGAAGAGTGGCTGCCTTGCTGCTGAAGCCTGGGCAGTGGGCCTGCTGTTGAGGAGAGGGGCCAGCGAGGGGTCCACTGTGTACTTAGGCCTGGCCTGCCCACATCCTCTGCAGGCTCCGTCACTGCATTAGTGTGCTAGGGCAGCCACAGCAAAATACCACAGGGCGAGAGGGCTAAACAACAGAAACTTGTATTCTCACAGTTCTTGGAGACTAGGAGCCCAAGGTTCTAGCTCATTTGGTTTCTGCTGAGAGCTCTCTGTGGGGCTTGTCGATGCCCACGTTCTCACTGGGTCCTCACATGGCCCTTCCTGGTACACAGATACTCTGCTCCTCTTTCCATGGGGCCATTAGTCTATTGGATTGGGGCCAATCCTTGCAACCTCCTTAATCTCAATTACTTCCAAAACGTTCCATATATCTCCATAAACCATCACACTAGGGTTCAGGGCTTCTAGAGCAAAATTTCATGAGGGGGACACAATTAAGTCCCTAGCTGTCATCATCAAAGAGAAGCACATTTTCAGAGATCCCAAATCCTCACTCTTAAAAACTAGTGAGAAACTGTTAAGTTGAATAAAATGCAGGGAATTCCCACAGCCCTCCATGTCATAAGTAGAGTTTTCCTTTACATAGGAGGAAAGTATTATAAAGATTCTAATTGCATCATTCCTTTTAACAGAATATCTGATGATACCTTTGAGGATTTTAAACATATTCTTGAGACTCGGTTTTTTAAAAATCTTAATAAACACATAGTCTGCTGGTTTAGAGCCGATGAGCTAAAGATCTTTGCCTTCAAAACAGATAAGGTAAAATTGTTCAATGCCGGTAGCACATTAGAATCACCTGGAGAGTCTGTTTCCTTGTTTTGGTTTGTGTGCATGCGTGTTAAGTGCTGATTCCTGGACTCTTTCCCAGGTCACTTAAATCAGCATCTCTGGGGGTGGGTGCTGGCTTTATTAGCTGTAAAAACCCTTCAGGGCATTTTAATTCACTGTAAGAATTGAAAACAACAGATACGATTTCCTATTTTATTTCAATTGTTTTAGGGCCAGAATTTAATTTTGAAATAAAAATGTAATAAAATTAATGCATAACTACACCAGCGTTCTGCACAAATAGCAACATTGCTGAAACCAAACTGTTGGCCTGCACAATGATCACCTAAAATGCTCCTCTCCCAGCTGATGTATGAAAGTCTCTATTTAATATATAATGGGGTCCACAACCCACAGTATCTCCAACTCACTCAGAATAAAAGCCCAGCTTCCCACAGTGGCTTAGGAGAGTTACACCCTCTTTGCTTTATGTCTGTGTCTGATGTCATCTCTCCTGCTCTCTGCCTGGCTGTCTCTGCTTCAGCCAACTTACCTCCTTATTCTCTGTTGTAGCCTTACATCAGTGATTCTCTCCTCCTGGAAGGCTCTGCCCCAGATATCCACATGGCTGAGGTCCTCACATCTGTCCAGTCTTTTATTCAACTGATACCTTTCTAATGAGAGCTCCCCAATTACCCTACTAAGAACATGAAACCCACGCTCACGTGTGTCCATGCATTTCCCACCCCTTTTGCTCATTCATTTTCTCAAAGCATTTCTCAGTTTCCCACACACTAGTTACTGTTTGTTGTATGTTGCTTGTCTCCTCACTACAACATATGCTCCACGAAGACAAGCGTCTTTACTCCACCGATGCGTCTTGTCTGGAAAGTACCTGGTACAGAGCAGCCATTCAGAACACTAGGTTTGCTTGTTTGTTTTTATTTGGCTATACCGGGGCTTAGTTGCAGCACATGGGATCTTTGTTTCAGCATGTGTGATCTTGGTTGTGACATGCAGGCTCTAGTTTCCTAGCCAGGAATTGAATCTGGGTTCTCTGCACTGGGAGTGCAGAATCTTAACCACTGGATCACCAGAGAAGTCCTGGTACATCGGTTTTTAAATGAATGAATGAGATGCCTACTGGTTTCCAGAGATAGGACCCATGGGCAGCCCTGTAAAATGTCAGGGCTCTAGACTCATGACTTCTAGTCAAGCACCTACTACCTAGACCTCGTAGGGGAGGATGGAGGACAGACCCAAGCCCATAGTCATTCTAATCCTGTTTCCAGTATTCCACTGTCAATGGGTAGATAAAACTAAATCCAACTATCCCAGAAGAAGGAAAATATTCATTCCACATTTTTTAAGCTACTCCATAATATCCTGGTGGCTCAGTTATGACTGTTCAACATCTCAGTCTAGCTCTTTGAGCTTCCTGGTGACTCAGATGGTAAAGAATTCCCCTTCACTGAAGGAGACCTGAGTTTGATCCCTGGGTTGTGAAGATCCCTAGGGGAAGGGAATGGCTACCCACTCCAGTATTCTGGCCTAGAGAATTCCATGGACAGAAGAACCTGGCGGGCTACAGTCCGTGGGGTCACAAAGAGTCAGACATGACTGAGCGACTTTCACTTTCAACTCTTTGAAGGACAAGGAAACTTTTATCAAACAAAAAATTTTTAAGTCTTAGTATGAAGAGTAGAGCTAGTGAGTGAAGAATGCCTGTGCTTATCCTTGACAGCTCTTAATCTGACATTATTCAATGGATAAAATTTCCATCAAAATGTTCATTCAGTTCAGTTCAGTTGCTCAGTTGTGTCCGACTTTTTGCTACCCCATGAATTGCAGCACGCCAGGCCTCCCTATCCATCACCAACTCCCAGAGTTCACTCAAACTCACATCCATTGAGTTGGTGATGCCATCCAGCCATCTCATCTTCTGTTGTCCCCTTCTCCTTCTGCTTCCTATCCCTCCCAGCATCAGAGTCTTTTCCAATGAGTCAACTCTTCGCATGAGGTGGCCAAAGTACTGGAGTTTCAGCTTCAGCATCAGCCCTTCCAAAGAACACCCAGGACTGATCTCCTTTAGAATGGACTGGTTGGATCTCCTTGCAGTCCAAGGGATTCTCAAGAGTCTTCTCCAACACCACAGTTCAAAAGCATCAATTCTTCAGCACTGAGCTTTCTTCACAGTCCAACTCTCACATCCATACATGACCACTGGAAAAACCATAGCCTTGACTAGACGGACCTTTGTTGGCAAAGTAAGGTTCATTAGTGAGCCTGATTTTAACACTAGGGAAAAATGTTGTGGAGACAGCTAAATGTAAGCACCAACCCTCATTTCCTATCCTTTTGAATTCATAGCTCTTGTCTTACCTCCAGCCTCTGACTCACATTCCTCTCAAGAATCTACTCCACAGAAACCTCTGGCTCAAAGCAGCACAATCTGTCCCCTCGGGAATGCAAAAGCAGACTCTGAGCTGAACAGTTTCTTGTGTTTATTTCATCCTTTTCCTATCATCCTCATGAGGGCTTATCTTCAGGGAAGACAACGATGTCAGAAACTCTAATTGGATCTTACTGGGCTTTTCCAATTTCAGGGTGTGGTTTTTAGGAGGAAGAAGCTGTCAGATAAACTCATCTTTAGCATTATGAGTAATAGAGGAGGAAATAACTCTGAAGAACACATATTCCTTTTGCTCTCCAGGTTTGACACATTATAGTGAAATTATAAAGCTTTCATGTTGCCTTCTCTTACTTCTTTGTGGATGGCTGGTGAGAGAAGAAAATTATGTGTAGCCACAAAGCACTGACTTTTTAGTCCATGGATTTTTTTTTTTCTTTCACATGGATATATTTGCCCGTACCTATCTTATCTTTCATCCTTCACCTAATTTGTTGGAAGTGGCCATTTAAGGCATGATGAGGAAGAGAAAAAGGAAGAAAACACTCTTGATATTACAGCAATGAACACTGAAACTGAAAATGAGGATGAGCTGGCATTATCTGTACAATAACCTCTGGAATGTTCTGATTCCTGATAAGCTCAGGGCAGCAGAGCGGGCAGAAATCATATAGAAACAGAAGTCACACCGCCTGCGTTGCTCAGACTCTGGCATAGAATGGAGCAATAAGTGCCTTCAGCTGCTGCCTGGCGTGTGATGGGAGGAGGGACCCGACTATTCAGATTGCCAAGCGAACCTGAAATTTGTAATTAATATGTGCAGATGGTAGGGGAGCTTTTTTCTATGAGAGGAGGTAATTGAGGCCAACTCTGCCTGTTTAGTCAGTGGCATCTGAGAGCCTTCCCAGTTCTCAGGGGATTGGAAAGTGTGGGTGAGGCTGCAGTTTGGAGCTGGCTCAGATGGTAAAGAATCTGCCAGCAAGGCAGGAGACCCAGGTTACATCCCTGCGTGGAGAAGATGCCCTGGAGAAAGGAATGGCTACCCACTCCAGTATTCTGGCCTGGAGAATCCCATGGATGGAGGAGACTGGTGGACTACATTCCACAGGGTCACCAAGAGTCAGACACAACTGAGCCACTAACGCTTTCACTTTCACTTCACTGCCTGTTCCATCAGTGACATCTGAAAAACTTTACAGTTCTGGGGGGTGGATTGGAAAGTGTGGGTGAGGCTGGGGTTTGGAGCTTTCTCATTTCGGGAGCCCCAGTCCCTTCAGTGGCGGCTCAGCTTATGCCCGAGTGGAGCCCTGATGGCATTGGAACTGGACTCAATGTTAAATACAGGTCTTAAAGGTATCATGGGCTTCCCAGGTGGCTCAGATGGTAAAGACTCTGCCTGCAATGTGGGAGACCTGGGTTCCATCCTGGATTGGGAAGATCCCCTGGAGAAGGGAATGGCAGCCCACTCCAGTATTCTTGTCTGGAGAATTCCATGGACAGAGGAGCCTGGCAGGCTACAACTCATGGGGTCCAAAAAGTCAGATATGACTGAGCGACTAACACTGTCGCTATCAGAGGTGTCACATGGGGCCTCACCCCACCCGTCCTCAGGGCATTCCTGCTGACTGAATCCCTTTTCAAGGCCCAGTCTCTCCTGGATCATGACAGGATGGAAGAGGGGAAGTGACAGGTGAAGAGGTTTTATTGTCCCTCTCCAGTCACTGCAGGGGCCTGTCAGCCCCATGTCCCACAGCTGGAGCCACAAACAGACTTTCAGGTGAGTTCCCACCATCCTTCTAAGCTGCACCAGTTACCTATCTGATCTGCTCACATTGACCCTGGGCAACGACAGTCCACAAGCTTGAGGACCAGCAGCTGACATGCCCACTGCAAAGGTTGTTGATTCAGAGTGATAGGAAAGTTAGGTGTCTGGCGGGGGCTCTCACCTCTGGTTGATGGGAATGTTGCTGGAGAATGAGACACCACAGAAAAAAATGACATGGGAATCACATATTTACTGTAGGAAAGGAACGATGAACCAGATCGTATTGATCCAGAGTTGGGAAAATGAGGTCTGGAGAGGTGAAATAACTTTCCCAACCACCCAGGCTGTGCATGCTGGAGTCAGATAAGAACCCAGAGTTCCTGAACCCTTTGTTCAATTTTTTTTCCCCACTGACTCATAAGAAGTCTCGTCTGGCAGGTTCTATTCTTTTAGAAAATCTACTTTATAATCATGCTGAGGCTACTCTCAGCTTGAGCTTGAGTTATATTCACTGCTGACTTGCAGACATACCTGACTGATGGGCTAAAAGCATGAACCAGCCAAAGATTTTTTTGCACAAAGAACAAAAAATTTTGCAAAATAACTCACCCTAAGGAGGCATGAATTAGTTCCTGTAATGGGACTAGGAAGAACATGTTATGTTCTATTTACTATATAGTACAGGGAATGATCTTCAGTATCTTGTAATAACCTCTAATGGAATACAATCAGAAAAAACTGACTGAAAGACTATTCTGTACACCTGAAACTCACACAATATTGCAAGTCAGATATACTCCAATAATAATTTTAAAAAGAATGTCAGTCAGTCAGTTCAGTCACTCATTCATGTCCAACTCTTTGTGACCCCAGGGACTGCAGCACACCAGGCTTCCCTGTCCATCACCAACTCCCAGAGCTTACTCAAACTCATGTCCATGGAGTCAGTGATGCCATCCAACCATCTCATCTTCTGTCGTCCCCTTCTCCTCTTGCCTTCAATCTTTCCCAACATCAGAGTCTTTTCTAATGAGTCAGTTCTTTGCATCAGGTGGCCAAAGTATTGGAGTTTCAGCTTCAGCATCAGTCCTTTCATAAAAAATGGGTGATTTTTCTTTCAGTCCATGAACATCTTTCAACTCAGTCTCTCTTGAGTAACTATGCAGAGGGAACTGTGTTCACAAAATAATTCACATCAGAGCAAAAATCAGGAAAGAGGTATATGCCCACCTTCACCGAGAGAGTCCCTGGCATCGTGCAAATCAAGGGCCATAGGTAGGAAGCAGCACCATGCTTTCTTTGTATATTAGTCTGTATGAAGGCCATCCCTGGAACCGTACAGCCAAATGCAAGGGTCCTTGTCTAGAACATTCAATTCTACTTACTGGTGGACCAAGAGAGTTGTGAAGGGAGAAGGGAGAAAACCAAAAAACCTGGTTTCGAAACTTCACTGAGTCACTGGTAACAGAGAAACCTTAAGAAAGTGATTTCAACTTTGTGGACCTCAGTTTCCTTGTCTGTAAAATAGATGAGTAGTAAGTTCTCTGGGATTAAAACAATATGACTGGTTGTACCCTTCTATGCCTCTTGCCATCATTCAGTGAGAAATGTGTCCAAGGAACCAGTTTTGGGGGGCAACACTTTGGCCCCTTGGAGAACCTTTTCTGCATGATCTGTGGATCATTTCTCAGGAGGAACCTTCCTGGAATGGACATCATTTTGCATGTAAAGCAGAGTTGCTGGAGAGACGGCATCTCACAATTAGGCCTCTGATTAGCAGCACCCGGAGTCATGAACAGTGGTTGAGTTAGCTACAACCTCCTTCTAAATTGGGTCTGATCGTGCCTGCACCCTGACAGAACCCCTCCTCTGATAGAACCCCTCCCCTGATCTCCAGAGAAGTGACTTTAGCAGGAGATGGTCACCAGGGGGCGGTGTGGTTGATCATAGGCAGCCCACAGAGTCAGGAGACCACATAGGGAACACATGATTCTGAGTCCTCTGCCCTCCTGTCAGATGGTCTGATCAATTTCACCTTCTACCAGCATGGTTCCCGGAAAGGGGGTGATGCGTGATCGTACCAGGGCACCCATTCTTCCCCTTCGGAACATGAATCATGTTCATGGAAACACCTCTAAGGATATTAACATGAGGAGTGACTCTGGGAAACCTTATGTTTATTCAACAAAAAGATGCTCTTCTGACATGTAAAATGCTCTAGAACATTTTAGGAATAATGGGAAGCTTTCAAGGTTTTTTTAAAAAATTAATCCTTGTTGGAGTATAGTTGCTTTACAGTGCTGTGTTAGTTTTTACTGTACAGCAGATCATTTTTTTTGGGGACAGTATTTTGAATTTCCTCCTTTACCGTTGGTTGGTAATGCTTGCACTTTTTATTTTTTAAAGGAAATTTTCAATCCTGATATTTTCAATTGATTATACAGAATGGCTTTCTATATAATATTTTGTTATAATCGTAATTACCATTCCGTCTGATGTGCACAGAGTCGGACACGACCGAAGCGACTTAGCAGCAGCAACAGCTGATGTTTCATTACTTTGGTTCCACATTCACTGTACTTGTATCCTGCCTTCCCTTAATGGCACACACATCTGTCACCTCCATCCCAACTAAAACAAAAAATTCTTTAATTTATTTTTTGCTTGTTTTTCTGTTTAATAACTCACTTTATCTCATTTGTTCAGGTTTTTTTATATTTCTGTGGTATAATATCTCTAGCTTTTTTATTTAAATGCCTCATGTAAAAAGTTATTTCTTATTGATAATGTAAATGACTTAGCGTTAAGCCTGTCTCTGAGTACAGCTTTAGCTTCATGGTATGGGCTTGATTTGCAATATGTTTGTCACTTTCTTAATATCCCACAATTACGCTGAGATTTGTTTTGACCCTGGAATTATGTAGGCAAGCATTTCATTTTGTTTTATCCCAAGTGATTAAATAGTCATGAAAACTACTGCTGAAAACTGACATAGGGTTGGAGCTAGACTACTGTTTTGCTCATTTGTAAGCTGGGGAGAAGAGAAAGCAGTTCTGCAGACAGAGTGAAGGCACAGGAAATCTACGTCAAAAATAATCTCCGAGTGTCTCTGGTGTAATGGAAACAGGTACTGCTATTGAAGGACCCTTACACTAAAACACAATTCCACTTACCTAGAGCAAAACCAGGGATCAAACACTCTCTTCTTCCCCTCACCACCACTCCATCTCTCAGTGACTCCAGACCACACTAAAACTTCAACATTACATCATGTTAATAAAATCGTGCAATGATTACCATTTTCTAAGTGCTTATTCTTGACTTTGTAGAGATTAAGTAACTTGTATAATGACATGAAGCAAGTAGCTGGTAGAACCAGGATTAAAAACCAGATTGAGGGGCCTCTCATCCATCCATCTGACTCCCATGCTTGCTCCCTGCAGAACAACGAATGCCCAGTTGATGAAATGTCTAGTCCAATAAACATAAATGGTAGGTACATGAACTAAATAATTTGCAATTACTAGTCAGACTCTGTAATGCCCACAAAGTCCAAGAAAAACCAACTAACAAATCTGTTCTTTGCACATTATAGACAGGGTAGATACAGAAATTTTTTTTTTTTAATGACAAGGACCATTTTTAAACTCTATTGGGTTTGTTACAATATTGCTTCTGCCTTGTTTTATTTTCATTTTATTTTTTGGCTGTGAGGCACCTGAAATCCTAGTTCCCCAAGCAGGGATTGAACCTGAATCCCCTGCATTGGAAGGTGAAATCCTAACCACTGGGCCACCAGGGAAGTCCCCAGAAAAAGATGTTTTTTCATCATCATGAAAGGCAAAAGGCCTTTTAAAAAATTTCTGACTTGTCATCTCTTTCAGAATCCTATCTATCAAGTTGCATTTCAATATCAGTGGACAGTAATTTTTTCATTTTCCATGCCTCTTTGCCTCTAGTAGTACAGATAAATACAATTTTTACTTATGTAAGCAAAATCATCTCTAAGATGACTTCAACTGTAATAATCTGCCAGCCAGTGAGTATTAAATAAACAGTTTATCCCTCCATCCCCCACAAATACTGCTTACCTCAAAGGAAAAGATTAGCTAAGAGACTCCCTACATGAATTCTTGCCTCAAAATATATTTGTTTTGCATAAAAATCTTTCATGTAACAATTTATATATCCATTTGACCATCCTGCATATTAACTGATCATTTTAAAAACAATAATTAATGATGACAAAGAATTGGGCATTAACTATAGGATGCTGGAGGTCAAGCCCTTGGAAAGTGGCAGGAATTCTGCTGACTCCATGGTTTGTTTCTGATTTTCCCTGATCAGTACACAGCTTATGAGCTACAGCAGACTTTCATTCTGAAAAGTCAATATCCAAGGGCATATTTTAAATTAATCAAACCTGTTTCTGAGAGATAAGCTAAATTAGTTCTTTAAAAGGAGAATGTGAAAAGCAAACTTATGTGTTCATCATATTTAGCTTCAAGAAACAGTCTTACATAACTCCAAAGTGGATTTGACTGAACAAAAACCCAGCTTCAAGTTTGAAGCTGATATGAAACCTCAAAAGAATGTGTTGTAAATTTCTGAACTCATAGGTTGCACTCATTATGTTTCCTATTGTTCCATTCATTTAAATCACAATTTAAATTATGGAAGTCAAGTCAATAAATATCTATTAACCTTCCTTATCTACTGTGAATTGAAAATAGGAGTGTATGACACTTTGTCTACCCAGAAAGTAAAGTCTTACTGAGGAAGAAGACTTAGACATATGGAAACAGTTACAGATGAATAAAAAAATTGTATAGAAATGACTCAAAATTCATGACTTCTAAACGGTATGATGTGCTTCTACAATCTTTCTGTTACTTCTTGACTCTGTCTTCTCATTTAATTGTGGCCCAAGCTAGCTCTTTCCAGTTTAACCACAGCCTATAGAAACCTTAGACAGAGGCATGTTTTTCTTTATCAAATGGGAGATTATAACTTTATCAAATGGGAGATTACAACTACTCTCAAAACAAGGGAGATGATAATCCCTTGTTTTGAGAGTAGTTTTAATTAAAGATTAGCACACAAGCCTTAAGCAGCATATAGAAAAGAAGAGCTTCAGAAAAAACAAATGATGGGTCTGGGACCATTTCAACTGGTAGCCAACTTCATTCTGCAAATATCTTATACTCTTTAGATATTCATTGATTTCTTTCTTAAAAAGTCTTTGTTGAATTTGTTACAATATTGCTTCTGTTTTATGTTTTGGTTTTTTGGCTGTGAGGCATGTGGCATCTCAGCTCCCCAACCAGGGTTCAAACCTGCATCCCCTGCATTAGAAGGCAGAGTCTTAACCACTGGACCACAAGGAAGTCCCATCCATTGATTTCTTAATCAGTAGCAATTTGAGGATTTTTAGACTATAGGCTTCTTTAAGAAAGGTAATTTTTACCTTGGCTGTCCCCCTGCTCAGCAAAGTCTTTAGCACATGCTAGACTCATTGGAAAAGACTGATGCTGGGAGGGATTGGGGGCAGGAGAAGAAGGGGACGACAGAGGATGAGATAGCTGGATGGCATCACCGACTCGATGGATGTGAGTCTGAGTGAACTTCGGGAGTTGGTGATAGACAGGGAGGCTTGGCATGCTGCGATTCATGGGGTCACAAAGAGTCGGACACGACTGAGCGACTGAACTGAACTGAACTGGAGACATACAATATTATCTGCTTGCTTGATTTTAAAAAATGAGTGAATAAATAAGTGTCTCCTTTAGAACAATGTTAAAATGTAAGATTAAATACATAATAAAAGTTTGAATAAGATGTCTTTTGATTCTTCTAAATGCAAGAACTTGCATTTAAAATGATCTATATTTCCAATGACTGCACCATACATCAACAAATTCTTAAATATTAGAGCAAGGATGTTGAAAGACTCTGTATTCTTTTGGCTTTGTATGTATAAGTATGGGGATTCATTTCTTTTGAAAATCTAGTAAGAATGATTATTCCAAATGGTGGGGAAAATATCCTCAGATTTAAGGAAAGAAGATTTATTATTTCTAGTCTTTCCTCCTGGTCTCCAGGTGATACTATTTCTAGAGTTTTAGTCTCTCATCTTTCAAGTTTATGGTTGGCAGTGAAATAGATGTCTTTATAAAATAAGTGGTTGAAACAACATTGGCAAATTTCAATACTCTTACTCTTAACTATGCTTGAAGAGCAGTCCCTGATGAGTGAGCTATCTGTGATCCACAAAATGGGAATAACTCTTCAGAAAGGAAAGCAAATTCTAGTTGACTAAGTGAAATTAAAAAATCAGTTAATGGGGCTTCCCTGGTGGTTCAGTGGTAAAGAATCCACCTGCCATGCAAGAGACATGGGTTTGATCCCTGGTCTGGGAAGCTCTCACATGCTGTGGAGCAGCTAACCCTGTGTGCCGCAACTACTGAGCCTGTGTTCTAGAGCCCAGGGAGCTGCAGCTGCTGAGCCCACAGGCCACAGCTATGGACACCCGTGTGCCCTAGAGCCTGTGCTCTGCACCAAGAGAAGCGACCACAGTGAGAAGCCTGGGCACGACAGCTAAAGGGTAGCCCTGCTCACTGCAACTAGAGAAAGCCTGCATAGCAACAAAGACCCAGCATAGCCATAACTTAATAAATACAAATTGTTTTAAAAATCAATTAATGCTTGCAGATATGTAGTACATTGAGTGTTTGTTTACTCTCAAATTCAAATGTTGAAATCTAATCCCCGACACGATGGTATCTGGAGGTGATGACTTTTGGAGGTGACTAGGTCATGAGGGTGGAGCCCTCATGGATAGGATTGGTGTTTTCATAAAAGAGACCCTGACAAGCTCCCTTGCTCCTTCTTCCATGAAAGGACATAGCAAGAAGGAGGTCCTCACCAGACACCAAATCTTTCAGTGCCTTGATCTTTGACTTTCCAGCCTCCAGAACTGTGAGGAATGAATGTCTGTTATTTAGGTCATCCATTCTAAGATATTTTGTTACCGCAGCCTAATCAGACTAAGACAAGATGCATGTAGTTTCCTAACGCAGTAATGGGAGTCTAGATATTTGCATCTTGATCAATACATCAAATTCAGTACATCAAAAGCCAATTTTTCTGTTGCCACATCTCAGTAACCAGTATAAGTTCCCTCTTCATCATCAGAACAGCCCTCGAAAGTGAGTCCCAACCAACTCCACTGTGCTTGACCCAGCAACATACGCAAAAATGTTGGGCAATTACCACCTGGGAGCCTGGACACTCTGAGAGTGTGTCATTATGGGAATCATTTTCATAGAGGTTGCTATGGTTTCTGTGCTACATTCTCTATAGTTGGATGATTTTAGTTAATCAATGGCAAGCTACAGTGTAATTATTTTCTCTTCAGAGAACACAAGGAAGAAGAAAAAGCTTGGCATTTCTTGTACAATGTCACTGCTGACAGCTATTTTCTTTGACTATAAAAGAAAGACATGTTCTTATTCTAAATGAAAAGCAGAAAAGGAAATTTGGGGGAAAATTGAAATAATTTTCCAATTTAGGCTAGCCTTTTAAGAAGTACCAGAAAATCTATTTCCCCAAATGATCTTCCTAGAACTTTATTTATTTATTAATTAGGATGTTCATCCAGAAGGATATGAGGTAAAAACTACCCCCACCCACAAAGAATATTGGGGTTTTTCTTACTACCTCGACAGAGCGTCTGGACATTGAGAAGCCATAGTTTGGGCTTATTATTACTCCCCCTAAAGTTAGTCACTCCTCCACTTTTTACAGTTTGTTTATTGGATATTACTAAAAGAAAAACCACTACTTCATATAGTTGACCACACACACACACACACACACGCACACAATGTGGGAAAGAATCCTGTGAAAGTAACAAAGAAATAAAACCATCACAAGTAAAACCATTAAACAGGCTCAAGAGATCATTCAGAATACTAAATATTCAAGAACTGACTCCTACTTTGCATTCTAGTCCCAAGGGTTGATTTGGTATAATCTAAGTACTTTGGCTACCTCATGCGAAGAGTTGACTCATTGGAAAAGACTCTGATGCTGGGAGGGATTGAGGGCAGGAGAAGGGGACGACAGAGGATGAGACGGCTGGATGGCATCACCAACTCGATGGACGTGAGTTTGGGTGAACTCCGGGAGTTGGTGATGGATGGGGAGGCCTGGCTTGCTGCAATTCATGGGGTTGCAAAGAGTCGGACATGACTGAGCGACTGAACTGAACTGAACTGAACTGAAGTATGTCACACTCATTCAATTGCTGGTTGGCCATCTTCATACAGACAGTGGGAACAGCATGTGAAATCCACAGGGACAGGGGTCTCCTCGGAAGTAATTCAAGACTCGTGGGTTGCATCGTCAGAGAGGATGGGGAGAGGAATTTACAAAGAGTAAGGCAAGGCTCCTGTTTTGAGGAACTTTGCTTTTGCGTGTAGAAGACAAGCATCCTTGAGTGAGATGGAAAAGTTGCCTCATTGTAAATGTAAAGTTCAGTCAATTTCCTGTTTGAAGGAACAGTCAAGGCAGTCAAGGCCAGAGTTCTTTGGTCCCATATAAGCAAGTCCTATCACTCCCCACTGTTCTGCTTTGAAAGGGTATGTTTATATGATATTAGTTCACGTTTGAAAACAGGCCCATTTTCAGATAGATCCAGCTCTCTACAAAGGGGCTGTGTTCCTTGACTATGTGAAAAGAAACTTGGAGATTTAACATGTGTCATCAGATGTACAAAAAAAAGTGGACTATTAAACTATTAAGTTTCGAAAGGCAATGTGGACTTACTGTGAATTCCCTTAACTTCTTTTATTTGAAAATAAAAGCAAAATACAGATAATGGAAAATTGTATTACTTAGGGAATTATGTTCATCTGTTCAGATTAGAAGTTGCCCTTGGCTTTAGTTGTTACCATCACATTCCTAAGCCAACATCACTGCTTTTTTGGGGTTTGGCACTATGGTGTGTATCCCTGATTTATATGGGAAAATGGGATGTCCCCCCTCTTGGCTCATCAGGTAGGCTAAGAATCCATCAGGTTTTGCAGAATTGAGTTTCCATTCACAGTGGCTGGCTTCCTCTGAGCACTAAAGTCACACACCTCTTCCCACTGAGATTTCCCCCGAGGGTGTAGAGGTCTTTTGTAGAACATGCAGTCTACTCATGTTGTGGTTTGCACCCTTGTTAGCACTTTTGATGAGAACACACGGCACGTACCACCATAAGTTCAAGTTCACTTGTGAGCTACAAATTGAAGAGTTCTTTCTGTGACAGTAGTCAGATGACATACATTCTCTCCCAATGCATACCCCTCGAAAACGCTACACACTCAAGTAGCTTTTTCTCAAATGTTGTTCACACTTCTGCTCAGAATATTTTTGCAACATCTGTGAGGCAGTTCTCATTGTACTTACTTGTTTGTCTGCTTATAAAAAGAATACCTAGTTTTTATGGAATATTTAGAAAATACAGAAAAGTTTTCAAACGAACATTGAAAGTTACATACAGCCGCTATTCAGTAATTACTACTATTAACATACGGAATATTGTTTTAAAATTTTATGTGCTCACACGCATGTGTATAGCCAAGTAAACACAAAAATACATTGAACTATATATATGATTGTGTATATAGTAATACAATGAGCTATAAGGATAATTCTCCAAGCCAGGCTTCAACAGTACGTGAACCGTAAACTTCCAGATGTTCAAGCTAGATTTAGAAAAGGCAGAGGAACCAGAGATCAAATTGCCAAAATCTACTGGATCACCAAAAAAGCAAGAGAGTTCCAGAAAAACATCTACTTCTGCTTTATTGACTATGCCAAAGCCTTTGACTGTGTGGATCACAACAAACTGGAAAATTCTTAAAGAGATGAGAATACCAGATTGCCTAACCTGCCTCTTGAGAAATCTGTATGCAGGCCAGGAAGCAACAGTTTGAACTGGATATGAAACAACAGACTGGTTCCAAATTGGGAAAGGAGTATGCCAAGGCTGTATATTGACACCCTCCTTATTTAATTTATATGCAGAGTATGTCATGTGAAATACCGGACTAGATGAAGCACAAGCTGGAATCAAGATTGCTGGGAGAAATATCAATAACCTCAAATATGCAGATGACACCACCCTTATGGCAGAAAGTGAAGAGGAACTAAAGAGCCTCTGGGTGAAAGTGAAAGAGGAGAGTGAAAAAGTTGGCTTAAAGCTCAACGTTCAGAAAACTAAGATGATGACATCTTGTCCCATCACTCCATGGCAAATAGATGGAGAAACAATAGAAACAGTGGGAGACTTTATTTTCTTGGGCTCCAAAATCACTGCAGATGGTGACTGAAGCCATGAAATTAAAAGACACTTGCTCCTTGGAAGAAAAGCTATGACCAAACTAGATAGCATATTAAAAAGCAGAGACATTACTTTGCCAACAAAGGTCCATCTAGGCAAAGCTAGACTAGTGGTTTTTTCAGTAGTCACGTATGGGTGTGAAAGTTAGACTATAAAGAAAGCTGAGTGCCGAAAAATGGATGCTTTTGAACTAAGGTGTTGGAAAAGACTCTTGAGAGTCCCTTGGACTGCAAAGAGATCCAACCAGTCAATCCTGAAGGAAATCAGTCCTGAATATTCACTGGAAGGACTGATGCTGAAGCTGAAACTCCAATACTTTGGCATCCTGATGGGAAGAACTGACTCATTTGAAAAGACCCTGATGCTGGGAAAGATTGAAGGTGCAAGAAGAATGGGACAACAAAGGATGAGACGGTTGGATGGCATCAGCGACTCAGTGGACATGAGTTGAGTAAACTCCAGGAGTTGGTGATGGACAGGGAGGCCTGGCGTGCTGCCGTCCATGGGGTCCCAAAAAGTCAGACATGACTGAGTGACTGAATTGACTGACTGACTGATAAGGATAATCTTTAGTTTGTCATAACTATTGCAACTATTTTGTTCTTATTTGACATTAACCTTTTAATTTTTAAGAATATTGATGTAAATGATCATCTATTTTGGATCAGTGGTCTTAAAAATTTTGCCCTTTCTGACTCCTCTAATCGCTTTTATGCTTAGAAAGTACTTTCACACATTAATTTTTAACAGAGTTTGAGTCTTATTATTTCATTTATATTTTTTCTCTGAATGCATCTGGACTTTTTTTACTATAAGATGAAAAGAGAGTATCTAATCTAATTTATTGACTAAATGGCTTATTAATTGTTGCAACTGCATATTTGACTCTTTCTTCATTGATTCATGAAAACACCTGAATCACATACTATTATTTATATTCTGAGACTTCCTTTTGGGCTAAGTATTATGTTAATCTGTCCCCTTGTAAATTCATTCATTTAACAGATATTTCTGAAGGTCTGCTAGGTGCCAGACATTCCTTTTTAGGCAATGGAAATAAAGCAGTAATAACACACACACACACACAGATCCCTTCCCTGTGGAGCTTACATTTTGGCACAGATTGGGAAGAGATTAACAAATACAGGACAAATGAGTGAAAGATTTATTATGTCAGACAGTAATGCGAGGTGGGAAGTGAAAAATCAAAGAGAAGGGGTGGAGGCTTGTGCGTGGAGGAGGCTGGTGATTACTAGGTTGCTATCAGACAATAGTTGGCACCAACCATCTGACTGGAAGACATAAAATAATCTGAAAACATTAAATACTCATGTCTTGAGTGATGTCAGGCAATGCCCCAGGGGTGAGGGCAGAGCCAAGAACAGTGCTATAATAGAACAGAAATGATTTGTGCAGAAGCACACAGTTGTATTCTTATTTGACATTATAAGCAGGTAGAATCTTTCCCCCTAGGACCCTAGGACTGACGATGCTGGATTTTATTACCACTTGGACAGTGACCCATAAATGGTCCTTGATTGATCAAACAAAGAGCTGCTTGGTTTATGGATGGCTGTTCCAAGGTGATCAGACAGCATCCTGTTTGGTAGGCTGCCACTCTGATCGATGGAAGTAAACATAAGTCAGCTCAGAGGACTGAATTCATGATGTTTTTTCCTGTGTTTGGGATTTTACCAACTTGCAGGCAGTGGTCAGTGGCTTGTCCATATGGTTAGGCAGAAAAGCAATGGAAAGTTGACTTCTTAAAGGATGCTTGTGTAAGGAAAAGCCTTGTGGAAATCACTGCGGGAATCTGAGGGATCATGTATAAAATTTGGATAGGGAGATAGTGTAGGTAAGATAGTGTTAGTCACTGAGTCATGTCTGACTCTTTGCAATCCCATAGACTGTTCTTAAATGAAACAGAAAAGCACATACCATAAAAGAAAAAATGATAAATAAGAGTATATTAAAATTAAAAACTTCTGCTCATCAAATGAAACTTCAAGAATGTGAAAAGATAAATCACAAACTGGGAGAAGTTTAAACATATATATCACACAAAGGACTCATTCATATTCAGAATATTTAAAAACCTCCTATGGCTCAATAAAAACAATAACAAATAGAAAAAAATGGATAAAACACAATTCCCAAATATAAAATAAGGTGGGCCAATAAACATGTTAAAAATATTCCCAAATTATCAACTCAGAACAATGCAAAGTAATACCACAATGAGAAATCCATTAAGAGGGAAAAAATTAGACAATAAAAATATCAGAGGGGAGGTAGAACAAAGACTGTTAATATACTCCTAGGGGGAGAGTAAATCAGTAAACGTATTTTGCAAAGCCACCTGGCATTATTTAGTATATACCAAAGAGAAACTCTTATACATGTGCTATCTATGAGATTATTGTGTGCAATAACCAGCATACAAGTGGAAACAATGAAAATGCCCATTGATAGGAAAATGGAAGTAATAACTACAGCATGGACATGAATGATGTAAAGTTATATACATCAACATGTGTGAACCTCAGAAATACAAATATTTTGAGCCAAGATGTGACAGAAGAACATATTCAGTATTTTAAACTTAAAATATTCAAATAAAACATACTTCAGCATTTATACATAATGGTAAAACTATAGTGAATTGACGGAGAAGGCAGTGGCACCCCACTCCAGCACTATTGCCTGGAAAATCCCATGGATGGAGGAGCGTCATGAAGACAAAATTCATAAAGATTCTGGAGGAGGAAGAGGAAAAGAGATGGAGGATTTCCAAGGTCTTAGTTATGGTCTATTTGTTTAGCCAGGTGGAGGTCATATGGTTGCTCATTTATTTTTAATCTTTTTGACTTAAAAGATCCATGTATCTTTTATGTTTATAAAATATATCATATTTTCAATTTTTAAATTAAGGGAAATGTATTCCATGACATCAATGGATTTAAGTCCTTCAGCAGGTACTATGCCAGTTACGGCTACTCTGAGAAATTCAGCAAGATCCATGTCACGATAGCTTACCAAATTTTCATCACAAAAGTAATTGGTTTAACAACAGAATATTAAATCACACCAAGCAAGTTAGCTGGATTGTTTTGTACCCTCCTGGTGTTAAGCTGATATTCTCAGTCTCATAAGCAGACTGATATTCTCCAGCCTTGAAGAATCAGAAATATTACATCTCACTGCTTAAACAGTGTTCTTAGAACCGTTACCTTCAATCTGATCAGGACCATCTCACACAGTGTGGTAGATCCTAATGGTATTAAATCCATTTGTTGGATGTAATTCTCCTAACAAGTGCACTTAACTTTCCCAGATGTCCTAGGGATTTCCATGTGCATGTAAGTTCAAGAAAAGTGACAGCTGTGACTTCCCTGTTGGTCCAGTGGTTAAGACTTTGCTTCCAATGCCAGGGGTGTGGCTTTGATCCCTGACTGGGGACCAAGATTTCATACACCTCGCAGCCAAAATACCGAAAAATAAATAGAAACAATATTGTAACAAATTCAACAAAGATTTTTCAAATTGTCCATATTTTTAAAGTTTTTTTTTTAAAGAGAAGTGATAGTGTACAAAGTAAGAAGAATAAAGAATAAACATTCCAAAAAGGGGTTAATGAACTGCTGGTTATCAGATCATAGCCACACCCACCCACAAAAGCAAGAATCACCAGCTTTAAAGATAAAGGGACTAGAGGGACTTCCTGGTGGCCCATTGGTTAGTGATTAAGACTCCACGCATGTCTAAATAGAATTCTAAATCAAATTTCAAGAATGATATGAATAAAACAAATTTAATTTTATTCAAAAGTATTTCCTAAGAGATTTGGTAAACTTAACAAGTCTTACTTCTAGAAATGTAATGAAATAGGAGAGGGATTTTATTCTCCCGATTTACTTCACATTGAGTACTTAAAATCAGCCAAAGCTTTAGAAAACATTTAGGTGTTACCATGTTTGTGATCATTGTCCAACACTCCTTCTCCTGTCCCCTGTAGAATATCATTCACCATGCAGCAGAAATCATTATACGGTTATTTACCTTTGGACATCTTTCAATAGATTCTGATTATCTCATTAAAAGCTAAGCCTGAAGGCTTGTGGAACATCTGTGTGTGTGTGTGTGTGTGTGTGTATGATGTCTATCTTAAATGAAAATTTTACACGTATATGAAAAAGAATCACATTAGCCTCTGAAAACTAATGTCAAGACAGATAGAAGAAGAGAGATTGAAGGTCAATTTGTCTTCTCTTATTTCTGTAAGTTTTAAGGTTAGGGATTTCTATTGTGTGCAATCTGTTTCCTTGTTTCTGGCAAAGCATTCCTGGCTGACAACCATCCAAAATGTCCATACTAGTGCAGACTATGATTTGATTTATGGGAGCAGTGTAAGTGTGTAAAATATTTAATCTGATGCTTTTGACATGTTTGAAGAGGATACGAAATAAAGGGAATACCCTGAAAGAAAAAGTGGTCCTTCCTGGTAGCTGGTCAGCCGTGACTTCTCCAGAAATACACAAAAGGAGCTTGCTCACGCATGAATCTGGGACGCTGGCTTCCCCACAGATATGCCACGTCAGCCAGCCAAAGGGCTTATGTGAGTCATTTATGCCCTCGTTTCGGATTGAAAGGTACATACATCTGGCACTGTTATGCTTGACTGGTGCTAGCTTGTGGCATATGAACAGCTGAGGAATAAATTTGGGGACATTATTAACCAAGACCAAAATGGGCCACTCGGTTTCACTGGCTTAAAAATGACAGCTCCTGGTTTTCTAAAATGTGTCTTAGTATTTGAGGATGTACATTATAATATTAGTTACCAATCAGGAGTTGGATATGATTGAGTAACTGAACTGAACTGAATCATAAACTTTTTTTTTTTGATCTGTACATATCTAACCTCTAGCAAATTGAAAAACAAAATTCAGGAATTTGTAAATGGATAGTTTAAAAGACATAGAAGGATATTTGCATTTGAGGGAGAGTCAAGCCATTCTTGTGCAGCTGTTTGATGATGCAAAATCAAAACCCTCTAATGAACATTTTACAGATCCTCTATGAGTGGACACCACTCTACATACTAGGAGATATCAAAAGACACAAAACATTATCTATGCTATGCTTCCAGTCCAGTTCAGTCACTCAGTCCTGTCTGACTTTTTGTGACCCCATGGACTGCAGCACTCCAGGCTCCCCTGTCCATGACCAACTCCTGGAGCTTGCTGAAACGCATGTCCATAGAGTCGGTAATGACATCAAATCATCTCATCCTCTGTCATCCCCTTCTCCATCGTCATTAATCTTTCCCAGCATTAGGGTCTTTTCCAACGAGTCAATTCTTCACATCAATTGGCCAAAGTATTGGAGTTTCAGCTTTAGCATCAGTCCTTCCAATGAATACTCAGGACTGATTTCCTTTAGTTGGACTGGTTGTATCTCCTTGCAGTCCAAGGGACTCGCAAGAGTCTTCTCCAACATTACAGTTCAAAGGCATCCATTTTTCGGCATTCAGCTTTCTTCGTAGTCCAACTCTCACATCTGTACATGACTACTGGAAAAACCATAGCTTTGACTAGACAGACCTTTGTTGACAAAGTAATGTCTCTGCTTTTTAATATGCTACCTAGGTTGGTCATAGCTTTTCTTCCAAGGAGCAAACATTTTTAAATTTCATGGCTTCAGTCACCATCTGCAGTGATTTTGGAGCCCCAAAAAATAAAGTCTCCCACTGTTTCCATTGTTTCCCCATCTATTTGTCATGAAGTGATGGGACTGGATGCCATGATCTTAGTTTTGAATGTTGAGTTTTCAGCCAGCTTTTTCACTCTTCTCTTTCACTTTCATCAAGAGGCTCTTTAGTTCCTCTTTGCTTTCTGCCATAAGGGTGGTGTCATCTGCATATCTGAGGTTATTGATATTTCTCCAAGCAATCTTGATTCCAGCTTGTACTTCATCCAGTCTGGCATTTCACATGATGTACTCTGCATATAGGTTAAATAAGCAGGTTGACAATACACAGCCTTGATATACTCCTTTCCCAATTTGGAACCAGTCTGTTGTTCCATGTCCAGTCCTAACTGTTGCTTCTTGACCACCATACAGATTTCTCAGGAGGCAGGTAAAGGTGGTCCATGGTGGAGAGTTCTGACAAAATGTGGTCTGCTGGAGAAGGGAATGGCAAACCACTTCAGTATTCTTGCCTTGAAAACTCCATGCGTCCAAAGACGTCACAATCCGGAAAAGGAAATTATCTATGCAATGAATGTTTGCATAGATACAAATTATCTATGCAGAGATACTTATGCAATTATCTATGCATGGAGAAGGAAATGGCAACACACTCCAGTATTCTTGCCTGGAGAATCCCACAAACAGGGGAGCCTGGCAGGCTACAGTACATGGGATTGCAAGAGTAGGACATGACTTAGCAACTAAACCACCACCACCACGCATAGAATGTTTGGTTAAACCAGCAATAATGAAAATATGATAATGGACAAGAAACACCCCACAGACTGAGTCTGAAGAATCTGGAAATTCACTGAGGGTGGAAGAAGGAAGTGTAAAAAACAGATGATGTAATGAGTGACCAGGAACATCAATGAGACAAGGACCAATTAGGACAAAGTTTGGCAGAAAGTATGAGGTTTGTGTTTGACCTTCAAATAGTTTAATTCCTTCCTCTCCAAGTAACAGAGAAGGCAATGGCACCCCACTCCAGTACTCTTGCCTAGAAAATCCCATGGATGTAGGAGCCTGGTAGACTGCAGTCCATGGGGTTGCTAGGAGTGGGACATGATTGAGCGACTTCCCTTTCACTTTTCACTTTCATGCATTGGAGAAGGAAATGGCAACCCACTCCAGTGTTCTTGCCTGGAGAATCCCAGGGACAAGGGAGCCTGGTGGGATGCCGTCTATGGGGTCACACAGAGTCCGACACAACTGGAGCAACTTAGCAGCAGTAGCAGTCCACAAGTAAAATATCTGAAAGGAAGACTTCTAAACAATGGCTGATTATAGCATAGGTTGGAAGAAAGATGATAGTTTAATGATTTGATTACACAACAGATGAAACAAAAGAAAGACACTGCTTCACCCAGAATGTCAGCCCTCTCCACTCAGAGCAGAAAGTGCTGGGGTAGGGGAGGCACTCGTTAATATAGTTCCAAGAAGAGAGCCATTTGGACTGAGTTTTGAACATTAATTTATACAGCCTCTGATTATGTGGGTATATATCACACTAAGTATTTGACCAACAAATTTAAGGTTGAAAGTCTCTACTTAGCTTCATCTTTTTCTGAGCTTTGTCCTGGAAAACAGTTATTTTAACTGCTGCTGCTGCTAAGTCACTTCATTCGTGTCCGACTCTGTGTGACCCCATAGACGGCAGCCCACCAGGCTCCCCCGTCCCTGGGATTCTCCAGGCAAGAACACTGGAGTGGGTTGCCATTTCCTTCTCCAATGCATGAAAGTGAAAAGTGAAAGGGAAGTCGCTCAGTCATGTCCAACTCTTCGCGACCCAGTGGACTTCAGCCTACCAGGCTCCTCCGTCTGTGGGATTTTCCAGGCAATATTTTAACTGAATAGATAGCAAATAATGGGAATGGTTGAAGGTGAGATTTTAGATGAGTGAAGAAGGAAACAGTTCAAATGATCATCCTACTGATTTGCCTGGAATCACATAATCATAAAGGCAGACTATTGTCTTTGCATGAAAAACTATGTTTTGATTTGTTATAGATGGTTGTGTCAGTTACCAACTACCAGTTACTAAAGCCCAAGGATCATATCTGACAATTTATCTATCTCCACAGAGCTCAGTCTAGAATCAAGGACATGAGGACATGATATTTGATGACAATATCAAATCTTTCAAGTTAAGATTTGTGCAAATGCAGTAAATTATTGGGACAATAGTTTCCATTTAGCTATTCTAATTCACAACTTCTGTTCACTTATATGTAATCACTGATAAAATAAGAGATAACAGTGTAAATTGGGAGCAAAGGTCTCGGCTCCTAAATCACTATTCACATTCATGATTTTTGTTTCTAGACTCACATATTTCATGCTTTTATAATTGTCCTGAATTTTGAAGAGCACAGAGGGAGAGCAGGTGGTCCAAAACCTCATGTTCACCTCTCATTCTTAGATTGAGCTAGTGCCAGGGATTCACAGATTTCAATTTCAGTCAGGAGTCAAGGGACTTCCTTGGTGGTCCTGTGACTAAGATTCCACATTCCTAATGCAGGGGACCCTGGTCAGGGAACTAGATCCCACATGCCACACCTAAAGATCCTGCATGTTGCAACAGAGACGGAAGATCCCGTGTGCCACAACTAAGACCTGGCACAGTCAAATAAAGAAATAAATAAAAGCAAGTATTTTTTTTTAATAAATGAAAAGTAATGATGAGGTTTCTTTTGCTCCCTTGTCACAACTAGGCATCAGAAGAATGGCCAAAGTGTGAAGCTTCTCAAGCTTGAGGCTACAGCCAAGTTGCTCTGTTGACCATTACCTGCCCCCCACAGGTACAGGAGTGAGTTTGATCGGGTGCTTCCACACTGGGAGGTGTAACAGGCATTTTTAAAATGGTCCAGTATGTTTCTATCATCACTGAGAGTGCTAAGTTAGCAATTAATTTTGAGAACATTTTTGTATATACGTGGGCTTCCCTGGTAGCTCTTGGCAAAACTCTGTTAGCCTTTGCCCTGCTTCATTTTGTACTCCAAGGTCAAATTTGCATGTTACTCCAGATATCTCTTGACTTCCTACTTTTGCATTCCAGTCCCTTATAAAGAAAAGGACATCTTTTTTGGGTGTTGTTCTAGAAGTTCTTGTAGGTCTTCATAGAACAGTTCAACTTCAGCTTCTTCAGCATTACTGGTTGGGGCATAGACTTGGATTACTGTGATACTGAATGGTTTGCCTTGGAAACGAACAGAGATCATTCTGTCATTTTTGAGACTGCATCCAAGTACTGCATTTCAGAATCTTTTGTTACTATGATGGCTTGGTTTCTTCTAAGGGGTTCTTTCCTATGGTAGTAGATATACTACCATTTCTTCTAAGGGCTTGTTGCCCACGGTAGTAGATATAATGGTCATCTGAGTTAAACTCACCCATTCCAATCCATTTTAGTTCGCTGATTCCTAAAATGTCGATGTTCACTCTTGCCATCTCCAGTCTGACCACTTTCAATTTACCTTGATTCATGGACGTAACATTCCAGATTCCTATGCAATATTGTTCTTTATAGCCTTGGACTTTACTTCCATCATCAGTCACATGTACAACTGGGTGGTGTTTTTGCTTTGGCTCCATCTCTTCATTCTTTCTGGAAACTCTAAAAAAAGAAGACTCAACACAAGTAAAGACTCTACACATGGACATCACCAGATGGTCAATACCAAAATCAGATTGATTATATTCTTTGCAACCAATGATGGAGAAGCTCTATAAAGTCAGCAAAAACAAGACTGGGAGCTGACTGTGGCTCAGATCATGAACTCCTTATTGCAAAATTCAGACTTGAATTGAAGAAAGTAGGGAAAACCACTAGACCATTCAGGTATGATCTAAATCAAATCCCTTACAATTATACGGTGGAAGTGGCAAATAGATTCAAAGGATTGTATCTGAGAGTAGATTAGTTCTTCAGAGTGCCTGAAGAACTATGGATGGAGGTTCATGACATTGTACAGGAGGCATCCCCAAGAAAAAGAAATGCAAAAAGGCAAAATAGTTGTCTGAGGAGTCCTTACAAATAGCTGAGAAAAAAGAGAAGCAAAAGGCAAAGCAGGAAAGGAAAGATATACCCATTTGAACTCAGAGTTCCAAACAATAGCAAGGAGAGACCTTCCTAAGCGATCAATGCAAAGAAAGAGAGGAAAACATTAGAATGAGAAAGACTAGAGATCTCTTCAAGAAAATTAGAGATAGCAAGGGAACAGTTCATGCAAAGATGGGCTCGATAAAGGACAGAAATGGTATGGACCTGACAGAAGCATAAGATATTAAGAAGAGGTGGCAACAATACACAGAAGAACTGTACAAAAAATATCTTCATGATCCAGATAATCATGATGGTGTGATCACTCACCTAGAGCCAGACATCCTCGAATGTGAAGTCAAGTGGGCCTTAGGAAGCATCACTACGAACAAAGCTAGTGGAGGTGATAGAATTCCAGTTGAGCTATTTCAAATCCTAAAAGATGATGCTGTGAAAGTGCTGCACTCTATGTGTCAGCAAATTTGGAAAACTCAGCAGTGGCCATAGGATTGGAAAAGGTCAGTTTTCATTCCAATCCCAAAGAAAGGAAATGCCAAAGAATGTTCAAACTACCGCACAATTGCACTTATCTCATACACTAGCAAAGTAATGCTCAAAATTCTCCAAGCCAGACTTCAACAGTATGTGAACCATGAAGTTCCAGATGTTTGAACTGGATTTAGAAAAGGAGAGATCAAATTGCCAACATGGGCTGGATCATTGAGAAAGCAAGAGAGTTCCAGAAAAACATCTATTTCTGTTTTATTGACTATGCCAAAGCCTTTGACTGTGTGGATCACAACAAACTGTGAAAAATTCTAAAAGAGACAGGAATGCCAGACCACCTGACCTGCCTCCTGAGAAATCTGTATGCAGGTCAAGAAGCAATAGTAAAAACTGGACATGGAACAACAGACTGGTTCCAAATTGGAAAAAAGAGTACATCAAGACTATATATTTTAACCCTGCTGAATTAACTTACATGTAGTGTACATCACGCTAAATGCTGGGCTGGATGAAGCACAAGCTAGAATTAAGATTTCTGGGAGAAACATCAATAACCTTAGATACACAGACGACACCACCCTTATGGCAGAAAGTGAAGAGGAACTAAACAGCCTCTTGGTGAAAGTGAAAGAGGAGAGGGAAAAAGTTGGCTTAAAGCTCAACATTCAGAAAACAAAGATCATCCATGGCAAATAGATGGGGAAACAGTGGAAACTGTGGCTGACTTTATTTTTGGGAGCTCCAAAATCTCTGCAGATGGTGACTGCTGTCATGAAATTAAAAGATGCTTTCTCCTTGGGAGGAAAGTTATGACCACCCTAGACAGCATATTAAGAAGCAGAGATATTACTTGGCCAACAAAGGTCCATCTAGTCAGAGCTGTGGTTTTTCCAGTAGTCATATATGGATGTGAGAGTTGGACCATAAGGAAAGCTGAGGGCTGAAGAATTTTGAACTATGGTGTTGGAGAAGACTCTTGAGAGTCCCTTGGACTGAAAGGAGATACAACCAGTCCATCCTAAAGGAACTCATTCCTGAATATTCATTGGAAGGACTGATGCTGAAACTCCAATACTTTGGCATCCTGATGGGAAGAACTGACTCATTGGAAGAGACCTTGATGCTGGGAAAGATTGAAGGTGGGAGGAGAAGGGAATGACAAAGGATGAAATGGTTGGGTGGCATCACCGACTCTATGGACATGAGTTTGAGCAAGCTCCGGGAGTTGTTGATGGACAGGGATGCCTGGCATGCTGCAGTCCATAGGGTTGCAAAGAGTTGGATCCGACTGAGCAACTGAATTAAACTTGAACTCATAGCTCCGTTGGTAAAGAATCCACCTACAATGGAGGAGAACCTGGTTCGATTCCTGGGTTGGGAAGACCCTGTGGAGAAGGGATAAGGCTACCTACTACAGTATTCTTGGGCTTCCCTTCTGGCTCACCTGGTAAAGAATTTGCCTGCAATGCAGGAGACGTGGGTTCAATCCCTGGGTTGGGAAGGTCTCCTGCAGAAGGAAAGGCTACCCACTCCAGTATTCTGGCCTGGAGAATTCCATGGACTGTGTAGACCATGGGGTCACAGAGTCGGACATAAGTGAGCAACTTTCACACAGATATACATACATGGACTGAAGTCAAAGAGCTTAATCTGTGCAAATTGTGATCTGGAATGAGAAGTCAATTTATTCAATTATAAGTGTATCTATGATTATGTCATTTTCATCTTATTAATTGTGTCCATGAAGTGTATACTAGAATTCTTTAAATTGTCTGTTCATGTTCCTCATGGGCCTGCTTCTCAGTAGAAAATATAAAACTAGTCAGAGAAAGAAATGTTTTAATAATGGGCAACAGTCACTTTTCATTCACTCTAAGTAAAGCTGATAAGTGATCCAAATGAAAACCATCAGCCCCACTTGTAGACTTAGCTCAGGAAAGATGCTGTGATGTTGGCCATAGATAGTAACTTTTGAGCTAATTACATGTTTAGTTAAGGCTCTTAAATCCAGTGTATGAGGAAACAAGAATATAGGGGAAATTGAAGAAACTGATTTTTCAAACAACACTAACAAAAACTGAGTAAAAATTTTGGTTAGAAAATTTCTTTCTTCTAGGATAGGCTGGGGCAAACTTTGCAGTTCATGAACAACCATTTGGGTATTACCCAGCATTTTATGTTCATTGTGTATTTCCCTTACTCCCACTCCAACTGGGGGTTGAATTTTGTTACCCTTTAATTTTATTTTTTAAAAAATTATTATTCAAAGTTTTACAATTTTTAATTAATTTTTATTGGAGTATAGTTGTTTTACAAATGTTGTGTTAGTTTCTACTGTAGAATGAAATGAATCAGTGATAGGTATGCATAGGTCCCCTCTTTTTTGGATTTCCTTCCCATTTAGGTCACCTTAGAGTACTGAGTAGATAGAGTTCCCTGGGCTACACAGTAGGTTCTCACTAGTTATGTAGTCTGTACACTGTATCAATATGTTAACCCCCATTACCCCTTAATTTTAAATGCCTCTTCAAAACTACCACACAGGAGGAATGAAGAATGTCAGAAGTGCCACCAACTTTCTCCAAATTTCACTTTTGTGAACAGTCACCATCAAATCCATGCACCTATCACCAGAAATTTTATCTTCAGAGATTTGCAATAGTAATTTTCAGAGTGAAGACCTAGGAATATATGTATAATTTGGAGGGGAAATTATACAAGTTATAGTTTGTATAGTTATAAAATTGTACAAATTTTATAATAACAGTAGTAAGAGAGGTAGTAACAGTAGCAGCAATAGTAATATTAAACTTCCACTGGGCAGACACTGTTGAAAACCCTTAATGTATCACCCCCATTGGATCCTTAGCAACCCTGCAAAGTGTGTATTGTTGTTACCACCATTTTACTGAGGCCCGAAGAGCTTAAGTTCTGTCTACGACACAGAGCCCCACAGTTTGGAAGCAGCAGAGCAGCATGCTGACTCTCAACATTACCAACCTATTGTACTTAATTTTTTTCTGAAGTTTTCTATATTCTCTTTCCTATTAGTGATCCAACTCAATTTATCTTTAATTATAATATCCTGCATCCCTTTGGTACTTTTCATTGAATTACTATACTTTAATGTTCATGTGCTATATGTGAATCTCTTTCAACTGTCGCATTTCTGAAATTTCTGTTAACTTATACTTTCAAGCTAAGCATTTATTTGTATTGAGTCTCATACCTAACAGTAAAAGCAATGGAATGATGGAAATGCTGACCTTAAAACAAAAACAATGGTCTCTAGGTAATCAGTTCAGTTGTGTCCGACTCTTTGTGACCCCATGGACGGCAGCATGCCAGGCCTCCCTATCCATCACCAACTCCCAGAGTTTACTCAAACTCATATCCATTGAGTCGGTGATGTCATCTAACCATCTCATCCCAAGTCCTCTGTTGCCCCCTTCTCCTGCCTTCAATCTTTCCCAACATTAGGGTCTTTGAATTAAAAAACCTATGTGTGCAATGTACCTAGTTTCCATTTCCTTTCTATGTTAAGGACCCTCACACCTCTCCTCCCACACATCAAGTTCAGGGGCTTCAAGAAAGGAATGTCAACGGGGTTCAGCCCTCCTTGGCAACGTATCTTCCGAGACCAGAGATTGAGCTCAACTGATACTTTTAAGCATCAATGAAGCTGATCACCTATAATAAAAATGTAGAGATTAACATCAAAGTTTAGATTTTAGCCTTTTCACCAGAAACTGCTTGGAATTCAGATACTTAAATTGTACCCCTCCACCTCCTTTTAAATATTGAAAAGCAATATCAATCCATTTTAAGTCAGATCAAATGTTTTTTAGGGAAATGAGAAACCCTCCCTAGAGGCTATATTTCCTCTTTCTAGAAAGTGGACAATGGTATCATGGGAGATCCTCAGTGCTAAAATGCACTGGACACCATAATAGGATTTGCCATGTAATAAATGGTGCTAATTTGTATGCCATTAATGAAGTGATAGGGACAAAGGAAAGCGTATCAGTGGGAATAGGGCTCCAATAATTAGGGCACTTTGAGGTTAGCAGCTGCTCCTGTGTATTTACATATAAGTCAGGCCTTGAAGAAATGAGATTGGCTACTAGCCAGCAGACTGGAGCCAGAGGCAGGACCCCAAGTGTCTGGACTTACAGCTCCCTGGAGTGTCCCTGAGTTGGCAGAGTTCTGCAAGGATAACTAGAGTTCCACCCCCCATGGTCTGATGCCAACCCTCTGTCTCTCCCCCATCAAAAGCTCCAGGTACACACAAAGCAGGAGAGAGACTGGGACTGGCTTAGTGCCTGAACTACGGGGGACCAATTTGAGAACACCACACACATTATGTGAAAAAGAATTCAAGTCCATTGGTTGCTTGATTGTAATCCACTTCCATTAAGAAATATTTGATGATGATGAAGAATATAAGGTACTAAGAGCATCAACAGTAAAAACAACCATAAAAATGAAAATCTGCCATATTTTCATTTTCAGTTCTTCAGTTTTACCCTGTGAGAAGGAAAATTCTATCCCCTAAGTAATTAACAGATCTGAATAAATAGAGCACTCACAGTTACCTTAGAAATGCTCTGGAATCATGTAAGATATAAATAAATGCTTTAAATTTACTTGCTCCTTCATCTCTTAGGAATCAAGGTCAAGTTAAGCTATAGTTAAGGATATCATGGCATTTCTCAGATTTTACATGCCTCAATCATTTTGTCCTTTCTCACCCCTCATATATGTTCTGATTTCATCCTTACAATGGTATGATGAGTCACCCTGCAGGATTATTTGGGTTCCTATCCCATAGTTTAGATATCAAGATTGAGATTAAAAAGAGATTTGATGACTTGCTTGAGGTCAGGTGGACAGGACGTGAGTCTACAACTGGGTCTCCTAGAACCAAGGCCAGTACCCTTTCCCCGCATCAAATTGTTTCGGGGTTTTTTTTTTTTTTTTTTACTTCAGGTTATATGGTTTTTAAGGCTACAGTCCCACTGTAGGAAAAAGTCACTGGAAAAGTCCAAGCATCCATCTTAATGGTTTGTTGAAACCTCGAAACTCTGACCTTCTGAATTAATTCAGGTCATTCTGAACTTGGCAAAGGAACAAACTCTGTTTCTCTTGATATTCTTTTCCTGAGTCCTGAATCCATGTGCCCTAGAAGCAGCACTGAGGCACAGTGTTCAGATTTTCTCAGGCAGACCCCAGTGACTCACAAGTTCTTATTCAGCCTCATATTTACAATCTATTGAGGCTTTTGTGATAAAAATCCTCAGATTCATTACTTGGAGCCTTCAAACAAGCCTTGTCTTTTTTTCTCTATCAGTGATGAATCATCCACCTGAGCTTGCCTTTGGCTTTTCTTATAAGAAAATAGTATGTGCATTCCTCATATTTCATAATGTACAAAACCTTGAGTAACACTTGCTTATTCAAGGAAGAGTTATTGGCCATTCATCTCCTGGCTGTATGTAAATCTTCATCTTCCCAGTTGCATTTTTGTTTATCCCTAAATTCACTTTCTTTTCTCTTTCTAACAAATATTCTTCACCCTATTTCACCCCCATCCTGGCTTACGGTTTTATTGGCCAAATCTCAGCTTAGCAACTGGTGCTCATCTCATCTTTCTGTGAGTGTAGTCAGTCTCTGTTATAATGTATGATCAAAAAGTTTCTCTTCCGTCAGAGAATCACTGCTATATGTAGCATACAACTAAGGCATATTGGATGGATATATTTTTTCCTTTGGAACACTTTCTATCAGAGGTGCTCATGGCCTGATAACTTGAGTGATATTTCATGAGTGATGTCACTTTGCATTTCTGGCTCCTATCCAGAAACCTGGGCATCTCTCCAACAGACCAACTTCAGGGTTTGATTTCAGATCCATCCCACTGTGCTAAAGGAAAGTATAAATAAGTAGATAAATTAAAATATGAATATAAATACGCACAGCAATAGCTAAATGATCAAATGTTGGGTTCTTGAACTGTCCCACAATAAACAACTTTCTTCCTTATCAGCTACCTAGGGCAGATCCCACGAAGGCTGTTCTATTGATAGTATTTCTTTCAGTTGAGTAGGGCAGAGCACTCAAGGCTTGCTACATTTCCTTTATTTATTTATTTGGCTGTGTCAGGTCTTAGATGTGTCATGTGGGGTCTTTGTTGAATCATTCAGGACCTTTTGATTCGGTGCACAGGCTCTCTAGTTGCAGTGTTTGGGCTCAGTAGTTGTGGCCCTCAGGCTTAGTTGCTCCATGGCATGTGGGATCTTAGTTCCCTGACCAGAGATCAAACCCACATCCCCTGCATTGGAAGGAAGATTCCTAACCACTGGACCACCAGGGAAGTCCCCTACACCTCTTCTCATTGATTTGTGCTGGTCTAACCTTGCTCTACGGAGAAGGCAATAGCACCCCACTACAGTACTCTTGCCTGGAAAATCCCATGGACGGAGGAGCCTGGTGGGCTGCAGTCCATGGGGTCACTAAGAGTCGGGCACGACTGAGCGAATTCACTTTGACTTTTCACTTTCATGCATTGGAGAAGGAAATGGCAACCCACTCCAGTGTTCTTGCCTGGAGAATCCCAGGGACGGGGAAGCCTGGTGGGCTGCCTTCTATGGGGTCACACAGAGTCGGACACGACTGAAGTGACTTAGCAGCAGCAGCAACCTTGCTCTAACCTTACCTATAGTCGGGTGCTTGCTGACACAATGTCATTTTGGGTATAGCACCCCCATGAGGTAAGATCAGAAACTGAATGTAAGCATTTAAAAGCTATAATGCAATTTTATCTCTATTGAATCTAATAACAAAAAGTTGTTTTGAGTTTTGATGTTGTTGTATATGTTTTTTATTTTTAAAATTATTTTTATAATACTTCATGATTACCTCTATTCTATAAAAGTATTATCTTTTGATGGATTAGAATTTTGTTCTTTTAATGATTCTTGAGGTGGTTTGAGAAACACAATGCTGACGGCCATAGGCAGTGCCCCAGTGTGGTAAATTAAGTGTAAATTCTTGTCTTGTTGGCTCCAATTTTGTAAATGATCTAATGTAGTCTCCCCCTTTGAGAATGTGACCTGATGTCTCTTCTTGTCTGGAATCAGACTGATGCCAAGGAAAGGGATGCCTGGAATCTGGTCGCCTCCACCAGGCAATAGACAGAGTTGATGGAAACTGGAAGGTTAAATGCTCTGATTTAATAGTACAACAAAAACAGCAGATTTGAAAAGCAACTTCATTTAGTTCATGGGAGTAAGTTTCTCCCTATGTGTGACCTTAGAAATGTTCTTCTGGAACACAAAACAAAAAGAAATATATACCAACATAGAGTAAATAATTTCTCCATTAAGGAAGCAGGGACAATAGAATGAAAAAACATTAAGAAAACATGATGTGACATGATTGTGTTTATTGCCTTGCTTTATAATCCTGGTTCCTTATAAATGCCTGATCAAATAAGTTCAAATGGGACACAGAAAACCAATTCCTTCACCAGAACCTTATCATATAACATCATTATAAAGCACATGCCATCACTAGGAAGGAAAAATGTGTCCCATTCAAACACACTTCCGAATATCTCAAAAAATATCCTCTTACTTAGGAGAATTTACAGAACACATTTTCGTTCCTTTTAATGACATATAATCATTGTGCCTTTATTTTGCCAAGTTTCTCTTCCGCAGGTTTCCAAGAGGCCAGGATTTAAATGTTTATTATTTCTGCAACTCACAAAAATAGAAATAATTTCACTCCTGGTGCAAAGTCCCAATATGAGACAATTGTTCATGTGCAACAATTTACATTTCTATAGATAGACTATAAATTTATATTGGGAAATAGTTTTGTTTTGTTTTTTTCAAAACAATGTCAGTCATCGTGCAAGGATCCATGGGCCCTCATTCGTATGCTGGATATACCTAATATCCTTAGACATCTTTTCTTAAAGGGAATGTTTTTAATAACAAGAGTAAAGGGGTGTATCAGATGACAAATTAGCCAGTATCTTGTGGGATCAAGTCTGTTGTGTCCTTATGATCTGAAAAATTCTGTTTTAGTCACTCATCAGATCAATAGGGACTTCATCCCAATAGGGGTGGCCATTCGATACGTAGTGCTAGGGGTTACCAAGCTGATGAAAAGAAATGCAAGAAACTGCTTTGTAAAGCAAAGCAAGCTCTCCCAGGTGGCTCCAACTTTCTGTAAGATGCTGTTCCCTTGTCCCCAGCCCGGGACTCAAGAGGAACAAAGGATGCTGGCCCAGTAGAAGGTTTGAGGGCAGCACTGGAGGCACCCCAGCCCACTGGACATGCCAAGGGATTGTGATGACTGGCTCTGCTCCCACTTGGCAGGAAGAAGGTGGTCAAGTCACTTTTGAGATTCAAGATAGTTCTGAGATTTATGCTAAGCTGCAAGATTAACGAGAAATACAACTCTCACCACTGAATCCTAGTGCCTGGAAAAGTAGCTGGTGCAGAGTAGACATTAAAATGTTTAATGATAAAAGGAAAGAAGAAAGGAAGGACAGAAGGGAAGAAGGGAGGGAGGGTGGAAGGGAAGAAAAAAGGGAGAAATCTCTTGGTAGATCTACTTTTTCTGGGTTAGGAAGTATAATTTCTACTGTAGGTTGAATAATGTTTACAAAGGAAAGCCAGTGTGGGCCACGGTGTGTCTGCGTAGGGCTGGGGTTGGGAGGACTTAGACTTGATGGATGCCCTGAAGTGAAAGCTGTGCTGAATGGTCAGACATAGGTCTCCCCGACTCTTTGTTCAGGGAGAACAGAGGCTGAAGTTCTGAGCACGAGTTCCTGAAGTCAATCACATAGAGCCTGTTTTCAAGGATCTCAGTCTAATATGAGGTCTAAGTAACCACAAAACAGTTGTAAAAGGGTAAGAACCCTAAGAGAGACACCCATAGAAGGGGCCTAGGACCGTGTTTGGTTACTTTAAGTGGTGGAACATGGGAAGTTGCCTGAAGAGGGGATGTTTGAGCAAGACCTGGAAAGGTGGGACTGCGTAGCTTACATGCTGCACTGTGGCCCTTTCAGACGCAGTCAGGTTGTTGGAGAGACTGGCCTCATCTTTATCCTGTGGGACAGGTAGGGAGAATGAAACTCAAAACTCCTGCTTGCCTGACTTTTCCCTGTTCCCCAGCAGAGTCAAAAACAGTCATCAAACTCTTGATCTGAGAACAGCTGTTGTCAGCATCTTACCACTTCACAACAAATAAACCCCAAATCTCACCTAATCCAAATCTTGGTCCTAGTTTGAGAGAAGACATTAAAGGCTGGGACAAGAAGAGACAAGAAAAACAGACCAATTCATCCCAGTATCCCAATAAGCATCTTATGGGGTCAAGTCTGTGTCCTTATAATATGAAAAATTGTGTTTTAGTCACTCACTATTTTAACAGGGACTTTCTCCCAGTAGAGGTGACAATTTGTTGCATAGTGCTAAGGGTTATTGGGCTTCCCATATCATGCTAGTAGTAAAGAACCCAAAGGTTCTTTTTTTTATCAGGATAATAAAAAGAGGAAATGCAAACTTTATTTGGAAAGCAAAGTAAGTCAACACGTGGTGGTTTAGTTACTCGGTCGTGTCCGACTCTTACGACCCCATGTGCTATGTAGTCCACTAGGCTCCTCTGTCCATGGGATTCTCCAGGCAAGAATATTGCAGTGGGTTGCCATTTCCTTCTTCAGGGGATCTTCCCAACCCAGGGATTGAACCCCGGTCTCCTGCACTGCAGGCAGATTCTTTACTGACTGAGACACCAGGGAAGCCCAAGTCAATATGTTCACAATCAAAGATCAAAGATCTGGTATAAGTCCTGGTGTCTTCATGACCCCTTGAACTTCAGGCTAACCTACTTGAAAAATATGTTGATTTTTTTTCAATCAGGCCCCAAAGATTTGAAACCTCAAGCACACTATGTAGGAAAGCAATAAACGGGGGAATGGAGAGTGGGTTTTGCTTCCGAAAAGGATAATGTGATGAGTCACTATTTAAATGAATCTGCAGAACTTTGCAAAATCTTTAAAATGGACCATTTAATTGTTTAATCTTGAGCCCTTAACTTTATAGTGTCTGGAAGAAGACCATCTCTGTGAAGAGGTGGGAGGTGGATGCTGCTATGAGATAGTAAGATGAGAGCAATAGGTCAAGATTCGAGGAGGAAATCAGTGTATTGGATTCTGAAATAAATTGCAGTAGTCAGGAGCTCTCTGTGAAGCCTGGCTTGACCTGTCAAGCAGAAAGGCGCTGTAAGTGCTTCTGTGGAAATGGTGGGTGGATTTGTCTCCCTTTTAGGAAAATATCTTGACTAAAACAATGTCCTGAGTGCAAAATCAATAAGAATGGATCATTCCAAGCCTCATTCTTCATTTTACCTTTATTCCTACAGGAAACTGTGTTTTCAATTCTTTAATGACCTGCATCAGGTTAAGTCAAATGCAGTGTGAGTTTAAGACTGTGAGTTCCAACCAGGGGGATTTTATACTACCACCACCACTCCCCCAGGGGACATCTGGCAATGTCTGGGGGTGTGTTTGATTGTCACAAGCATGAGGCTGATACTTGTGTCTGGGTGTCTGGGGTTAAAGGTCATGCTGCTGCCCAACATCCTATAAACCACAGGACTTTCTTCCCAACGAAGAATTATCTGGCTCCAAATGACCATAGTATTGACAAAATGTAATCGACCTTGATTTACGATCAATATTTTTTGCCCCAAACTGTTCAAATTAGTCGTATTTATAATGACTCCCGAGACCAAATCAGAAGCATCAGTATGTAGGTAATCCACACCTGTGATGCCTGTTTCTCACAAACTTAAGAAAAGTATAAGCATTCCCCTAAATCAGGAATAACAAGGAATAATACAACACTGTTGCTGTTAGTGGCCTCATGTAATTATATGAGAAATGATGTGATTATACTGAAATAAAATCATGATAATATATCATACAGTTGGATGATATATTTCCCTCTGGAAAGGCAGCACAACAAAACAGCAAAACACATCAAAGGGATAATATGCATATATTCAAGATTACTTTTTATATTCTTGGACATTTCTCAGGCCTCAGCGAAATAAACAGACTTTGCAACCCGAGGAACACAAAGCTCAGCAAAACTTCAGAGAAAATTGCTTCAATTCACATAAAATTTGTTGTTAGGAAAAATAAGGATAGCTACTATTTTCTTTTTTTAATAATTTTTATGATTTATTTTTTAATTTTTATTTTCTATTCGAGTATAGTTGATTTAAAATGTTTTGTTAGTTTCAGGTGTATAGGAAAGTGATTCAGTTATACATGTCCCTAAGAATAACTAATATTTTCCAAGTGCTTATTTTTTTTACTGGTTTCTCTCCTCACTGTTTGACATGATTTATTTTATTTAACACTCACAAAAAGTCCTGCAAGGTAGGGGTTAGTAGCTTTAGTTTAGAAATGCATTGTCTCAGGCCTAGAGCGATAAAAGAACTCACCCATTTATAGTGAATTCCAGTGTATCTGTTTTCTTTCCTGTCCTCATTCTTTTTTGGGGGGCTCACAGGTACTAAGTCAGAGATAACAGAGAGGGCCTTTTGGAAATGGAATACAAAACAGAGAAAGAGACTACAGTTAATCTGTATTATATATTTATATCAAAATGTATCAATATAAATTATATGTCATGTATAGTATATGTATTCTATGTTGTATATTATATAGTTACACTGTTTTATATATTTTAAAGTTGCTAAAAGAATAGATATTAAAAGTTCTCATCACAGGAAGAAAATAATTTGTAACTATGTATAATGACAAGTGTGAACTAGACTTACTGTGGTGACCATTTTGCAATATATACATACATTAAATCATTACATTATACAAGTGAAACTGTTATATGTGAAACAGGTGACAATGTTATATGTCAATCATACCTCATTTAAACAAACACTACTGATATAAAAAACAGGAAAAACTAAACCAATATGACAATGTCATCCAGGGGTGGTGGTTTAGTTGCTAAGTTGTGTCTGACTCTTGCAACCCCAGGGACTGTAGCTTGCCAGGCTTCTCTGTCCATGGGATTCTCCAGGCAAGAGTACTGGAGTGGGTTGCCATTTCTTTCTCCAGGAGATCTTCCTGACCCAGGAGTCAAACCTGGGTCTCCTGCATTGCAGGCAGATTCTTTACCAATCGAGCTAGAAGGGAAGCCCCAATGTCATCCTAGTCCTGTGCTGTACTTGGTTGTGACTGACTCTTTTGCAACCCTGTCTCCACAACAACTCTGTCCACTAGGCTCCTCTGTTCATTGGATTTCCCAGGCAAGCATACTGGAGTGGCTTGCCATTTCCTACTCCAGGGAATCTTCTCGACCCAGGGATCTACCCTGGGTCACTTACCTCTCCTGCACTGGTGGCACTGGCAGGTGAATTCTTTATCAGGGCACCACCTAGGAGGTTGTCAACCTAGTCATGTCCATACAAAAATTGCCATAATTGGCTTAAGTTTCAGGTCTATTAGCACAAGCTCTGATGTTCACAACCCATCTACCTTGTATTATAATTTGTGAACAACAAGGAATAAATAATGACACACCATTTCATATACATTGACTTTACCATGGACTAAAGATAAGGCCTTGGCAAGTTTAAGTGATGGCAGCTAAGCAATGGCAGAAATTGGTGGAACCATTGCTTACTTGTACTTCAAGTCTTGCCATCTCTAACTATTTAAACTGAATTATGAGTGTATGTGTGAATATAATACAGTTTAGGATACTAAATAAATTGTTAAAGGAAACACAAGTTCATCATGGCAAGGCAGAGGGATATTTCTGCTTGAAGGACTAATTTTCTTCCATCCTTTTCATTCTGTGAAGAGAGATGCTGCCCTTCCTCTGGCCCCAAGTAAAAATGGGATTGAATGGAACTAAATGGCCACAGGTTAGCTGTAGAGGGTGAAGGGTATGCCCTGGGAAACAGGCGGGAAGCTACAGGGACCAAAATGGCATCAGAGAGAGGGTGTAAGGAAAGCCATTAGAAAACTCTCTACCAAATAGGAGAGAAATGGCTACAATAGAGATTACCAATTCAAATGTCCTTTGGTGTCTGACTTTGGAGAGGCAATAGGGTAGAGCGCCCAGGATTAGGGGCTCTGGATTCAGCCACTTGGGTTCCCATCCCAGGTTCACCACTTATTGACTGTGACCTTGGGCAAGCCTGTGCCTAACTTCTGTGTGCCTCAGATAGTACCCACTTTCTTCAGTTGCTTTTGTCCCCTTATGTCATATCTTTTTACACTTAAGCTAAATGAGATTAACCTTAAAGTGCATGCTTGCGTGCTCAGTTACTCTGTCATGTCCAACTCTTAGGGACCCCATGGACTGTACCCCACCAGGCTCCTCTGTCCATAGGATTTCCCAGGCAAGAATACTGGAGTGGGTTGCCATTTCCTTCTCCAGGGGATCTTCCTGACCCAGGGATCAAACCTGTGTCTCCTACATTGGCAGGTAGTACTACTTTACTACTGAGCCACCTGCAAAGCCCCTACCTGTGAAGAGTGACCCAATATTGACCAGGACCAACAATTAATCTCAGATCTTTTAACATGATATTCATATGTTGATTCCACATATGATTGGAATCACAAATGTGATTCCACATTTCCACCACAAAAATGCTCTTAACAAGGATCACTGTTATGGAAAATAGTAAAGGGGGGGGTGGGTAATAGAGGGATAGAATAGAGGGAAAAAGTGGGAAAAGTAACAGATACTGAAAATGATGAGGAGAGAGGTGATAGAGTGGAGATGAGAAGAAGCAGTAAAATGAATGTCAAATATGAACAGAAGGAGGGAATGGTTGGTGATTAAAAGACATTATATTTATGCATCTTAGTAGTGGGTGAAATGAGCCTTATGTATTACAGTATTTCTAATTTGGGCAACAATTTGTAAGCTATAAATGTTTATAATGAGTGTAATTTGTTCAACTTATGTTATGGAATAATATAAGACATAGTGTTAGCTATTAAGAGACACTTTGCAGATTTACAAAGGGATAATTAATTTTTTATTGGAACATAACAGATTCAAACATAAATCATATTATTACTCTTACAAATCAGAAAAATTTATGTTTTAGATAAACTGAAGAAATATGCTTATCTATAGCTCTGCTAGTATCTAGATTTAAGAGAGACTAAAGAAAAATGACAATTAAATGCAATGCCTGATCCTTGATTCAATCCTGGATTGAAGAAAACAGTATAAAGTATATCAATGGAAAAACTGAATCAATCTGACTAGGGACTCTATATCAGATAATATCATCATGTCACTGTGTATTTCCCAAACAAACTTTTGGGTCAACCTAATAATTGGTGAATCTAGGTTAAGGATATTTGAGTCTCATTCTAATATTTTTTTCAACTTCCTTATATGTTTTTCAATTTTCAAAATAAAAACTTGGGAAATTACACAGTTTTAAAATTTACATGAAGTCAGAAATCTGGATAAAAAATGGCTGAGATTACTGGGGAAGTAATAGTGTGAGTAATTTAGGTTTTAAACATTTAATTCTCTAATTCCATAAAAAAAGATATATAGACAATCTATTTACCATTCTGCTATTCAATCAATTAAATGACTCTCTTAGAATATAGCTGATTCAATTTCTCTGAATGATAACTCTTCTAAGAGAGAACTGGAAATCAGGAAAACCTTTTTCTTTCTTCTCTGGCTAGATCAATTTTATGAAATAAACTAAGCCAGTAATATCAAAGAGATAGAATACATGTTACATAAATGATACAAAGGTCTTTAAAATCATTGAGGAAACCAATACAGACACGTATGTAAATACAGAAATCCAGGTTAGCTCTGAAGAATACTGGCACTGGCTTCTCCCAACTTCCCAGAAGTGTCATGTAGAAAGACGACCACAAGACCCAATCACCTTTTGAAATAAAAGGAAGAGACGTGGAAAAATTCTCACTAAATTCAACTCTGGGGGAATGAAAGAGAAATTCCTTTTTTAACGTCATGCACTCTACATTCAGGATAATAAGACAAAGCATTAAAGAAGATAGGAAATCTTAAATTAACTTCCTGCTAGCCCCTGACACATGGATGTAAGGATGACAGTTATAGGGATGGTTTTCCAACCATTCTTTTTTTTTTAATACATTTTTATTGATGCATAATTCATTTACTATGCTGTTTTTAATTTTTGCTGTACAGCAAAGTGACTCAGTTGTGTGTGTATATATATATATATATATATATAGTGAAGTGAAGTTGCTCAGTTTGTCCGACTCTTTGCGACCCCATGGACTGTAGCTTACCAGGCTCCTCTGTCCATGGGATTTTCCAGGCAATACTACTGGAGTGGATTGCCATTTCCTTCTCCAGGGGAGATTCCCAAACCAGGGATTGAACCCAGGTCTCCCGCATTGTAGACAGACACTTTACCATCTGAGCCACCAGGGAAGCCCCTATATATATATATATATATATGGCATTACCAAATCTTTTTAAAATTAATTAATTAATTTTAATTGGAGGTTAATTACTTTACAATATTGTGGTAGTTTTTGCCATATATTGACATGAATCAGCCACAGGTGTACATGTGTCCCCCATCATGAACCCCCCCTCCCACCTCTCTCCCCACCCTATCCCTCTGAATTGTCCAAGTGAACCAGCTTTGAGTGCCCTGTTTTATGCATCAAATTTGGGCTGTTCGTCTATTTCACATATGGTAATATACATGTTTAAATGCTACTCTCTCAAATCATCCCACCCTTGTCTTCTCCCACAGAGTCCAAAAGTCGTTCTTTATATCTGTGTCTCTTTTGCTGTCTCACATAAAGGGTCATCATTACCATCTTTCTAAATTCCATATATATGTGTTAATATACTGTATTGGTTTTTCTTTCTGACTTACTTCACTCTGTATAATAGGCTCCAGTTTCATCCACCTCATTAGAACTGATTCAAATGTGTTCTTTTTAACAGCTGAGTAATATTCCATTGTATATATGTACCACCACTTTCTTATCCATTCATCTGCCAATGGACATCTAGGTTGCTTCCACGTCCTAGCTATTGTAAACAGTGCTGTGAGGAACACTGGGGTACACGAGTCTCTTTCAATTCCGGTTTCCTCAGTGTGTATGCCCAGCAGTGGGATTGCTGGGTTGTATGGCAGTTCTATTTTCAGTTTTTTAAGGAATCTCCACACTTTTCTCCATAGTGGCTGTAGTAGTTTGCATTCCCACCAATAGTGTAAGAGGGTTCCCTTTTCTCCACACCCTCTCCAGCATTTATTGTTTGTAGACTTTTTGATAGCAGCGTGAGATGGTACCTCATTGTGGTTTTGATTTGCATTTCTTTGATAATGAGTGATATTGAGCATCTTCATGTGTTTGTTAGCCATTTGTGTGTCTTCTTTGGAGAAATGTCTGTTTAGTTCTTTGGCCCATTTTTTGATTGGGTCGTTTATTTTTCTGGTATTGAGCTGCATGCATTGTTTGTATATTTTTGAGATTAACTCTTTGTCAGTTGCTTCATTTGCTATTATTTTCTCTCACTTTGAAAGCTGTCTTTTTACCTTGCTTATAGTTTCCTTTGTTGTGCAAAAGCTTTTAAGTTTATTTAGGTCCCATTACTTTGCCAAAAAAGGTCCATCTAGTCAAGGCTATGGTTTTTCCTGTGGTCATGTGTGAATGTGAGAGTTGGACTGTGAAGAAAGCTGAGTGCCGAAGAATTGATGCTTTTGAACTGTGGTGTTGGAGAAGACTCTTGAGAGTCCCTTGGACTGCAAGGAGATCCAACCAGTCCATTCTAAAGGAGATCAGTCCTGGGTGTTCTTTGGAAGGACTGATGCTAAAGCTGAAACTCCAATAGTTTGGCCACCTCATGTGAAGAGTTGACTCATTGGAAAAGACTCTGATCCTGGGAGGGATTGAGGGCAGGAGGAGAAGGGGACGACAGAGGATGAGATGGCTGGATGGCATCACCTCACCGACTCGATGGACATGAGTTTGAGTGAACTCTGGGAGTTGGTGATGGACAGGGAGGCCTGGCGTGCTGCAATTCATGGGGTCACAAAGAGTTGGACATGACTGGGTGACTGAACTGAACTGAATTGAAGGTCCCATTTGTTTATTTTTGCTTTTATTTCCATTATTCTGGGAGGTGGGTCATAGAGGATCCTGCTGTGATTTATGTCAGAGAGTGTTTTGCCTATGTTTTCCTCTAGGAGTTTTATAGTTTCTGGTCTTACATTTAGATCTTTAATCCATTTTGAGTTTATTTTTGTGTATGGTGTTAGAAAGTGTTCTAGTTTCATTCTTTTGCAAGTGGTTGACCAGTTTTCCCAGCACCACTTGTTAAAGAGATTGTCTTTTCTCCATTGTATATTCTTGCCTCCTTTGTCAAAGATAAAGTGTCCATAGGTGCATGGATTTATCTCTGGGCTTTCTATTTTGTTCCACTGATCTATATTTCTGTCTTTTGCCAGTACCATACTGTCTTGATGACTGTGGCTTTGTAGTATAGTCTAAAGTCAGGCAGGTTGATTCCTCCAGTTCCATTCTTCTTTCTCAAGATTGCTTTGGCTATTTGAGTTTTTTTTTTTTTTTTTTGTATTTCCATACAAATTGTGAAATTATTTGTTCTAGTTCTCTGAAAAATACTGTTGATAGCTTGATAGGGATTGCATTGAATCTACAGATTGCTTTGGGTATTATACTCATTTTCACTATATTGATTTTTCTGATCCATGAACATGATATATTTCTCCATCTATTTCTGTCTTCTTTGATTTCTTTCATCAGTGTTTTATAGTTTTTTATATATAGGTCTTTTGTTTCTTTGTAGATTTATTCTTAAGTATTTTATTCCTTTCTTCACAATGGTGAATGGGGTTATTTCCTTAATTTCTCTTTCTGTTTTCTCATTGTTAGCATATAGGAATGCAAGGGATTTCTGTGTATTAATTTTATATACTACAACTTTACTATATTCATTGATTAGCTTTAGTAATTTTCTGGTGTTGTCTTTAGGGTTTTCTATGTAGAGGATCATGTCATCTGCAAATGGTGGGAGTTTTACTTCTTCTTTTCCAATCTGGCTTCTTTTTATTTCTTTCTTCTTTGATTGCTGTGACTAAAACTTCCAAAACTATGTTGAATAGTAGTGGTGAGAGTGAGCACCCTTGTCTTGTTCCTGACTTTAGGGGAAATGCTTTCAATTTTTCACCATTGAGGAAAATGTTTGCTGTGGGTTTATTATATATGGCTTTTATTATGTTGAGGTATGGTCCTTCTATGTCTGCTTTCTGGAGAGTTTTTATCATGAATGGGTATTTAGTTTTGTCAAAGGCTTTCTCTGCATCTATCAAAATAATCATATGGTTTTTATCCTTTAATTTGTTAATGTGTTATATCACATTGATTTATTTGTGAATATTGAAGAATCCTTGCATCTCTGGAATAAAGCTCACTTGGTCATGATGTATGATTTTTTTTAATATGTTGTTTCCAACCAGTTCTTTTTCTTTTCTTCTTATTTTTTTAAATCAGGTGTCTTCTGAGCTTCACTTTTTACCTTCATTGTAAAGCCATTAATTCATTTTGGTAACTTCTCCATGGAGAGCCCAATGCTCTCTTTCAATGCACAGTCACCCATTTAAAAAAAAAAAAAATCACTGGCAAATTGAGAGACAGGAAGAATCTCAGCAGTGGAGCCACTAATGTTAATGAAATGCTTGTTGATCTCACGTGGACATCACCAGATGGTCAACACCAAAATCAGATTGATTGTATTCTTTGCAGCCAAAGATGGAGAAGCTCTATACAGTCAGCAAAAACAAGACCAGGAGCTGACTGTGGCTCAGATCATGAACTCCTTATTGCCTAATTCAGATGTAAATTGAAGAAAGTAGGGAAAACCACTAGACCATTCAGATATGACCTAAATCAAATCCCTAGTGATTATACAGTGGAAGTGAGAAATAGATTTAAGGGACTAGATCTGATAGAGTGCCTGATGAACTATGGACGGAGGTTCATGACATTGCACAGGAGACAGGGAGCAAGACCATACCCAAGAAAAAGAAATGCAAAACAGCAAAATGGCCATCTGAGGAGGCCTTACAAATAGCTGAGAAAACAAGAGAAGCAAAGGCAAAGGAGAAAAGGAAAGGAATACCCATTTGAGTGCAGAGTTCCAAAGAATAGCAAGGAGAGACCAAAAAGCCTTCCTCAGTGATCAGTGCAAAGAAATAGAGGAAAACAATAAATGGGAAAGACTAGAGATCTCTTCAAGAAAATTAGAGCTACCAAAGGAATATTTCATGCAAAGATGGGCTCAATAAAGGACAGAAATGGTATGGACTTAACAGAGCAGAAGATATTAAGAAAAGATGTCAAGAATACACAGAAGAACTGTACAAAATAATCTTCTTGACCCAGATAATCACGAGCCAGACATTCTGGAATGTGAAGTCAAGTGGGCCTTAGGAAGCATCACTACGAACAAAGCTAGTGGAGGTGATGGAATTCCAATTGAGCTATTTCAAATCCTAAAAGATGATGCTGTGAAAGTGCTGCACTCAATATGCTAGCAAATTTGGAAAACTCAGCAGTGGCCAAGGACTGGAAAAGGTCAGTTTTCATTCCAATCCCAAAGAAAGACAATGCCAAAGAATGCTCAAACTACCACACAATTGCACTCATCTCACACGCTAGTAAAGTAATGCTCAAAATTCTCCAAGCCAGGTTTCAACAATATGTGAACCGTGAACTTTCAGATGTTCAAGCTGGATTTAGAAAAGGCAGAGGAACCGGAGGTCAAATTGCCAACATGCGCTGGATCATCAAAAAAGCAAGAGAGTTCCAGAAAACTGTCTATTTCTGCTTTATTGACTATGCCAAAGCCTTTGACTGTGTGGATCACAAGAAACTGTGGAAAATTCTGAAAGAGATGGGAATACCAGACCACCTGACCTGCCTCTTGAGAAACCTATATGCAGGTCAGGAAGCAACAGTTAGAACTGGACATGGAAGAACAGACTGGTTCCAAATAGGAAAAGGAGTACATCAAGGCTATATATTGTCACCATGCTTATTTAACTGAATATGCAGTGTACATCATGAGAAACGCTGGGCTGGATGAAGCACAAACTGATATCAAGTTTTCCAGGAGAAATATCAGTAACCTCAGATATGCAGATGACACTACCCTTATGGCAGAAAGTGAAGAGGAACTAAAGAGCCTCTTGATGGAAGTGAAAAAGGAGAGTGAAAAAGTTGCCTTAAAGCTCAATATTCAGAAACCAAAGATCATGGCATCTGGTCCCATCACTTCATGGCAAATAGATGGGGAAACAGTGGAAACAGTGACAGACTTTATTTTGGGGGGCTCCAAAATCACTGTAGATGGTGATTGCAACCATGAAATTAAAAGACGCTTACTCCTTGGAAGAAAAGTTATGACCAACCTAGACAGCATATTAAAAAGCAGAGACATTACTTTGCCAACAAAGGTCTGTCTAGTCAAAGCTATGGTTTTTCCAGTAGTCACGTATGGATGTGAGAGTTGGACTGTAAAGAAAGCTGAGCGCCAAAGAACTGATGCTTTTGAACTGCAATGTTGGAGAAGACTCTTGTGAGTCCCTTAGACTGCAAGGAGATCCAGCCAGTCCATTCTAAAGGAGATCAGTCCTGAACAGTCATTGGAAGGACTGATGTTGAAACTGAAATTCCAATACTTTGGCCACTTGATGCAAAGAACTGACTCATTTGAAAAGACCCTGATGCTGGGAAAGATTGAAGGCGGGAGGAGAAGGGGACAACAGAGGATGAGATGGTTGGATGGCATCAGCAACTCAATGGGCATGAGTTTGAGTAAACCCTGGGAGTTGGTGATGGACAGGGAGGTCTGGCATGCAGCAGTACATGGGGTCTCAAACAGCTGGACATGATGAGAGACTAAACTGAACTGAACTGTTAATCTCATAAATTTCTACATCAGATCTCCATCTAAAACAAGAACCAGTTAACACCCAAATGTGCACAGACAGAATCTCAGGCCTCTCCTGTCCCTGTCTATTGCCTTCCTATTGGCAAAGTCTCAGCTAATACTAATCACTTCAGCACAAATATATGTACATATATACACAAATAGGCATTATGTGTGTATATTCATATTTATATATGTATATGTTACTAAAATTCAACAGTAACTATAGCAACTAGATCAAAAGATTAAGAGGAGGAAGAAGTCATATATCAGTGATATTTTAAGTACTGCCAGCCCATAGCAGAAATAAAACTCAAGCTGATTTTCAACTGTTTAGTTATTGATTTTTAGTTCTCTTCAGTGGCTCCACCTTTATCACCTGCACCTGGTAAACTGCTTTAGCCATCCCTTCCCTGGTAGAAAGTTTGAAAAATTGGAAAGGATCGGAGATGAGTTAGAAGATTTACTTTGGAATAAGACAAGAAAAGTATCCAGCAAAAATGACCAGAGATAATAAGACCAGGGTAGCCTGACTTCTGGGAGAGGACTTGGGTAGAAAGTTGAGAGTGGAGATGAAGGATAATTTAGGGAAAATAACTGCTGTCTTCTTTGATAGAGACACAGACTAGTAATGATTTTCAGTAACAATAAAATCAATAATAAATAACTTATCATATTTCAGATATTGTTGTAAATGCTGTACATGACTTCATGTATTAAGTCTATTTACTCTCACAATAATCTTATGATATGTGTACCATTATCATTCCCACCTTACAGATGAAATAACTGAGGCAGATGAAGTAACTACTAGGAACTGACAGAGACAGTTTTTAACCAATGCAGTAAGGAAGGCTTCAGACCTCACTCTCAACTACTTCACTGTGCGTTTCTTGAGAAACAAAGACTTGAACTGTCATCAATTTTATTTTTCAGTCAGACGGCTGCTCCTGTAAATTGATGTAGCAGAGAGACTAGAGTGCATAGGGAGTATTTGAGTTATACGAGGACAAGGTGATGAGGTTAAGAAAACAGGAGAAAGTGAACGGAATCCAGAGAGACTTTGCAAAACCATTATATTGGATTTCATGGGTACTAAATAAAATCAGAAGATAAGAAGAATGACTCATTGATGACTCAAAAAATTAAGCTTTAGTAATGCAGGAAATGATGGTGCCACTGACAAGAGAGTGGGAAATGAACAAGTGGGTGGATTGGTGGGTGGAAGCTGATGGTGACTTTAGCTTTGATAATCCAAGGAGAAAACTTCAATAAGCATTTAGTAACACTGCAACTATCGAGAAGAGAAGAAAAATGGAAAAGAATATCTCAGAAGTAGTAGTATAGATGACACAGGACACAGTTGAAATTTTACCTCTTTTTCCCCTTTAGTATGTGATGCGCTGATTGAGCACTTTGAATCCTGCTTCATTCTACAGAGGGTTGGAGGCAGTTTACACTAAAATGAACAGGAAATTATTGTTGATATATTAATCTGGTATATAAATTCATTTATTTTTAACTTCATCTTTTTCTTTTCCAAATAAAATTATTTTTTTCCTTGACCCTTTCCTAGATCCAAATTTTTATTCATCCAGTTATATTTATTTTTAAGTCTTTATTGAACTTGTCACAATATTTCTTCTGTTTCATGTTTTGGTGTTTTGGCTGTGAGGCGTGTGGGATCTTAGCTCTCTGACCAGGGACCGCATCTACACCCGCTGCATTGGAAGGTGAAGTTTTACCCACTGGACCACCAGAGAGGTCCCTATACTCATTTTTAAACATGTTTTTTGGTAATCCTCTGAATTGGCGTGGTAATAGTTTTTATCACATGTATTGTTTTGTGTTGTCTCATTTTGCTTTGTTATGTATCATATAAAATAGCGGAGTCTAAGTGGTAAGGATCATGGTAACAGCATTTGAAACTCATGATTGAAATTATATGTGTACATATATATTTTTTTCCACCATGTATTTATATCTTTGCTCTCCTATTTTCCCAACAGCAGTTAATTTTTGCAGATTTTTAATGGAAAGTTTTGAAACTAGTCTCCCTCCTCCAGGATCTAAGAAACTAAGAACTCAGATGGATCTTTGACTTCCGTGGTAATAATTATGGTAATAGATGTGTCAGGTAAGAGAATTTGTGGGTGGAATTAAGCAGGAATTTTGTGTTCTTTCCAGTTACATTTCAGTTTTAGCAGGTTAAGTTGAACTTGGAGACTTCATTTTGTTGTTTAGTAAAATGAGTATCGGGTTGGTAATAACTGGTTATTGAATTTTGTCCATTTTCCTGTGTAAAATATAGGAGAGGTAGAAATTCAGCAGAAGCAACTTAACGTATTCCAAGGAACCCATGAAAGCCCATTGTTTTGGTAAGAGTGGAATTTCAGATATGGATGGAAATCATAATAATGGGGCAGTGAAAAGAAGAAGGGCCAGGTAGGATCTGGCCATCTAAGTATCATATCACCAATAATGCAGGATGTGAGCAACAGGTCAAACAAGGTGTGGCTTGTCAACTCTCTACACTATCTTCTCAACTACTTTTTAAAATCTTAAACTATTCTAAAATTTGAAAGTTTAGTTTTAAAAGTCTGCGATTAGTAAGTTCAAGAAAGTTTGTTGATATACTGGAAAGAATGATAGGAAAGAATTTTACCAGAAAATCTGAATCATTAAAAAAAAAAAGTTAAATAGATAAAGCAGTTCAGAAAAACACAGCAACTTGGACATAGTAGAAAATAGAAATTGTGAACAGAAAGACAACCAAAACACTAACCATATTCGGATATTAATGTACCCATGGTTAAGAGTTAGTAAAAAGGGTGGGCTGGTTCTCTTCTGGAAGTAAAGAATAGCTCTTTTCCAGAAGCTTCCTTGAGACCCTTATCTAGTGCTTCAGTTCAGTTCAGTTCAGTCACTCAGTCATGTCCGACTCTTTGCGACCCCATGAATCGCAGCACGCCAGGCCTCCCTGTCCATCACCAACTCCCGGAGTTTACTCAAACTCACATCCATCGAGTTGGTGATGCCATCCAGCCATCTCATCCTCTGTCGTCCCCTTCTCCTCCTGCCCCCAATCCCTCCCAGCATCAGAGTCTTTTCCAATGAGTCAACTCTTCACATCAGGTGGCCAAAGTACTGGAGTTTCAGCTTTAGCATCATTCCTTCCAAAGAAATCCCAGGGCTGATCTCCTTTAGGATGGACTGGTTGGATCTCTTTTCAGTCCAAGAGACTCTCAAGAGGCTCCTCCAACACCACAGTTCAAAAGTATCAGTTCTTCAGCGCTCAGCTTTCTTCACAGTCCAACACTCACCTCCATACATGACCACTGGAAAAACCATAGCCTTGACTAGACGGACCTTTGTTGGTGAAGTAATATCTCTGCTTTTCAATATGCTATCTAGGTTGGTCATAACTTTCCTTCCAAGGAGTAAGCGTCTTTTAATTTCATGGCTGCAGTCACCATCTGCAGTGATTTTGGAGCCCCCAAAAATAAAGTCTGACACTGTTTCCACTGTTTCCCCATCTATTTCCTGTGAAGTGATGGAATCAGATGCCATGATCTTCGTTTTCTGAATGTTGAGCTTTAAGCCAACTGTTTCACTCTCCTCTTTCACTTTCATCAAGAGGCTTTTTAGTTCCTCTTCACTTTCTGCCATACTGCCCCTCAATTGATTAAACATAGTCTTTGAGGTGGAATGTTTAAATACATCCCTGAATCAAGAGCTTGGCAGAGAGGCCACAAGAATTTGACTCCTCTGGAGTTTCTTTAAACAAACTGTGGATGGTTGTGATGTCATAAGCCCTTATAAGAAATGGCTTCAAAAGTACTGCAAGGCTAATGTAACAAGTTTCCCATTGTCCTTTTTGTGAGGAGTCCTGGATAAATTCCTATCTGATCCTAGAATCAACAGTAGTTGCAACTTTCCTGAGCTGTTGTGTTTGTTTTTATCTCAAGGACACAATGAATCGGATCTACCCTGGCTTTCTTTTTCACCTTGACTGCTTGCTGCTGCCCACCGATATCCAGCTTATCTCCTTCCACAGGGAAGGCGGGACTTTCCAGCTCTCTCCAGGGTGGAGTCACGAGACTAGCTCTGGCCAATGAGAATGAGCCAAAGCAACATGACCAACGCATATAATTGCTAGTGCAAAATCCTTCAAAGCTCTTTTTTTCCTCTGCAGAGTGACCGACCACATGAGAGACAGTGACTCCTCAATGGCATAAAAATTAGAGAGGGGAGAGGGGAGTAGGCCTCCAGGTCACCTGTAGTGAACCTGTAACCGGAAAGAGAAACTAAAGCTTCATGGTTTCAAGCCCCTGAGATTTCGAAATTGTTTTTACCATAGCAAAACACAGTCTATCCCGCCTAATATAAATGTGTCCAGCTGTCTATATAGCCTATTAATGGACAGATGGTCGGTTGTTATTTTATGTATTTTAGTCTAATTTCTTTATTGTTTTGCCTCAAACTTTTTTTTTTTTTTTAATATCATTCAGCACAGTTGAATGTATCCAATCTTGTCACAGCTTATGCATCCTTGTAGGCCATTTTGGATGCATAAAGTATGCATAAACAATGACAAGATTGGATACATTAATCTGTGTTGAATAATTATAGGCCGTTTTGGGGGGATTCCCAGGTGGCGCTAGTGATAAAGAACACGCCTGCCAATGCAGGAGATGCAAGAGACTTGGGTTCGATCCCTGGGTGGGGAAAATCCCTTGGTGGAGGCTGGCAACCCACTCCAGTATTCTTGCCTAGGAAATCCCATGGACAGAGAAGCCTGGTGGGCTATGGTTCATAGGGTTGCAAAGAGTCGAACACGACTGAAGCGATTTAGCAGCAGCAGCAGCAGCAGGCCATTTTGAGAATAGGTGGAGAGTAAGTATGGTAAAATAATGTATTGGTATGAGAAGAACGGAGAAGGCAATGGCAACCCACTCCAGTACTTTTGCCTGGAAAATCCCATGGGCGGAAGAGCCTGGTAGGCTGCAGTCCATGGGGTCGCGAAGAGTCAGACACGACTGAGCGACTTCATTTTCACTTTTCACTCTCATGTATTGGAGAAGGAAATGGCAACCCACTCCAGTGTTCTTGCCTGGAGAATCCCAGGGATGGGGGAGCCTGGTGGGCTGCCGTCTATGGGGTCGCACAGAGTCGGACACGACTGAAGTGACTTAGCAGCAGCAGCATGAGAAGAACATCAGTATCAGTATGAGTATCCTATACAGGATAAACTGAGATTTTTAAACACAGGCTGCTTTGGAAATTTTCTTCTAAGAGAAAATACTTATAAAAGCAGAGGACTAGCAACTGCATTTCCAGAGAGATAACACTAGAGGGCGTGTGGAGTTAGAGTACAGCATGACGCCCATTGGCCAGCAGAGGTGCACTGAGAAGAGATACTATTGCCCAAGGATTTAAGTAGGAGTTTTGGTTTGTGTATTTTTCCATATTTTAAATTTCAGAAATCCGTATTAATTGACCCTCTTTCTAGGGAAAATGATGAAATGAATTGGAGCTTGCCTGTCTGTAATATTTTACTATGAAATTCAGACTTCAAGGGTGTGGTACTTGGGGTATTTTGGAGTCTCTGTTCTCACAGGCATTTTCTTCTTATGCAGAATCCTACCCAAACTTGCTCAATATTTTACAGGTTTTTTTTTTTTTTTTCACTTCTTCCCTCAAAACCAAGTCTGGCTCCCTCTTCCTGGGTGAGGCCTGCTAAGTGGAAGTTTTGTTATTTTGACAATTTGAGATAAACTGTTGATGGCTGACAATACCTTACTATTAACCATGCCTACAGGCTTCCCAGGTGGTACAAGTGGTAAAGAACCCGCCTGCCAGTGCAGGAGACTAAGAGCCACGGGTTCAGTCCCTGGGTCAGGAAGGTCCCCTGGAGGAGGGCATGGCAACCCATTCCAGTATTCTTGCCTGGGAAATCCTATGGACTGAGGAGCCTGGTGGGCTACAGTCCATGGGGTCTCAGACACTCGGACATGATTGAAGTGACTTAGCACGCATGCAACCATACCTACCTGTCCAGATAGAATTATGTTTTTATCTAAAAATTTATTTTTTAATCTAAAAGGGGACTACAGAAGTAAGTGTGAAAGTTGCTTTATCGTAGAGGGCCTTCCAAGCCTGAGTATCATATGATCTTCCTGAATGTACCCATGAGCCTAAATTCACAGCAATTCATCCATCACCCAAGATGGTAGTTCTGTCAGTGGAATTACGACTCATGTGGCAAGTTGAATACTATTAATATTTTATAGAAGAATTTTGTTATTCAGATCCCTAGTTGAGGATAAAGCATCTGGAGTTTTGGTATGTTACATGCTATTTTTGTGCTTGTTTAAATTTTGGAAATAGTGATGGGAATTGATACAGGGTTAAAATGCATTTGATAATCTTCAAACATTCCTCAGCAAAAACGTCAACCTTCTCCCATTCATGAAAAGTATAGGATAAATGAAAGAACTCAGATTTTGGAGTCAAGTAAATCTAGATTTAGACTCAGGCTACCGCATTATCCTGAATTTTCAATTCCTCAACTGTAAAATGTAAATTACCATTTTAGTGCAAATTAAAATGGATGTAAATTTAACCTACATTTCAAGGATTTGGGGGAAGCTTTATGTCATACGAAAAGTACCTGGAATACCTTAAGATGATGCTAACTTGATCTTTTTCATCATTTTTTTGTCAGATATATCAATTATGAACAAAACTAATTTATTTAAATTGCATTTCTAATATGTAGAATTTAAATGGCATTTCTTATTAATACTGGTAAAGTGAAGCAGCTGATGGAGAGTACTAATGGTGAGATGGTCAAGGGTGGCAGAGCAGATTTGGGATTGGTGTTAGCAAACCAGTGAGCAATCAATGTTGTGACATCATCAGTCCACCATGTGAGTTCCTAGCATTCTGGTTCTCAGTGGGGACATTCTGGTTGGCAGTCTCCAGCCTCTCACCTAAAATTTCATCCCCATAACAATTCTCTTTTTATTCACATGATTCTAGATAATAAGGAAATGAAAATCTAGACTAGCATAGACAATATAGTTAAGATCCTTGTGTTGCTTGGACATGATCTAGGATTCTTTTCTTTCTAAGTCTTAACTGAATTTGTTACAATATTGCTTCTGTTTTCTGTTTTGGTTTTTGGGCTGTGGGGCATGTAGGATCCTAGCTCTCCAACCAGTGATGGAACCTGCACCCACTTCATTGGAAGGTGAAGTCTTAACCACTGGACTGCCAAGGAAGTCCCTAGGGTTCATTTGTTGAATTAGTCTTTTCAACAGAATAACAAACTAAAGAAATATTCAGTTCTGAAGGTAATTCTCAGCTCATCTATTACTTTAGCTTCTGCCAAAATAATTTTATATACTCAGTGACATTCAATTATTTTAAGCTGTCATTTTCAAAACAACTGTGTAACACATTATTTTTTAATCAATTAGAATGCTTCCAAAATCAATTACAAAGCAATATACATAGGAAGAAAAATTTCTACTATAAGTGCCTGTTATAAAATGTGCCTTGTAGAAGGTTCTTTTTCTAGGTGATTACTAAACATCAGCAATTCTAATATTGATCTAGACCACTCTTATCTGCAGAGTGAATACAAAGGAAAATGTAAAATTCCATGAAATCCCTGATTATCTATGCCTAATTTCTATTGAGTCAGAGCTTGTTCTTTGACATTCTTTGCTACAGATCTTTCATGTTTTCATTCATTTCCTGGAGTCTGAAATGACTGGACTGGGTGACATTCTCTCCATAGTTTCTGTCCTGTGCCTCAAAATCATTCTGAGGGAAGAAGAATCAGTTTAGTTTCATCACCCTTTCTTTAGAGGGACAAGTAACTCCAGTCAAAGTATTAATTTCCGTGATCATTCTATTACAACATCTTGTTTGAACCAGGCACAGTGGTCAAAGCTGATTAAAATACAATTAATGTGAACTCTCTTGGGTTTCACTGTAAAATATAATTTTGTGCACTTCAAATTTAGTTAATTAAGTTTTTATAGCTAAATTTTCTGATCCTTTTTTTTTGTTACTTGTATCATTTTGAATCATGCATATATTATTAAAGTTTAAGAAAGCTATTTCAGACAGGAATCCACTCTATTTTTCTAGTCTGACATTCTTCTCAATTTCACTGAGGAACCAGAAGACTGATGAATCACCTCTACCCTAAGGACAGACTTATCGGACTTTGTTCTGAGTTATCACTGCTTTCTCTTCCCTTCCTCATCTCCTCTCACCCACACCTCCTGAGCCAAAGAATTGATGCTTTTGAACTGTGGTATTGGAGAAGACTCTTGAGAGTCCCTTGGACAGCAAGGAGATCCAAACAGTCCATCCCAAAGGAAATCAATCCTGAATATTCATTGGATGGACTGATGCTAAAGCTGAAACTCCAGTTGGCCACCTGATGTGAAGAACTAAAGACCCTGATGCTGGGAAAGATTGAAGGCAAGAGGAGAAGGGGATGACAGAGGAAGAGATGGTTGGATGGCATCACCGATTCAATGGACATGGGTTTGAGTAAACTCTGGGAGTTAGTGATAGACAGGGAGGCCTGGCGTGTTACAGTCCATGGGGTCACAAAGAGTCGGACATGACTGAGTGGCTGAACTGAACTGAACTGAACTTGTCCTTTTAACCCTGGAAGATCAGCAGAAACTGCATGAGAACCTTAGTTATTTTGAGCATAGGAAATGGATAAGCTGAACCGTATGAAGAATAAGGGGGAGAACTTTGGAGAAATAGGATGCAATTGTAAGGATGAGAAAACAAGACAGAACAGTGATATAGACCAGAAGTAGGGCCAGGACAGCAACCAAGGAGAAATAAGTACACTGGGGAAATAGAAGAAGAAAAGCAAGCTTCACTCACGACTGAAAGTCACCAGGCACAGACTGAGAACAGCACACAGTGTGGTTGAGACTGAGGGTGAACCAATGGAAGAAGCTACTGCTGCCCAGGTCAACATTCTTGGGACAGCAGTTGGTTCTGTTGTCATTGAAAGATGAGAATAAGATCATTACTGTTGATGGGACTAATTATGAAATACTTGGACTCCCTCACGATGGCAGGGTTTATATTCTCCCCCTCATTTAGTCTTCTCAATATCAAAGTTCACGTGGATATATTTTAGTAGGTGGAGTCAGGGCTCTCTGAACCAGGAATTTACTGCTCTGCCTTTGAGCAAGAGATCAGAGGAAGGAGGGGATGGAGAGTGTCAGGTGCTAATTGATGAGACTCAAGGATTGGCTGGAATGCTGGGCATATTGACCTACAAAAGTGAAACACTAAGCAAATCCACAGAGTCAGAAGTACATTGGTAGATGCCAGGGGCCAGGTGTAGGAGGATGGGGAGTTAGTGTTTAATGGGGACAGAGTTGCCCTTTAGGAAGGTGAGAAATTTGGGAGATGGATGATGGTGGGAGGGGCACAACAATATGAGTGTACTTAGTGCCACTGAGCTGCACAACTGAATATGGTGAAAACAGTATGTTTTATTATATTATGTGTTTATTATATTGTTTTATTATATTAATTATATTATGTCACTTTTACCACAGTAAAAAAAATTAAAGAAAAAAAGGTGAAAGCACTAAAGTGAAAGAGAGGAGAAACTTGTCAAGAGCTCAGTGGAGGGAGAAATCCCCACTGATGGCAGGCATCTGTATCTCTTTCCCCATAAAACAAAAAGCAAGGTCATCTATAAGAAAAAGGGGAAGAAGGGGAGAGGGAAGAGTTGGCTTGAGTCTACTAATGATAATTTATAATTATTAATGTTGTCCATCAATTAAAATTTAAAAAATATTTTAAAGTTATAATGTAACTATCAAGCCTGTAATTTATACTGGCCCTATGAATTAATCGGACTTCCTAGGTGGTGATAGTGGTAAAGAACCTCCTGCCCATGCCAGGAGATATAAAAGGCATGGGTTTGATCCCTGGGTTGGGAGGATCTCCTGGAGGAGGGCATGTCAACCCACTCCAGTATTCTTGCCTGGAAAATCCCATGGACAGAGGAGCATGAGGGGCTGCGGTCGGTAGGGTCACAAAGAGCTGGACATGACTGAAGCAACTTAGCACGAACACACATGAGTTAATAGAATTGAAACAGAAAAAAAAAAACCATTTTCTCTATACCCAGCAATTTAACCAGGCTGAGAAGACTCCTGAGAGTCCCTTTGGGATGGATCCAACCAGTCCATCCCAAAGGAAATCAGTCCTGAATATTCACTGGAAGGACTGATGCTAAAGCTGAAACTCCAATACTTTGGCACCTGATGTGAAGAACTGACTCATTTGAAAAGACTGATGCTGGGAAAGATGGAAGGAGGGAGGAGAAGGGGATGACAGAGGATGAGATGGTTGGATGGCATCACCAACTCAATGGACATGAGTTTGAGTAAACTCTGGGAGTTGGTGATGGGCAGGGAGGCCTGGTGTGCTGCAGTCCATGGGGTTGCAGAGTCAGACATGAATGAGCAACTGAATTGAACTGAGAGACTCCAGGGACTGTAATGACAGTGTAGGTTTAGAAAAGAAGATCTCCAAGCCTGCGTAAGTATTAACATTCAGCTTAACTCCTCCATCTTCCAAAATCACTCCTAAATAATTGAGTTGTACTAGCTAAAGGAAATAAAACCAATATGTGAATAATTACCAAAAAAAAAAAAAAAACCCAGAGAGAAGAAGAAATAAAAGTACTGACATTTTCAGGAAAGACAAATGGGGTTAAAATTATAACCAAATCAATTGATTGTATTTTTTTGTTTGTTTGCTTTTTTTTTGATAATTTAACTCTGCACAATACATATCTATGGGGCCTCCCTGGTGGCTCAGCCTTAAAGAGTCTGCCTGCCAATGCAGGAGACTCAGGTTCAATCCCCAGGACAGAAAGATCCTCTGGAGAAGGAAATGGCAACCCGCTCCATTATTCTTCCCTGAGAAATCCCATGGACAGAGGAGCCTGGCAGGCTACAGTCCACAGGGTCACAAAGAGTTGGACATGACTTAGCAACTAAGCAAAAGCAACAACATATATCTATATCATATAATCTAGTTCATAGTAAAACAAGTGAAACAGTATATCAATATTTACCAAAATCAGACCAAAAAGAAAAGAATCGTGATACTGAGATGATATATACTCGTAGAAAATGCATATTTGCTATTTTATTTTTTATTTTGATAATACTCTCTATTTCACAGTGTATATATATTTTGTTTGTTTAATTTGGGGGGAAGAGAATCACTTTATTTTTATTAATTTACAATTCACATCAAAGCAGTTCATGTAAGGAGACCACACACACATTTGCCGAGCCTCAAATGCCTCATCATCTCAATTCACTTCTCCCCCATAAGAACATCCTCTGCTGTGATTTAGCCAGTTCTTTAGTTTAAACTTCTTGATTAGGTTAACCCATGTGCAAATTTGCTCTGATTCTGCACCTCCTTGAAATCCACACAAAGCTCATTGTCACTCTGGATCTGGGTCAGAATCTTTCAGCTCACAGTGGCCAGGACCAAACTGCTGCTGGAAGGAAGTGGACTGAGTTTCAGATCTCAGTCAGTGCAGTCGCTCAGTCGTGTCCAACTCTTTGTGACCCCATGGACTGCATAGGCATCCCTGTCCATCACCAACTCCCAGAGCTTGCTCAAATTCATGTCTATTGAGTCGGTGATGCCATCCAACCATCTCACCCTCTGTTGTCCCTTTCTCCCCCTGCCTTCAATCTTTCCCAGCATCAGGGTCTTTTCCAATGAGTCAGTTTCTCACCAGGTGGCCAAAGTATTGGAGTTTCAGCTTCAGCATCAGTTGTTCAAAAGAATATTCAGGACTAATTTTCTTTAGGATGGACTGGTTGGATCTCCTTGCAGTCCAAGGGACTCTCAAAAGCCTTCTCCAGCACCACAGTTCAAAAGCATCAATTCTTCAGTGCTCAGCTTTCTTTATAGTCCAACTCTCACATCCATACATGACCACTGGAAAAACCATAGCCTTGACTAGATGGACCTTTGTTGACAAAGTAATGTCTCTGCTTTTTAATATGCTGTCTGCTGCTGCTGCTAAGTAGCTTCAGTCGTGTCTGACCCCATAGATGGGAGCCCATCAGGCTCCCCCATCCCTGGGATTCTCCAGGCAAGAGTAGTGGAGTGGGGTGTCATCACCTTCTCCGAATATGCTGTCTAGGGTGGTCATAACTTTCCTTCCAAGAGTAAGTGTCTTTTAATTTCATGGCTGCAGTCACCATCTGCAGTAATTTTGAAGCCCAGAAAAATAAAGTCAGCCACTGTTTCCACTGTTTTCCCATCTATTTCCCATGAACTGATGGGACCAGATGCCATGATCTTAGTTTTCGGAATGTTGAGCTTTAAGCCAACTTTTTCACTCTCCTTTTTCACTATCATCAAGAAGCTCTTTAGTTCTTCTTCACTTTCTGCCATAACAGTGGTGTCATCTGCATATCTGAGGTTATTGATATTTCTCCCAGCAATCTTGGTTCCAGCTTGTGCTTCTTCCAGCCCAGCGTTTCTCCTGATGTACTCTGCATAGAAGTTAAATAAGCAGGGTGACAATATACAGCCTTGACGTACTCCTTTTCCTATTTGGAACCAGTCTGTTGTTCCATGTCCAGTTCTAACTGTTGCTTCCTGACCTGCATACAGGTTTCTCAAGAGGCAGGTCAGGTGGTCTGGTATTCCCATCTCTTTCAGAATTTCCCACAGTTTATTGTGATCCACACAGTCAAAGTCTTTGGCATAGTCAATAAGGCAGAAATAGATGTTTTTCTGGAACTCTCTTGCTTTTTTGATGATCCAGTGGAAGTTGGCAATTTGATCTCTGGTTTCTCTGTCTTTTCTAAAACCAGCTTGCACATCTGGAAGTTCGTGGTTCACATATTGCTGAAGCCTGACTTCGAGAATTTTAAGCATCACTTTACAGCTTTCTTTATACTCCAACTTTCATATCCACACATGACTACTGGAAAAACCATAGCTTTGACTAGATGGACCTTTGTCAGCAAAGTAACATCTATGCTTTTTAATATGCTTTCTAGGCTGGTCATAGCTTTTATTCCAAGGAGCAAGCATTTTTTAATTTCATGGCTTCAGTCACCGTCTGCAGTGATTTTGAAGCCCAAGAAAATGAAGTCTCCCACTGTTTCCATTGTTCCCCCATCTATTTCCCATGAAGTGATGGGACCGGATGCCATGATCTTCATTTTTTGAATGCTGAGTTTTAAGCCAGCTTTTTCACTCTCCTCTTTCACTTTCATCAAGAGATTCATTAGTTCTTCTTCACTTTCTGCCATAAGGGTGGTGTCATCTGTGTATCTGAGGTTATTGATATTTCTCCCAGCAATCTTGATTCCAGCTTGTGCTTCATTCAGCCCAGCATTTATCATGATGTACTCTGCATATAAGTTAAATAAGCAGGATGACAATATACAGCCTTGCCGTACTCCTTTCCCAATTTGGAACCAGTCTGTTGTTCCATGTCCAGTTCTAACTTCTTGACCTGCATGCAGATTTCTCAGGAGGCAGGTAAGGTGGTTTGGTATTCCCCTCTCTGGAAGAATTTTCCACAGTTTGTTGTGGTCTACACAGTCAAAGGCTTTGGTATAATCAATGAAGTAAGTGTTTTTCTGAAACTCTTTTGCTTTTTTGATGATCCAAAGGATGTTGGTAATTTGATCTCTGGTTCCTTTCCCTTTTCTAAATCCAGCTTGAACATCTGGAAGTTCACGATTCATGTACTGTTGAAATCTGGTTTGGAGAATTTTGAGCATTACTTTGCTAGCTTGTGAGACAAGTGCAATTGTGTAATAGTCTGAACATTCTTTGTCCTTGCCTTTCTTTGGAATTGAAATGAAAACTGACTTTTTCCAGTCCTGTGGCCACTGCTGAGTTTTCCAAATTTGCTGGCATATTGAGTGCAGCACTTTAACAGCATCATCTTTCAGGATTTGAAATAGCTCAACTGGAATTCCATCACCTCCCCTAGCTTTTCGTAGTGATGCTTTCTACGGCCCACTTGACTTCACATTCCAGGATGTCTGGCTCTAGGTCAGTGATCACACCATCGTGATTATCTGGGTCGTGAAGATCTTTTTTGTACAGTTCTTCTGTGTATTCTTGCCACCTACTTTTAATATCTTCTTCTTCTGTTAGGTCCATACCATTTCTGTCCTTTATTATGCCCATCTTTAGATGAAATGTTTCTTTGGTATCTCTAATTTTCTTGAAGAGATTTCTAGTCTTTCCCATTCTATTGCTTTCCCATTCAATTGTTTCAGACCTAAATGTAGGATATTCTTGTCTAGGATATTCCACAAAGTGAGAACATTTGATTGCTTTTACTTCCCTTCAGAAGTGGAGCTTGTTCTCTGAGAGTGAAAGCTTCCTATCACTCCCACACATCAGTATCTTTCTGAGGTCCTATCTGCACGTTTAACATCACTCACCATGATGCTTTAGGCTGTGGGCAAATGGCTCTGCTGTCTATGGTTTTGTAGAAGGAGGACGATTCCTTTGTCTTAGAGTTCAAGTTTCAACTCTCCAATAATAACTCTGAAGACTGCCCTAAATAGCTTCACTGTTCTTTGACTGTTTGCCTCTAGGGTTGGAGTTCCTCTGGGTCTAACCTCTCTGGACAGCATGTTTGATGTGCTAAAATGGCCTCCCATTACATTTTCCTGTAGACCAGATTCTGACTGCTGAATATCAAAGATTCTTCAAATTTTCTCTTGACCAGACTCTTCTTGTTTTCCCATGGACTGTGGATTTTTTTCTTTTTAATATAAGGAGAATGGTTGGGACTGAGGGACTGCCTCAGTTTATGTATGTCCTCAGTTTACCTTTTTGAGACACTCTCATTTCCCTGTAACCCCCTTCACATTCTGTGGGTGAGTCATACTCATCTAATAACCCTATAGGTACACATCTTTTGCTTTTCTTCCTTCAGGTCTTTCCTATTCTAGTGCTTGTTTTGCTACATGTCTCTTTGCTCTCCTTGAGGACTTTCTATTCTTTGAACACTTCCCCTGATCCTCAAGTCCAAATTCAATATTCTCCTCCAGTGAATCGTTACGGCCTTTAATTTGAATCACTGTTATGACTATGTTATAACCTAAAGCAGAATACATTATCTTTGGACTTCTCATTCCTTCACAACCACACACACTGCCTTTCTTATCTTTGTATTACTGTCACACAGCATAGTGCCTTCCACATAGTAGGGACACACGTCTGTGACTGCAATGAAATTAATTTGAACTTGTGGCCAGTTCCTGCCAATAAGAGAAAATTCATCTTTGTGCTATGCTTGGGGTGACAGTTTTAATAACTAGGTTTTTTTTTAATTAGTTTATTTTATAAAGTTTCTTAGTATGGTGTTTGTTGAGGAGCACAATAAAATAAGTTATGCTTGTGATTAACTTTTGTCCTCAAAATTGAATTGCTGTCTTGTTCACACCTTACATGTTTATATTAAGAACTCAAAGAGAATATTCAAATATTTCTGGTTTGGTCAGCACTTATAGACATTAGCTGATATAATATTTTCTTAAACAATGCTATCTACACAGCACATACACCCTTAATCTCTTGCAAAGGGTAACCACACTGCCACGTATGATCATTTATCACAACACTCCCCTTAATCATTCATGCTGCTCAGCCTCATCAGACATCCTTCCATCAAAGTATGTCTCCATGGTAACATAAGCCAGATTTGGCCATTTGGCCTCTGTTTGGAACACAAAGGTCACTTGAGTGTTTATGACATTTGGATTTTGGACTGTATTTCCAAAACTACAAATTCTGCATGGTTTTGACATTTGGATACACTCTTCATTAATAGCATTGTCTCTTGGTGTACACATATGTTTCAATTTGAAATTATATTTGCTTATTGGAAATGAAAGCAGCCAACGTAACCAATTTTAATAAGATTCATTTTTGTTTCTTCTTTACATTTCTTTCCAGAAAACAATACTCTGTGCTTTAAAAGAGTGCTCTGTAGGAAAATCATTGTAAAATGTAAATCACTGAGATTGCTAAAAAAAAAGTCTCAAACTAACAAAACTGAAAAATGTTTATTGATTATTTTATAATGTTCTCTTTTTCTCAAAGTATAATTTCATCTTGAATTTTTGTTGAAATGAGATAATTATTCAAGTTGTCAGCATATTGTTACCTTTCATAGACAGAAGGTATTGAATTTTAGGATGGAAATAATAAAGTGCATGGTTGTTTCTGGATAATAAGACTAAATATCACAGGATCAATACTTTCCAAGAATATCTATTTAAAATAATAATAGCTAACACTTACTAAACATTTTCTACATGCCTGATTCTGATCTAAATGATTTAGATATATTAATCTATTTCATTATAATAGCAACCCTAAGAAGTTGATGGTATACTCTCCCCTTTTTTACCAATGAGAAACTAATACCCAGATAGAGTAAATAACTTGCCCAAGGTATACAGCTACTAAGTGACTTAATAAGGATTCAAAGTCAGGCAGTCTGGTTCCACATCCTAAGTCAGACTGCCTCCACCTTTTAAATTATGGAGATTCCAAACAAGATCATTTCTCCAGAATTGAAAAAAAAAAAAAATATATATATATATATATATATATATATATATATATATATATATACTTCATATGAAAGAATAAACACCTAGCTATTTAAAAAGTCTTCAACTTATCAGATATTTAAGTATTGAAAAACCCAGAAAGCTAGTCTAAACAGTGGGCTTTTTTTTAATATAATTTTATTTATTTACTTATTGGCTGTGCTGAGTCTTCATTGCTGCACAGGCTTTTCTCTAGCTGCAGAGAGCAGAGGCTACTCTCTGGTTGCCGAGTGCAGGCTTCTCATTATGGTGGCTTCTCTTCTTGTGGAGTATGGGATCTAGGGCACGTGGGCTTCAGTAGTTGTGGCTCCCCAGCTTTAGAGCACAGGCTCAGTAGTTGTGGCACATGGGCTTAGCAGCTCCTCAGCATGTGGGACCTTCCTGGAGCAGTGATCAAATCTGTGTCTCCTGCATGGACAGGTGGATTCTTTACCATTGAGCCACCAAGGAAGCCCTGGGGTGTTTTTTAATTAATTAATTAAGATTTTTTGGCTGCTCTGAGTCTTTATTGCTGCACATGGGTTTTCTCTAGTTGTAGTGAGAGGGGCTACTCTCCAGTTGCAATGCTTGGGCTTCTAATCGTGATGGCTTCTTTTTCTCACTCTGTCTGTTGGGACACAACTCCTTGGAAAGGTTCTGTTTACAGCTCCCTGGTAGATCTTTGCTCTGCTTCATGGAGTCTCACGCTAAAGAGATTTTTCTGTGTAGCTCCCTCTTCTCTCTGCTCTTTCTGGAAAAGTTTAGCAGCTTCAGCCTCCATGAACTCCAGTCTCTGACAGCTCAGGTCAGGAGGATACCTGTATCCTGCTTGGGTTCGCCCCTCTCATGACATAATTGTGAAGGACTTCCTGATGGAAATCTGGGGGCAATTGAGTGCTCATATAACTTCTTTCCTGTGTCAGGTATCACAGCCCTGTGCTGTCTGACAACTGGTAATGGAGTAGGACCCTAGGGGGCCTTCCTGGGACAGACCCCATGCCCATGTCCTCTGTTGTGGCTCCTCTCTGAAGTACCTGGATAAGAGTATCTGATGCTCTTTTCCTGAGTTACTTTACAGATGCTAAAACCACCGCCAAATGGATGACATTAACTGGTTGATGAGAATGAGTCCTAGACCTACAGACACCTGAGGACTGATAATATTAACAGCCCTGTTATCACCATCCAATCAGAGAACTGTGCATGAGCTCAACTCATATCCTGCAACATCCCCCCACCCCTGCCCTGCACCTGGCCTTTAGAAATCCTTTGCTGAAACACCTGGGGGAGTTTGAGGCTTTAGAGTGCAAGCCACCCCTTCTCCTTTTATTGGCGCTTTTAAAATACATGCTACACTCTCCTTCATCACAACTGATGTCAGTAGATTGGCATTACTGCTCAGGGGCAAGTGGACCCAAGTTTGGCTGGGTAACAACCAGTACTTAAAAACACTTTGTCCAGTCCCCTAGTGGTTTTCTGTGGGCGGGCAGGTTGAGTACCAGTTACTCCATCATGGAGAAAGCAGAATTTTTTTATCCTCTCTGATAGTCCTTTTTGTTGTGTAGGTCATGTTATATGACACTAAAAATGAAGCCATTTCCCTCCGGTGAGTCATATAGAAAGTGAAAAGTGAAAGTGTTAGTCACTCAGTCATGTCCGATTCTTTGCGACCCCATGGACTGTAGGCTGCCAGGCTCCTCTATCCATGGAATTCTCCAGGCAAGAATGCTGGAGTGGGTAGCCATTCCTTTCTCAGGGTTATCTTCCTGACCCAGGGATCAAACCTGGGTCTTTTGCATTGCAGGCGGAATCTTTACCATCTCAGTCACCAGGGAAGCCTGAGTCATATAGAACTCATCCTTTATTAATCAGTTGCTGGGAAAATAAAATAATTTTCTCATAGAAACCTCATTATGTGTTTTCAAATTTAACGAAGATGTGTGTTCCAGGACCTAGGATTGTAATCATAAATTATAATAGTGAGTTGGTAGGAAAATATCTGAAGAAGTTAAAATAACTTCCAAATATAACAGGTAACCTACATGCTATTAATCCTCTGCTAAAACAGAGGCCCTGCTTCTAAACACAGAGCCCAATCATTCCAAATCCTCTGGAAATGATAATTCCTACTTTAAAGTTATGATTACATAAATCTGTCATGGTTCATGATAAATGTACTCCTGCAAATTTGTTTTCGACATTAAGGAAAGTTTAGATTGCCATTTTTAAGAGCTTTAGAGATAATTTTACTATAGGCCTTAAGATGGATGCTGTCCAATTAGATCCACAAATCCTGTGCTAAGAAAAACTATTTCATGCCAGATATACTGCAGAGCCTTTTATAATTATATTGAAGATATAATATATTAATATAATAACATTTAATTATGGGAATTTAAGATATGTTAGAATTTAACATGGAGTTTTTGTTGGGTTTTGTTTTTATTTGTGTTTTGTTTTGTTTACTATTCAAAGTGCTTTTAAACAGCACTCTGATTATGCCGAACTCAAGGAATGGAAGATATTAGCTCTTAAGTACAAGAAAAAACTGTGTTTAGAATGGTTAGATAAGTAGCAAAAAGGCTGGCCTTTTGGTCTCTCCTCCATTTTTCTTATCTTGGGATGACAGCTCAGAAAAATCCATTGGGTAAAAGTACACTGGACAGTGCTGTTTCTAGACACAATTTCTTGGATTGGCCAAGCCCTATAAAAACAGGCTCGAGAAGAAAAAGGGAGGCCAGCCAGTAGAAAGAGCTGGGCATCCAAAGCCTAAGGGAACAGGTACTGTGTGCAGCTGACATGGTGGCCAGGAGGGTGGTTCAACACAGGTGAGTAGAAAAGAAGCACAGGCAATTCCAAAGCAGAGGGCGCTGAGAATTGGGCGAGCAGGGAGAAGTAGTCTTGAGGGAAATCTCTCAGAGCATCAGGGGAACCCAGCCAGCCAGTCTCTTGGAGCAAGATTAGAAAGAGAAATACAAGCCTTACTTCTGGAAGGACAATGGTACTAGAATGGGAGGGATGGAACACCAAGGTATGAGTTGAACTGGCCACAAAAGGACAATTTGGAGTCTCAGAGTTTCAGGCAAGAGCTCTCCAGACCATTCAGTCTCATATGTAGGTATCTTTGCAGGTTTTTATGAAGCTGAGCCCAAAGGAGGCAGTCAAGGGGCAGAGCTGTCGGGGTGGGAGCAAACACAGGGTGCAGACACTGGCAGGACCGGAAATCCGCAGCCTGCCTGCCGTGTGCTTAAATGTCTCATCTTCAGAAACAGTTTCTTTTTAAAAAAGGCAGTTTTAAGAACAGTGGTCCATCCCCAGCCTTTTTGACACCAGGGACCAGTTTCATGGAAGATAATTTTTCCATGAATGAAGGGTCGAGGGTGCGGAGGATGATTTAGGGGTTATTCAAGTGTTCTGCATTTATTGTGCACTTTATTTCTATTATTATTACATCAGCTCCATCTCAGATCATCAGGCACTAGATTTCAGACATTGGGTACCTCTGTTTTAGAGGATCTCGTAGAATAAAATATATTACCAGAGAGGTAACACTTTAAATCCCTAAGAGACTAGTCCATGCTGCTGCTGCTGCTGCTGCTAAGTCACTTCAGTCGTATCCAATTCTGTGTGACCCCATAGACAGAAGCCCACCAGGCTACCTGTCCCTGGGATTCTCCAGGCAAGAACACTGGAGTGGGTTGCCATTTCCTTCTCCAATGCATGAAAGTGAAAAGTGAAAGTGAAGTCACTCAGTTGTGCCCGACCCTTTGCGACCCCATGGACTGCAGCCCACCAGGCTCCTCCATCCATGGGATTCTCCAGGCAAGAGCACTGGAGTGGGGTGCCAGTCCATAGCATGTATTAATTTACTAGATTAACTGTTAGCTTCAAACAGAGAGAGTAAGGTCCTGAGAAAATGAAATTCAGACAAGAGACTTATAGGATATCTGAAGGAAATAAAGTTCCAGAGTAGGTAATGTCACACATATTGCTGATGAGTGGGAAATTTGCACTTCATGCCTCTCATTTTAGATTTGCACACTGAGAATTCACTATGTGCCCCGCACTTCTAAATCCCTTTATGTGTATTATTTCCTTTGATTTTCTACCATATGGGTATGTTTATCATTTTCATTTTAGAAATAGAAAAACTGAGGCTCAAAACATTTCCCACAATCACATAGCTAGTAAATTTCAAAATGGGGATTCACACTTATCTATGTCTGGTGACCCAAACAGTCCTACAAGAGAGTCTTTTAAAGGTTCACGTGAGAGGTTTTGATGGTTTCACCAGGAAAAGTGTCATTGGAAATGTGGGATAGGAACTGGGTTTCAAAGTGGAAGAAAATTTTCTCTACCCATTAGGATCTTCTAGCTGGTCTAAGCGGAGAAGGCAATGGCACCCCACTCCAGTACTCTTGCCTGGAAAATCCCATGGATGGAGGAGCCTGGTAGGCTGCAGTTCATGCGGTCGCTAGGAGTCGGACGTGACTGAGCGACTTCACTTTCACTTTTCACTTTCATGCATTGGAGAAGGAAATGGCAACCCGATCCAGTGTTCTTGCCTGGAGAATCCCAGGGACCAGGGAGCCTGGTAGGCTGCCCTCTATGGGGTCGCACAGAGTCAGATACGACTGAAGCGACTGAGCAGCAGCAGCAGCAGCAGCAGCATCTGGTCTAAGAATTAAATGGACATAGACAGATAAACAGGAGAAAATTAAGATAAAGTTGAATAATATGTATACACAAGAGGGATACAGAAAAACTGAGCAACTCACCAAAGTGGCTAAAACCCTCACCTTAATTATCATCATCAGCTAAGACAAAAGAGGATGTTGAGTGTAGTGACTTGGTTCTTCAAAGGGGAGGAAAAGCAACTGACATGGAGACAGAAAAGCAAAAGTTTGGTAAATAAATGTTTGTTGAGCCAAACAGACCCAAATGGGACACAGAGAGGAATTTTAACCAACATTCTTTGCTGGGTTCTTCACTGTCCCTACACCTTGTTCATATTTAATGCTCCGTGGTGATAGCTCCCTGCCTGGTATAGGTTTTCTGTTAAAAATTTTTTTTGGCAGCTAAGGGGGAGGTAAAAAGAAAGACTTCCTGTGTCTTCTGTTTCTTAAAGATAATCAACCTAAATTAATGCTCACGTGGATAAAACACATTTTAGGGGGGCAAATTTTACTCCCCTACAGGGGGTAAAAAATAAACATCAGAGAGAGCAAATCAATAGTTAGCTTCTATTTGTGGAATGCCACCATTGTCATAGACGGTACCAGGAATACTGTCATGAGAAACCAGACATGACTCAGACTTCACGGGGCTGATAGCCTAGCAGGGAAAAGATGTTCAATCAACAGTGATGAATAACTGCAGATAAGTATCAACTCCATAAAGGGTTGAAAATAGAGGTATCAGGTGGTGGCTGCCATCAACAAAAATGGACACTCCTGTTTTGGTAACCAGAATTTAAGCAAAAAGAGGGAATGAAAAATGGTTCTGAAGGTGAGAGAGGATGGACATAGGAAAATCAGGAAGAAGAGTAGTTTAGGTGGAAAGAAGTGTCAAGATGGGTTTACAACATGATGAGTGTAGGGTGAGCTTGAGACACCCAGGAATTGTCCACCAAACAACTGGAGATAAGGTTTGTGCCAGAAGCAAGGGCAAGAGACCTTGTCATGAGCCCCAGAGAAATACTTTGTACACAACCAAGCTGGACACCACGGAGGAAGAGGTTCAAGAGTCTATGGGGTGTGATCTTCACTCCATATCCATGTCTAGACCTGCCCTTGTGACAGAGGAGGGGAGGGATCAGTCAAGACGGGTAAACAAAGCTGGTAGCTGCAGGTCTCTGAACTTTGCAAGCATCTCTTTAAAAGCCACAGTCTCTCTTCTAAGTAATAATAGCTAACAGCACTTCCTGCTCATTCTGCGCCTGGATGGCCCTTAATTTAGTCTTGCTAACAGGAAGAAAGCACTGTTATTATTAACCCCCTGTAAACACCGAGAAAATTGAGGCCCAGGGAGGGTAAGTAACTTCCTGAGCTCCACCACTCTGAAGGCTTTATCCTAGACTCAAACTCAGGCTGGGCTTTTAACCACAACAACAGACGCAGTGGACAAGGAGCAAAAGAAATTTTGCTTCCTTCAAGTCCTGGTGTAAAGAGGAGAGAATGAAGTTCCTTATTTCCCCTTGCAAAAGCAAAATGTAGATAATTTCATACCCCAATGCAATTAGCAGGGAACTGATACTAGCCTATATCTCTAAGTCCTAAGTGTTTTAAATCTATTTCATCAGGTTCTGAATTTTGTCTCCTTGTGTCACAGCTGATGTTTTCACATGATCAAGATAACAGATGCTCCATCCATTAGTTATACTAACCTCCTGTTTGTGACTGGTCTTATAATAGCTTTGAAGATGGGGAGGAAGGAGGTCAGGATGCCAAAGGAAGCATAAGAGGATATCTAATACTGGAAAAATTGTCTTATCAAGAAACTTCCAAAAGAGCCTCTAAAGCCTATGGGAAGTTGAGCCAGGATAACCAAATACAGCAAGAAGAATTGTCTTTCTCCTTCAGTTCAGTTCAGTTCAGTCGCTCAAATGAAACGTAACCATGGGAAATTTCCTGACCTCTGTAATCTCTGTTCTCTCATCTGTTTAATAAAGCTAATTTGAAGGTCACTCTATGTCTCCCTTGTGAGGATTTAATGAGATAACACTTATATGCTCTCTGCACAGTGTATGATGCTGAGCAAGGACTCAATAAATGTTTGCCTTTAAAAAAATGTGATACTATATATGAAAGTATTTTATAAGCTCAAGCACTATATAACTGTGATATTTCTTAGATGCAGCAAAAGAGAAAATTGACTCAGTACTATATTGTGAATGCGTAGGCACCTCAGTTCAGTTCAGTTGCTAAGTCGTGTCCAACTCTTTGAGACCCCATGAGCTGCAGCATGCCAGGCTTCCCTGTCCATCACCAACACTTGGAGCTTGCTCAAACTTATGTCCATCGAGTTGGTGATGCCATCCAATCACCTCATCCTCTATCATCCCCTTCTCTTCCTGCCTTCAATCTTTCCCAGCATCAGGGTCTTTTCCAATGAGTCAGTTCTTGGCATCAAGTGGCCAAAGTATTGGATCTTCAGCTTTAGCATCAGTCCTTCCAATGAATATTCAGGATTGATTTCCTTTAGGATTGACTGGTTTGATCTCCTTGCAGTCCAAGGGACTCTCAAGAGTTTTATCCAACACCACAGTTCAAAATCATCAATTCTTTTGATATAGGCACCTATGAAGATCCATTTCAAACTGAAATATTGATTACTGTTTCCCTTTAAGGATCTTCTTATTTGCTATGCTCAACATAACATTATCTAAAAGCCACTAAGTATTTCTGAGCAACCAAATAATAAGAATTGCACCTTTTCAGAACTGAGTAATAAAAGTTGCACCTTTGAAAACAATATGAAACATTTAAGCACCAATGACCTAGTGTTCTCATCTAGCTTTGTGACTTGTTATCTTCCAACATCAATGTTTCCATTGTCACTCTGCTGTTTCAGGTAACAATGCTTTCTGGACACTTGCCTGATAGCCATTTAAGAGATTAAGGGCTTTTTTTTTTTCTTCTTCTTAGTCTACCACTGTGTTGATTCCCAGCTATACAGTTACCATTTATAAATCAGTGAAGCAAGAAATTAAGAACACACTGGAAGCCCTGCCTGTGGAATACCAACATCAGTAAAGGTACAGGATGGCTTAGCTTATTGCCAACTATACATCTGATTAAAACACTCCTCCTCCTCCTCAAAAAAAGCACAATTACCTTAATCATCAGGAATAAACAAGACACAGTAATAGACTAGGAAATGATCAAATAAATTTCTCAGATTTTATAACATAAAAATGAAGACCTGGGACTTCCCTGGTGGTCCACTGATTAAGACTCTGAGTTCCCAATGCAAGGGGCACAGATTTGATCCCTGGTTGGGGAGCTAAGATTCCATATACTGCATAGCATGGCCAAAAAAATAAAAGCAAATACATTGTAATAAAAATTAACTTAAAAACAAAGACTTGATTTTAATGCTTTGCATTCATCTTTTTTATTCTTACACAAACATAAATTTTAACTTCTACACTATCCATGGTTGTTCCCTAGGTTTGCTTGGAAGTACAAATGGTTTTGTGTCAATCAGTCAGTTTAGTCGCTCAATCGTGTCCAACTCTTTGTGACCCCATGGACTGCAGTATGCCAGGCTTCCCTGTCCATCGTCAACTCCCAGAGCTTGCTCAAACTCATGTCCAGACTTGGTGATGTCATCCAACCATCTCATCCTATGTCGTCTTCTTCTCGGCCTGCCTTCAGTCTTCCCCAGCATCAGGGTCTTTTCCAGTGAGTCAGTTCTTCCCATCAGTTGGCCAAGACAGGTTCAGGACTCTCAAGAGTCTTTAACACCACAGTTCAAAAGCATCAATTCTTCAGTGCTCAGCTTTCTTTACAGTCTCACACCCATACATGACTATTGGAAAAACCATAGCTTTGACTAGACAGACCTTTGTCAGCAAAGTAATGTCTCTGCTTTTTAATATGCTGTCTAGGTTTGTGCCAATAATACTTCATAAATAGGAAGTGAAAGAAGGAAGTAGACAATTGATGGATATTACTATAACTGAGTGAGCTTAGTCTTTGTCTTTGTGTGGAAGGATCAAAACCCACCTTCCCTGTTATATTTTCATTTTCCTGTAGATACTCTGGTGAATTGTCTGGTTAGGAAGGAGCTGCCAGCATGCCTGAATTCTGCCAGCGTGTTGCAGTTGGCACCTGTGGTCTCCTCTCAAGAATCTAGGGCAAGCAAAGGAAATCGCACATGTTTAACAAAATCTGGATTACGTCAGAGTCTTCAAACTCCAGATAGTTCCTTCAGTCATTTCACAGTACTTCCTGGAAGCCACAAAATATTAGTCTGTGGGCCTGCAAGGTTTCTGGTGTAGGGAAATTTACCTTAACAGACATTAAAATATAATACAGTGATACAGTAGTGGAATGGAATGACTTGGACAAAAGAACCAGCAGAGCAGAATGGACATCCCTGAAGCCCTAATATAAAAAGTGTGAAAATTTATATTTGAAAATAGAATATTACACATGAGGAAACTGAAAGTGAAAGTAGCTCAGGCATGTTCAACTCTTTGTGACCTCATGAGCTATAGTCTGAATTCTCCAGGCCAGAACATTGAAGTGGGTAGCATTTCCCAAGATCCAGGGGATCTTCCCAACCCAGGGGTTGAACCCAGGTTTCCTGCATTGCAGGCGGATTCTTTACCAGCTGAGCCACTGCATTATTTCATGAATCAGGCTGGAGATTGATTAATTACTTCAAACCATAAACAGGCAAGACCTTCAGCTTATATTCCAAATAAATTCCAGTTGAGGAGCTAAACGTAACAAAGAAATCCATTAGAAAGCCAGAAGAAGATGCAAATGAATAATAGTTTGATGGGCAAGGACTTCATGACATAAAAATAATAGAAGACAGTATACATTTTCAAATGATGATATTATACTGCATACATATATAAAAACTCTGATGTCTTCAATATTAAGAAGTATAAAAATAAATATTGATGTGAATGTATCGATATTTGTATATGTAATTTCCTCCCTCTGGTTTTGTTTACTAGGAGGTCCTGGGAGCAGTGATACCACAATGCAATGTACACACCTGGTAAGTTCCAAACTTCGATAAAAGAAACCAGGACTCTTTGGAGAAATGGCTGGTTCCAGGGCTGGGGTGGGAAAGTACAAAATGGATCTAGATGAGTTTATTGTGCCAGAAACTAAGAAAATACTCAAAAAATATTGGGATTAAAAAAAAAAAACAACAAACATAGGAGCTCCTTCTAGCCAAATCTGCAGTGGTTTGAGCATTAGAATACATGATAGCAATATTTAGTTTATAACCCAACATATAAAATAGGAACCCATGAGTCTATACTGATTTAAATTAATAGTGAAACTGAAAGCCTGAGGTCAAAAATTCTTCCCCTCAAAATTACTTATTACTGACAAAGGGAGAAGGAGTAATTTTACAGAGAAGAATCCTGACTGATGACACCTTAATCAAATATTTAAAGTGAACATGACCAATATTGGGAAAAATCTAAGCAGCATTCCATCTGATAGGATGTAATAAGAACACAGTATCTCCTCTGTGATATTCCTGATAAAGCTGTATAATTGGAATCTAATCATAAGGAAACATCAGCAGTGCCACAAGATGTACAACATGATAAATATGATTAACACTGCTTTAGGTTATATATGGAGAAGGCAATGGCACCCCACTCCAGTACTCTTGCCTGGAAAATCCCATGGACAGAGAAGCCTGGTAGGCTGCAGTCCATGGGGTCGCTAAGAGATGGACATGACTGAGCGACTTCACTTTCACTTTTCACTTTCATGCATTGGAGAAGGAAATGGCAACCCACTCCAGTGTTCTTGCCTGGGGAATCCCAGGGACAGCAGAGCCTGGTGGGCTGCCGTCTGTGGGGTCGCACAGAGTTGGACACAACTGAAGTGACTTAGCAGTAGTAGTAGTAGGTTATATATGAAAGTTATTAGGAGTAATTTCTAAGAGTTCTCATCACAAGGAAAAGTTCTTTTCCTATTTCTTTAATTTTGTATCTATATGTGATGAGGGATGTTTAGTAAACTTAAACTGTGGTCATAATTTCATGATGTATATACATCAGTCATTATGCTGTACATCTTAAACTTATATAATGCTATGTGTTAATTATATCTCAATAAAACTGGAAAGAAAAAAAATTAAAAACAAACTCACGAGGGACATTCCACAAAATAATTGACCTATAATTGAGGCTCAATGATAAAGAATCCATTGCCAATGCAGGAGACACAGGTTCAGCCCCTAGGTCAGGAAGATTCCCTGGTAAAAGAAATGGCAACCTGCTCCAGTATTCTTGCCTGGGAAATCCCATGGATGGAAGAGCCTGGCAGGTTATGGTCCATGAAGTCGCAAAGAGTCAGACACCAGTCAGCAACTAAACAACAACAACGCTGCTGTTCTATATTTAAGGAGACTAAAGTGACCTGGAAACTAATGAATTATGACGCTAGATTAGATCCTTTCATATAAATACATTATTGGGACAATTGTGGAAAACTGGAATGGGGTATGAAGATGAGGTGGTAGTCCTATATCAAGGTAAGTTTCCTGAATTTGATGGTAGTAGGTAATTAAGTAGCAAAATATCCTTGCTTGTAGGAAATTCCCCAAAACATTCAGAGATGATGAGTTATCATGTAAGAAATTTAGTCTCAAATGGTTCACGAATATAAAAAACATTCTTGCAACTTTTTTGGTGAGTTTGAGATTGTTTCAAAATAACAAGTGTACCTCTTTTAAACTCTCCTTTGTCTTTAGACAATTGGATACGTGTAATCATTGTGTTAGTGTCATATATTTTTGGTCTATCAGTCACAGCATCTTCTCTTACAAATTTATTATTTATTTTTTTAAAAGACTTTTTTTTTGCTGTGGACTATCTTTAATGTTTTTATTGAATGTGTTACAGCATTGCTTCTATTTTATGTCTTGTGTTTTTTTGGCCAAGAGGCATATGGGACTTTAGCTCCCCAACCAGGGATCAAACCTGCACCCTCTGCATTGGAAGGTGAAGTCTTAACCACTGGACCACCAGGGAAGTCCCTCTCATACAAATTTTAAATGTCAAACATCAGGGGGATTATTAGGATATAACTGTATCCTTTGTGTGTGTGCTAAGTCACTTCAGTCATGTTAGACTCTGCGATGCTATGGACTGTAGCCCACCTGGCTCCTCTGTCCATGGGTTTCTCCAGGCAAGAATACTGGACCAGGTTGCCATGCCCTCCTCCAGGGGATCTTCCAGACCCAGCGATCAAACCCACATCTCCTTCCCTATAGGCAGATTCTTTACCACTGAACCACCAGGGAAGCTCAACTATATCCTAGAACAATCAGTTCAGTTCGGTTCAGTCGCTCAGTCATGTCCGACTCTTTGTGACCCCATGAATTGCAGCACGCCAGGCCTCCTTGTCCATCACCAACTCCCGGAGTTCACTCAGACTCATGTCCATTGAGTTGGTGATGCCATCCAGCCATCTCATCCTCTGTTGTCCCCTTCTCCTCCTGCCCCCAATCCCTCCCAGCATCAGAGTCTTTTCCAATGAGTCAACTCTTCGCATGAGGTGGCCAAAGTACTGGAGTTTCAGCTTTAGCATCATTCCTTCCAAAGAAATCCCATCTCCTTCAGAATGGACTGGTTGGATCTCCTTGCAGTCCAAGGGACTCTCAAGAGTCTTCTCCAACACCACAGTTCAAAAGCATCAATTCTTCAGCACTCAGCCTTTTTCACAGTCCAACTCTCACATCCATACATGACCACAGGAAAAACCATAGCCTTGACTAGCTGGACCTTTGTTGGCAAAGTGATGTCTCTGCTTTTGAATATGCTCTCTAGGTTGGTCATAACTTTCCTTCCAAGGAGTAAGCGTCTTTTAATTTCATGGCTGTAGTCACCATCTGCAGTGATTTTGGAGCCCCCAAAAATAAAGTCTGACACTGTTTCCACTGTTTCCCCATCTATTTCCCATGAAGTGATGGAACCAGATGCCATGATCTTCATTTTCTGAATGTTGAGCTTTAAGCCAACTTTTTTACTCTCCTCTTTCACTTTCATCAAGAGGCTTTTTAGTTCCTCTTCACTTTCTGCCATAAGGTGGTGTCATTTGCATATCTGAGGTTATTGATATTTCTCCCGGCAATCTTGATTCCAGCTTGTGTTTCTTCAAGTCCAGCGTTTCTCATGATCCTAGAACAATATAATTATTTTTAAATGTTTTTATTTTGACAAGTAAATCAAAATACATGAATGTTATGTTTTAAAGTAAGGTTAAGGTACTACATACAAAATTAATCTGATTCTGCATATACATTTATGACTTGAAGGAATTATAACATTTCAACCATGGTTATATCTAAGTAGTATAAATATGGGTAATTTGGAGAAGACTCTTGAGAGTCCCATGGACTGCAAGGAGAGCCAACCTGTCCATTCTAAAGGAGATCAGTCCTGGGTGTCCTTTGGAAGGAATGATGCTAAAGCTGAAACTCCAGTACTTTGGCCACCTCATGCAAAGAATTGACTCATTGGAAAAGACTCTGATGCTGGGAGGGATTGGGGGCAGGGCGAAAAGGGGACGACAGAGGATGAGATGGCTGGATGGCATCATCAACTTGATGGACGTGAGTTTGAGTGAACTCCGGGAGTTGGTGATGTACAGGGACGCCTGGCGTGCTGCAATTCATGGGGTCACAAAGAGTTGGACATGACTAAGCAACTGTACTGAACTGAACTGAATTTGTGTTTATTTTTATTTTGGCATAGAGTCTTAATTTCCTACAATGGCCATTCGTTTTTAATAGTAAATACTGGAAGTATAAAAGTAATTAATATAGAGTGATGTGAAGGAACAAGAAGAGGATAAAAGATAAAAGAGGAAATAGATGGGGACATGAAACCCTGTTATATATGTTATAGAAGCTATAGTTCTAAAGAAAGAGTTAAGTAAGACCAGAGACCAATCATTTTGCCCAAAGAGGAGATTCTTGGTTGTGATTCTGTTCCTATTTCTGTGGTTTTGCTGAAGTACAGCTTTAATTCTTGAGTGCCCTAAAGGTGAGTGCCAGAAGAAAGATGAGGGCTGTTAGGGCAGCTGCTGGCTGTTTGCCTGGGTTTGTTTCTCTGTTGTTTGGTATGGAAGTCAGAGACAGTGTGAATGAAGCTCCCAGCACAGTGACTGGCACACAGTTTCAGGGGCTCCTGCCAGGGTCACTCCTCTGTTGGTGGAGGGAAACCCAGGCAGCCCCAGGTACTCAGAGCATCTTCTACAAGAAGCTTGTCACCAACTACCCCTGTTCATGCAAACAATAGACCCCCTTTCCTACCCACCCCGGATGGTCAGGGGTGCACAGTAGGGCTTAGCCTGCAATAAAGAAGGGTCAGTAGGCATTGTCAGTAATTCCCAAATTCAAATATTCAGTCTCCTGGCAGGCACAGAATCATTCTTGTTCTCAAATCAAAAGGACTTGTCTGATATCAGAGAAAATGAATGTGTTTAACTACCTTTAACATTAATAGAAACACCCTGCAGAAATCCTCTAGAGAAACATCAGACATCATGGATTTGACAATTCGTCATGCTCTTTATTCTAGGCTTGCTCTCAGCATATTTGAAATCAGCTAGGAGGCTTCTGTTGATACAAAATATTTGCAGACTTGGATCTTCTGATGCTAAATGGATCATATGACAGATGGTGAGGAAGTATTAGCTGAAACTACCACACAACGAAATGAAGGGAGTGTTTCTCTGCAGAGAAGTCCTGGAAAGCGTCATATAAACACCAAAAATCAACATCTCAAAGGGTTTAAATTCAGGATGATTTTCTAGAAAAAACTGTGTCAGGTTTGAAGTCAGGCTTCTTGAGTTCAAATCCCAATAGGTGACTTTGAGCAGGTGACAAACTCTGTAGACTTTGGTTTCCTCATGTGATAAATGGATAAATGGAATAGTCTTCTGGGATCACAGTGAGGATTAATGAGATAATGGGATATATACAACACTTTTATATGGAAAGCACAATAACTGGTAATGTCATCACTATTATTTTAATATTATTAATGCATCTGTTGTAAGTCAAATAATTAATACCTATGTGCTGAAAAGGCATGTGAAGGCATGCAGGTGGAGAAGGCGAGAGAAAGGATGAAGAGAAAGAAGCAGACGATAAATAGAAATTTATTCCTCAACCCCTAATACTCAGATCTTTATTCTGTTTCTAGTCCTCTCCATCTCAGTAAATGGAATCACCATCCACCCAGTTGCTTGAACTAAGTATTTCTCAGTCTCCCTTGATGAGCCCCTTTCCCTTACGGATTGGCCCCACCCACTCTCCATGCAATCCCAATTATTCTAATCATCCATCATCCCTCCCTAGTTTTTGGTAACAGCTTCCCAACTCTTCTTCCTGCTTTTTCTGGAAGCCCCCTCTGGCCCACTCTCCATGAAAAACCAGCACCATCTTACTGCAATACAAATCAGATATCTCTTTTCCCAACTGGAAATCCTTTAGTGTTTGCCTATTGTACTTCAAATAAAATCTGAACAATTCCAAGGTCCTGCCTGATCTGCACCCTAAAATGTGCCCCCAACTGCTTCCTGTCCCTTTGTCTCTCCTGTTAAGCCAACCTCCCCACTATTTCATCCTTTCCCAACTCACTGCCTTTGCATATTCTTCTCTCTATGGGGACACTTTCTCTTTTGCACAATTGTCTGATTCCTTCCTGCTCTTCAACTCAGAGCTTCAAGGTCACCACCTTAGAGGGACCCTCCCAGTACTTCAACTAAAGCAGCCAACCTCTTTCCCTCAGTTATTCTCTAGATTGGCGCACTGTCTTCTTGATGGCACATGAAACAGTTTGTAATTATTTTATTTAGTTGTTTTTAAAAAAAATTTTTTGTCAGTATCTTCCTAAGACTGCAAATAAATTGAAGGCTGGGGTTGTATCTGTCTTTTTCATTAAAAAAAATTACTTGAAGGATAATTGCTTTACAATGTTGTGTTAGTTTCTGCTGTACAACAACATGAACTGGCTCCGTAAGTATACATAATCCCCTCCCCAACATTAGACATCAACTGTACTTCAGAGGGGTGTCTGCAGGAAGGCTCCAGAATGTCTCCAGTTGTCTAGAGTCTTCATCCCTCCCCCAGATTTCTCTGTCCCATTTTTGTTTCTGTCTTTTTATTTCTACCTGATATGAGCACCTCAAATTAACTAGGATTTCCTCCAGCCCTAAACTTTCACTCCTACATGCAGGAGTTTTTGTTTGCTTTGAGGCTGTTTGTTTATTTGTTCTGATGCTACTGTTTGGCTGATTCCTTATTCTGGACCCTGAACTGAGCTTCCAGGAAGCTATCCTGGCCAGGTTTCCTCTAATCCAGTCTTTCTGCAATGAACAATGGGTTGGATATGACCAGAGTTACACAGAGCTCAGAGATCCCAAGTTACTCCCTGGGGATTATTCATAGTGATTTCACCCTGAGTCCCCATCTAGAGACTTAGGTGTTAGATCTTAAGGACAGCCTAGTGTTTCCTAGATGTCAGGTATTTTATTTTCTTAATTTTATTTATTTGTTTATCTTTGGCTTTGCTGAGTGTTTGTTGCCGCTCAGGTTTCCCTCATTGCGGTGAATGGGGGCTACTCTTCATTGCAGTGGCTTCTCTTGTGGAGCACGGGATTTAGGACACACAGGCTTCAATAGTTGGAGCACTTGGGCTCAGTAGTTACGGCTCTTGGGCTCTAGAGCCCAGGCTCAGTAGTTTTGGTGCGGGGTAAAGGAAAGCTATACGGCTCAGAATAGCCTGGAGTTAAAACTCCCCTCCAGGTCCTCCCCACCATTCTATACAGAATAAAGAACTTTCTCCCCCGAAGAAAGGAATGGACATTAAGATTGATTACGTTCAGCTCCCAGCCGATCCCAGTCTCCGGCCGGTCTCAGGAATTCCTTACCTCAGTTGTTGAAAGCTAACTAATCAAAAATAATCATGAGGAAAAACAGACCTCCTTGAAAGGATGCATCTCCCCATGTGTATGTTTTCTAGATATACCTACTCTCTTCTTGACTTAGCGCAGCAGCCCACTAATCTGACTGCTGCCCCTGCTCGGCTCATTAAAGGTGATCTGTTCCTGTAAAGTGCTGGTCTCGTTTTTTTTGTTTTTTGTTTTGTGTTTCCCAAACCTCGCCTTCTCTAATTCCCTTACTTTACATGGGGGTTTGCGGACTCTGCTGCATGTGGGATCTTCCCCGACCAGGGATTGAACCTGTGTCTCCTGCATTGGTAGGCAGATTCTTTACCACTGAGCTGCCAGGGAAGCCCAATATTAGGTATTTAATTACACTGTATTAAAATATTTCATTTGAGGAGAAAACAATTAACAAATGTATATCCCAGAAGAGAACATCATTGTAAGTGACAATTCTCATTGTCCCAGGGAGTCCCGTATCTGACACTTGAGTGCCTCCTCCAGGCAATCCAATGATCAAATCATCTCAAATGACGGCCTCCCTCCCAGCACTATCATGCTTCTGTCATCTCACACCTGAACCACCACACATGCCTAGGAATCCCCAAGAGGCCTGGACTCTGAGGTCTATGGCAGAATGGGCACCTCAGTGTCTTTACAGAAATGATGCTTATAAAGCGCCACATCTGTGCTGCCCACATGAAAACTCTCAGCTTCCAGTGTAACTTGCTTCACTTACAGCTTCCATCTTTGCCCTTGGCCTCAGTCAAGGTCCATGGACGTGGTTGAGTGACAGCTTCTGCTCTGTGCACCCCTCTGATGGCTAACGCTGTGTTTCTGGGTCAAGTTTGTCACGACTCCTTTCTCCCTCAGGGTAAGTGCTTTCCTAGTTCACTAACCCCTTGTACAAGCAGACTTCTGATAAGCTGTCCTGCTGCCTCTCTCAGCATGCCTGAGGGCTAGCATTAGGACACCCCAGGGACTTCTTGTCTCCAGAAAGAAGGCAGCACTCACCTCCCACTCCATAAACCCCTTCACTTATGTCTATATAGAGAGAGCTACAGATGAAAAATAAAGAAAACACGGTTGCTCCTGTAGGGAGAGTTGAAGCATTGGCTGTTTCCTCCTTTGGATATTCTGTTACTTTTGTCCCTGTTGTCTGGTTTGAGAGAGGATGCCCAGCTTTTAGGTTATTATCATCACAGATGATTCTATTGCTTCTACTTGTGAGATTGGCTGTGACACAACCTAGTTCTGTCTCCTAAGTGCCCTGTGTCTCTACACTTCCTGTCAGCTGAGTTATACTTGAAGAATCAGCACTGTTCTTTTCTGGTTGGTTCCTGAGTTCCGTCAATGCACCTTGATCATGCAAGGAGTTTGAGAGCTTTTTGGTGATGATAGTTTCCTTCTGCTTAGAGCCCAGATAAAAAACTGAACACTCTAGAATGTTTTAGTTAAAAACTTCATGTCTGATTTGATGTGGAAATCAACTGAATCAAAATATGTTACATAAGATGACATTACATTTTGGCCTGGAGACAGAATCATCCACCCAATTTGCCTTTCTTTACTTCTCTGCAGGTGCTGACCCCAGGAGCACTCCCAATAATTTTTTGGATCTGGCTCCTAAAGCAAACAAAAGCAAAAGTAAACAAATGGGAAGTAATTAAGCTTAAAAGCTTTTGCACATCAAAGGAAACCATCAACAAAACAAAAAGAGAACCTACTGAATGGGAGGAGATATTTACAAATAATATAAGCAACAAGGGGTGAATATCCAAATACACAAACTGCTTATGCATCTCAACAGCAAAAAGCTGAATAACCTGATTTAAAAGACAAGCATAAGACCTGAATAGACATTTTTCCAAAGAAGACATACAAATGGCCATCAAGCACATGAAAAGATGCTCAACCTTGTTAATCATCAGAAAAATGCAAATCAAAACCGTAATAAGATATCACCTTACATCTGTCAGAATGGCCATCATCAAAACAACCCCAAAATAGCAAATGTTGGGGCAAATAACCCTTGTACACTGGTGGTGGAAACGTAAATTGGTACAGCCACTGCGGAAAACAGTATGGAGGTTTCTTAAAAAACTAAAGTAGAAATACATGACCCAACAGTTCCACTCCTGGGTTTATATTCAGAAAAACCCAAACATTAATTAGAAAAGATACATGCACCCCTCAATGTTCGTAGCAGCATTATTTACAATAGTCAGGATATAGAAGCAACCTAAGCGTCCATCAATAGATGAACGAGTAAGGAAGATATGGTACATACATACAATGGAATACTACTTCAGTCATAAGAAAGGATGAAATTTGCCATTTGCAAAAACATGGGTAGACTTGGAGGTATGTTAAGTGAAATAAGTCAGACAGAGAAAGAAAAAACTGTATAACATCACTTATATGTGGAACCTAAAATATACAAACTAGTGAATATAGCAAAAAAGGAAATGGACTCACAGATGCAGAGAACAAACTAATGGTAAACCGGTGGGGAGAGGGAGGAGAACAGGGGCAAAATAGAGACAGGGGATTAAGAGGTACAAGTCACTATGTATAAAAGACATAAGCTCCAAAGATATGTTATACAGCTCAGGGACTATCACCAATATTTGATAATAACTATAAATGGACTATAACTTTTAAAATTGTGAATCACTATGTTGTACACCTGAAATACATGTAATATTCTACACTAACTATAACCTCACTATAAATAAATAGATACATAAATCAATAAAAGGAAATATTTTGCAAGATTATAGAGTCTTTCAGCCACTCCAGAGCATCCTTTTGCTATAGTTTTAAAATCTCTCTCTCTCTCTCTCTTTGAGTTTGTTAAGCTTGTGACTTACAAATCTATCACTTATGGAAATTTAGAATTGTGTTAAAGTCTATTTTAATTCAATAATTAGGATATAAAACTTAAATATACTTTTCTTTCTGAACATTTGTATTATGTGTTGATGTGTATGTATTATACATACAGTGATGTGTATGTTATATGTAATGTGTTTTGTGCCCATGCCATATTAAGCAATCATACCTAGTGCCAGGCAAGCCTCCTGTTTCTGGCATGAGTCTCAGAGAAGAAAATTTGGTCCCTTTCTGTTCCAGGACCGAAAACCAAGAAAATGGTTCAAAAGTCTCTTGGGGAGAGTGTTTATCAAGTTTCCATTTAATTCCTTGGTTCTAAAGAAATCTTCAGTTACCTCTGAAGTTTTCTCTTGAGGAAAGCTATGGCATATAATAATGTTTCACATTTTGATTGTGACTTTGAGAATGGTTTCATAAATGCTGTTTCATTGGGTCTTCACAAATCTCTTGCAAAAATCCATTATGACTGGCCTTACCATCCTCATTGTATAGATAAAGAAACTGGATCTGTGTGTCCATGTTTAACAGCCCTTAAGTAATAAATCCAGAGTAGAATAAGAGTCCTGAAATTGCATCAACTTGAAATATATATATAGCTATATTATGTGTATATATACATACATATAAGGGTACTATATATACAAACCTGTATGTGTATATGCAATATTAATATACCATGTAAAATAAAATATATTTATAAATAAAAATCACATATATATATATATATATATACACACACACACATGCATACATGCAGACAGGCTGACCAATGGTGCATTATTAAGATTAAACAACTGCATTTGAATAATGCTTCCATCAAGGGCTCCCCATAGAATTGTTAGAAGAAAAGAAATGAGACTGTGTGAGAAAGCATTTAGGTGTAAATCACCATGAAAGTGAAAGTGAAAAAGTCACTCAGTCATGTCTGACTCTTTGCGACCCCATAGACTGTATCCATAGAGTTCTCCAGGCCAGAATACTGGAGTGGGTAGCCTGTCCCTTCTCCAAGGGATCTTCCCAACCCAGGGATCAAACCCAGGGATCGAACCCAGGTCTCCCGCGTTGCAGGCAGATTTTTTACCAGCTGAGTCACAAGGGAAGCCCAAGAATACTGGAGTGGGTTGCCTATCCCTTCTCTAGCAGATCTTCCTGACCCAGGAATTGAACTGGGGTCTCCTGCATTGCAGGCAGATTCTTTACCAACTGAGCTATGAGGGAAGCCCGTAAATCACCATAAATAAAAGCAATTAAGTTTTTCTCTCCTGCTGTTCAATGTGACAGATAAAGATTAACCATTTGAAGACAGACAGGAGCCACTTCATTGACTTTTCTGTTCATCAGGGACCGTAACAGTGTTAAGCTCATATGGGTAATGTTGATAAGAGATGAATAAATAACTCCTCATTGATAACACAGTATTAATAAAATGACAAAACCTCTTAAAAACAGATAAAAATTAAAGGAGAGGAAAAAATAAACGGGATACTGAGGGTTATGCAGGATGGATTGCTAACAGAAAATGACCTCTGATAGGCTTCAGTTTGCCTTCTCAGTTGTTCATTTGCTACCAGTAATGATATCAATCATCTTGGACTCCGGGAAGCTGGAGTTAAAACGATTTTGAAAAAAATGGGCTGTGGTTACCTAGATCAAAGTGTCAAATATTGTTGTTTCTTTTATTTACTTTCAGAAATACTCAGATGATCAGATGCTAAAAACTCAGTGTGTTTCACAGGCAGGAAGATGTTCACCATCACAGAGGAAGAAGCGATATGTCCTTGGATAAGCATATATAATCTATAATAACCTATATTATGTTCATATACGGGAGGCACCATGTTGGACCAGCATGCCCTACAGTGCCTTCTCTGATTGAGTCAGCAAGATAAATGGACACTTGACATTAGCTAGTGGGAACAGTAACAGATTTAGCTCAGCAACCTTATGTGAACTTTGTTTGCTGTGTTCTTCTGTGTCATCTACCCAAAGCAGAAGCCAGAAATGTCCTCCTTGTAGGCGTTTTGTAGTTTCCAAGAAAGGAACCCGGATCAGTCATGAGAGGGAGGGGATGATGATTTGATGACTGAGGTAGAGCTTGGACACACACATTCTGTGAGTCTGCCTCCCTCAAGTCTGTGGTTTTAACTGACTCCTTGGGATGAAACACCCCTGGAAAATTAGCCTAGTATTTGAGGAGGCTCTAGATGCTTCTAGAAAAGGGCCCAACTGGGTGCTTCTAGTCTTGGCTTATTAGGGGAAAAAAATGAACCAATCAGAAAGGATGGAAAGTGGAAGGAAATCTGGGGCCACTCTGGTAGATTTTCTTACCTCCAGTCTCCCAAGACTAGACTCTCCAGCCTGGTGTCCACCCTGTATATTTGTCACCACCCAACAATTGCTTCCTTCCTTGACTATCTGCAGCTTTTGCCTTGCCAATTCCCATTCTTGAATTTCCAACTATGGTGGGAAAAAAAGATTTCAACTCCAGTGACTGAGGTTACTTCAGCTCCTTCCCATCACACTTCCTCATGGGTACTCAGCAAGGTCTTTACTCTTCCCTCATAGTTTCTGATTATAAAATCCTTGTCTTCTCCAGGAGACCCAGTCCCCACCTACACAGTTGCATACACACACTCTCATTTACTGTCCTGACCAGCTCTGCAATGCACTGCCCACTTTCACTGCATGTTCATATCGCTATTACAAAAGCTTTCTATATATTTCCTCTCTAGGTCTTCTTTTACCTACATTTCTAAAGACTAACATCACCTTTCTAGGGCTGGGGTGCCGATGTGTTCCTTTGCCTTCTCCTGGATTCACTCCATTTCTTCCCACCTCTTTTCCCTATCTTTTCATCCAATCATTTAGTCAACTGCCAAACACAGCTCCCACTTTGTGAGAGGGCATCAAAGACAAAGAAATGAATAAAAGATGATTTCTGCCTTCGAGGAGATATATAAACAAAAATCCTAACGCAATGTGCTCAGAGTGGTTTTAAAGGTACTATGGGAGAAAACAGGGTTCATGCTTCAGGGTTGTTTGGAGGAAGCTTATGGAAAGTCATTTGCATGGGGCAAGACATATGTGCTTAACATCTGTTATATATTTTTTTTCCAAGATTGGAAAGTGCTCTTCAGTTGCTCTTCTATTGGCTTCTTTCTCTAATCTCAATTAGTCTAAAAAAAGTCTTTCCTACACTGCTGTCCCTCTTCTTTTCCTTTAGCATCTGACTTCTTATAAGAGCCTCCACTGGCTAATTTTTCTTCTTTACTACCCATTTATTCTAAAAATATTTGTGACCTAGAGTGAGATAGGAATCATCCCAGCACATGTGTGTATGCTTACATGCACGCGCGCGCACACACACTCACACGTACACACACTGTGTACTTCATTTTATAAACAAAACCTTTTGGATCACCTATAGTTGTGTGTGTGTGTGTGTGTGTGTAAATGATTTTAGAAATATTTTGTGAGGACAGTGGCAAAGCATTCCTGAGGACTTCTCTGACCTGCTTTGCAGAACTTTAATTAAACCACATTCTTTTAGGATCTTCTTTATCAAGTATACTTTTAAAGATGCCAAACTCCCCAGGGTTGCCTTTAGCCAGTCAGTCCCTTGGAGATCAAAGTTCATATCTTAATTTCCAGATCTGTTCTAGAATTGGATCTCCTGCTGGGATCCAGAGAATGAAATAACATTTGATGTGGCACTTGTCCAGGTGAGTATAATGGGCCATGGAAATCATCTCTCATATCATACTCACCTAACTTAAAAGGCTTTTAAGTTAGGCTCCATTCTAGATATTGTATATCACCCCCTTCACAATCTTTCCTGGAGCAAATGTGCATCATCTCATTGGTGATACACTATCCCTGAAGATACAGCACAGCCCTGTGTGTGCTGTTATGTCTGATTCTTTGTCGCCCCATGGACTGTAGCCTGCCAGGTTCCTTTGCCCATGGAGTTTTCCAGGCAAGATTACTGGAAAGTGAAAGTGAAAGTCGCTCAGTCGTGTCCAGCTCTTTGTGACCCTATAGACTATACAGTCCATGGAATTCTCCAGGCCAGGATACTGGAGTGGGTAGCCTTTCCCTTCTCCAGGGGATCTTCCTGACCCAGGGATCAAACCCAGGTCTCCCGCGTGCAGGTGGATTCTTACCAGCTGAGCCACAAGGGAAGCCCAAGAATACTGCAGCAGGTAGCCTATCCTTTCTCCCCAGGGTCTTTCAAACCTAGGAATCAAACTGGGATCTCCTGCATTGCAGGCAGATTCTTTACCAACTGAGCTATGAGGGAAGAATACTGGAATGGGGTCCCATTTCCTCCTCCAGGGGATTGAACCCAAGTCTCTTGTGTCTCCTGCATTGGCTGGAGGATTCTTTACCACTAGTGCCACCTGGGAAGCCCCAGCCCAAGCAGTTTTAAACTTTTACCTAGCAGCCATATTGAACATGTGAATTACAGTCACCACTGGCACACTTTGATGTAAACTGAAAAATATTTTGAAATGGGCAAAGCGCTATTAGGACATGATTTTTATTAGGGAAACCTGGTTAATATTAGACTAGTCTCAAGCTTACTTTCCCATATTTTCTACATTTTTCCTGTTTATTCATGTTTCTAATTTTGTCCCATTTATGAATTCAATGTATTACTGTTCCATTCTCCCAAATGATTGAATGAATAAAGTTGGTGGATTACTAAATGGTTGTCCACATTTTAAAGTTCTTATTGTTAATTGATCAGATAGATAGTGAACAAATGAATAGGGTTGTAACGTGTGAGCTTTTCATTTCTTACTTTCTTGTTTATCTCAAAACACTGGTCCTGAAGTATTTTTTTCAGATTGCATTATTAGAATGTCCAACATTACTACAGGTTAATTTTTTAAGTGAGTGGGGTCCATAGTCATTCTAGAACTGTAATGTAGCAAATTCTGAAAAAGAGTTTAACACTTTCATATATAGTGTTTCATATTAAAATTCAAGTTCTATGTTGAACACAGAAAGAATGCTTATCTTTGTCATTTTTCAGAGTTAAATAAATAAAACACAATAAACATTTTTCTCTGAGAAGCTTAGAATATTACCAAGTTAAATACTTTGGTTTATCCTGTAAGAAAAATAGTGATCTCCATTTTTCCAGTGGAAAATTGAGGTGGATAAACCATTTTACTCAGTGAATCTGCATGTGTCAGCAATAAATCCCATTCTTTGCAAAACAGTGATACCGGTTATGACCGTATTTAGTTTTCCTCAGTTTCTGCCTCAATGTTCTTCTCTTCGTAAAGCTCCCCAACTTGCAGATCCTGTGAAACAGAGCAGGACATTATGGACCTTTCCCACACCCCTCATCTCCTCAGCCTTCCTTCTGTTTGTGGAAAAAACTTTAGCCAAAGAATAACTTTAATCAGAGAAGTAAGAAAATGCAGAAACGAAACCAGTCAAAGGAGACCAAAAAATTATAGTTTACTTATTAGGCAAAGACAAGGGCCTTTAGTTCCTTCTCAAGGGTCATAGTTAATATTCTGAGCCATAGCCTGTGAGCTGCTTCATAGATACTGAAACCCTCACCAGGTGAAAGAAGCTAATTACAGGATGACGAAACTTCAGCCATGACATAAACTACCACAATTCTGAGAGCTGGCCTCAAGGAAATAGGAACAAATTGATCTTGGAACTGAAGATTAACTGTACTTAAAATAATCTGTTAAACCACCAATGACCAATTTCAAGATGATTAAACCACCAATGACCAATTTCAAGATGGTTATCAGAGGTGACTGTGCTGTTTCTGCATGTAGGCCCCCTCCCTCAATATGTAAAGCTCTTACCCACTGACTGTCAGTGGTGGGAGTAAGATGGGGATGGGGGGTAGGGGGTGGGGTGGGTTGAGCAGGGAGGATTGTCCTTTGGATAGAAATCTGCTCCCCTCCCCTCCAACCCCCAGTTGCTGGCATCTAAAATAAAGCAAACTTTCCTTTCCACCAACCTGGCCTCTTTAATGGCTTTTGAGTGGCAAGCACCCAGATCCCACTTTCAGTTACACAGGGATCCTTCACTTGAATTTAGTCTCAAGATAAACTCTAGATTTTTCTACCCTTTTTTACTCCAGGCCCACCATCAAATATTAGCAGTGCCTTGTCCCACACCCTCTCAGTTTCTGTTCTCTGCTGGTTTAGTTTGCTAAGTTGTGTCCGACTTTTGCGACCCCATGGACTGTATAGCCCGCCAGGCTCCTCTGTCCATGGGATTCTTCAGGCAAGAATACTGGAGTGGATTGCCATTTCCTTCTCCAGGGGATTTTTCCCACCCAGGGATCGAACCTGGGTCTCCCACTTTGCAGGCAGGTTCTTTACTAATCGATCCAATAAGTTTTAGTCAGAGATAATATCTTTTTCTTTAACACCCTTCCTGACTGTCTCCAGCCTCCAGCAACATGGAACTATGCAGGGTTTGGAGTCAGAGGATCTAAGCTGGAATCTCCCGGCTCTTGAATAACCCAGACCTCATGTTACACATGAGGATAATATTGACCTTGTGGAAAGCTTAGAAGAATATGTGAAATGAATTAAATAACATCTGTTTACCATTAATAACTGATACGCATTTTATTGACAGCTTTGAATGACTCACACATTGCAAAGAATTTCCGATCCATTTATAAGTTAGTGGGAAGATTATCTGGGGGGTATCTTGGAAGTTTCCTACCTTTCTATGCAAAAGCAAGCCTATGCATTAAAAGGCAAACCACCTCATCTCCTATCCATGAGGATGGCTACTCAAAACCAAAACAAAACAGAATTTAACAAATGCAGGAGAGGATGTGAAGAAATGGGAACCCTTGTGCGCTATTGGTTGGAATGTAAAATGGTAGAGCCTCTGTGGAAAATAGTATGGTTGTTCCTCAAAAAGTTAATAATAGAATTACCACTTGCTCTAGCAATTCCTCTCTTGGATATATACCCAAAAGAAATGAAAGCAGAGACTTGTATTTGTATAAATATATTTATACTTGTGTTTGTATAAATATATTCATGCTCACAGCAGCATTATTTACAACAGCCAAAAGGTGGAAGCAAGGTCCATCAATGGATGAATGAATAAAATGTGGCATACACATACAATAGAATATTATTCAGTCTTAAAGGAAATTATGACTTATGCTACAACACGGATGAACCTTGAGGACACAATGCTAAGTAAAATAAGCCAGTTATGAAAGGACAAATGCCATGTGAGTCTACTTATCTGAAGTAACTGGAGTAGTCAATTCATAGAGACAGAAAGTGAAATGGTGATTGCCATGGGTGGGGTGGGGAGGGTATGGTAGTCCAGTGGGCACAGTTTCAGTGTTACAGGATGATAAGAGTTCTGTGAATGGATGGTGGTGATGGTAGCATAACAATGTGAATGTACTTTAAACTACTGAGCTATGCACTGAAAACTAGTTAAGGCAGGAGTTTTTAATGTGTTACGTATTTCACTACATGGTTTTTTTTTTTTAAAAAGGACAATCAAACCATCTGATATGTCAGAGTCCCTCATTTCTTATCTGAACAATTGTTTATCAACAAAGTGTCTAAAAACAAAGAGATGCCATAAGAATTTGTTATTTTAGGCAACTTTTAACAAGGCACATCAGCTACACATCCCATGCTCTAACATGCTCAACTACATATACAGTTGCTTCTCATTACCTGGGTACACCGCTTATAAACAGTGCAACCTTGGGTTACTTAACTTCTTTTCATCTTAGTTTCCTTTTTTTGTAAAATGAAAATGCTGATTTCATTTTGGTCGGGTTCTTGTGAGGACTCAATGAAATGGTGAATGGAAAGGACCTGGTAGGCATAGGGCACAGGGAGTGCTTAGTATGTTTATTTCCTTTTAGAGATAAATTCAATGAAGTGAGAATTAATTGTGCCCTAATGTTCACAATTTAAAAGATCAGAAGGACAGATGTGTAAAAAAAGGGAGTGAAAAACCACACATTTGGTGGACTTGGAGAGAGAAATACGTTGGAGGATCTGAAAACATTTTTAAACGTGTTTCCAAAGGTGAATTTTGTTCTTTGTTTATTGTTTTTTCTCTTGTTTGACATTTACTTTGCGGGTTTTCCTGCTTTCCAAAGCTATCTTGCACAGAATCTACCGCCCCCATTACACTAATTGGCAGTGTAAATATTTTAACAAACTCTGTGGGGTTATTTTACCTCAGCTTTAGCCAAATGCATAATTGAACACTACCAAGACAACCTGCTTCACCTCAGCATTTGAGGCTTCTCAGCCTTGAGTTAATTACATGACGAAGACTTTTGCCATGTTCTGAAATCAGAAATTGGTTTACAACACAGAAGAGAAGGCTATATCTATGTTTCAGCTTCAGGAGCTCTTGGGGGGAACAAAAGTACATTGGGATTTTTATTAATGGTGCTAAAATCGAAGGGAACAAAATTCTTCCATAGATGTTCCTGTTCTGAACTCTTGGCCCATTCATTCATTGTTGTAATTATAGGAAAATGTGATTAGATCACTAATCAGAAAACGTTTACCCTGAACCATCTATGCCTTAAAAACTCTGCTGACTTTAAAACTATTCAGTTTTAAAACTGAATTTAAACTGAAAACTAAATTCAGTTTTAAAACTGAAAGTAGAGAGAGAGTTACGTTTTCTTCAGTGGGAATTTTTAGGACTTCAAGCCTGGGAGACAGCATCTCAAAGAAGCCCGAGAGAACTTCTCTGAGGAGGGGAAGGGGGGATTCAGTTTGGAAGATTACTGTTAATTAAAGGACACCAGATATCCAACATTAAGGAATTTAGCACTTTTCTATGTATGGGAAGATGCAAGAGTCTGGATTCACTGAAATAATCTTTTTGATATGCACCTTACTTATCTGGGGCCAGTTTTCTGTGTTTTCACATCTAGAGTTTCCTCAGGGCTCACTGGAGGGAGTGGCTGCAATCTGATGGCTGCTAGATGGTAGGTATTCTTTCTTTTCTGAGTTCCCTTAGGGCTCACCAGCTCACTATCCTGGTGTCTGTAATTGCTGATGACTGTGACATCCTTTGTTTACTGATATAGCAGAAAATGAACTCTTATTTCATCGTCATTAAAAGACTTACTAATCTTAGTAACCCATCGCCACCCGCCACCCATCCCTGCCTTGCCATTTAAAAGAGAGAAACCTGTGGACCATTTACTATACGCTCCTGAGAGGGTCACCACACGGGTTTGCTGTCAATGTTAGGCGTCTTCCTCCAAAGTGAAAGTGAAAGTTGCTCAGTCATGTCTGACTGTTTGTGACCCCATGAACTGTATAGTCCATGAAATTCTCCAGGCCAGAATACTGGAGTGGGTAGCTGTTCCCTTCTCCAGGGAATCTTCCCAACCCAGGAATCGAACCCAGGTCTCCCTGCATTACAGGCAGATTCTTTATCAGTTGAGCCACAAGGGAAGCACTGAGGAATACAGCCCATGATTTAACTTACTGTAAAGTTGTGATGGTAAAGCCAAGGTGAAAGTCAGGTAAAAGTTGGAATACAAAGGAGAGTGAAAATCTAAAAGAAGGCAACACCACTGTGATTGAGATAAGGCTTCATTTGAGAACTAGTTTCACTGGGCTGCATTAGTTATTTATTTATTTATTTAAATGTGGATCATTTCTTTTTTAAGTCTTTTTGAATTTGCCACAACATTACCTCTGCCTTATGCTTTGGTTTTTTTATTTGGTTGCAAGACTTGTGGGATCCAACCCCCTCCCCCCAGGGAATGAAACTGCACCCCCCTGGATTAGAAGGCAAAATTCCAACCACTGGACCACCAGGAAAGTCCCTGGGCTGCAGTTCTTGCACAGATATTTCAGGGAGGAGTTTCTAAGACTCACAGTGTCAGAAGTAACATTGACTGAAACCCCCCACACTGGCCAGGCACCATAGATTTGCATGTTATTTTACAGCAGGATGTCCTGGTAAGGAACATAGAACTGTTCCAACTGGAAGAATTTGGAAAAGGTCAAAAGGAGATGCCAGGTGTCCTACCACCTCCTAGAATCCTCTCTGGCATCCATCTTGGCTGAGCAATGTGTGCACCACCAGCGAGGACCCTGAGTCAGATTGATTGACCAGGGACAACCTGGAAACTAAGCCCATCACCATAAAACCTGAGACACGTGGCAGAGTAGTCCTCCTGGACTCTCTTACCCTGCTGCTCTCCGCCCAGACCCCCTTTCTCAATAAAATCTCTTGGTTTGTCAATACATGTGTCTCCTCGGACAATTCACTTCCAAGTGTTAGATAAGAGCTCACTCTGAGGCCCTGGAAGGGGTCCCCCTTCCTGTAACAAAAGCAAGGATGAACCCTGTTCCTTCTCTAGTTTGCTCTCTTGAATCTCTGCACCAGCTGTGCTGGGTTCACTTACACGGTGCTGTTGGCTTACAAGGTGGGGTCAGCTTCCGGCAAGTCCATTCAGTTCCTGCTTTCCTTTGCCCAGCACTGGACAGGTGGCTTAAAACTGGAATCAGAGAGAAGAGGTGGTTTCATTCTTTAATCCCCACCTCCCACTTTTTCCTCTCTAGTTCATGTTTATTAGCCTGCATAGCCTCTTTTGAGAGTAATAAAGACGACATTGTACCCTGAGCCACAGCTCTTTGTATCTTGTTCCTGATTAGAAATAAACTCCCCTAAACCTCTGGCAAGAGAGGATGAGCATGTCCTGGATAAACTGGGGAAAATACAGGTAAAAATAACAGTAGAGAAAATATTGTGAGATGGCAGAAAATGAAAGCAGTAAAAAGAGCTTTTGAGCAGAACAAAGTAACACTGGAAACACAGGGCAAGTAAACTCTGCACTTTCTGGAGCTAAAGTGAACATAAATCTATTCTAAAAGGAGAGCTCTGAACATTCTAAAACAGCTGTAACTGATGCCTAACAATTACATGTTAGACACACTACATGAAATTTAGAATTCATTGTTTCCACCCCAAATCCACATCTCCTTCTGTATTTCTGTTCTGTTTCTGGGACCACAGTTCTCTAGCTAGTAGATGACCAGTATGTGAGTCACCTTGAGGCTAGACTTAATACTTCCTCTTATCTCCAACGCACACCATCCCTCCTGTGGTTTTACTGAAGGCTTCCTAACAGAGGCAGAAATGGTTCTGTTCTTTCACCCTCTAGCAAAACGTAATCAAATGGCTCCGGGATCTCTCAGTTCTTTCCCTAGAGTCTTTTCCCAAACATTTCAATTCTACTCTGCCAAAACAAAACCCTCAATTGGCCAAATTCAATTTTCCTAGAAAATAATTATGCAACCAGTTCTTATCACAAAAACACACTCACGGAGTAGGGGCGGGGAGGAGTGGTGGTGTGCCTGTCTATGCTGATTGGCTTAGACACACTGTTCTATTCTGGTGTTAGTGCCACATTCTTAATTATTATAGTTCAATAATATGTTTCTTTCATTGTTATCAGACAGTAGTCAAACTTTTTGTGGTTTTGAACTCTCCTTTACACTCTGAAAATCACTGAGAATTCCAAAGAGATTTTGTGTTATAGTCACTGAAATATACCATATCAGAAATTAAAACTAAGAAAATAAATATTTGTTTCTAAATTAATTTTAAAACACTAGGAAACTCATTACATGTTAATGTAAATAACATTTTTAATGAAAAATAATTATATTTTCCAAAACAAAGGAAATTTAGTAGGAGAAATAACACTGTTTTACATTCATGTAAATTCCTTTAATGTTTTGTGTGATAGAAGACATTTCTGCTTCTGCATTCAATCTGTTGTGATATCACATATTATGCAACCACTGGAAAACTTCATTGTATATGTGTTTAAGAATGGGAGTAAAAAAGAGTTGAAAACAAGTCTCAATATTGTTTTGAAAACAACTTAAATTCTGTGACCCCTTGAAAGGGTTTCTGGGACCCCAGATGCTCTCAGACTATAGTCTGAGGACTACTAGTCTTAGCTATTCTAGCTTGTAGTTTCTCAGATGAATTTCAGAATATTTTGTCTCAGTTTGGGAGGTATTAATTATGTATTTAAAATTCTGTCTTCTCACTTAAGGATATCCTATGTCTCTTCAATTAATAAAATAATTTATACATGAAATCCTCCAAGGTGATAGTCCTGCATTTTCCTTTCTCAGATCTCCCCCATTTCTCACTTTTTATCATTCCCAGTTATTTTATGGTCTTTGTTGCTATTGTGAACAAGATTCATTTTTCCATTATATTTTAATTGGTCATTGTTGGCTTCTTACAATTTTGTATATGGCCATTTGCTTACTCCTTATTAATTCTTAAGTTAAATAATATATTTGGTATAATATATTCTTTTAAAGAAAGAACTTGAAAATGTGAATCTTTTTTATAGTGTTAGTATTGATACGATATTCTCAATATTCCAAGATACTACATATTAGATGAGATATATGATATTTTGAGAAAAAACCACTGTTTAAGTTTTGGATTTCAAAGATATTTTATGAGGAAGGATCTTGAAAATGCTGAATGCCTTTTTGACATCTACTCAAACGATCATGGCAACCCACTCCAGTACTCTTGCCTGGAAAATCCCATGGACAGAGGAGCCCCTTAGGCTGCAGTCCCTGGGGTCGCTGCGAGTCAGACACGACTGAAGGGCTTCGCATTCACTTTTCACTTTCATGCACTGGAGAAGGAAATGGCAACCCACTCCAGTGTTCTGGCCTGGAGAATCCCAGGGACAGGGGAGCCTGGTGGGCTGCTGTCTATGGGGTCGCACAGAGTCGGACACGACTGAAGCGACTTAGCAGCAGCAGTAGCAGCAAATGATCATACTTTTTTCTTAAGACAAATGCATTGATTTAGGACTCTTCTGTCCTGTCTCTTGAGAAACCTGTATGCAGGTCAGGAAGCAACAGTTAGAACTGGACATAGAACAACAGACTGGTTCCAAATAGGAAAAGGAGTACATCAAGGCTGTATATTGTCATCCTGCTTGTTTAACTTATATGCAGAGTACATCATGAGAAACACTGGGCTGGAAGAAGCACAAGCTGCAATCAAGATTGCCGGGAGAAATACCAATAACCTCAGATATGCAGATGACACCACCCTTATGGCAGAAAGTGAAGAGGAACTAAAAAGCCTCTTGATGAAGTGAAAGAGGAGAGTGAAAAAGTTGACTTTTCAGAAAAATGTTTCTGAAAACATTCAGAAAACTAAGATCGTGGCATCTGGTCCCATCACTTCATGGGAAATACATGGGGAAACAGTGGAAACAATGTCAGACTTTATTTTTGGGGGCTCCAAAATCACTGCAGATGGTGACTGCAGCCATGAAATTAAAAGACGCTTACTCCTTGGAAGGAAAGCTATGACCAACCTAGATAGCATATTGAAAAGCAGAGACATTACTTTGCCAACAAAGGTCCATCTAGTCAATGCTATGGTTTTTCCAGTGGTCACGTATGGATGTGAGAGTTGGACTGTGAAGAAAGCTGAGTGCCGAAGAATTGATGCTTTTGAACTGTGGTGTTGGAGAAGACTCTTGAGAGTCCCTTGGACTGCAAGGAGATCCAACCAGTCCATTCTGAAGGAGATCAGCCCTGGGATTTCTTTGGAAGGACTGATGCTAAAACTGAAACTCCAGTACTTTGGCCACCTCATGTGAAGAGTTGACTCATTGGAAAAGACTCTGATGCTGGGAGGGATTGGGGGCAAGAGGAGAAGGGGACGACAGAGGATGAGATGGCTGGATGGCATCACTGACTCGATGGACGTGAGTCTCAATGAACTCCGGGAGTTGGTGATGGACAGGGAGGCTTGGCGTGCTGAGATACATGGGGTCGCAAAGAGTCGGACACGACTGAGCGACTGAATTGAATTGAACTGACCTTTTCTAGAATTCTTCTTAGACATCACAAATGATAGACCAATTTAGATTATCAACACAATTAAATGACATTTTGATTGTGGGTCTCACTTTTTGAAGGGGAGGAAGGCATAACCACGCCCAAAATGTCACCTGAGGCTGTTCAGGGAACCTGGTCATACAGGTGTCAGGGATGACCAGTTAGAGGACTGGTGGTTAACGACTTCACCTTGGCAGGTGAAGCGAGCCCCACTTTGGCAGGCCGATGAAGTGAACTGGTATCCGCAGGGATATCTCAGTACCTACTTTTCTTCTCACTTTCGGGATCAGAGCCCGCTGGCCTAGAGATGACATCTTGTGGCATGAGCCCCACGGAGTTTGGGGGAAGACACCGTTCATTGAGAGGAGAAATTGCTTCAGGAAAGTGGGTCTGTCCGAGGGAGGTGTTCAAGGATCTGGCGGGTCCCCTCCCTTGCCCCGGGCTACAGACCAGGGAGGCGTGACCTAGTCCCAGGCTTGACCGCCAGACTTGGGCCCTGCGAGGTGCGCGGGGCGGACGGAGCGGCCTCTTTTCCGGCGGGCACCGAGGACGGCGGCGCGCCGGGGTGGGTGGAGGAACAGCACTTGAGAACCTGGAGAGGGGCCGCCCCCTCGAGTGCCCCGCCCCGTGGCCGCTCCCTCTTTAGCGCCCCGCCCCGCCCAGGCGCGCCCCCAACCTGCGCCCCCAAGGGGAGGATGGAGACGCTCGCTTCCGGCCCAGGTAGGGGTCCTGGGCTTCAGCGGCTTGGAGCCCCGGGTCAGGCGGCATCACTTCCCTGGCTACAGGTGGTGTGGGGTGCGCGCCGGGAATCGGACCGGGAACGCGAGAGGGACTCGCGGGGACCGCGCGCCTAGTCCCGGCGGTTTCGGGGCACCTGAGGCCCGCGCCGCGCTTGGTCCACCCGAGGGACCTCCTGCTCAGGACTGATTTATCTGGAGCAGGTCGGTGAAGCTGGGGTCCATTCCCCGCCAGACGCATCTGTCAAGTTTCCTTTTTAAGGGGAAAGGGCAGACAAGAAAGAACATTGCGGTCGTTACTAAGAAGTAGAGCAATCCTCCCAGCAACGATGTCGTTTCGACTTGTTCACCAACAGCTCTGTTCTGTAATAGTTTCTATTTGAACCTTGCTAGAATTTTTCTGTGAGAAATTAAAAAAAAATTAATAATATTTTACTATTATTGGGATGATGGTTGTAAGCTTTGAAATAGACGTTGTAATGGCACTAAAAATATTTTTTTGTTGTTTTAAATTGGAAAACCCCAAGAATCCTCACGGATTTGAGTTTTCTTGGTGATTGAATGGGTTTTCTTAAAGCCTCTTATTTTTTTTGTGTATTTCTCATTGATCCAATAACTTCAGAGTTACTTTATGCCTTCATAGGATGTGTGGTGTTCCCTTTTAGTTGCTTAAATAAACCTGAGTAATAAATTACTGTCCTGTTATGCTACCTCAGTGTTTCTATGTTTAGCTTCTAAACACTTTCCCCAGATGCTTGATGCTTAAACCTGTAACACTGAGTTTTGTTGTGTGTTACAGACCCAGGAACACAGCTGCAGCCTGGAATTTACTCTTTGTCATGATATCTGAAAGAGTTATTTTCAAGCTTTGCTAAAGGTAGGTGATAAAGTTGACCAGTTTTCTGGATTTGCAGGAGCCTAAGTGCTAAATTTTGGCAGATAAATGACAGTGCATGTTATTCATGCCATATTGATTTTTATTGCACTGTAAAAGATAATTGTTTTCAAATGGGAAAATTTAGAGATGTATGAGATTTCAAAGATAACTTGTTTTTTATGTGTCTATTCATGTGATATCTAGTGTGTGAAAAATTACTCTCATTTGTCTTAGTCTTTTTTTATTATTGTTGGGAACAAAAAAGTGTACATTAAAAGATTCAATCTGGTGATCTTTAATACCAGACTATATCTATTTGAAGATATTTTGGTCAGTCATACAAGGAGTACCACTGTCCTGCACTTCCTTTTTAAAATTTTCTCTTTACAGCCTAATATTTTTTGTGCAAATATTCTTTGAAAAATAACTTTTGCCTGTCAGATCCAAACTATTTGAATGTCCATTAGTTACTACTAATAGGGTGATAAATATTTGAAAGTACAAATATACTTTAGACTATATGGATGCAAATTATGTAAAATTTTGCTGTAAAAATGTTTTATCACTTTAATAATTTCTGCAGTGTCAGTGCTCTAAACTATTTACTCCCCCCCCCCTTTTTTTTTCAAATGAGGGTCTCTTGTTTAGTTTTTTCCCTGGATTGATAATTTGAAAGATTAACTCAATTATCCATTATAAGGACTTCCCTGGTGGTCCAGTGGCTAAGACTGCCCTCCTGGGTTTGATCTCTGGTCAGGTAACTAGATCCCACCTGGCGTAACTAAGTTTCTGTGCCACAAGTGAAGATCCCAGGTGCTGCAACTAAGACCTGGTGCAGCCATATAAATAATAAATTAAAAAAAAAAAAAAGTTATCCATTAGAGGGTAAACAGATTTCCATTACACTTTAAAACTAATTCACCGAAGACCCCATACCACTTTAAGGACACACAGGGATTTAGGAACCTCCAACTGGGAAGCATTACTCTTTAGAACTGAAATCATCTACCACTGAACATCAAAGTTCTACCATGGACTTTGTCCTGGTTTGTTTCTTGACTCTGCCATTTACCAGCATTATGACCTTAAAAAGTCTAATCCTCAGTCTTCTTTTCTGAAAATGGGGACACAGTAATAATGCCTTTCTGAAGGGCTTCTCATAAGTGTTAAAGTTAAATGATGTAATACATGTAAAAGTAGAAGCCCAGTAGGTACTTGGCACTGATGAACAATCGGAAAAATGCTTGCCACTGTTATAATCTAGTTTTCCTGATGTCTCAGGGTGATTATACCAGGTGGAGAGGTTCTTGTTGGTTGGTCATTTTTAACAAAGAACACAAAACAAACCTCCTGTAGAAGTTATAGGCTGATAGCCTAAAGGCTGAATTTGATATATTTATTTGGGTCAGCTTTGTATTTTAAAATAATGAATACTTTACAACTATTACCAAATAGTTTAAATTTTGTAAATTTTAAGTAAATTCCCAGAGTCTTTGCTTCTGTTGAAAAACAAGGGGACCAGGCAAGGCAGGGCTTGTGTCTGCCAGACCTGCAGCTGGGATGTAGCTGTGCGTTTTGGGTCGGAAACACTGCCCTCAACTTTACCACAGTTCCTCTAAACTCCGTGCATTTATTTCATCCAGATGTGCTTCACTCACACATTTTACCTCCTTTGTCCCTGCAGACACCTCAGTTTGTGATTTCTTACTCAGAAACTATCCCTTACTAATTGGAACAGGCAGTTGTGTGGCCAAAACTATAACTCACCTTGCATCCTTGACAAAGGAGGCGAGTTGTCCTGTATCACAATTTACAAAGCATCGTTTCCTCATACAGCTCATTTGATACTTAGGTCAACTCTGAGAGTTAGTTCAGACATGCGTGATTATTCCATTTTACAGCTGTCGATGCTGACGTTTATAGGTTTATGCTAAAACTTAAAATAATGTTTTAAGTTTCTAGGAAATGATAGCCTTTCTTTCGGTTCTAGCATGTAAACACATGCTTTTATCGCAGTAATTACAGAATGAGAAAATGAGTGGTGGAAAGCAGGATACATAGGTAGAAGTACATAAGTAGACCTTTTCCCCCTTCTCTGCAAAACATTTTTAAGCAAATTGAAGGGAACAAAACACTAATTATGGTTTATTCAAAGCAGACCATACGTATCACTGGACAAGGTCTGTTTTAAACCAAACTTTGTTGCCTGTGTTAGTGAAAAGCTGGAGGGATATGTGACCAGTTCATCTGGTCTGTAGTGAACTGAGACCAGAGGTTTCTGTCAGTTTGTGTTTTAAAGTTCTTTGAGAAAGTAGATAGTTAGAACTTGTCTAGTGCTTCAGCCTGCTGTCTCTGAAAGGTGGTTTTATATGGAAGACTCACTTTTCTGTAGGCTACTTTTAACCAGCAAGGCTTTATGACTTTCATAATCATTCCAGGAGAATATTCTCTACAACAAATTAAAGTCAGGAACAGTGTTGTTCTAAGACTTGTCAGAAGACAGCTGAGGCTGTGGTTGGTGTGAGAGATGAAAAAGAAAGTAGACTGAGTTTAGAGGGGTCAGGAAGGATCTGGAAGACACAGTAAGAATGTGGATTTTGAAGGACTTTTAATGGGAAGATATGTCCTCTGGCTTATCTGTTGAGATCTCTCTGGGATGCTCTATGGAGACACACATGTTCTGCCCCGCTGGCATTCCAGGATTCCCCTTCCATCACAGGCAGGAGCTACTTTTGAATCTAATGTAAACCATATGCATGCAGTGGAGTTTAAACAGCTTGGCAGAAGGGAGTGTATAAAGGGAAGAGTCTTTCCATAACATTCTGCAGAAAATACACGATGTGTGTTTTGAAAAGTGAGAATCACAGTATTAAAATATTGCTCAATTTTGAGTAAAACCATCTGCTACTTTCTTAGTGTGTTTTATATCATGGGCAAATGGCATTTTCATTGCATTGAGAAATGGTGTTCTCTCCCTATCTTTTGGAAAAGTTAACAGTTAGGTTGATTATTTTTTGTGTTATATGGGAAAAGGAAACGTGCTTATGTTCACTTATGAAGCACTTATCCTTTGAGTTTCTAGCCCTTTCTGCTGATAAATTTGGTCATTACCTCTAAAGTATTAAAAGATACTTAGAGTGATTTTCTGGTACTTAAGAACTTAACATAGTCCCCTTAGTTATTATATGAGTGAAGAATTGAGTATTAGGAGTTATAGTATGAAAGCACATTAATGCAAACATTCCAAAAAACTAACTTTTATTTTTGTTTTTTTTTTCCCCTCTAATATTAGTCTAAGTAGTCTAAATTAGTCCACTTAGTCTAATTTTTAAGTTTTTTGATAAAAAATTTATCATTTTATGATCTTTTTAGTCTCTGCTGTAATTTGTTAGTCTTTTCAACCTTAGTATTGCTCATTTGTATCTTCTGTTTTGTTGGTTTTATTGATCAGTCTTAATAGGGGCTTATGTATTAAAAAAATTATCTTTGAAGAACTGTTGTATTTATCATTCTCTAATTTGTCTTATTCTTTTTCTGTAATGTCTTTAATTTCAACTCTTCCTTTTTTCTACAATCTTTGCTTTTATTTTGTAATTACATAATTTTTAGCCTTTCTTCCATTCTAAGATAAAAATTTTAGGCTATATGTTTTCCTCTGTTTACTGCTTTAGCTGTATCCAATAAATTTTCATGAGAGATATTTTCATTATTATTCAGTTTTAAGTCTATTTTTAAAAAGTCATTGCATTTTTTCTTTGGCCCTTGAACTGTTTAGCAGTTCCTTTTAAAGTATCTGATACTATAGGTTTTTAAAAATTTATCTAGTAGTTGTCTTCTTACTTAATTACATGGCAGTCATGTACGTTCAGGCTTCTCTGGTGGCTCGGACAGTAAAGAATCTGCCAGCAATGCAGGAGACCTGGGTTCGATCCCTGGGTCAGGAAGATCCCCTGGAGAAGGGAATGGCTACCCACTATAGTATTCTTACCTGAAGAATTCCATGAACAGAGTAGCCTCCTGGACTATAGTCCATAGGGTTGTAAAGAGTCAGACATGACTGAGCAACTAACACTTTGACTTTCATGTACACTCGGGAAGGTTATTTGTTGTTAGATACAAGATTTCATGTGTATTTCAGGATATCCATTCAGTACAAACAGATGACACAGATGGAGAGAATACAATATTTGTGAATTGGAAGAATCAATACTGTGAAATGACTATACTCCCCAAAGCAATCTATAGATTCAGCGCAATTCTTATCAAATTACCAATGGCATTTTTCACAGAATTAAAACAGAAAGTTTATAATTTGTATGGAAACACAAAAGACACCAAATGGCCACAGCAATCTTGAGGAAGAAAAACAGAGCTGGAGGAATCAGGCTACTTGACTTCAGACTATACTACAGAGCTGTAGAAATCAAGATAGTATGCTACTTGCACAAAACTAAAAATATAGAACAATGGATCAGGATAAAAAAGCCCAGAAATAAACCCACACACCTGTGGTCACCTAACCTATGACAAAGGAGGCAAAAATATACAATGGAGAAAAGATAGTCTCTTCAATAAGTGGTGCTGGGAAAACTGGACAGCTACGTGTAAAACAATGAAATTAGAACACGCCCTGACACCACACACAAAAAGAAGCTCCAAATGGATTAAAGTTGTTTAAATCTTATTTATTCTTAAGAACTTTTCTCTGTACTTGAACCAAAAAAAAAAAAAAAAACACTGACAAACTGTGTTAAAATCTCCCACTAAAATTGTGACTTTTTCCCTTTTTCTTTGTATTTCTTTCAGTTATTTCATATATTCTAGGCTTCTGTTTTGAGCTTTTATATTTTCTTGGTGAATTAAGTCTTTGATTATTATGTAGTAACCCTCTTTACCTCTAATAAATAATTTTCCTTTGAGTACTTTGTGCCTGATGTTAATCTTGTCACATCACTTTCTTTTGTTGAATGGTACATGGTACCATTATTTTATTTACAGTCTATCTCTGTCTATAGTTTATGTGAATCTCTTGCAAACAGCTGTGAGCTACCAGTTTCTGTCTTTTCATGGTAAGTTTGGTCCATTTACAATTATTGTGATTATTGGCATATTCATATTCCTTTTCACAGGGTATTTTATGCTTTCTGGTTCTTCTTTTTTAAAGGCTTCCTTTATTCTCCTTTCCAGAGTTTTTTGATTGAGTTTGTTAACATCAGTTTTTCTCTTTTAATATTTTGAAAGTTATGCATGATATTTTTAGGGTCTAATGTTTAAGTGTTTGACATGGATATCTTAAAACCTAAATTTATAATTAATACTTTTAAGTGCCTCTTTATATGAGGAACTTAAGAACATTTTAAATTCTAGCATTCTACTTTTGATTATTATAGTTCATTTTTGTCTATTATTGTGTCTTACAGTCAGTGTTAGTTTAGATTTACACACATGTGTCACTATGTACTGTTTTTGGTAATTTAGACCTTCCTTGTCATTATCATTGTCATTTTTCAAAGATATCCTTTAGAAGTTCTCTTTCTCAGGGGCCATTGTTGTTAAACTGAATTTTTTGAGGTGAAAAATATCTTTAATTTGCCTTTGACCTTGAAGGATACTTTTGTTTATTTTAGATGGGCAGTTATTTCAGCATTCTGAATATATTATACTATTGTTTTCTATTGAAATATCAGCAGTCATTCTAATTGTTTCCCTCTATATGTGATATATCTTTCCTATATGGTTGGTGTCAAGAGCCTCTCATTGTCTTTGGTGTTCTCTAGATTCATTGCCATGTATCCAACTGTGAATTTTTCAAAGAAATGTACTGAGCTTCCTGAATTTGAGTGTTCATACCTTTTGTCTGTTTGGGAGAACTTTCAGCCATTATCTGTTGATTTTTCTCCATTCTCTCCTCCACAAACTGATTGGATGTGTGCTAGACTGAATCAGTCAGGAAAATAGAATCAATACCAAGTAGTTCAACAGAGGGAATTTAATATGGTGCCATGGTCTGAATATTTGTATTCTCCCCAAATTCATGTGTTGAAACCCTAACCGCCAGGGTAGTGGTGTTGGGAGGTGAGGCCTTGGGGCAGTGATTAGGTCAGGAGGACAGAGCCTCATGAAGGGGATTAGCATCTTATAAAAGAGACCGCAGGGGGGTAGCTTGTCCCTTCCACCACATGGGGTTACAGCAGAAACACCGTGCCATCTATAAAGGGGACCCACATCTAGTGCCAGGTCTACCAGCAACACGGTCTTGGACTTCCCAGCCCCTGGAACTGTGAGAAATAAATGCTTGTTGTTTCCAGTCCACCCAGTTTATATTATTTTTGTTCAGGCAGCCTGAACAGACTAAGGTATAGGGGGAATTCGTTATAAATGTTTTAGGATATCTGAAAGCCCAACAGAAGATAATGAGGTAATCTCAGAGTTAGGATCATAATCTTAAAAACTATCATTACTCCTTGTACTGTACAGAAACATCAAGGAAATGGTCTTACCAAAATGCAAATGCTGAGGCCGTCTAGAACCATGGCAGGTCTACCCTACAGAAACAGGGACCTTCAGGGAGATGGAGCCACATGGACATACCACAAAACTAGAGAAAGCAGAGGAGAAAGATCCTCCTCCCATCCAGTCTTCTGCCTGGCACACCCACTGACAGAATCCAACAGCGGAGGACACCAGTGGGACAGGGATTTTGGGGAATACAGTTTTGAGATGTCAACCCCTGAGATTCAGGACACGGAAGGTCACTCACAGATCTGAGAGCAAGCAGACAATTGTGGTCTCCCTTCCATATCTCTCAGTTTGGGTCTCCTGTTTTTCATTACTTTGTTTCCCTATACTGTGTCCAAAGTAGCATTTTTTCTGTGGTAAAATATGCGTTACATACACTTTACCCTTTAACCACTTAAAAACTATGTTCACTTCAGTGCTACATTCACATCATTGTATAACACTCACCACTATCCATTGCCACAACTTTTTTTTACCTTCTCAAACTGAAACTAGCTGTTAAATAATCTTTCCCATTCCCCTTCCCCAAGCTCCTGCTGCTGCTGCTACCACTGTTGCTAAGTCACTTCAGTCCTGTCCAACTCTGTGTGACCCCATAGACGGCAGCCCACCATCCTTGGGATTCTCCAGGCAAGAACACTGGAGTGGGTTGCCATTTCCTTCTCCAATGCATGAAAGTGAAAAGTGAAAGTGAAGTTGCTCAGTCGTGTCTGACTCTTAGTGACCCCAGGGACTGCAGCCTACCAGGCTCCTCTGTCCATGGGATTTTCCAGGCAAGAGTACTGGAGAGGGGTGCTATCGCCTTCTCCGCCCAAGCTCCTGGCAACCACAGTTATACTTTCTGTCCCTGAATTTGACTGTTCTGGATACTGTGTGCCAGTCATGGTTTATTATGTTCATTAACATTGCCAGTGAAAAGGCACTATTCCATAAAATGAATGTTTTTCCTGGTTGTACACTTCTATTTGAGGCATTTAATAAGAATTAATTTTTTTTTTTTGGTTTAACATTTACATTATATGGATGGCATAAACGCTTATTTGCATGAGTCAAGTAGATAGATGTAGAAAGTAGTTATCTTGTCACTGATTATGAAATCACTGAATTGGATGATTATTACTGATTACCTCCTACTTGTTTTTTTTGCATTTCGGATCAAAGGCACAAATTTCATAAAGATTAAGTTTTCTAAGAACTATTCCTAAGTGTCTTTTTATGTAGTGATGTAATTTTCAGCAGGCATTCATAGCCATTTACTGAATGATGTCCCCTTAAATATAATGAATATGATCATTATTCTGTTTAGATTTTCAGATTCTCTTTAGCTCCTTCTAATCCTTATTTCTCTCATTCTTTTTTTTTTTTTTTTGTAAGAATACTGATTCACTCATTCAGCAGCTACATATTTAACATTTACTATATGCCAGACACAGAGTTAGGCATTATAAGGTTTGTAAGTGAACTGAGAGCTAAGGTTTCAGGTATCAAATTAACAGATAAACAAATAAACATTTGCCCATTTAGCCTGCATTTACTAGTTATCTGCCATGTGTTAGATATTGTTCTGGGAACTGTGGATACAGAGCTAAAAATAATAAAGTCTGTACCTCTGGAGCTTACATTCTGAGGAAGGAATAAAATATGCAGGGGAGATCTTTTTTAAAATGTGATATTTGAGCTGAAATATGATGGATGAGATGGAACAAATGAAAAAGACTGAGGGCAGACAGCAGTTATGGATGATAAATAGAATGAACTCCTTCTGTTTGATGCACATTGGTTTGTGGTTTCTGAGATGGGAAAATTAAAGAGTTTATTGTTGCTTCCATTTTGTCACTTAATTATTAAATGAAGACATCAGCTGGGAAGTTTGGTGGGAGAGGATGGACAGCAACGAGGGAACAATCTGAGGAGAGAGAAATTTGAGGATGGAGATCACTCACCAGAGAGAAGTGAATATCCAAAGCAGGGAAGTGCAGTAAGATTGCTGGACATCATTGAGGGTCTACTTGTAAGTTTTTGATCCTGAATTTAAAGTGAAATGGTTCAGCCCAGTTGTGTGGTGTTCTCCAGCTATAGGCACAGGTGTGAAGAAGATGTAAGGTTTAACTAGGGTTGGTTTTTTTAACCCCAGGGGCCTGGTGGTGAAGAAGGAGAGAAGCAAGAATGTTTAGGGCATTTGCAAGGAAGTTATAATAATTCAAACTGCAGAATTTATGCTGTTGTGCTCTGTGCTGTGCTTAGTTGCTTAGTTGTGTCCAACTCTGTGACCTCATGGACTGTAGCCCACCAGACCCCTCTGTCCATGGGGATTCTCCAGGCAAGAATACTGGAATGGGTTGCCATGCCCTCCTCCAGGGAATCTTCCCAACCCAGGGATTGAACCCAGGTTCTCCTGCCTTGTGGGTGGATTCTTTATTGAGCCACCAGGGAAGCCCTGTTTATGCTGGGGAAGGAGAAAATGAAGTGGAAATGAAGACTGAAGAGAGTTGATGGATATAAAGAAAGTGAAGAATCAATGGATTGGTAGATTGGATGAGGTTGAAAGTTGTAGTCAGACAAATGAATTTCATGGGCTGATATTAGTATGTGATATTAACACATTCATTAATAGGCCTGTTTCTATGTATACACATCCAGGAACAACTGCAGTCAACTTTATAGCATTGAAAAGAGTGAGGTTTTGCATGGTTAACCAAAAAATTCAGAGGACCACCACAGATGTTCTGGTTGGTCTTTCTGTTCATTTTTTTTTCTTTAAATTTATACAAAGGATTGAATGTAATTTAAGGAAAACATGAAAGGTTAGTAGCACTACTTGGAAGATCTTATCTCAGCTTATGTGTGAAATCATTTTTAAAATCACTTGACCTCATTAGCCATGTTCTCCTAATTGAGCCCTGCGCCAGGTGCTGCTGCTGCTGCTGCTGCTGCTGCTGCTGCTGCTGCTGCTAAGTCGCTTCAGTCGTGTCCGACTCTGTGCGACCCCATAGACGGCAGCCCACCAGGCTTCCCCGTCCCTGGGATTCTCCAGGCAAGAACACTAGAGTGGGTGCTCCAGGTGCTGGGTGTGTAGGAATATCAGGTCACGGTGGGTTCAGAGAGCTCATGGAGCACAGAGATGGGCACACAACTCAAATGGGGTGGAGAGTGTTTCGGTTTGGAAGACATGACATCTCAGCAAATACGTGAAAAGAAAAGTAGCAGTTAGAGCTTAGCAAAGAAACCACAGACCCAAGTGGTAGCAAAGACTGTATGTGAAGATCCTCAAGCAAGAAGGGGATGACCTGATGGATCCCAAGTGGGTAGGTTGTAGTGTCTGAGGGAACATGTAGTGAGACATGAGGCTAGGAAATTAAGCAAGGGCCATATTTTAAAGGATGTGTTAGGTTATATGAAAGAAATTTCATACTAAAAGCAATAGGGGACTGATTGTTGGGTTTTACATAGAGCAGTAATATAAAGCACAATCACTTAAAAATGCTGGAGAAGATGTGGAGAAAAGGGAACCCTCCTACTGATATAGCCATTATGGAGAACAGTAAGGAGATTCCTTAAAAATACTATGAATAACCCTATCCTATGACCAAGGGATCCCACAACTGGGCATATACTCTGATAAAACTACAATTCAAAAAGAATCCATGTACTCTGGTGTTCATTGCAGTGCTACTTAGAATAGCCAGGACGTGGAAGCAGCCTCGATGTCCATTGACAGATGAATGGATGAAGCAGATATTCAATATTCAATGGAATATTACTCAGCTATAAAAAGGAATGAATTTGACTCAATTGTACTGAGGTAGATAAACCTAGAGCCTGTAAGAAGTAAGTCAGAAAGAGACAAACAAATGCTGTATATTAATGCATATGTTTGGAATCTAGAAAAATGGTACTGATGAACCTATTTGCAGGGCAGTATTGGAGACGCAGAAGAGGAGACATATATACACTGTCATGTGTAAAACAGAAAGCCAGTGGGAAGCTGCGGTATAACACAGGGAGCTCAGCCTGGCTGTCTGTGATGGCCTAAATGGGTGGGATGAAGGGGAGCGGAGTGAGGCTCAACAGGGAGAAGATGTATGTATAATTATGACTGGTTCTTGAAGGATGTTATCCAGGAGAAACCAACACAATATTGTAAAGCAATTTTCCTTCAATTAAAAAATAAAAAACACAATCATTTTAAAGTGTGGGATTTGCTTTGATGAATAAGTTGGACTTTTATCATTGCTAAGGTTTATTCTAAAATTCTTTCATTCATGAGTATAAAGCAGTAAATCAAAATGATTTAAATGTGTGCCTCTAGGAGAAGGCAATGGCACCCCACTCCAGTACTTTTGCCTGGAAAATCCCATGGATGGAGGAGCCTGGTGGGCTGCAGTCCATGGGGTCTCGAAGAGTCGGACATGACTGAGCGACTTCACTTTCACTTTTCACTTACATGCCTTGGAGAAGGAAATGGCAACCCACTCCAGTGTTCTTACCTGGAGAATCCCAGGGGTGGGGAGCCTGGTGGGCTGCCGTCTATGGGGTCGCACAGAGTCGGACACGACTGAAACGACTTAGCGGCAGCAGAAGCAATCTGAAAATAATTACTAATAGTAGCAATTAATATGGGACAGTATTAAACATATAAAGCCCTGCTTACAAAACATTATTAAACTTGTATTCATCTGTTTGCAAAAAGAACTGAAATTAAAAATTTCTTTGACTCTGAGTACATTTGGTTACTGCTGTGTATTTCCCATCATATCAGTGAAAATATTAGATAATTTCCCATGAGTTTGTGTGTGCTGTTTAATATTACCAATCAAATGTCAATGAAGCTCTGTGCTTTTTCTCTCCAGTGATTTAAACTTTTGAGATGCTTCCATTAATTGGAAAATCAATCATCTTTGATAACTTTCCCGACCCTTCTGATACTTGGGAAATCACTGAAACGATTGGCAAAGGAACTTATGGAAAAGTTTTTAAAGTGTTGAATAAGAAAAATGGCCAAAAAGCAGCAGTCAAAATTCTGGATCCCATCCATGTAAGTCACGTTTTTTTTCTTGCTTGCTAATTAACTTTTAAAAAAATCTGTGTTAAACAATTAAAAAGTCCATTGGTATCTTATCTTGATTTATTTATCACAGTGTCAGTTGCAATTTGAAGGAAATGTTTGTTTTAAAATGTCTTGTTAGATTTTCCTTGTTAAATGCTTAACATATATTAGAAGGTCCAATAAATACTTGATAAATAAATATATAGTAAAGAGAAATATGGGGGCTTCCCAGGTGGCATTAGTGGTAAAGAACCTGCCTGCCAATGCAGGAGACATAAGAGAAACAGGTTCCATCCCTGAGTCGGGAAGATCTCCTGGAGGAGGATGTGGAAACCCACTCTAATATTCTTGCCTGGAGAAGCCCAGGGACAGAGGAGCCCGGAGGGCCACAGTCCATAGTGTCATACAATCAGATATGATTGAAGTGACTTAGCATGTACGCACACACAGATGAGTATATCTGTATATAAGTTTATCTTCTCTCAAGCAGCTCAGTGGTTTGATTTAATATTTTTAGATTTCAGAGTGTTGTCAGCGTATAGACTCACGGATCTGGAAGTAACCCTAAAATTGTCTAATGTCGTCTTGGCCGGATTTCATTTTCCTCCTGTGTTTATTTAGGCTTCAGGCAGAATTCCTCTTATGCCAAACAAGAAATATATTTTAAAATTTCTTTCAAAAAAGGGAAATTAATTTTCAGGTTTACCTAAGTGTTTCCAAACAGAAATGGCATTCCTTTACAGGGTCTGGTTCCTTGTGAAGGATTCAGTGTCGTGGTCAGTCCATATGGCCTCTTTTCCAGCAGTGCCAATGGTGCTTTTTTTGGGAATAGCAGTTGTGATCAGGGAAACTCATCTTGCTTTGCCTGTAACAGCATGAGATTTGCCTGTAAGAGACAAGATTCTTTTTTCCAGGAGTCAGAGGCTCAGTGTTTGGACGTGTTTTCAGCTACTAGGACATAGGTAGGTCTCCCCTAGCACATGGGGGAGCCAGAATAAACTCAGTGATTCTGTAATCGCCAAACCTCTCCTGACAGCAAATTCTCTAATTACTCAGCTCTTGGAGAAGGAAATGGCAACCCACTCCTGTATTCTTGCCTGGAAAATCCCACGGACAGAGGAGCCTGGTGGGCTGCAGTCCATGGGGTTGCAAAGAGACGGACACGACTGAGCGACTTCACTTTCGCTTTGTGCGTGTGATGGGGGTGTGGCTTGATGGAAATGATGAGATGTGTGTGGAGTTGGCCTGGGAGTTCTCTTTCTGTCACAGCTCTGACACTCACAAAGCCTGCAAAAGGACTCTGCAAAAAGTCTCTGCCCTCTGTTCATCTTGGGTTTGCTCTTTGGTTTTTGATGGTTTATTTTTACTAGATCTGTTATTACTACATTGTTTTATTTTCTTTTGAGCAGAGGAGAGAGAGGGCGGGGGCTTCTTTTCAAGAAGTAGGTTAGATAAGTGCATGCCTGCTCAGTCGCAAAGTTATATCTGACTCTTTGTGACCCTATCTACTGTAGCTCGCCAGCTCCTCTTTTATCCATGGAATTTCCCAGGCAAGAATACTGGAGTGATTTGCTATTTCCTTCTCCAGGGGATCTTCCCACCCCAGGGATCGAACCCATGTCTCCTACATTGGCAGGTGGATTCTTTACCACTGAGCCACCAGGGAGGCCCACTGGAGGAGAAAAATGAGAAGCACTGTGCACAGGCTTAACTGATGCTGCATGTCTTCATAGTCTGTTGGAAAGTTCTTATTGTTAAAACTGAGGGAAGAGAGACACCAATTAAGCTGTATCAGAGCAACTGCACCACTAGTCTTCAAAATTAGAAGTCTGCCCTTTGAACTTTGCTGTTGAGGATTGGGGTTCATGGTGGCAAGAGAAAGGGCTCCAGGCTGATCCCAATGTGTGGCCCCACAATCAGAGTCTCTCCCATTCCTCTGCTTCTTTATGAACAAGAACAAATGACTTGTGAATGTATGTAACAGTTATCCTTTCATAATTTCACATTTGCTGTGCAGCCTACCTTACAAATCAGGTTTGATTCTCTTGCTTTAATGAAATATATAGATCCATAACCGTAGTATGAAATGTGTTCTTTTGCTGCTTTTATTCTTGTCATAGTACATATATATTTTTCTAAGAATTCTTTATTTACTCTTCATTCATCATGCCACAAGTCAAATAAAAAAAGATTTATAACCAGGAGATTGTAATCTTAATAAAATAAATTTAAATGCACCCAAGCATTTTGCAGAGTGGCTATTTTTTTATTAAAAAGGTCTTACTGTTACGGATTTTGAACTCATAATCTTCTCTCCAACAAAGGGATGAAATGAGAAGGACTAGAAAATAGTAGACAAAAGACTAGTCCTGGATTACACACTAACCAGTTCTGTGACTCTAACTGCCTTGAGCTTTCGTTTCTTTCTTTTTTTTTTTTTAAATTTTCTTAGCTTTAGTTTCTTCCTTAGACTAGTGTTCTGGTCTGAAATTCTTTACAGCTTTGTGATTCCATGATTCTGTCTTAAAACAATGTGGATATTAAATGTTACCATAAAATATTAGAAGTCTTTTATTTATGACAGTGAATTGTTTTATGTATATATGGTTTTCTAGATACATGACTAAGTGCGTAGTCTTGTTTGCAATTTTATTGACAGGATTACAACCTATTCTACTTCTGGTGAATGAGTCTTTAGCTAACTAAAGGCTGTATGCCATCTTATATAACTTAACCCTTTCACTTTTTTAGAAAGGTAGGAGTTTATTGCATGTATGATTGGTTTTTGATAGCCTTTAAATATCCTATACTTCAAAGAAACAGCTAAAAGTTTCCATGTCAAAACAATAATTTTACCATTGAAATAAAGTTAACACTACAAAGAAAGGAAGATCACCTTAAACAGTTCTCCATATATATTTTTTCCCTAGATTTTGTGATTAGAATTCTTTATTTTTATTTTTTAACTTAAAAAATTTTATTTATTTGGCTGCGTCAGGTCTAAGCTGCTCATGGGCTTAGTAGTTTAGGTGCCCAGGCTTAGTTGCCCAGCAGCATGTGGGATCTTAGTTCCCAGACCAGGGATCGACCCCACATCCCCTGCATTGGAAGGCACTGGACCACCAGGGAAGTCCTTATATGTTTCTTTCTAACTGCACATAAAAATAGCCTTTTATTTATTTCTTTTCAATGAAATAAACATAATTTGAGATATTTTTGATTAACAGGAAAATCACAATCTCTTCCCGTAAGCAGTGTAAGGAGAAATGTCAATACATTGTATTGAGCACAGTAGAAACTATTCTGACCTTGCTTTGACAAGATAAAATTCTACATTCGCTAGTCTAACTTACGTTTTTTTGACTTCATTCATGTTTTTCTCACCGCTCTCTCCCCATGACTTTTTTGAAACTAGGATATTGATGAAGAGATTGAAGCAGAGTACAGCATCCTAAAAGCACTTTCTGACCACCCTAATGTGGTCAGATTCTATGGCATGTACTTTAAGAAGGATAAAATAAATGGAGATAAGCTATGGCTGGTTCTTGAGGTAAGTGTTTAGAATTATTTCCCATGTGGTAATTTGCAGTGTGGTCTTGGAATGACGTGTTTAGTAACGTCACCCCCATAAAGCAGTTCATCTGATATGTTCCATTCTGTATCCTTTGTTGAATCTTATTCCCAGGTCTGGTCTTGCCATCTTTAGAAATACCAGTAAATGAAAGAAAATTAATTAAAGATTAAAAGAAAATGTTTCCATAATAAAAGACTAAAGAAACTAGGATATTTTCCTGGCAGAAGCGCATACTAAAAAGGGACTTCATTATAATTTTTATTTATTCATCTGTGTTTGGTGCAACACGAGACTGAGGCTCAGTGCCAGGTGCTATGATATGAGATAAAATTAGTGTAGCTGAGGCTTCATTAGGCAAAAATGGTGAGTTGCTAATTTCTTCTGACTTCACTGAATACTAATGACATAAACTGCAGAACCAGGTACTGTCAGTCCCCCATATCTGTGGGTTCCACATGGTCAGATTCAAACAGCTGTGATCCGTGAATACAGAGGATCAACTGTATTTACATTTATGGGGGGAGGAACCTTACTAGAAGTGGTGTGGAACACTGAATAAGTTGCCAAAGGGATACTGCAGAGTCTGCCTTTTCAATTCCTAAGAATAGCTTGGGACAGTTCTCTCTAATGCAAGAGTATTAGAAGATGCACCACTAAGGTTACTGCCAGCCCTAGAAGAATGTGTTTTTTTCTGATTTTCACTGGATATTTTTATTTAAGTTGAAGTAATCATTAATTACAATAAAATTTATAAAAATTTCTTAAAGCTTCTTTTATCAAACCCAGGGCTAGTAAAACCTTTATTTGATCACCTTAACAGCATTTATTTATTGTATTTGCATTAATTTACTTTTTATAACACTAGTTTCTGGTGTAAAGTGAGGTGATTCAGTTATATATATTTATATGCTAGGCTGTGTGTGTGCTCAGTCATGTCCGACCCATGGTGACGTCATGGACTATAGCCTGCCAGGCTCCTCTATCTATGAGATTTTTCAAGCAATAATACTGGAGGGGGTTGCCATTTCGTCCTCCAGGGGATCTTCCCAACCCAGGGATAGAACCCAAGTCTCCTACGTCTCTTGCATTGGCAGGTGGATTCTTTATCTCTGAGTCACCTGGGAAGCCCATATATTTATATGTATTAACATAATTATATATATGGCTTATCACAGGATATTAAATATTCCTTGTGCTGTACAGTTGGATCTTATTGTATATCCATTCTATTAATATATGTAATACTTTGCATTTGCTAATCCCAAACTCCCAATCCATCTCTCCTCTGCCTCTTCTTCCTATTGACAATCACAAGTTTGTTCTCTGTGTTTTGTATTCACATTATTTTATTAGCATTTGATTATTTTATTTCTTTTTTTTTTGGAATGTACCATTGATTTTCCTGTACAGTAATAATTTGCACATTGTCTCCATACTTTATATTTTTTCTATGGTGGTTTTTAAATGAATATACAAGTAGTGATCATTGTAGAGAATACTTGAAACTGTAAAAAGAACCACTCTTAATTTTGAATATATTTTCTTCATCTATTTTTGTATGTTTAAAATGATTGACAATATCACTTATCAGTTTAGCCTATTTTCCAGTTCATATAATTTCAGATAGACTTAATCATTTTTATCTTTTAAAAAAATACATTCACTTGATTAATTTTTTGTTGTTTAGTTACTAAATCAAGTCCAACTCTTTTGACCCCCTGGACAGCAGCACGCCAGGCTCGTGTCCTTCACTGTCTCCCAGAGTTTGCTCATATTTATGGTCATTGAGTTGGTGATGCTATCTAACCATCTCATCCTCTGCTGCCCCCTTCTCTTTTTGCCTTCAGTCTTTTGCAGCATCAGGGTTTTTTCCAGTGAGTTGGTTCTTCACATCAGGTGTCCAAAGTACTGGAGCTTCAGCTTCAATATCTATCCTTTCAATGAATATTCAGGGTTGATTTCCTTTAGGATTGACTGGTTTGATCTCCTTGCAAGTCCAAGTGACTCTCAAGAGTCTTCTCCAGCACCACAGTTTGAAAACATCAATTCTTTGGTGCTCAGCCTTCTTTGTGGTCCAACTCTCACATCTTTACATGACTACCAGAAAAACCATAGCTTTGGCCATAGGGACTTTTGTTGGCAAAGTAATGTCTCTACTTTGTAATACACTGTCTAGGTTTATCATAGCTTTTCTTCCAAGGAGCAAACACCTTTGAATTTCATAGAAAGCAGTAATACAGGACAGTATTACTGTAGATCCAGGTTAGTGGTGCCACCCTTTCCTGAGCAGGTAGGTATGTGTCTTTCCTGAGTTGGTTGTTGAACCTGGAAACAGATGGTTCAGTTTCTCTACTCTTTCATTTTCTAATCCATGTTCTGAATGTTGGCACGATTACTGATTGCCCCTCTGGAATCCTACATCCTCCTGCTCCATCCTGGAGGTCTGCCAGGTATCTGACCCCTGCTGCCTCTCTGCTGCTCATCTGGGTGGAATCCACTTTCCTGGATTCCTTGGTCTCTTCTCTATTTTGCACATCAGGAATTCTGTGTGTTCCTCCTGTTATTCACTGTACTGATGTCACCAAATATTGAGTCCCTTCAGTTCAGTTTCTCTAGGAGCAAAACCTCCAGTCTCTCTGTGTGTGTGTGAAGTAGCTCTGGCAGGCTTTTGGATGTGGATACTTTGAATGTGGCGTAAGAGGGCATCAAGTCTTTTGAAGAGAGACTTGCAAAGGAAGCCTTGTTTTCTGCCCCTCCCCTCCCACCTCTCCACTTTCACTGTTATCTTGCCCTCTCTGGGTTAATCTGCTCAGGTGACCTCAACACAGCTCCCCCACCTAGCACTTTGGTTTGTGGCTTTCTCTGTGTTTCTGGGTCAGTTAACCACTCAGTCACCTGCATTCCATGTTGAAAAATTTTGTTGCAATCTCTTCTTAACTTCTCTCCCATTTTGTTCTTTTTTCGCTAGTGGTTTTATTTATTTATTTATTTTTAATTCCTTTACTGGCATTTTCATGGAGATTTATGAGTAAGAGGAAATACATGTAGATATTTAATCTGCCACTTTTGATTGAATCATAGTCTTTCAAAATTACAATAGAATTTTCAAGAACCTTTTCACAATCTGAAACTATTACTTTATAGAAGTTAAAAAAAAATGTTTTAAGAGCCAGGCGTGTTCTTTGATGATAGGCAACTTATTATGATTTCAGAATTATTTTGTATTTCTCAATTCAAGATAGCTTTATATTTTTAGTTAAATCACACAAAAAACAGAGCAAAACTTTTACTTCTCTCAACACAATTACCCAAGTTCAGTTCAGTCACTCAGTCGTGTCCGACTCTTTGCGACCCCATGAATCGCAGCACGTCAGGCCTCCCTGTCCATCACCAACTCCCAGAGTTCACTCAAACTCACGTCCATTGAGTCGGTGATGCCGTCCAGCCATCTCATCCTCTGTCATCCCCTTTTCCTCCTGCCCCCAATTCCTCCCAGCATCAGAGTCTTTTTACAATGAGTCAACTCTTCGCATGAGGTGGCCAAAGTACTGGAGTTTCAGCTTTAGCATCATTCCTTCTAAAGAAATCCCAGGGCTGATCTCCTTTAGAATGGACTGGTTGAATCTCCTTGCAGTCCAAGGGACTCTCAAGAGTCTTCTCCAACACCACAGTTCAAAACCATCAATTCTTTAGCTCTCAGCCTTCTTCACAGTCCAACTCTCACATCCATACATGACCACTGGAAAACCCATAGCCTTGACTAGATGGACTTTTGTTGGCAAGGTATCGTCTCTGCTTTTGAATATGCTATCTAGGTTGGTCATAACTTTTCTTCCAAGGAGTAAGCGTCTTTTAATTTCACGGCTACAGTCACCATCTGCAGTGATTTTGGAGCCCAACAAATAAAGTCTGACACTGTTTCCACTGTTTCCCCATCTATTTCCCATGAGGTGATGGGACCAGATGCCATGATCTTCGTTTTCTGAATGTTGAGCTTTAAGCCAACTGTTTCACTCTCCTCTTTCACTTTCATCAAGAGGCTTTTTAGTTCCTCTTCACTTTCTGCCATAAGGATGGTGTCATCTGCATATCTGAGGTTATTGAGATATTTCTCCCAGCAATCTTGATTCCAGCTTGTGCTTCTTCCAGCCCAGCGTTTCTCATGATGTACTCTGCATAGAAGTTAAATAAGCAGGGTGACAGTATACAGCCTTGACATACTCCTTTTCCTATTTGGAACCAGTCTGTTGTTCCATGTCCAGTTCTAACTGTTGCTTCCTGACCTGCATATAGGTTTCTCAAGAGGCAGGTCAGGTGGTCTGGTATTCTCATCTCTTTCAGAATTTTCCACAGTTTATTGTGCTCCACACAGTCAAAGGCTTTGACATAGTCAATAAAGCAGAAATAGATGTTTTTCTGGAACTCTTTTGCTTTTTCGATGATCCAGTGGATGTTGGCAATTTGGTCTCAAGTAACAGAATAAATTATGAACTTAAGCCATTTTGTCTTAAATTAATGGATAATTTATTTCGTATTTGTGTTTGTGTATTTGAGATGTGATGCTCTGCAAATCCTTGATGGAATCCTGAATAAAAATTGTGTATATTTATATCTTTGAGAACATTTTCAATAATGCATCTCTTATGTTTTTTTTTCCATGTAAAATAATTGGAAAATTGGCATTTGAAGATTCAGTTGTTCTGCTTAATATAGGCCTAAATGTCAAGAACAAAAGTATAAATCTTTCCCAGAGTTTAAACTATTGAATAAGATCTGCTGATGTCTTTTATGCCTAACAAATTCCTATTCTAATTATATTGTCATTTCTTAGTATTATCACTCAGGGTTAGGTGAGAGTTGAAGATTCCAGATCATAGTTAAAGTGTTCTTTTGAGAGAGCCGAAAAGATTGATTAAAAAGGTCTTGAATATCCAGTACAAGTGAAGTGGCATCCTGATGCAATGAATCAGCAGAGACTTAGCTTCTTTGAACTTTGTACATATGTTTTTAAAATTTATTTTTAATTGGAGAATAATTGCTTTACAATGTTATGTTAGCTTCTGCCATAGAACAGCATGAATTAGCCATGAATATACATATATCTTTTCCCTCTTGAACCTTCCTTCTACCCCACCCCATATCCCATCCCTCTGCGTTGTCTCAGAGCACCGGTTAACCTCCCTGTGTTATACAGCAACTTCTCACTAGCTATGTTACATATTGTCTTTATTATTAGATGTAAGAGTTGGAAATATCCCTTAACGGCTTGAGAAAAAGAATAAACAGTAGTTTATTAAAATAGTATTTCAGAAATCTGATCTATTTGAAATTCAAAGTTGAGGGAAAACATGGAAAAAGCAAAGAGCTGGCAACTGTATGTAAGACAATTGATTTACATATGCAAGTTAGACTGATTACATATACACATAAGTGGTACAATTACCTGATTTATAAACATGAATGGTGCAGGTGCTGCTTTAAAGGCACTTTCAGAAAATTGGCTTGTGGCATCAATACTTCATTCTACAAAATGACTGCTAATTATACCTCTTATCATAATAAAGCTCCAATAAATTATTTTGCTGGCTTCCCTGGTGGCTCAGCGGTAAAGAATCTGCCTGCAATGCAGGAGACATGGGAGATGTGGGTTCGATCCCCTGGGTTGAGAAGATCCACTGGAGGAGGGCATGGCAACCCAGTCCAGTCTTCTTGCTTGGAGAGTCCCCTGGCAGAGGAGCCTGGCGGGCTACAGTCCATGGGTCACAAAGAGTCGGACACGACTGAAACAACTGTGCACGCTTGCAGGTGCACAAATTATTTTGCGTGGGGGTACCCAAAGATGGCCAAATAGGAACTTTGGTGGTACCCAGAAAGTCATGCTAATAGTGCTAGACTTCTGACATGAATCTGCGTAAAGACGGTGCTTCTTGGAGGGTCTGAGTAGCATCCTTGTTATCAGCCTGGCATGTGTGGGGAGGTGGGTGGACTGTACCAGCTTGGACAGACTCTCACCCAGAGTTTTTCCATCTTGAAGAATCATTGTATTTATATTGCAATCCAGAATTGAAATTCCAAGAAGAGAATTTCTTGCTCAGATTTTACTGGGCCATCTATTTTCTCTGTTATTTAGTTGTGATTTTTGAATTATTGCTTTCACTTTGATACAATTTTTCCTCTTCCTGTATTTTTATTAAATTTTGTTATACTATAATTTCTTGAGCATGAATAATATACACAGCTCTGTTTAGAAATTATTTCCTTCTAAATTCTCTGTATGTTCATTTTCAGAACATACAGAAGAGCACTAGTTACTAGCCCTCCTACATTCCAGTTACACACTTGTAATGAAACTGTGAAAGAAGAGAAGGGGTAGAAGATTTTCTCCTGTGGGAACTGATATATATATATATATATATATATATATATATATATATATTTTTTTTTTTTTTTTTTTGCAAAATGTTTATGGGAATTTTTATTGTCACTTAATATTTAGGTTTTCCTAATGATGTCAGCATAAAGGGAGAACCAGTTTTTTTTTTTACTTATGTCTTTTGAAATACCATACTTATATTTCATATTAATTTTTTGCTTATTGCTATTACATATCTCTTGACTGACTTGCTTTGTAAAATACAGACACCTCTTTTTTATTTTTATTTTTTTATATTAATTTAAAGAATGTTCATGACACGGGGTATATTTTATTTTTATGACATTCTTTGAAAAATAAGCAATAAAAACACAACCAACAGAATGAAGATATAAAGATTCAGAGAGGCCAAACACAATATATTTGAGAGCTGAGACCAAATCAGGAAGCCCCCATCTCTTACTCTTTTAATTATTTCTACAGTCCCATGATATGTCCTATATGATTTTATATTTAAAAAAATTTTGTCCCATTGCAAACTATTTCAGAAATGATTATTTTTCCATTAGGTAAGCATATTGAGGTAAAAAAAAAAAAAACAGCTGTGATGTTAAGTAATCATAATCATATAATGATGATAATAACAATAATAACCTTTACTGAGGGCCCTTTCATGGCTTGACTCTTCACATACTTTTTATTTAGCCTTTCCAACAATGTATGAGGCAAATATTGTTTTCATTTTATGTTTGATGAAACTAACCAAGGCTGAGCAAGAGTAAACAACTCGCTCTTCCAAGCTCTTGCTTGGAGGGAGAACCATAGCATAAGCCCAGGCCTGTCTGCCTGCAATGATCTCGCTATTTTCCTGGGGCACTCAGCCTCCTAAGTGGGGTTTACTTCTTGAGATCAAAGTAGGCAAAGTGCTAATGGTGTAAGACGGTGCCTAATAGTGGTATAGGGTCAACAATCCATTTCCTGGGTTAAGACACACAGTCTCCACACCTGTGTCCCTGTTTTAGCTCAGTTCCTCCCACATTATACCTCACAGGGCAGCTAGAGTCTGATCCTGTCACATCTCTGCTTAAAATAGTTGCCAGTGATCTGGACACAGACCTGAGGGACTCCTTTCTCCTGCTTCATAGGCTGCTTTCAATTCTGTGAATATGCCAGAATCGCTCATATCTCCTATACTGTGTCCCTTTGCACATGCTATTCCTTCATTCTAGCATATTCTTCAACCTCCTTTTTTCCTACTTATCCGTTAGGTCTCAGCCCATACTCATGTATTCAAGAAAGTCTTTTCTGGTCTCCCTGGCCAGGTTAGCTTTCTCCCATTCCCTGCATTCTCAGCCTTAAGCAGCTCTCATTGCTCTGTAGACCTCTCCTGCCAAATACTAATCAGGGGCATCATTGGCTATTTATCTGTGTGGTCTTTCTTTTTTTTTCCCTTAAACGTGAAGATAAGGTCTATCACAGGGCTACCATTAGGATTAAATAAGACAAAGTATGTGAAATTGCCCTGCATATCACCTGCTCAATATGGGATTTCAGTGGTGATTTTTTTTTTTTTAATTGCCATACCTCATTTTACTGTGCTTTGCTTTAGTGAGCTTTATAGATACATGTTTTTTTTTTTTTTTTTCCTTGTTAATTTTCTGTTTAGTTGATCTATCCATAAGTGTGAGTGGGGTATTAAAGTCTCCCACTATTATTGTGTTATTGTTAATTTCTCCTTTCATACTTGTTAGGATTTGTCTTACATACTGCGGTGCTCCCATGTTGGGTGGATATATATTTATAATTGTTATATCTTCTTCTTGGATTGATCCTTTGATCATTATGTAGTGACCTTCTTTGTCTCTTTTCACAGCCTTTGTTTTAAAGTCTAATTTATCTGATACGAGTATTGTGACTCCTGCTTTCTTTTGGTCCCAATTTGCATGGAAAATCTTTTTCCAGCCCTTCACTTTCAGTCTGTATGTGTCCCCTGTTTTGAGGTGGGTCTCTTGTAGACAACATATGTAGGGGTCTTGTTTTTGTATCCATTCAGCCAGTCTTTGTCTTTTGGTTGGGGCATTCAACCCATTTACGTTTAAGGTAATTACTAATAAGTATGATCCCATTGCCATTTACTTTATTGTTTTGGGTTCGAGTTTATACACCATTTTTGTGTTTCCTGTCTAGAGAATATCCTTTAGTATTTGTTGGAGAGCTGGTTTGGTGGTGCAGAATTCTCTCAGCTTTTGCTTGTCTGAAAAGCTTTTGATTTCTCCTTCATACTTGAATGAGATCCTTGCTGGGTACAATAATCTGGGCTGTAGGTTATTTTCTTTCATCATTTTAAGTATGTCTTGCCATTCCCTCCTGGCTTGAAGAGTTTCTATTGAAAGATCAGCTGTTATCCTTATGGGAATTCCCTTGTGTGTAATTTGTTGTTTTTCCCTTGCTGTTTTTAATATTTGTTCTTTGTGTTTGATCTTTGTTAATTTGATTAATATGTGTCTTGGAGTGTTTCTCCTTGGGTTTATCCTGTTTGGGACTCTCTGGGTTTCTTGGACTTGGGTGATTATTTCCTTCCCCATTTTAGGGAAGTTTTCAACTATTATCTCCTCAAGTATTTTCTCATGGTCTTTCTTTTTGTCTTCTTCTTCTGGAACCCCTATGATTCGAATGTTGTAGCGTTTAATATTGTCCTGGAGGTCTCTGAGATTGTCCTCATTTCTTTTAATTCGTTTTTCTTTTATCCTCTCTGATTCATTTATTTCTACCATTCTATCTTCTAATTCACTAATCCTATCTTCTGCCTCTGTTATTCTACTATTTGTTGCCTCCAGAGTGTTTTTAATTTCATTTATTGCATTATTCATTATATATTGACTCTTTTTTATTTCTTCTAGGTCCTTGTTAAACCTTTCTTGCATCTTCTCAATCCTTGTCTCCAGGCTATTTATCTGTGATTCCATTTTAATTTCAAGATTTTGGATCAATTTCACTATCATTATTTGGAATTCTTTACCAGGTAGATTCCCTATCTCTTCCTCTTTTGTTTGGTTTGGTGGGCATTTATCCTGTTCCTTTATCTGCTGGGTATTCCTCTGTCTCTTCATCTTGTTTAAATTGCTGAGTTTGGGAGTCCTTTCTGTATTCTGGCAGTTTGTGGAGTTCTCTTTATTGTGGCGTTTCCTCGCTGTGTGTGGGTATGTAGAGGTGGGTTGTCAAGGTTTCCTGGTTAGGGAAGCTTGTGTCGGTGTTCTGGTGGGTGGAGCTGTATTTCTTCTCTTTGTTCAGTCGCGCTATGGGGAGGGAGGGAGGGATGCTGCAAACAAATGACACTGGCGTGCGCTCGCAGTGCCTCAGCCACACTGGGTCTGCCCCCGCTCACGGCGTGTGTAGCCTCCCTGCCCACACTGCTCAGGCTCTAGGTTGTTCCGCCGGGAGCAATCCGAGGCTGGCCCTGGGTTGCATGCACCTCCCAGGTCCAAGCCGCTCAGGTTCAGGCACTCAGGTAGTCCTCAGAGGCGCAGACTCAGTTGGGGCTGCGTTTTGTGCTCTTCCCAGGTCCGAGCAGCTCAGGTGATGAGGTGTTCGGCGAGCGCCAATGCTGCGACTTATCGCCTCCCCGCAACTTGGTTATCTGGGTGTAAAACCGGCGCACCTTCTCAGGCAGATGTTGACCGTCCAGACCCCCAATAAGTTTTAGTTAGCAAAGAAGCCAGTTTTATAGATAATGTCTCTCTGGGGCTGCGATTGCCCCCTTCCGGCTCTGGCTGCCTGTCACCGGAGGGGGAAGGTTTGCAGCCGGCTACCTCTGTTTAGTCCTTTGTTCCGTGCGCGGGCTGGCGGTGTCTTAGGTTAGGGCTGGCTTTTCGCATGGTAGATATCCCACAGTCTGGTTTGCTAGCCCAAATTATTTCGCTCAGATAGCGCTCAGGGTATTCAGGCCAGATTCTTACTCTCAGCGATGCAGCCCGCGCCGCGCCTCCCTGCCCAGCCCCCGCTTGCTAATGGCGGATGCAGGCGTCTGCGCTGCTTCTCCGCTGGGGGAGTTACCGTAGGGCTCGCAATCTGCGAGTTTTAATTGTTTATTTATTTTTTCTCCCTGTTATGTTGTCCTCTGTGCTTCCAAAGCTCGGCACGTATTCGGCAGTGAGAAGGTTTCCTGGTGTTTGGAAACTTCTCTCTTTTTAAGACTCCCTTCCCGGGACGGAACTCCGTCCCTCCCTCTTTTGTCTCTTTTATTGTCTTTAATATTTTTTCCTACCTCCTTTCGAGGAGTTGGGTTGCTTTTCTGGGTGCCTGATGTCCTCTGCCGGCATTCAGAAGTTGTTTTGTGGAATTTACTCGACGTTTAAATGCTCTTTTGATGAATTTGTGGGGGAGAAAGTGTTTTCCCCGTCCTACTCCTCCGCCATCTTGGCGCCTTCCCCCGGACACCTCTTTTTTAAATTTAAAAAGTTATATATTTATCTATGTATTTGGCTGTGTTGGTTCTTAGTGGTGGTACTCAGGATCTTTAGTTGGGGCATTTGGAATTCCCTGACCAAGGATCAAACCCAGGGCCCCTCCCTTGGGAGCTCTGAGTCTTAGCCACTGGTCCAACAGGGAAGTCCCTGTAGATTTTGCTTTTGCTTAGTGTTCATTTTCACTCCCAGTGTCTACCATGGAGGGTCAGGAGCAGGATGGAGGGGGACCTTGGGAGGTGGGAGGGGTTCATTTCTGCATATCCTTACCACCAAACCAGGAGATGAGATGGAAAAACAGGGTTGAAATTGAGTTAAGTTGGTCTGGTACTAGGCATCTACTGCAGATGAGCACAGAGGGCAAAATTGAGATTTAACTATAATTCCCTTCTTAGTTGGATGAACAGCAACACCTTAAGTACACAAGGAATATAATCTTCTGTCTCAACATCTATTTGTCTAGTGTATCCTCAGCCATTACGGAACCAAAATCCAGAGTTAGGACATCTTTTTGTTAAAAGGTCTTTCCCTTCATAATCCAGTCTTAGCTGTAATTGCTCCATAGTGCAGGCTGAATTCTATTATTTATCTGAATTAGTCCTGATTTGTTTATTCTTAATAGTGACACTGCTTTCTCTCTTTGCTTTCTAATTATAGCAATTTTTCTGTTTGAAATTATATCCTTTTCAAGAGATCAAAGGCTGGAAATTACAGGTAGCATTTGGAAGCACAAAAGTTCAGTAAATAGTCCTAAAGCCTCACAAATCCACATTTCTGGTAACGAAAGTGATTTTCATGGACCTGAATACTAACTTTCGCGCATTATTAGTTATTCTGCATTTATACTTACATCTAATAAGTAAGATAAGATCCATCATAAGAAAAGGAAACTATAGGATGACAGAAAGAAAATGAGTTAGAATGAATGAATGGTTTCTGTTTGCTCAGCTATTAACTCTGTAATGTTGCTGGCTGGGAGATAACATGTACATGGAAGAGGACAGGGAACCCCTGCAGGCTTGTGTATGTGGGAGGGGGCAGGGAAGCAGGACAGGGCTGCAAAGCTGGGCTTCTGAACCACTCTGATGGCACAGCACCGGTCCTTCCTTTCATTAGCTGTGCACAGTGGCAGTGGAATAGACGAATGCCGATTCTTTTCATGCTCTTAGGGCTGGGACAACCATTCCCAGCTCTCATATAAAAGGCTGTTATTTGGTGTACTCACCACAGAACAAGACAGACAATTACCTAGAGTCGTCTCATTTTTTTGTTTAAAGGGCAGGATGGAAAAACAGTATACATGTACTCCTTTATATTCTTATAACCCTAAAAATACATAAAAACATGTATAATGCTGGTATATCTTTTTTCCCTAATAGTACTTTGGTGCTTGCAAATGCATCTGCTCTCTGAATAGGAGTGCAAGTTTATAATATTAACCACAGAGGGAAAAATGTGACATGTTTTGCCATTTGGTAAATCATATATTTTGACTGTGTGTGCTAAGTCGCTTCAGTTGTGTCCAACTCTATGCAATCCCATAGATTGTAGCCCACCAGGCTCCTCTGTCCATAGGATTCTCCAGGCAAGAATACTTGAGTGGGTTGCCATGCCCTCCTCGAGGGGATCTTCCTAACCCAGGGATCAAACCTATATCTCCTGTAGCTCCTGTATTGCAGACAGATTCTTCACTGCTGAGCCACCAGGGAAGCCCATATTTTGACCAGGCAAATTAAAAGATTTCTTCTACATTTTCTTGTTTATCAAAGATATCTTGTTGCTCACATTCCCAATGTTTGATGGTGTTTTCCCAAGAATTTTGAAATGCTTTAGGATGAGGGATGCTGTTTTATATCTTGATTTAGTGGTTACAGGATTGTACACAATTACCAAAATACATCAAAATGCATATTTCAGTGAGTCAATTAGAATGTGTGTCTGTAATAGCTTAAACATACTACTTCTAGTTTACAAGTTAGAAAAGTAATGTGAAAATTGTACATATTACAGTATTACACATTAGGAAACATTATTAGGTGATGGTATCACTCTTATTAATATTGTATCAGTCTTTCATTGGAATGCAGAATTTGCTACATCAGTATATGTATTTTATTGATATTGAGTCACACATTTCACATTTGAAGAGGCACCTTCCATTTCATGTAAAAAGATGGCCTTCTGTCATTATGTGTGTGTACATGCATAAGTGTCCAGGACTAAAGTATATTCACCCAGGCACTTACTACCATAAATATCTATTACTCTGGGCCAAGCATTTTGGGAAGTTCTGGGTATTCAGTAGAGAATGAGACCAGCTGTCATCCTGGTGCTTAGAGAGTCTAATAGTGCAGAAAGACAATTTAAAACTTAATAGACAAATTAATTAGATAATTATACTGTGGGCTTCCCTGGTGGCTCAGTGGTGAAGAATCTGCTTGCAATGCAGGAGATCCAGGTTTGATTCCTGGATTGGGAAGATCTTCTGAAGGAGGGCATGGCAACCCACTCCAGTACTCTTGCCTGGAGAATCCCATGGACAGAGGAGCCTGGCTGGCTACATACAGTTCATAGGGTTGCACAGAGTTGGACACGATTACAGTGACTAAGCAGCAGTAGCACTGATACTATGAAGAATAGAAGTGGAGTGCTAATAAAGAATGAAAAAGACCTTTTATGAAGAGAGAAGTCAAAGAAGGCCTAGATGAGTAGGTAACACTTAAGCTTCCACCTGAAAAAACAGAAACAAACTGAGGTTCCTGTTAGTACCTTTTTTCTTTAATACACATCCCAGACACTCTGGAAAGACTCAGCCCCATCTCAAACCCACGGAAGCAGAAACTCCAAGAATGAGGGCTCAGAAACTTATTTTTAAAACAAGTCCTAAGGTGATTCTTATCAAAAGAAAGTTTGGAAAACCCTGCCAGAGGTCCTTGGATTTCAGGGTGCATTAGAAATAGTCTGGGACTTCTGCTTCTGGCTATGACAGTAAATTGTGTCGCATCGCGCAGTTGTACTGTAAATACCTAAAACACTACATAGAATATATTTTTTAAAACATAACAGTTTTCCAACACTGTGAAAGAGACAGCTTAGGCTTGTGACATTGAGAAAAGGAAATTGGAGGAACACTACAATCATTGCATCTTTATTCTTGGAAACAGTTTCCAGACCACAAGGATAAGAAGGATGTTCCCAAGGAGATCACAGCAATCTTGCTGAACTGAAAAGACTGTTAAGACAAAAGTGACTGGAATTTTCAAAGAGAGAGTTAAGCAGGAAAAATACTCCAGAAATCTGCATAGGGGTTCCCTTGAGTCTTTGACTGGAAACCAAGCTGGAGATGGATAGGGCAAGATTCTAGGCAGTTGGGCAACGAACAATAATAAGGGTAAGAATTACTGAAAAGCAGTAATCTGAACAACTACTGGGAGTTTGTGCAAGCTGGAGAGATACTTGAATTCTGACCAGTCAAATTGAGTAATCTTTGTTGAACATCTAAGATGCTTAGTAGAGACCCTGCTGACAGGTTATGCGTTAAAGGAAGGGTTAGACTCACCCTAGAATAAGAACTACCCTTGGCCTCCTATAAAAATTTCAAAAACAGGGCTTGAAATGTTCATGTCAGTCCACAAGCAGATGAACTGCCTATCAGAACAAAATTCAGCATTCATTAAGAGAAGACAGCAAAATCCAAACATTTAAATGTGAAATTAGTTATGGCCATCATTTAATAAAAATTAATAAATATGTAAAAAAGCAAGAAAATGTAACCCATTGTCAGAAGAAGAATCAGTCAAATGAAACAGACCCAGAAATAATCAGGATAATGGAATTAGCAGGTAAAGACTTTAAAATAGCTATTATAATAGTGTTCTCGAATGAAACTTCAAGAAGAGTTAGGTTAAAATGAAAAAAGGAAAGGAGAAGGCAATTCAGATTAAAACCACAATGAAACTACTAGTATACACTCACTAAAATGACTAACATTTAAAAGACTGATACTTCCCAGTGTTGGTGAGGTTGTGAAGCAAACTGAACTTTTTTAGATTATTTAGGCAGTGTGAAATGGTGCAGTCACTCTGCAGGCAACACAGCTAATGTCTTATTACATATGTGGTTACCTTATGATCCAAAAGTGTCACTTGTAGGCATTTGCTAAAAATTGGTTTCTATAAAAAGAATCAAACACTTGTATAAAATGAGCAGAGTAAAACCTAGATGAGTGTCAGAAAATGAGTTTCAGCTTTTGTGGTCTCACATGGGATGTGGTCAGACTAAGTGAGGGTCTTAGAGCATTCCATATAAACAAAAAGCAATGAAAAACAGCAAAAGTCAGAAATGCCAACTGCAGAAATCAGTAGTCCTTTTCCAGAAATTTGAGTAAAAATCTCATATCCTGTCCTTACATAGTAAAGACAGAATGCACTGTGAAAGCTTATAAAAGCTGTCTTTGGAAGTGAGTTGTAACGATCTGTTTAGAGATTTAGTTTTTTTTTCTTTAATGTTTGACTACAGCCTGAGTAGAGAATTCACTTTTAGGGCTGCTCTGTTCTTTCATTAGTGTAGCTCTGGTTTAAGAAAATTATACTTCAATTTTGTTTGATGAGAGAACATGAAGGCCCTATTATAGCACTGTGTTACGAAGCGACACTTACGGGTTTTTCGGTCTCCTGCTACAAATCTCTTTTTAGTCTGTCTTGGTGATTTAAGAATTGCATAGGGTTAATGTGACACAATTCATTTCCCCGGATGCAGTTCTTTTTTAGTGGAAACATATGGTCATTTTCAATTTTTGTGATCTATTGCTTAATTTAAGAACATTTTCATTTCCTTTAATATATTTTAATCCTTCACATTCATTTAAAAACAAACATACTTCAGTTAATTTTTTAAAAATTTGTCTTCATACGTGAAAGGCATTTTATGCTAGTCGAACAAAAATAGATTTCATTAAAGATGATATTTGAAATTTTGAATGAGGATTTAGAAAATTCATGGTGTTATCTTGAGCATCTTTAGAAAAAGATCAACACCAAATTAACTTGTGGCTTGTTGACATTTGGTCCCTGTGGTCTGTTTAATAAATTCCATGTTTGTTGTTTTTGTCCTCTCCTTTTCTCTTTTCATTTTAACATATATTTTTTATATTTATAAAATGGCATTTTATATAACAGTAAATATTAGTGACAGCTTCATCAATCAAAATGAATGAACTTTAGAAGTATATTATTGGTTAAAGAAAAAAGCAAATCCAGGTAGGATACTATTTGTATAAAGCACAAAGCAAAGCAAAACTGAACCATGTATTTTAGAAGAAATGTATTTATAATGAAGAAAGAAGTTTTAAAGACAGGAATGATAAACACAAAATTTAGGATAGTGGTTATTTCTCACGGGAAGAAGCAGAGGGATGGCATAATTTTAACGCAACAGTAGGAAAGAAGAACCCTTAACTTGACTCTTCTTGAAGTTTAATTCAAAAGATCCTTTTCCATTCTGAAAAATTAAACCACAGTTCCTGCTTAAGTAGCAGCCAGATAGTAGAATGATTATTAATGGTTTCTAAGCTTTATTTTTTTGGGCTCCAAAATCACTGCAGATGGTGATTGCAGCCATGAAATTAAAAGACACTTACTCCTTGGAAGGAAAGTTATGACTAACCTAGATAGCATATTCAAAAGCAAAGACTTTACTTTGCCAACAAAGGTCCATCTAGTCAAGGCTATGGTTTTTCCAGCGGTCATGTATGGATGTGAGAGTTGGACTGTGAAGAAGGCTGAGTGCTGAAGAATTGATGGTTTTGAACTGTGGTGTTGGAGAAGACTCTTGAGAGTCCCTTGGACTGCAAGGAGATCCAACCAGTCCATTCTGAAGGAGAACAGCCCTGGGATTTCTTTGGAAGGAATGATGCTGAAGCTGAAACTCTAGTACTTGGGCCACCTCATGCGAAGAGTTGACTCATTGGAAAAGACTGATGCTGGGAGGGATTGGGGGCAGGAGGAGAAGGGGACGACAGAGGATGAGGTGGCTAGATGGCATCACCAACTCGATGTACGTGAGTTTGAGTGAACTCCCGGAGTTGCTGTTGGACAGGGAGGCCTGGCGTGCTGCGATTCATGGGGTCGCAAAGAGTCAGACACGACTGAGCGACTGAACTGAATTGAACTGAAGCTAACACTATGGGGCATCTGTCATAACTTGGATTAATTTTGCATGCCCTTTCATTATTAGTTGAGGACCTTTTTGCATATACTTGATGTTGGCAGCTAGATTTTAAAAATTAATAGATTTTATTTTTTGAACAGGTTCAGGTTTGTGGAAAAATTGAGTGGTAAGTTCAGAGAGTTCCCATATCCTCCCGCCCAAGTTTTCTTTGTTATTGACATCTTGCATTGGTATGGTACATCTGTTATGGTTGGTGAGACAGTAATGACACATTATTGTTAACTGAGGGCTCCCCTGGTGGCTCAGAAAATAAAGAATCTGCCTGCAATGCAGATTGGGTTCAATCCCTGGGTAGGGAAGGTGCCCTGGAGAAGAACATGGCAACCCACCCCAGTGTTCTTGCCTGGAGATTCCATGGACAGCGGAGCCTGGCGGGCTACAGTCCATGGGGTCACAAACAGTCGGACACAACTGAAGTGATTAATATGCATGCATTATTAACTAAAGTCCATTGTTTACATTAGGGTTAATTCTTTGCACTGTACATTTTACAGATATTTTAAAGACTTTATTTTTTAGAGTAGTTTTATTAGCATCATAGAAGTATTGAGAGGGAGGTATAGAGTTTTCTCATATGTCCCCAGCCGTCACACATGCTCTGCAATGAGTTTTGAAAATTTAAAAAGTGGCCCTAAAACTTAGTTCCTTTAAATAAGTGCTTTGCAATTTAAGGGCTCTGAATTTCATTTCCCTCAGTTTTGAATAATTTTGTGACCCCATCATGCTGGGCCACACTGGAGGCAGCATGACCCTGTATTCTGCTGCCAGAATACTCTTCTGCTTATCCCGTTAAAAGGTGTTCCCTTTCCTGCAGAAGAAAATGTCCCTTTTGGAATGTCAGGTCTGCCCCTGCTCCTGGATAAGATGAAAGTTTTGTTTAATGTAAAAAGACACCAGTTATAAATGGAGTTGCATCTAAATGCTCATTTGTGAGTTCGTGTTTAGATTTTAAATACACTTATAGAGACAATATCATAAAAGAGGGCTTCCCTGAAGGTCCAGTGGTTAAGACTTCACTGTTTAATGCAGGGGTTGTAGATTCACTTCCTGGTGGAGGAGCCATGATCCCACATGTCTTGTGGCCAAAAAAGCAAAACGTAAAGCAGAAGCAGCATTATAACAAATTCAATAAAGACTTTAACAATGGTCTGCATCAAAAAAATCTTAAAAAAAAAAAAGCAACTTTTATATCACACATAATGTCTAGATCGACCTGTCAGCCCAGACAACCTGTTGGGGGATCATGATATATCATGATTAAATGTAAGGCTGGACTGTAAAGTCAGGCTGTCCAAGTTCCTGTCTTAGCTCTGTCACTACAATGTGATCTTTCCTGAGTTACCTTACCATTTTGTGCCTCACTTTCCCCATCTTTAGTATGGAGATGATAATAATACCTACTTTACAGAGTGGTGAGACATTATGGATAATGCATGTAAATGGGTTAGGAACGTGCTAACGCGAAGTCTGTGCTCAATACAACTGTTATATCATTCGTAATGTATCAGAAGTGTTCAGGCATCCAATAAAATCTAATTACCATGTTAGAAGAAAGTTTGAGAGAAAATATGTTCAGTATTTCAGACAAGGATGCTACGAACGCACTTCCTTTCACCTTTCTCTACTCCGTTTAGGTCAGTAGAGTCGAGGAAATGACAACTCTTAGTTCTCAGGCACTGAGGTGACAGAGGAGACCCCAGAGGTCAGGGTAAGAGCAAGGAGCCCTGCGGGGAGAGAGAGCTGACAGCAAAGACTAAAGGATCCCAGGTTAGGGGACCAGATGTTCCTGGGGTCAAAGCTTTGCTGGGGCCTTTTAGCTAGTTATGTCCCCACTCATGTTCCGCTGTTGATGTCAGTGTTTCTCTCCTCTGCAAATAGGCTCGTGCTTGCGCTCAGTTGCTCAGTCGTGTCTGACTCTTTGTGACCCCATGGACTGTAGCCCGCCAGGCTTCTCTGTCCATCGAATTCTCCAGTCAAGAATAGAGTAGGTTGCCATTTCCTTCTTCATGAGAACTTCCTGACCCTGGAATCGAACCCGTGTCTCCTGCATTGGCAAGAGGATTCTTTACCATCTAAGCCACATGTAGCTCCTAGTAATGTTTGCTGTGGGACTTCATGTTACCTATCTTGGAAGAAACCCGGATGTGAAAAATTCCCCTACCATGTTCTTCCCTCTTGTTTTTCTTTTTAGCATCCTCTGCTCTTGGGAGATGCAAAGAGAGAAAGTTAGGAAACGTGATGTTTAAAATAGTTTTCTAAAATACTATTTGTAATCCTTATTTCAGTGCACTCTGAGATTTTACCAGAGGAAGTATGTTTTCAAGTTAATGCACAAATGAAGCAGTATATAGCCATGGACTGAGGTCATACTGTACTATTAATTAAACTATCAGGAATCATGTCTTTTTGCCTTGTCATACTGTGAAGAGCCGACTCGTTGGAAAAGACCCTGATACTGGGAAAGATTGAGGATAGGAGAAGGGGGCAACAGAGGATGAGATGGTTGGATGGCATCATTGACTCAATGGACCTGAGATTGAGCAAACTCTGGGAGATGGTGAAGGACAGGGAAGCCTGATGTGCTGCAGTCCATGGGGTCACAAAGAGTCAGACATGACTAAGTGACTGAACAACAACAGCATCAGGAATCAAGAGTACTTTTAAGAGCTCTAGGTCCTAAAATTTGAAACTAATTTGTAGAATCATAATTCTTATCCTTGAATTTAAAAGTCGAGCCCAGTGCTTCTCCAGATTCTCTTCTAAAATTAATTCGTATGGAAACTGTGTTCCAATAATCGATTGTATACTAGTACAATTTTATATGTTCATTTATAAAATCTTAACAATGATGGGAATAATCATTTGAAACAAAAAATTGGAACAGGTTTTTTAAATGTTTTGAGAAAACCTTTTATAGCAAGTACTTAAAATGTCACATCCATTTTAATTTCTAAAAATATTCTTTTTTTTGAAATATTCTTTTGTAGCTGTGCAATGGAGGATCAGTGACAGATCTTGTGAAAGGATTTCTGAAGGAGGGCAAAAGAATGAGTGAGCCCATAATTGCCTATATTTTACGTGAAGCACTGTTGGTAAGGCAGTTTAAATTATTCGTGCATTAATTATGAGGCAGTTCTAGTTAAATAAAAAATGTGTATCCTATTTTTAGAAAAAACACTTCATTAGTATTTATTGATGCAAGAGTAAGATGCAAAATCTGAAATATTTAGCATAGCTAATTCCTCTTTTCTACTAAAAAATCTACCCTCCTTGTGTCTACAGAATCCTGAGTTTTGATCTCCTAGGTATAGTTCTGAAATCAATGATGAAGAAGGTAGATACTGTATATTTTTACTAATAGGTTTTTATTTGCCATTATTTATTTATTTTTAACAGCCATTATTTAGAATAAGTATTTAGAATTTTTCTTCTAATGAGATTAGCACATTCTAAATAAAATATTTCATAAAGGCTAGGAGTATGCCCTGATTTTGCAAAAATTTTTTCAGTCCAAAGTGGACAAGATATACTTTGATTTAACTAACTCAATGTGAAACATTTACGAAGGTTTGAGTGTTAATTTTAACATGTGTTCACTATTGATTTGTATAAATGCATTCTCCTGAAATAAAATGTGTTTTTATTTGGTATTTCCTTCAAAAGTCACCATATTTATTTTCCACTGCCAGGGACTTCAGCATCTGCATAACAACAAAACTATCCACCGTGATATAAAAGGAAATAACATCCTGTTAACCACCGAAGGCGGAGTTAAACTCGTAGATTTTGGTAAATTTTGTTTGAAATGCATGAATTTGAGCTGCAAAATGAGTAGTATGATTTGATCAGTTTCCATCAGCCTTACTTTCTAGGCATTGACAGTAGAGAGAGAAAAAAAACTAATTGAGGTAAGAAAGTTGCAGAAAATTTTTAAAACTTTGGCAAATGAAAGATTCGTAGAAGAAAGGATGAGTTCTTTCAAGTCAGCCAGCTTGTGTCTGTAACGCCCCTGGAGCAGTGTGTGGTCGATTCTCTAAAACAGACGGGCTCCAACTGATGACACCGAGTCTAAGTGGTAGCGCACAGCCCTTTCTGTTGATTGCTTTACTGATGGGCAGGTGCCCAAAGCCAGGGTTTTGAGACAGGAGAGAAAATCTTCAAATGTCTCTGGGGTGTTTTCCCTTCTAAGAAGGGAAAAGAAGCTGAAGTCAAGATGGTCTCTTTCTTCCTTGGGACCTTCTGTGTTTTACTGCGATGCCTGCAACCACCTGGTTCTATCCTGAGATGTTCCATCCCAAGCCCTGAGCGGTGGGAAGGAGGAGGGTCCTTGGTGACACAGTCCAGCCGCTCAATCAGCTCTGAACCTCCTCTGCTTCTGGAGCTTTTGTCACATGAGATAATACGTTTCCACGCTGACTGAGCCAGTTGAGAGTGTCTGTGTTGGAGCCAGGGGCACCACAGCTGACACCTGTGCTCCTCCTCTTCCAGTCATGACAGAGCTCTCTCCCCCTCTTCTCATGGGATCCCCAGTAACACGTGACACCAGAGAGAGTGGGTGACATTATTCTGGGACGTGTCTGTATCGTTGTCATCCTCCCCTTCCTGAACTCAAGCTGGGGAAGGTATCTCTCCTCTGTATATTTCTGTATTTCTGTGCTTATCATATAGGATGATAACGGTCTTTTGGCCTTTATATGTAGGTAAAGATACTTAAGCACATATTAGTAGATAGGGTCATTAAGAAGTGGAACTATGTCTTCTATTTTGTGGACTTAAAACTTTGCTAAGAGTAGTTCAGTGAGTAATCATTGAGTGAATGAGTGAATCTTCCTTCACTTTGAATACTGGGAAATGAAGCTTAGGGAAAGTAATCAAGTCACTTTAGAAATGAATTGTTTTAATATCCAAGTATGTGGGTCTCTAGTGATCTGGCTTCTCCTAGGAATGAACTTCAGAGCATCTAGACAGGAACCAGAGAAGGCAATGGCACCCCACTCCAGTACTCTTGCCTGGAAAACCCCATGGATGGAGGGGCCTGGTGGGCTGCAGTCCATGGGGTCACTAGGAGTCAGACACGACTGAGTGACTTCACTTTATTTTTTCACTTTCATGCATTGGAGAAGGAAATGGCAACCCACTCTAGTGTTCTTGCCTGGAGAATCCCAGGGACGGGGGAGCCTGGTGGGCTGCCGTATATGGGGTCGCACAGAGTCAGACACGACTGAAGCGACTTAGCAGCAGCAGCAGCAGCAGCAGACAGGAACAGCTGAATAGCACATCTTTCAAATGACCACAGGTGTGCTTTTTTCCCCTCAGCTGAGCATTTGAAAACCAAGGAGCAGCTTAACAGTGAATGCAGCTAGCGTGTGTCACTAGTTGAGTTCGGAGCTGTGCGTTTGAACAATCTGGCTGAGTTAGGATACTAAGAAGAACTTGTGCCTGAAATTCTAAAAAACAACAATAAAAAACACTCTTCACTGCACCATGGACAGAGCCATGACTCTCCTCAGAATAATTTTGGCTCCACTCTTAATGGACCCAAATGGAGAACTTAGTATTTAACTTGAGCTCTTATAATTCCCTTGCTCTAAAATATGGCTACAATATACATGAGCTCAGTCACTTCAGTTGTGTCCAACTCTTTGCGACCCCACGGACTGTAGCTCACCAGGCTCGTCTGTCCACAGGATTCTCCAGGCAAGAATACTGGAGTAGGTTGCCATGTCCTTCTCCAGAGGATGTTCCCTGCCTAGAGATAGAATCTGCATCTCTTGTGTATCCTGCATTGTAGGCAGTCTTTACCCACTGAGCTAGACCTGACGAAAATTGTTAAAAACAAGTGTAAATAAACATCTTCTTTAGTCACACACACCCTCCTCCCAAAAAAATACCTTGATAAACCAGTCATTCTGAGAAAAGCAACTTTCTGGAACACCCGCCAGAGTAGTTCAGAGTAAAAATATACACCTGTATAATAAGTAAGGTGGCCTTTATTACGATATCTTTAGAAAGTAGTCATAAGTTGGAAAGCTGACAAAATGAGAACTTTGGTTTTATACTAATTGACTTAAAGACTTTGCTGTCAGCACCAATTAGAAAAGAGCCTATGATATGTGTTCCTAGTGTCTGATACCAAAATGCTATTATTTGCATATAAAACACTGCTTATATCTGTGTTCTCCATCATAAAAGGGCATGGATTCAACTCACCTAAAATGGTTTAAGGTTTTCATATGAATTAAAACTTGAGGATGGAGGTGCATGCAGAGTAAAATTTCTCAAGGGCAGAAGAAATAAGATGTGCTAAACCCCAAACTGCCGAATCAAACTGAAAATCAATGTCCTCATTTTATGTTTAAATCAGATTTTCAGCGAAGGCCACAGCTGGGAGTAAAGGGGTTTAGAGTACATTTTTATTTTAATTTCTCACCTCATAAAGTGTGTGGTATGCTCATTATTGGATATTGAAGATCTGTACTTGGATGGCTGCCAGTCCTCCAAGTATTCAGAATGGAACTCCACCACCTCATCTATCCCTGGAAATCTGTTTCATATCAAGAGTTTCTTGTCTTAAAAAAAGTCTTAGTTTTGTTGCTCAAGCCAGAAATCTCAGAAATCTCTGACTCTTGAGCCACCCATTATTTTCACCTCCTGCATCTACAGTGAGTCACAGGTTTGTCTCTCTCTATTATAAATCCCCAGACCATGTCTTTATCACCCCTCCCTGGTCCTCACCATCATCTCTGACCTGGGCTCCTGCAGCTGCACCTTACTAACCCCCTGCATCCAGTCTCATTCCTTTCCTTCCAGATCACTGTCCACACTGCATCTGTAGCCAGAAAGCTCAGCTGACCCGGCCACTCTCTTGTTCAGTGTTCTGTTCAGTGGTTTCCTGTAGACTTTGCGGTCCTCTTGGCTGCCCTGGAGTAAGCACTTAGTGATTAACACCTGTTTTACCCCTTGGTGCTCGTGAGGGACTCCCTCTTCCTGTGACCTACAGGCCAGGTCAACTTCTTTTAATCCCTTAAATGTACCCACCCTCTTTCTCAGTTAGGGCTCATATATGTGCTGGAGGAAGTACTTCAAAATTGGTTAACATGCTTTTCTCTTGTTTATGCAAGAATGTGATCTTCACTCATCTGCCAGAGGCATCTCTCTGTCTGGGGGGAGGTTAAGATTTGTTTCAGAAGGAATGCAATAAGATGGCTGAGGTTAATAAGAAAAAATAGGAGTGTATATCAAGACCCAGTTTATCTCCCCAGGAAGGTCTGTCTAAATTGCTTTATCTTCTCTTTAAAATATGGAGGGGGAAATTCCAGGAATCCATCATAGGGTTTCCCTTAAGAGTGAACAGAAAGAAGATGGAAACTCTTTCTGGTTCTCAGGTAATTGTGAAGAGGTGAAGCAGGGAAGGAGGTGGGACAGCGAAATGAGCTTTTGAAAAGTGAATGTGACAAGAGGGCAGAAGGGAGCCCTTATCCACACCTTTTCCACCACCGTCACTCCATGCCCCAGAGAAGGGCCCTGCAGAGTCTGTGCCAGTCCAGACGGCAGTGACCATGTGGTCCTGACCTGGAGGTGGAGACTGATTGGGTAGAGGGAGCACTCGTGCATGCCAAAGTTCTCCAGACCCTTATCCTCTGTTCCCATTAACCCAAAAATAACTCGAATCTGGCTGGGGAGTTTCTAGAGGGGTTTGCTCAGGATGGGCGATGAGGCACAGAGCAGATCACCTAGGCCAGGTCTGAATAGGAATCACAGCCAGACCTTAGAACCTTGTCTGCCTCGGCTGAGTCATGTGCCAGGAAGGTCTGCAGGAAGGCCTGCCTGCAGGAGATCAGGCCACAGGTTCGCCAGATGCAGACCGTGGCATGAGAGGCCAGGGGGAAAGACACATGGCCCCAGAGACTAGAGACCCACCACACCCCAGGACCCTCCCTCTTCTCCTCTCCACAAGGTCTTATAAGCCACACAAGGTCTTATAAGCCATCCCTCATCCTGTACAGACAGTAACATCTTCAGGAGGGAAGAAGGGGGTGCCGTTGAGAAATGGAGCGAAGGCAGAGACGGAGCGAGGGCTTTCATCCAAGAGAGAATGAATTCTTTCTCAAAGGACTTAGGATTTGGGTCTAAGCTTTACTTCTCCGAGACAGTGGATAGAGGCATGCTTGCTCAGTCACTCAGTCATGTCTGATTCTTTGTGACTCCGTGGACTGTAGCCCGCCCTGCTCCTCTGTCAGGGGACTTTTCAGGCAAGAACACTGTTGCCATTTCCCCTTCCAGTGGATCATCCTGACCCAGGGATTGAACCTGCATCTTCCTGCATCTTCTGCATTGGCAGGTGGATTCTTCACCACTGAGCTACCTGGCAAACCCGTGTGTAGGGGCATAGGAGAGACCATAATAGTGAGAGACCAAATGAAGAAATCACAATTACATTTTCACTATGTATCTAAGTATAATGTCATTGAATTTTGTGACCAGTTACAAACACGATGCTTTCCCTGCATAGAAGCCTCCCGTCATTGCTGTACCCAGGGGACCTCTGTCTGCCTGGCTGAGAACCTCTCCAACACTCTATTATTCTTTTTTTTTTAATTTTTAATTTTTATTTTATATTGGAGTTTGGAGAAGGAAATGGCAACCCACTCCAGTGTTCTTGCCTGGAGAATCCCAGGGACAGGGGAGCCTGGTGGGCTGCTGTCTATGGGGTTGCACAGAGTCTGACAGGACTGAAGTGACTCAGCAGCAGCAGCAGCAGCATAGTTAATTAACAATGTGTTCATTTCAGGTATACAGCTAAGTGATTCAGGTGTGTGTGTGTGTGTGTGTGTGTATATATATATATATATATATCTGTCTGTCTTTTTTCAAATTCTTTCTCCATTTAGGTTGTTACAGAATATTGAGCAGAGTTCCCTGTGCTGTACAGTAGGTCCCTGTTGGTGACCTGTTTTAAATATAGCAGTGTGTACATGTCAATTCCAAACTTCTGGTCTATCCCTCCCCATCCCACCCTTCCCTCTGGTAACCATTAATTTGTTCTCGAAGTCTATGGATGTGTTCCTGTTTTGTAAATAAGTTCATTTGTATAATTTCTTTTAGATTCCACCTATAAGGAATATCATATGATATTTGTCATTGCCTTTCTGACTTACTTCACTTAGTATGATTATCTCCAGGTCCATCCGTGAAAAATGAAAAATGAAAATGAAATCCATGAAAAATGGCATTATTTCGTTCTTTTTAATGACTGAGTAATATTTCATTGTATACACGCATCGTATCCTTTCTTCAGCCAGCCAGTCATCACCCTCTATTGCAATCATGTGTTTAATTTGACTGCTCTCCCTGCTGAAGTTTGAGGTTCAGGATGGCATGCCGTCTGGTCGATCACTCTCTCCCCAGAACCAAGTTTGGCAATGGCGTGTTGGAAGTGCTCAGTAAATACTCTTGAATGAAGGCGTGAATGGGAAGCAGGACTTTCCATATAATTCTGTGACCCTGAGAAGGTCACTTAAAATCTCCAGGGACAACAATAAGAAAAACAGTGTCTATATCATATGGTTGATCATTGTGGAAAGTAAATGGGATAATACAGGTGAACTGCTTAGTATAATTATTGACACTATAATTTTAAAAATCTGCACTATTAACATTATTGTAAAATAATACTGCCACCTCACCCCTAGCTCAGTATTGTACATATAGTAGGTACTTGAAAAATGATAAGAAAATACTGTATTTAAATAGTTGGTAAATACTGAAAAATCTGAATTCCCAAAATTGGTGCCTCTTTCTGTTTGTTTTTTTTTTTTTAATAGCCCTCTGCTAGAGTCGATTGGGTATTAACTTTAAATATCAAGCTATTTAATTACACTAATAGTAAGATTCAGTTTGCTAGTGCTGGTTATAAGTGCAGCCTTTAAGAAAACCTTTTGTTTTCTTCTTAAGTGGGCTAGACTTTCACCAGCTGCCTCAGGGAATAAAAAGACAAGTGAGCTTGCAGACGTTATTAATGAAATACATTAACAGTCACTGGTATACAATCAATCAATAAATAACATGACTTCCCAGGAGACAAACCCCTTTAGGCAAGTCAACTAAGGTCTGAAAAAGCAGTCCTCATTTGGAATAGAAAATGCAGGAGAGACCAAGGCAGTACTCAGTTCTCATTTCTACAGATTTCTCTCTGGGGACCTTCATTTCTAATGGAATAGTTAACATTTCAATACAGAAGTACAAAATGTACTTCTTGTGATTTATTTAGACATCGTTCTTATGACAGAGTATTTTATGGCTTTCAATCTCTTAGTACCCACGTGCCTAATTTTAGGCCAAATCCCCAATAAGTAATGTAGGTCAAAGAAAAGTTGTGACTTATTCATTAATAACCCATTTCTGTAGCATCACGTGACGCAGGTCCACCTGAACTTAAAAACTATGAAGTTCTCTCCATTCCTTCCTTTTTTCTGGGATCACCTAAAAGCTGTTCAGTGGGACCGAGTAATCATGGGAGTCGGGGTGCAACTTAGCATGAGGTTTGGGCCTGAAAGGGGTGAGAAGGGTGTCCTTGGTGGGAGGGTGGGAGCAGTGGTGGCTTGGCTTGGGACGTTGAGTCCCAGATGAGGGGACAAAGAGAGTGTTTCTCTAGGGGGATGGTGGTGACCCAAGTCAAGTTGTCAGAGCCTGAACTGGGTAAGAAGGGGATCTGTGTGACTGGGGGTCTACATGGAGACAAGGGACAGGTTACATAAAGGGGGCTCGATACTATGAGGAAATATACTGAGATCAATGGGAGTCCAGTTTCTTACTGTTAGAGATGAGAATTATGAATATGGAAAGAGAACTGAACCCCATGATTCTGGATTGCATTGGAAGTGTCCCTGTGAACTCAGGGTTTTCAGTATACAGAGAGGTATATAAAAATAAATTTAATGTGTGTGTGTGTGTGTGTGTGTGTACTGGTTATCTGGCTATGTCCACTAAAAGGACATGCATGCTTGATGCCCCAAGAGCAAGCACATCAAGTACCTAGCTCTTAGTTTTTAAACACAATTCTCATCTAATAGGAAGCAAGGATTTGTGGGAAAAGACTGATTTTTTTTAAGGCTGAACAAGCTGAGCCTGGAACTTGATGTGCCAGGAAGTAAGGAGAAGCTCAAAGAGTGATGGAGACAATGTCAAAAGGACATAGAAGCCACACTGAAGTGATTCTCACTGACCAAATCTGGGACAATTTGAGCATCAAAGTAATGATAATAATGATGAGACAATGATATCTATTGAATAAAGTAGAAATCCATAAATTCATACTTGCATACTTACAGACATTAATAGATGAATGGAAAAAATCAAAATCTTCTGTAAATTTCTTTACAGAAGAATGCCAACTTAGAATAGTGAGACTTTTGAAATTATCTTTTGGCACCCATCATAGTAATAATTGGAGAAGGAAACGGCAACCCACTCCAGTATTCTTGCCTGGAAAATCCCAGGGACAGAGGAGCCTGGCAGGCTACAATCCATGAAGTCACAAAGAGCTGGATACGACTGAAGGAACTTAGCACATAGTAATAATTAATTTATCCAAACACTTCAGTGGATGCTAAACTAGCGAGTTAAGTTTTGATTAAAAATAGGATATTTAGCCTCTAAATACCTCTGCATAAGATACGTAGGTACAAAAGAAAAAGAGAAAACTTTACAAACTAGAACCCTGGCAGACACAGACTTAACCAAGTATACAAAGTGAATACAACTATGTGACAAGTGGAAATCTCATACCACTTAATAGGAGACAGTGAGACTTCCCTTCCATGATGTCCTGCCAAACATATTAATCATGAGGGAGTATCTGACAGGTCCAAGTTCAAGAACATTCTACAAAAAAAACTAGCCTGAAATCCTACAAAAGTATCAAGGCCATGAAGTTCAAGGGAAGCCTAAGGAACTCCTTTAGATTGAAGGAGACCAAAGAGATAGGACAACTAAATGCAGCATGTGATCCTGGATTAGATCTTTTCATTGGAAGGACATATTTTGTTGTAAGGGTACTTGGGACAATTGATGAAATATGAATGAAGTCTGTAGGCTAGATGGTAGAAAGGGATCAGTGTTAAATTTCCTGGTTTTATTAGTTGTATTGCCGGTATGTAGGGGAACGTCCTTGTTTGTAGCCATCATACATTAAAGTATTTGGAGGTGAAAAAGCATCAAGCAGCCCACTTACATTCTGTGGTTTACATACTTACATACTTATATGGTTGAGGAAAGAATATTATTTGTACTTCTCTTGCTAGCTTATCACTAAGGTCGAGATTATGTCAAAAAAATGTAAACTATGGAGAAAATTTGGAGACAATACAGATGTCTAAAGATGTTTATGTACATGTTTAAAGATTATGTAATATGTACACATATATATCTACCAAATATGTGTATTTGTTAGTTGAATGTTATGCATCTTGAAAACTGGAAAACTAGTGTTTTGTATAATGAAATGATATATTGAAAAAAAAGAAACTAGAGGAAAGAACCATTTTTAAAAGTTGGCAGAGCCTGAGAATTTTCATATCTATACAAAAAATTAATATTTTCCTCAGCTCAAATTTATTTTTGTACTTCAGAGAGGTGACCTTTATTTTATTTGAAAGGAAAAATAAATTCTTTCATTTTGTAAAGCAAAACCATGAATAAATGGGCTCTTTATTTTAGACCTTGTGGTTCGAGCTGAAGCTGTGGTCTCCAGTGTTTTCAGACTGAATAAGCAGTTTAACGTTACAGATAGAGTTATATGAACTAAGCAGTTTAACATTACAGATAGAGTTGTATGTCTTGGTCAAGGGTCTTTCAGTTGTGAGGACAGGAACCGCAAACTAGCTCCAGAAGTGAGTGAGATTCACAAGGGAGTCTCCTGGGTAAGAAGAACAGGACAAAAGGGACTAGAAAGGACAGAACAGAAGGCAAGAACCAGGACGGCTTGCTGCCTCTTCCTCTCTCACTGGAGAAACCCAATCTTTCCTCTCTGCCTCTTGTTTTACATTTTTAAATTTATTTTTTAAATTTTGGCTGCTCTGTGTCTTTGTTTTGGTGCATGGGCACTTCTCTAGTTGCAGCGCACAGGCTTAGCTGCCCTGTGGCATGTGGGATCTTAGGTCTTAAATGATAGACCCCCCTCTAACACTACAGTCATCCTAAGTCTTTGCATCCCTTCCTCTAGAGTGAACCAGTTCTGGTGTTTCAAGTTCATTTACTGGAGGCCACTTTTTGACCCATGTCTGAGCCAACCAGCCAAACTTGTTAGATGCAATGTTAGGGGTAAGATGTCTGCTTAGTGGGCTCATATCAGTAACTTTAGCCTGATTCAAGTTTTATGTTTTTCCTTCCACCATATACCACATCCTTAATATCTGCTCCCACACATATTCTCTGAATTTCTATGTAAAGTTTAAAAAATCAAGTAGCTCTTTGTACCACACCTGTAAGGTTCTTGTGGGACTAGAGTCTGATTATAGGTTTAGGAGCAAAGAGAGGTGATTGGGGTGGATGTTGAGAATTACCAGTGTCTTGTAAGGCAACTATATTAGAGGAGACCATTAAGGTAGTTTCCTTGGGTAAAGGCAAGGTTAATCTCCTCACATGGGCTACCTCTCCTGGCAGAGAAGATTGATCAGAATTTAGGGGTTCAGAGCCCACCTTCAATAGGATCTTCTCATACACCTGCATTCCAGTTTTCGAGATCCCGTTGCTTCCCAGTCAGTGCCTTTATTTTAATGGCAGACACCCTCTGAAGTTCGGGGAATTCAGTTTGCATCTTAATCCAGCCACTTGCAGGATGAGATTCTGGGTTTGGTTTTCATCAGTCTCAAATCTGGCTGCAGGAGAGAAGGGTCTCTTTTGGGGGCAGATGTGGAAGCTTTTGGGTCATTCATGCAGCACTTACTGGGAATTTGAATCCCTGAGCTCATCCTTTTCTTTCCTCATTCTGTCCGGCGAAATTAAAAGCGACCAGCCAGTCTCAATATACTTATTTATTTGACCAAGATGTTCAGAGATATCATTTACATGGTCATGCTGATCTGTTCCTCTAGTGAGTGTTTAATTATATGTGTTCAGTGATGGTATTTTGTGTATCTCTATCGCCATATCATGCCATGGATTGTTGGTGCTCTCTTGACTCCTGGAAATGGAGCCATTCATGTCTTTGAATCTAATCAGATTTAAGCGTCAATTCCAGAAACCCCAGGACCACTTCAGAAAACTCATCTATAAGATTTTGTGCCTCTGGCACCACTCTCAGCACTGATATCTGCATCTGTCAGAGTTCTCCAGAGACACAACTCAGACAGGATGTGTACTGTGTGTACATAGAGAAACGTATTTTAAGAAAATGGCTCCTGTGACTGTGGAGGCTTGATGACTTCAAAACCTGATGGGGGGCTGGTGGGCTGAAGACCCCAGGAAAAGATGCAGGTTGAGTCCAAAGGCTGTCAGCTGGCAGAAGTCCTCATCTGGTGGAGATCACTATCATGGTCTCTCACTGCATGAGGCTCATCCACATTAAGGACAATAATCAGTTTTACCCAAAGTCCGCTGATATAAATGCTAATTCTCATCTGAAAACCACCTTCCCAGAAGTATCCATAAGGACATTTGACTAAATATCTGGGCACCAGGGCCCGCCAAATTGATACACAAAATTAATCGTCATACCGTCCTAACCTCACCAACAAAATGAGGGTATTAGATGGTATAGTAAATTTTATGGTCCCAGTTTTCATCCCTGCAGTGTTTTGCTTTTAACAACAAAGCCCCAAGCTCTTCCCTTTGCTCCTTTGAGATGGCAAGGGTCTTGTCCTGTGGTTATAGTAAATCAAGTTCCCTGAAGTCATCTGGTCTTTTTGAACCACCTTGGAAACCACATATCTGATGTTTCTTCTCACTCTCTCAGACCTGAGTCCTAACCACAAATATAAATCCTGCACATTTCCACCCCGCCACCCCCACCAGCCCCAGAAACAGGACATAAGCCATAGAGGACAGGGTGACTGCCCAGCCAAAAACAGTGCAGGAAGCCTTATTAGAAGGACTTAATAATTCCCAAGCAATGTAGTCAAAGCAAAATGCTGAAGAATTGTTGACACAAACCTCCTTAATGTTCCTGTGGCTTTGACTTTTAATGGCTTATTGCCCTCTCTTCTAATCTGTTTTCCATTCAGCCTGATCTCTTGTTGGCTTCTGTTCCTTTTAATATCTTCTCTGTATCCCAACTTTCTGCCTGGAATTTTCCATCTTCAGCCTCTTCTCCTTTGACATGCTTATATAACTGTTTACTTTGGTGATTATTCCCTTAGCTCCTCTCTGTACAAGATGATTTTCCTAAACTTCTTTACTTCCTGCAGGTCCCGAACTCATAATTTGGATTCTTGTTGCCTTTTAAAGTAATTATGTCAATCATTTTAAACTGAATTTTGCATTTTTATACCTTATTAGCCAGTTTTCTTGTGGGAATTTATGTTAAGTAAAAATGCTGTTTGTCCTCAGGAAACTCACGTTTCTGTCCAGCTGAAGTTTACTATCCTGAAAATGATCATGTTAGATGTTTTAACCATTAAGCTGCCTTCTGTCTCTGAAGTTGGTTCTGTTGGAAAGATGATCTTGGGGTTAACAGTTATTGCAGAAACATTCAACAAACATGCTTCCTCTGTCACTCTTTCATAGGTGTGTGTATTGTGTTTAACCTGAGAATCATCTAGTATTTTCAGACTCAGGGGTTTCTTATTCTACCTACTTGCATTTTTCCTTTTTCACTTATTTTGATACTTTTTTGTTTTTCCTGCTTCACATTCCAGGCTAAATTTTTCTTGTTTCCATACAGTTTACAGGGACCAGGTGTAAAACATCCTTTCTGCAGGATTCCAAAAAACTCTTAATATATGATACTCCACTAGCACTGTGGGCTTCCCTCATAGCTCAGTTGGTAAAGAATCTACTTGCAATGCAGGAGACCCTGGTTTGATTCCTGGGTCGGGAAGATCTGCTGGAGAAGGGAGAGGCTACCCACTCCAGTATTCTTGGGCTTCCCTTGTAGCTCAGCTGGTAAAGAATCTTCCTGCAATGTGGGGGACCTGGGCTTGATCCCTGGGTTGGGAAGATCCCCTGGAGAAGCAAAGACTACCCACTACAGTATTCTGGCCTGAAGACAGTCCATGGGATCACAAAGACACTACTGAGTGATTTTCACTTTCCCTTGCACCACTAACATCGTAACTCATTATCCCAGATATACCATTGGAGTGAAGAAATAGCCAATTTAATTATGAAATATTCATAATAGTTATATTTTAATACCATCCTTTAAAATTATCTTTGTATGTTTCATAATGTACATATCAATGTATCTGGAAACATATGGAAAGTGTATTAGGTATGCTTGCTCAGAAGTTCCTTGTTGTTTGGAATAGTGTGATCAAGAAAGGAGTTTGGAGGCCGGATGTTTGCTTTAAAAAATTCTAACTTTATATTAATATAAATAAAAGTAATATACTCTCATAATAATATAAAACCTAATGATCTTAGGCTTTGTAAACTCATTATTATTGGCCATTACCCTTGTTAATCTGCTCCTTTATGTGTAAAATCATTCTTGCTCTTGTATTAGAGTTCTGTGATTATAGGCAGCAGAACCTTAACTCTGACCCACTTAGGCAATGATACTGAAAATAGCACTGAGTGACATACAAAGTCAAGGGAGAGACTGGGCGATCTGGCCTCCTAGGAAAGGCCTGTGGCATCCCTGGACCTCCAGAACAGCATCACCTGGAGCAGCATCACCTGGGCGAATCCTTAGAGCCTCGACTTCGGGTGACTTGCTCTAGTCACCTCCTGGCCTGTCTCCATTCAAGACTCACATTTCCAAGAGAAAATCTGAATGGTCTGTCTTGGGTCCCGTAATACATCCTAATGAACTTCTCAGCATCTTTCTCCATATATTTCCTGTGGAATGTGGAGGGACGACCCTTTCCTGTCATCCATATCTATAAATTCAAACACCAGGGCATGACTGCTTGCTGAAAAATGCCAATTCTAGCAACATCATCTTTTCTTTATCCCCAGAAAGAAGAAATAACTATGAAATGATTAGTCTGTCACTTTCTTGCCAGAAGCAGAATTTTAGATATTTTACTGAATCATGTTTATTTTCTACCCCTTTTACATTTTGCTTAAATGACATTTGAATTCTCACAGAATCTTTATGAAGTTGAAACAGAAATGTTTTCTGAGGGAAAAATAGAATTTTTGATTTTTCATAAATCATTAGAAACTTAGAATAAATTTTAATAGATTTATAATCAATTTTAAATTAAATTTCTTTAAAATCTATTTACTCTTCCTACTTATAAAAATAAATTACTGTACTTGGATACTGTCATAAAAGTCAAGCTTATTTATGCCTTTAATTCATAGAAAAAGACAAGATGAAATGTTTAGATTAACATTTAATTTTTCTGGAAGCTAAAATACTTGGGGAGAGATGTGCATTTTGGAGAAACTCTATTATTCCCTTTCTTCAGATCATCTGTTAGAAATATTCAAGAGAATCTTCAATCTCAGATTAGTTCATCTTCTCTGAATTTCAAAAACAATTTCATGAGGATATTTTTTCTGTTAAATAATAAAATGTTTAAAGGCAAAATTTGAAGGCTTAGATACAGATCCCATTTAGGACAAGGTCCCACTTATTACATCAGTGGAGGAAGTCCTTGAGGGAAAGAATTAATGTGGAACCAAAACGTACCACTTAGGCCTCAGCTCAAGTATATTTCCACCAGTGAAAGGCTCTTTTGACTGAATATGAGTTTTGAATTTTCATGACCTTTGAATTTGATACCTCATCTTGGAGTTTTAAACGTTTTAAACGTCAATTAGTGTCTTTGTTCTACTTGACTTATAAGGTGAACAGCCAGAGCCTAAAACAAATGTGACACCCAGGAGGTACTTTTCAAAGCAAGGATGTCAGGGAGTTAAAGTTCACAATTTGGAACTAACAGAAGGAGAAGAGAGACACAGGTTGAGATGGTTGGATGGCATCACTGACTCAATGGACATGAGTTTCAGCAAACTCCAGGAAACGGTGAAGGACAGGGAAGCCTGGCGTGCTGCAGTCCATGGGGTCGCAAAGTGTCGGACATGACTTAGCAACTGAAAAACATGAAGTCCAGAGTGAGGTCAAGGGAAGAAGCATCATGCAGCCAGAGGAGCAGAAGTATGAGCCGTGAGGAGGGAGACTATACTCCAGATTTTCTTAAGAGCCAGTTATGATTATATCTAACCAGATAGAATTGATGGGATGACAAGATTGAAATATTTCGTTAAACTTCCTCATTGTAATCTTTCTGTGTATAGTCTCTCTAAAGGAAAATAACTGATCCTATTGATGCTGTTGGTTTAAATATTAATAGATGTGATGGACTGGCCAAAAGTTCATTCAGGTTTTCTTATAACAGCTTATGGAAAAACCTGAGTGAACATTTTTGGCCAACCCTAATAATTTATTTGAAACTTCCCGTCAGGTGTGATTTGTCCCAAGATGATAGATGGAAAATAATTTTATTTGCATTCACAAGTCACCTGCTATATGTATGCCACCATATGAAACAATCCAGTTCACTAGAATTTAATAGTGGGCTGCTGCTGCTGCTGCTGAGTCGCTTCAGTCATGTCCGACTCTGTGCGACCCCGTGGACGGCAGCCCACCAAGTCCTCTGTCCCTGGGATTCTCCAGGCAAGAATACTGGAGTGGGTTGCCATTTCCTTTTCCAATGCATGCATGCATGCTGAGTCACTTCAGTTGTGTCTGACTCTGTGTGACCCCATGGACAGCAGCCCATCAGGCTCCTCTGTCCACGGGATTCTCTAGGCAAGAATAATGGAGTGGGTTGCCATTTCCTTCTGCATTAGTAGTGAGAGGAAGGAGCAAAGGGAGCCTACCATTCAAATCAAAACTATGTACAAAAATATGCAATACAGACAAATAGTTTAAAATCTAGAAAGTCAAGGCTGTAGAGATTAGTATAATCTGGAGCAGATGAAGTCAGCATGGGGGAATTTAAGCTTGACATGGGGCTTTAAGTTTGAATAGGTTTGGATACGAGAAATAGGAAATAGGAGGACCGTTGTATGTCTTGGCTATGCAGACATCCTGAGTTCGGATGCCTTAAGGTGAAGTTCAAGTCCAGTGGCAGCTATAAGAGAATCATATTTGTTTGTAAGCAGATATTGCAGTTGAAATCTCCTTGACCTGAGTAATGAATGCAAGAAAGTAAGTCTCGTCTCTTCCTTCCAGGCGTGTCTGCTCAGCTCACCAGCACCTGGCACCGTCGGAACACATCTGTAGGAACGCCGTTTTGGATGGCTCCTGAGGTCGGATAGAGTTTTTTTGAGGGAGACACATGGTGTGATTGATCCTTTCTGAGTTTTGTTTTCATGCACGCTGTAGCTCCGTATGTGTGTTAGAATCTACTGGAAGAAAATGTCAGTTGTGTTGTCTATATGTGAGATATTTGCGTGTGTGAGGAGTGACATGGGAGATGATAAATGGGCTGTGAGCGAATATATGAATACACGAAAGACTGAATGAATAAGTCAGATGAGGTAGAGAGAAACTACAGTGGAATAGCACAGGTTTGAATTGCAGGTCCACTTACCTGCAAATTTTTGTCAATAAATATAGTGCCTGTATTGTCATTTTACAGTTTTTCTTTTTTTATTGAAGTATAGGTGATATACAATGTTGTGTTTCTGCTGTACAGCAAAGTGATTAAGTTATACATATATATGTTCGTTTTCATATTCTTTTTCATTATAGGTTATTACAAAGTATTGAGTATAATTCCCTGTTCTGTACAGTCGGAGAAGGCAATGGCACCCCACTCCAGTACTCTTGCCTGCTAAATCCCATGGATGGAGGGGCCTGGTGGGCTGTAGTCCATGGGGTCACCAAGAGTCAGATACGACCGATCGACTTCACTTTCACTTTTCACTTTCATGCATTGGAGAAGGAAATGGCAACCCACTCCAGTGTTCTTGCCTGGATGGGGGAGCCTGGTGGGCTGCCGTCTGTGGGGTCGCAGAGAGTTGGACACGACTAAAGTGACTTAGCAGCAGCAGCAGTACAGTAGAATCTTGTGGTTTATTCCTTTTATACATAGTAGTTTGTATCTACTAATCCCCAATCTCATTTTACAGATCTTTAAATTAACTAAATATGGGGAAAAGTTTGTGTTTAATCAGAGCTCACAATGTATGGATTCAAAAGAACCAGGGTTTGAGACCTGGTTCTAGCCAAACTGTTTCAGCTTCCTGCCCTTGGGTGAGTCATATATCAGTTTCTCTGTTTTTGAGGCAGAGATAGAAGTATGTGGATTTTCGACTGTCAGGAGATTGGAACCCTTAACCCATGTATTTCTCAGGGGTGAGCTATACTCACAACCTTATGTTTTCATTAAATATACTTTTTATTGGAATATAATTGCATTATAATGCTGTGCTTCTGCTGTACAACGAAGTGAATTAGCTGTATGTATACATATACCTCCCTCTTGAGCCTCCTTCCAACCCCTGCTTCCCCATCCCAACCCTTTAGGTCATCACAGAGTGCCCAGCTGAGCTCCCTGTACTATACGATAGGTTCTCATTAGTTATTTATTTTGTACACAGTAGTGTACATGTCAATCCCAAGCTCCCAGTTCATCCCACCTTACATTTCCTCTGCTGTGTCCACATGTACCTTCTCTAAGTCTGCATCTCTATTCCTGCCCTGAAAATAGGTTCATCTGTACCACTTTTGTAGATTCCACATATATGCATTAATATCTTTCTGACTTACTTCACTCTGTGTGACAGACCCTAGGTCTATCACATCTCTACAGATGACCCAACTTTGTTCTTTTTAATGGCTAATATTCCATTGTATGGGCTTCTCCGATATCTCAGTGGTAGAGAATCTGCCTACAATGCAGGAGACGCAGGAGACCTGGGTTCGATCCCTGGGTCCAGAAGATCCCCTGGAGGAGGGCATGGCAACCCACTCCAGTATTCTTGCCCAGAGATTCCCATGGACAGAGATGCCTTGCGGCCATGGTCCATGGGGTCACAAAGAGTTGGACATGACTGAGTGACTGAACGCATATTTAGTACATAGCATATTCCATATTAAAAAACAGAGACATTACTTTGGCAACAAAGGTCCATCTAGTCAAGGCTATGGTTTTTCCAGTGGTCATGTATGGATGTGAGAGTTGGATTGCAAAGAAAGCTGAGCACCAAAGAATTGATGCTTTTGAAGTGTGGTGTTGGAGAAGACTCTTGAGAGTCCCTTGGACTGCAAGGAGATCCAACCAGTCCATTCTAAGGAGATCAGTCCTGGGTGTTCATTGGAAAGACTGATGCTGAAGCTGAAACTCCAATACTTTGGCCACCTCATGTGAAGAGTTGACTCATTGGAAAACACTCTGATGCTGGAAGGGATTGGGGGCAAGAGGAAAAGGGGACGACAGAGGATGAGATGGCTGGACGGCATCACCAACTCAATGGACGTGAGTTTGAGTGAACTCCGGGAGTTGGTGATGAACAGGGAGGCCTGGCATGCTGCGATTCATGGGGTCGCAGAGTCGGACACGACTGAGTGACTGAACTGAACTGAACTGAACTGACCTCATCTTTATTCATTCTTCTGTCAGTGGACATCTAGGTTGCACATATCTCTGTTAATGATATTTAGATTTTGTTTTTAAGTTGGATAGAAATATAAAAGTGCCTTTTTTGTTGTTCAGTTGCTCAGTCTTGTCTGACTCTTTGCGACCCCATGGACTGCAACATGCCAGGCTTATCTGCTCTTAACCATCTCCTGGAGTCTGCTTAAACTCATGTCCATTGAGACAGTGAAATCATCCAACCATCTCATCCTCTGTCATCCCGTTCTCCTTCTGCCTTCAGTCTTTCCCAGCATCAGGGTCTTTTCCAATGAGGTGGTCTTCACATCAGGTGGCCAAAGTATTGGAGTTTCAGCTTCAGCTTCAGTCCTTTCAATGAATATTCAGGGTTGATTTCCTTTAGGATTGACTGGTTTGATCTCCTTACCGTCCAAGGGACTCTCAAGAGTCTTCTCTAGCACCGCAGTTCAAAAGCATCAATTCTTTGGTGCTTAGCCTTTTTTATTGTCCAGTTCTCACATCCATACATGACTACCGGAAAAACTATAGCCTTGAGTATACGGACCTTTGTCGGCAAAATAGTCATTTCTGCTTTTTAATACGCTGTCTAGATTTGTCATTGTTTTTCTTCCAAGGAGCAAGCGTCTTCTAATTTCATGGCTGCCGTCACCATCTGCAGTGATTTTGGAGCCCAAGAAAATAAAGTCTCTTACTGTTTTCCATTCTTTCCCCATCTATTTGCCATGAAGTGGTGGGAGCAGATACCATGATCTCCGTATTTTGAATGTTGAGTTTTCAGCCAGCTTTTCACTCTCTTTTTTCACTTTCATCAACAGGCTGTTTAAATTCCTCTTTGCCTTCTGCCATAAGGGTCATGTCATCTGCATATCTGAGGTTATTGATGTTTCTCCCCGCAATCTTGATTCTAGCTTGTACTTCATTCAGCACAGCATTTCACATGATGTAGTCTGTATATAAGTTAAATAAGCAGGATGACAATATACAGCCTTGACTTTATTTAAAATCAGATGTGGGCTTTTAACCTATATTTATAGTAGGTCCTATGTTGAGTGTCTCTGCTTAGGGCCACATCACACCTCGAAGATTCTTTTGAGCATAACCTGTGGGAAGATGTAAAAAACTGCTAAAATAGTTGAGGAAAAGTTTTCTAGAGTTACATCTTTTCTCCACAGTCACTTTAATGTTAATGCTTTTAATCCTTTTAGTTATATTTATCAGTAAAGAACATTTATGTTTGAAAACTCTGCCGTCTTTGGGAAACGCTCTGCTATTTGCCTACATCTTTCTAGAGAGTGACAGGAAGAGAAGTAATTTAAATACTACATTAATATTGCAAAATCATAGAATTAAATTTGCTGGAGGATTAAGTCCTGGTGTGCTGTTCCTATGTTGATACTAATTCAATTACTACTTGCAAAAAAAGTTAAAATGTAAGTGTATTGTAAAATATGGAGAAATGATAAATTATCTTAAACTTTAAAAATAAAATATGTGTAGACTGTATAGTCATATAAGCAAAAACAAAATTAAATAAAAGAATTTCCAATGTGGGTTTTTTTCTTCAATTCTGATATATTACTAGTGTTTTAAAAGCTTGTGAAAAGTTTAAAAATAAGAAATTAATAACATCTAGCTGTAATACCAAGCTTTATATCGTATCTACATATATGAATAATTACTATAATAAATGCTATAATATAACTATGATTTCTATTAAATAATTAATAGTCTAGTTTTATATTTTTAATATACTAATTTATAGTAACAAAGCCATTATTATATTTTAAGTTTGTCATTTAGTAAAAACTATTTTGATTAGTAGATCTTAGAAGCACTCTATGAGTAAAGTTAATATTTTTATCTAAAATATAACTATTAGAGTAATAAATGAGTTAATAATTAAAATTAATACTCCTTACTATGCAATTATTAGACAGTCATTTTACTGATAAGTCATTATTTACTATTAATAAGCCTGCTGCTGCTAAGTTGCTGCTAAGTCACTTCAGTCGTGTCCGACTCTGTGTGACCACAGCCCACCAGGCTCCCCCGTCCCTGGGATTCTCCAGGCAAGAACACTGGAGTGGGTTGCCATTTCCTTCTCCAATGCATGAAAGTGAAGAGTGAAAGTGAAATCGCTCAGTCGTGTCTGACCCTCAGCGACCCCATGGACTGCAGCCCACCAGGCTCCTCCGTCCATGGGATTTTCCAGGCAAGAGTGGTGGAGTGGGGTGCCATTGCCTTCTCCCATTAATAAGCCTACTGTAGCACAGACACGGTTTGAAAGTGCTTTCCTGCTCAGCCAACCAATAATATATAAAAGAGAAAGGTTCACTGTGGTCTTTTCAAATTATCCTATAGATATATGTTTAACATTTTGTGCATATTATATTCATTTAGCATTTGCCAACTTTTGAATGATTGGCAATACTTCAGTAAATTTCCGCTTACCTAGAATTGTTGAAGAATGTGTTTTGAATAATCAACTATTTAGTTAATGAAGACATCGCATAAATACCAGCTCTTTGTTATTCAGGTCTAATTTCTAAGAATTAGAAAACAACAAGGTAAACAAGGTTGTTATAAGTTGAAAAGTGGTATTCTTGATTTGACATCCTTTTCAATTAAATTCTAGACCAAAGGTAGCATTTGTTTATTATGTAAAGCCATCCTTCCCAGAATATGTGTGTTTCATGGTGAAGGCGAGACAGTGGCTGTGATAGGTTACCATGTAACTTATCGTACAAGCCAGGACAATTTGGAGAGTGAACCGGGAAGGTATTTATAATGAGTCTAGGGAAGTGAGCGTAAACTAAGAATGTCATGGGTACATTGTGCCCACTGTGCCAGCATAGGGATGTTTTAATGTGTTAAATTTGATGTTAAGTGGAGTCAGAAAGGTGAAACCCTATTCCAGACAGGATCTTAGATTTCTTTTATCTCATTTCATATTACTGTAATTTAATGATAAGAAGTCTAACCTGCCATCATCCCCAGATTATGTTTTATTTATCTCGTGAGTTGGCATTCACAACATGTAAAAATTTTTTTCTTGTCAGTGACATCCTGTGATTAGTGGAATTTTAAAAAACCTGATTGTAGCTTAACAGAGACTTTGCCGACAAAGGTCAGTATAGTCAAAGCTATGGTTTTTCCAGTAGTCATGTATGGATGTGAGAACTGGACCATAAAGAAGGCTAAGTGCTGAAGAATCGATGCTTTTGAACTGTGGTGCTCGAGAAGACTCTTGAGAGTCCCTTGGGCTGCAAGGAGATAAAACCAGTCAATCCTAAAGGAAATTAACCTTAAATATTCATTGGAAGGACTGATGCTGAAGCTGAAGCTCCAGTACTTTGGCCACCTGATGTGAAGAGCCACCTCATTGGAAAAGACCCTGATTCTGGGAGAGATTGAAGGCAGGAGGAGAAGGGAGAGACAGAGGATGAGATGGTTAGATAGCATCACCAACTCAATGGACATGAGTTTGAGCAAACTCGGGGAGATAGTAAAGGATAGGAACCCTGGTGTGCTGTAGTCCATGGGGTCACAAAGAGTCAGACACAACTGAGCAACTGCACAACAACAGGATTTACTGTCTAGTGTGCTCCCAGGTAACTACTAACATCTTATCAATGTTTATTTTTATCCAGTTATTTTTCTCTTGTTGATGGCATAAGCCTTTTTGTATTTCTCCACACTTGTCGCATTTTTGCCTTCAAGTTGTCAAAAAAGATGGAGGCCATATACCTAGGCTTCCCGCAAGCTTATTTTTCTTTGTATCCTTCAATTTTTGTTAAAGATGTGTTCTTTATCTTTGCCAAGATGAATGACTGTATTTACTAATCAAATGTTTATCAGATGATTATCATTGCACAAGTTTAAGCTGTATGTTTGATCCCATCCCTTCCCATTAGGTATACTTTTTCATTCCCCTTTCTGTTTTGCATTTTCAAAAATACTTTTTTTTTCATAGACTTCTTCCCTTATTGTTTTCAATCCTGCTAAGATATTCTGCATTCTTAGAATAAAACTGCTGCTACTAATCATAATTTGAGGTTTTACTTCCCCATGTTACTGCCTTGGCTGGGAGCTCTCAAAGCTCATGAGTTTGAATACTTACACATCATTCTAAGCATTTTCCTATGTGCTTATTGAAGTTGTAAGCTTCCTTTTTCTTTCATTTTCTACTAGGTGATTGCATGTGAACAGCAACTGGATACAACTTACGATGCCAGATGTGACACGTGGTCCCTGGGGATCACGGCCATTGAGCTGGGGGATGGAGATCCTCCACTAGCTGACCTGCATCCCATGAGAGCACTTTTCAAAATACCCAGGTCAGAGGGCTCTCACGTGGGTCCAGTACCTGCCAATTTTCTCTCTTCCTCCAGCCACTGAATCCTTGTCAAGCTCTTCATGGAAATATCCAGATATATTCCAAAAGGTTGGGAGCAGAGTGGCCTGGAATATCATTCTGCTTCTTTCAAGACACTGTTTTTGTACCGTAGTTTTATTTTCCCTGGTCTAAGTACAAGAGCTTTCTTTTGGTATTGTGTTTTTTGTTTTTTTTTTTTTTTTCTTTAGCAAGGATTTGAGCTTGGAAAACAGCACTTCCTATCACTCTTGATTCACTCCCAGATTCGTCAGTGAGGCTCCCTGGTCCACAGTCCGTGTAACAGTAATGTGCTCTGTTCTGCTCTTATCAATCTAACAATTTTTTATTACTTGCTAACACTTCCCTTTCTTTAGAGCTTTAAAATGATAGTATTAATAAAGTTAGAAGTAGAATTTTTGATAAAATAATAATGATTTTAAATATGTTAGTGTTTTGAATATATTAATATAAAACATTAAGCTTAGAAAAATAATCTCTTTGGAGCCAGGAAGACACTTTCCTGTGTAGACACCTCCCCTTTTATATGTGTTGTCAGATTTTCCCTCTTGCTTATCACTAATTAAACACTGTGTATGTTTTGGTTAGTTCCTAGATGTTTCAGAAAACTGACATGAAAAGACTGCCTATTTTTATTATACATGTATTATCTTTTAAAGACTTTCTTTTCAAAATATTATTTATTTTTTATTTTTGGTTGCATTGGATCTTCATTGCTGTGCATGGACTTTCTCTAGTTGCAAAAAACAGGGGCCAGTCTCTAGTTGTGGTGCTCAGGTTTCTCATTGTGGTGGCTTCCGTTTTTGAGGAACGTGGACTCTAGGGCACGTGGGTTTCAGTAGCTGCAGCCTGAGGACTCAGTAGTTGTGGCTCGTGCATTAGTTGCTCTGCAGCATGTGGAATCTTCCTGGACCAGGGATGAAACTCATGTCCCTTGCATTGGCAGGTGGATTCTTATCCACTGTATGACCAGGGAAATCCTAAAGACTTTCTTATGGATTTCGCCTGCTATCTTAATTTTAATGAAATGCACAGAGAGGGCCTATGGGAACATGGGTCCAGGGTGGAGAGATGAGGTATGCTAAAATTTGTTCCTACACTCTCCATTAAATAAATTGTGGGATCCTAATGCCTGTAGAACATTGAATCATATGTAAAAGCCTGGTCGGGGGTGGTTCCAGTCCGAAAGAAATAATGCCAATATGACCTATTCATTTCCAAATAGATCTATTTAGAATATTTGGCATGGAATTAAATTAGTGTAAAACATTCAAATTTGTTTTTAAGTTTACCTTGTAATTTTCTGTCCTGCCTGTATTTACTGAGTTATAATACCTTAAATATATATCATCCTTTGCATAACAATTTCAATGTATCTCTAAGGTCTTACTGTTTATAAAATATATTGCTTATTAATAAGTGGGGCTTCCCAGGTAGCACTAGTAGTAAAGAACCTGCCTACCAATGCAGGAGATGTAAGAGATGCAGGTTCAATATCTGAGTCAGAAGATCTCTGGAGGAGGGCATGGCAACCGATTCCAGTATTCTTACTTGGAGAATCCCATAGACAGAGGAGCCTCACAGGCTACGGTCCATAGGGTCGCACAGAGTCAGACATTACTGAAGCAACTTAGCACACACAGAAAGTGTGGAAATGAGATTACAGAAAAAGAGCAGAAAACCTGCTCTGTATCAGGTCTAAGGCATTTCATTAAATTTGAGGAAAACCAACAGAATCTGTATATCCTAATTCCTGTTGTCATTCTGTATGTGAGATGAAGCGCTGTTTTCCCTGAGCTATTTAAATTATGGTTTATATGAACATAGTTAGCCCAGGGTTATTACTCTTAATGATGATGCCACATGAAAGAAGGATGCTACTGTTGATCTATATGGTACCTGTGAGCAAGGCACCTCTGGAAACTGCACCATCTCAGTTGTTTATTATTCCTTGTGCCGCCAGTATATCTTTAAAATAGAGTTCTAAGAATACTGACTGAAGAAATAATTAGGAAAAAAGGAGGATCTGTAAAGCTACCTAGTTCTGAATGTTCTAAAATCATCAAAATCTTGCTCTACTCAAAGCAAACCAGTAAATCTCTTAGAAGAGTTTTTCAGAACAAGAAGCCAAGCAAAATTGTTGGAGAAAAGAATTACTTCTTTTAATGTGCAAATCAGCAATCTTCAAATAGTCCTAAGGATTGTAAAATGAGCTTTCAGTGTGATCTAGTGGATGAGTAGCTGCACTTTTCTTTAATGAGCCTGTACAGACTGTACATTAATTTCATTTTAAGCTATTTAAGGAGTAAAGCAGAGCTGAAGACAAAGTATTTCCATTCCACTAATGAAAACAAAGAGCTGTTGGAATTAACATAAAGCGGTACTTCAGGATATTCAACTATCACGGTTATCGTGGTTGATCAGTGTTGCTTGATTACAGTTAGAGATCAGCCTCATTTTCAGATGATGTTCCTTTGTGTTCATGAACATCACAAAAAAGAAAAGATTTGTTCAGCTTAAAATGAAAGGAATTAATAACAGAATCTTGCAGTGGCATTCAGAGCTTTATTGCCAATCATATTTTCCAGTTCCTTACTTTTGTAATCTTGTTTCTGGCCATCTACCCAAGTAACAACAGAACAAGTCATAAAGGCACTCTTCTATAAAGGCCTCTCTGCTAAGGTTTCTTGCATATTCTGAATAATCCTCCTTTCCAGTCACCTTTGTGTCTCCTGAACATCAGAGATTTTTGTAGGACTCAAAGTAAAAAAATCTTTTCCCCAGGAGCCATTGTTTCTAATCAGCTAAGTATTTATGTTTTCCTCTAGGGCTCTCAGTTCAAAGTAAGAAGGTTGTTTCGAAGAAAAAAAGAAAGATCAGCTGGGAAAAAAATAGGTATATTATGTGCTTTCAGAGAAGCAAGAGACCTGTCATTCCATATAAAGAATGATTAATAACTAATTATCTGTCTTTGAATTGGAAAATGATGGTAATACTTGATTATACCTGGCAGGATTTGAATGCAGTGATGCATTAGTCTGTCCAGTCCTGCCTATTAATTTTGTCCTGCCTGGCCAATGTGTACTATCCAACCTTGTATCTTATTTTTCTAGGAATCCACCCCCAAAACTGAGGCAACCTGAGATATGGTCAGCAGAATTCAATGACTTCATCAGCAAGTGAGTAACAATAGAGTTTTTTCTTTTTATTATTATTTTTTTGATTTTGATGTGGGCCATTCCAGGTGGCACTAGTGGTAAAGAACCCAGCTGCCAATGCAGGAGACTTAAGAGCCCCAGGTTCGATCCCAGAGTCAGGAAGGTTCCCTGGAGGAGGGTATGGCAACCCACTCCAGTATTCTTGCCTGGAAATCCCATGGACAGAGAAGCCTAGCAAGCTACAGTCCATAGGGTCACACAGAGTCAGACATGACTGAAGCGATTTAGCAGGCACACATTTTTAATGTCCTTATTGAACTTATTACAATATTGCTTCTGTTCTGTGTTTTGGTATTTTTTTTTTTTTGCCAGGAAGCATGTAGGATCTTAGCTTCTCGACCAGGGATCGAACCCACACCCCCTGCATTTGAAGACAAAGTTTAACCATTGGACCACCAGGAGAGTCCTTAGAGTCTTTTAGAGGAGTCAAAGAAATTCCATCGTGCTCTATGACTTTGAGATGGGCCTTTTATAATCATTCCTCCAAGCTTCTGACTCTCCTCTTTATCTATTAAATAATCCTAGAGGTTCCCATGATCTTCATCAAAACAAGCATTTGTAGTGTCTTCTGAATGTTCAGTGAACTTATTATTGTTTCGATAATGATCTCAGGGTCACATTCATTCTATCGATGACTGTGCTTCTGCAGACGTTGCATCACCCATGAATGGTTTCTTCTGTCCACTTGCCTTTTGCAATCTTGCCCTTAGCATCTCCCACCTTCTTACCAATCATATAGTCAGTCAGTTATTTAGCCCTTCAGTTATCTGCATCACTAATTGTTATCACAGCCAGGGAGTTTTCATTACACTTGGTAAGTCAGATAATCATACAGATAAAATCTTAGATATTTGAAAATAACTTTTAATTTGACAGATGTTTAGTATAAATGCAGTGCCTCCAGACAACTGAGCAGAAGCTATGCATCAGCTATTTCTAAATCTGTCCATGAAATTTTTTTCACAGTCTTTCTCATGACTTCACCTTGAAAAAATAAGGGAAGGGATGACTGAAGGTTTTGAATGGGAGAGAAGGGGTCATTAAGCTTGAATGTGTCAAACTTCACTCAGAAAATGTAAAAAGGGAAAAAAAGTAGAGGAACTAATCACCTTTGTCACATTGAAATTGCTGGTTTTCATACCAAGAATATCTGCTTGTTTCTATAGAGGTAAGAGGCTGATTTAAGGGTTATGCAAACACAAGAAAGTGGCAATGTTTTTTCTTTTAGTTTCTACTTAACTAATCATTGCTACATATGTACTACACACTGCATAATATTTAATGAACTGCAGCCGAATTCCTTAGATCTCATAGGAGAATCGTTGGTAACTTTGAAGTGTTCCCCACGACTTGTAGTCATGACTCATGTGGGCAGATCCTTCCATTCGGATCCGTTAAATGCAGCTTGGTGACTTGGACATATTCCATACAGTTTCACCTTTGAGAAGCATTTCCTCTTTTCCTTCAGGCAGTTAGGTCTCTGCCCGGGAAGCTCTTCCTGTCCTTGGTTCCTCTTCCTCTAATACCATTTCTTCTTTTATTTCACTCCCTGTTTAGAGATCTTGCTCCCTAAATAGACAGTAAACAACTCCAGGGCACCACATGTGCCTTACTTTTCATTCTAAGTCCAGTGGCTGGCACACAGCAGTTTAACTGTTAAGGTTTTACCTGAATAAAATAATCTCCAATGTGATTAATCTCAGTACATAGATACAAGTGTTGCAGGTGGCAGAAATTGACACATTGTGCTAAACTAAATGAAAACTAAAAGCATATCTTATTTTGAGACATTGTCATCCTTATTCTTTAGCATCTTTTAGCATCCCTGGGTAGTATCTCTTTGTGTTTGTAAGCTAAGTTGCTAGTGTCTGACTCTTTGCAACCCTGTGGGCTGTAGCCCACTAGGCTCCTCTATCCATGGCGATTCTCCAGGCAAGAATACTGGAGTGGGTTGCCGTGCCCTCCTACAGGGGGTCTTCCTGACCCAGGGATCGAACCCTTGTCTCGGGCATCTCCTGTATTAGCAGGTGGGTTCTTTACCGCTAGCACCATCGTGGAAGCTAGTATTTGTTTAGTTAATTCCAGTAGAATAAATTGCCAAATTCTCATACCAGAAGGATTAACAATACAGATAAGAAGTGGCATGGCTCAGGTCAGGCTTGGGTTCCTTTTTGTTTTTTTCTATCCTCAAATGACAGCCCCACCCTGACCAGTTTCCTCATAACCATAGATCCTCAAAATCTCAGGACTGAAAGAGTACGCAGAACATGAATTCTTCTTGAACAGGGTGCGCTGAGAAGCCAATCAGTAATCCCTTGATAAAAATAATCTTACTTCCCAATGCTGCCCATTCCATCTTCTGTCAAAAAGTTCGCTCTTATATGGACCAGAAGTCTCTCTCTCTTTTAATTCTACCCATCGATCCTAACTTTTTTGTTTCCTTGCCTTGAAAACTAGTCTTAACTCCTCTTTCCAACATCTGAAGGCAGCTGATTAAACATCCGATGTTTGTTCCAGGGTTCCTCCTGTGATGCTGTTTCAGGTGTTCTCACCTGGTTGATCCTATCAAGAGGTATGATACACATTAGTATGTGTACTCTAGGACCTCAAAGCCCATCCACTGACATGGGATTTAAACATCCTCAGTGCATAAGCCAGAGAATGCAATACTCCAGTACTCTTGCCTGGAAAATCCCATGGACGAAGGAGTCTGGTAGGCTGCAGTCCATGGGGTTGCGAAGAGTCGGACACAACTGAGTGACTTCACTTTCACTTTTCACTTTCATGCATTGGAGAAGGAAATGACAACCCACTCCAGTGTTCTTGCCTGGAGAATCCCAGGGATGGCGGGCCCTGCTGGGCTGCCGTCTATGGGGTCGCACAGAATCGGACACGACTAAAGTGACTTAGCAGCAGCAGCAGTGCATAAGCCCTTGCACATGGGTTAGTAGTTTTATCACGTAGAAAGAAACAGATCAATTGAAAAACCTTTAAAAGCGTTAGTGAAGGGAGACTGAAAAGTTTGTTGTAATTTTAGATAAGCATTAAAACTGTAATGACTTCATTGTTGTTTATCTTTCGCTAAAAGAGACTTGGCAGTGGAGACTGAGTTCAATTAGCACTCTGCAGTAATGCTTGCTAGGAGGCAAGTAAAGTAGAATTTAGATGAAAGTTGGTTTCACTACAGCATAATCGCCCACAGATGTGTGCACTTTCACAGACATTAATTCCTCAGATTTCAGTTTTAACATTTTTTTGAGATATGTTTCTTGGGCTGAGCATCAACGAAGAACATCATTCCTTTGTGTTAGAGTAGTTTTTAGGACTGTGAATAATAAATTCAAAACTTTTAACTTATCTAATAATTGCATGTTCCTTTCTGCCAGTGCAGGTGTTTGACTAAGGATTATGAAAAGCGTCCAACAGTGTCAGATCTTTTACAGCATACATTCATTACTCAAGTTGAAGGCAAAGATGTGATGTTACAAAAACAACTCACAGAATTCATTGGCATTTATCAGTGCACAGGAGGCACAGAAAAGGCCAGGTAATCAAATAATATTTTGACTCCAAAAGTCCAAAGATCATTTAAAGAGTCTGACTGCTTTATAATCCAATGGTTGTTAAGGTAAGGAAAGAACTTCCTGGTTTAATTCTTTCAGTTCACTGGTTGTGGTTTGGAGATAAGGTAGTATTTGCATGAAGAGTAAATGTCTCAAGTTGAATTGCATCCTGATATTGGGAATATTACTGGCAGCATTTTTTAAACAACTTCTTCATAACAAAGGATATAAACTTCAATAGGTGATTAGTATTGGCTTATATTTTCTTGTATTTTTCTCCTCTTCTGTGAAGTAAGATACCTTATATTTGAGATTTAAAAATGAACATAACACTTGAAAAATTTTTTTGACATTATTATTTTTGGTATCATTTTCTCTGGTTGAATTATATTCAAAAGTCATTTTTAATGATCTATTATGTACAGTTTTCATAATTTTGACTATTTTTACAGCTTATAGATAGTATATATATTTATTTTATGGAGTTTAGAAGATACATAGAAGTATACAACATAAAAGCAATTATAAAATTTAAATCTATACCTTCTAGTATCTTATTATTGGAAATACATTTAAAAACAAAATTGAAATATATATGTCCTGGAGCTTGCCTTCTTTCACTGGATAGTGAAAGAATATTCATATCTTTAAATATCCTCCTACCACAAATTAAACATTTTTAAATTTTATATTGAGTATAGTTGATTAACAATGATGTTTTAGTTTCAAGTATACAGGAAGGTGGTTCAATTATACATATACATGTATCTGTTCTTTTTCAAGTTCTTTTCTCATTCAGGTTATTACACAATATTGAGGAGAGTTCCCTGTGCTATTCAGAAGATCCTTGTTATCTATTTTAAATATAGCGATGTGTACATGTCAATCCCAAACTGCTATAATCATCCCACTTGTCCCAACATATGTGATTTTTAAACCACAGTACAAGGCAAATTTGAGGCACATTTCAAAGGATTAACAAATGAAAGATGAATTTAAAAAATTGTCCAAACTTTTAGTGCTACAAGTGCCTGGTTCAGGCTGTCAATTATTTATTTAAGTGTGGGACTTTATGTAATGTACATGCACTAGAATGGGATTTTGATTTTACCAAAAGAAAAGAAAAGAAGGAAGCAGAAAAATCAATAGGAAATAATAACAGGGTTCTTTCACTGCAATACAATACATCGCCCAATTTTACTTTCTATTTTCTGGGCAAGATAATTTTCCTCTAAAGTCTCTGACAATGTCATGGTGAGAATTACTCACCCTTAATACACAGGGCTTCTAAAATGCTATCCTGACTGCTCTCATAATAACTCCTTTTCATTCCCGTCTCCACATGTGTATTTCAAAGAAACTTGCTTCAAACTCAGCCAGTCCAACATGGAGCCTGTGCTGTCCCACCCCAAACTAGTTCTTTGTTCCTTTTATTTTTAGTGGCACCGCCACTCACCCCATAACCACCAGAAATCTCAGGATTATCTTGACGTATTTTTCTCTCCTACTTACATTAACAAGGCTAAATTTCTTACAGCCCCACTCAACCCATTATCAATTGTGATATAGTCCTTGCCACCATAGAAATGATACGTTGAGACAGCATTTGTGTCGTCTCCGTATTGACTGAGGCCAACTCAGTCTGGATGAGGTGCCCCACACAGGTCTGACAGCTGAAGCAGCTGTAGACTCTGTGCTCTGTGTTCTCTATCTTGGTCAGACTCTGCCACCAGCTCATGCCTTGATGAGACCTTTTCTCCTGGATTTCGCACAGATAATTCCTTTGCCTCTTATTTTGACCAAAATAAGATACTTAAAAGGGTCTTTCTTTTTAACTTAAAACCAGCATGTACATAACCATTATATAGAGTAGGAAGCTTCAGTCCCTAAAAGGAATAAAAATAATGTTCTGTGAGAGTTTGGAAGAAGCCAGCAGTACCTCCACTGGCAGTGACACCGGGGCTTATCCAGGAAGCAGTCTTTAATCGACACTCAAGAGAGAAGCCAGACTTAATCCTGTGAAAATAGAATTACTGCTAGATGAACATTATTGCTCTAAGGACCAGCTTGAGCAAAATCATGAAAGCAAGGAGAAATACATTTAATCAGAATTGTAAGGAGGAAAATTTAGAAATAGGATTGGAGAGACACGCAGAGACCAGACTACAGAGAGCACTGAAAGTCAGGTTGAGTGAGCGGTTTGACCTGGGTCCCTGACAGCCCTGATAGGGTGGGCCCCGAGGCCCCTGTGTCCTGCTGGGCACCCTCCTGCCATTGGTTCTAAAAGGTGAACTACAGATACACCAAGACAAATTAGGGCAGTAATCTTGAATACCTTTTGCTTTTCCTCCATGTTTCTTCCTGACTTTAAACTACTGTTATTTTTCCAAAAGTGGGGAAGTTGGTCCTTATTATGTTTAATTATCAAAGCATTTAGTGGCTATTGTTGGATATTTTGAAATGATGAGCCTATTGACATAAACACTAAATTTCTGTATTTTTGTGGGATGTTTTAGTTGGTGTGTGTGAGAGAGTGTGCATGCATGCGTGTGCATGTTTCTAAGTACATTTGATTTTGAAAAATTCAAATCTCATTTTGGCCAAAATAAGGGGTTGAACAAATTTTCCTTGGAAGATCTAGGAGAAGAGGTCTCATCAAGGCATGAGCTGATGGCTGTGTCCATTCAAGATCAATAACCTGAAAAGAGACTGATAATGTCAGTAATGTAGTAAGCTGGGAATGTAGTAAGCTCCCATCTAGGACCAGGAAATTTAGAAAAGAAATGATCACTTCTCCTTCCCAACCTGAGATATCTTCTTATGCCTTTCTTCACCACTTCCCCCTTCTGGAAAAGCTCCTAAATAAGGGCTGAATAGCTTTTAAACTTGGTCTCCACGAACTTTATAAGGAATAGATGATTGAATCATTACTCCCTGGGAGACCATTATGAGCATATTTGTTCCTAAGGAGTAATAAATAAATTCAAATAAACAGGATAGGCAGTTGCTCACAAGCTTTTCTATTTTACAATGCAACATTCAAAAAACTAAGATCATGGCATCTGGTCCCATCACTTAATGGCAAATAGATGGGGAGACAATGGAAACAGTGACAGACTTTATTTTCTTGGGCTCCAAAATCACTGCAGATGGTGACTGCAGCCATAAAATTAAGAGATGCTTGCTCCTTGGAAGAAAAGCTATGACAAACCTAGACAGTATGTTTAAAAGCAGGGACATTACTTTGCTGACAAAGGTCCATCTAGTCAAAGCTATGGTTTTTCCAGTAGTCATGTATGGATGTGAGAGTTGGACCATAAAGAAAGCTCAGTGCTGAAGAATTGATGCTTTTGAACTGTGGTGTTGGAGAAGACTCTTGAGAGTCCCTTGGACTGCAAGGAGATCCAACCAGTCAATCCTAAATTTCCCTAAATTCAGGAAATCAGTCCTGAATATTCATTGGAAGGACTGATGCTGAAGCTCCAATATTTTGGCCACCTGATGCAAAGAACGGATTCATTGGAAAAGACCTTGATGCTGGGAAAGATTGAAGGTGGGGGCAAAAGGGGAGGACAGAGGATGAGATGGTTGGATGGCATCACCGACTCGATGGACATGAGTTTGAGCAAGCTCCGGGAGTTGATGATGGACAGGGAAGCCTGGTGTGCTGCAGTCCATGACGTCACAAAGAGCTAGACACAACTGAGTGACTGAAGTGATCTTCTCCTTTCCTGAGTTCTTTCATTAGTCTCTTAGGTAGGTAAATTTCATCATCTCATGGTAATTTTCAGAAAGCCTCCAACCCCTAGCTTCTTGCCTCTTGAACTTGAAGCCTAGTTTAGCTAGGCAAAATATACTTAGGTTAGTGTTTCTTTTCCTGGAAGTATTACATACATTGTTCCACCATCTCTTAGGCAGTGTGTATTGCTGTTGTAAGAACCAAGGCAATGACATTTCTCCCTTTGCTCCTGGGGCTGCTTCTGCACAGTGCCCATAAGGTTTTCATAATTTTGCCCACCTGTGTCTTCTTGTCAGTCTTTCCATATCAATTTTGCCTATACCCTGTGGTGTGTGGGAGCCCACACCTCTGGCTTATGAGAGCCAGTTGGGTCTTTGTTCTCTTCTTGGGTTTTGTGTGCTCAAACCACATGCTTATCACATCTGTGACCTCAGTCATGTATATTCTGCATTTTGTTGCTTTTCTTTCCTGATTTTCCTCCATTTCTTTTCTGAATTGAGCTGACTCAGTTTTTCTTTTGCCTACCTATCTCTTCATTAAAGTTTTGTGCCCCCTCTTAAAGATTTTTCTCTTTTAATGAGACCTCATCTAAGAAATGTCTATGAGGGATGGAGAACTTTTTGTCTGAACTTTTCCTATGATTCTTTCATATGGCATATACTCTTCTTCTGTCTTTTACTTATCATTCTTCCTCCTCCTTTTTTAAAAACTACAAATATGTGGTGATGAATCTCATCTCAAATGGGACTGGGAACAGCTGTGTTCTAGCCAAAAAAAAAGTGGGCACGACGGACGGGTGAGTCGGCAAGTCTTTAGTTTGAATTAGGTTGTTTCTCTTGAACATCCTCTCACCACACCTGTATTTTCTCTCTCTTGACACATCTCCCCTCAATTTTGAACCTTGAAGAGGTCAGAGTACAGGGCCATTAGTTGGAACGAGCCCAGGTAGCACCATTGTATTCTTTATGGCCCACGACACAAACCCATCATGACCATCTTTTTATATCATCACATAGCAACTGCTTCTTTTCCCTTTGTTTTGCCTCCCCCTGGCCACTGGCCACCCTCTATTGGACAAATATGTGATCATTGTTCCCTGGTCTTCTGCAGCTCCTCACCCTCTTGCTCTTTGGCATGTTGATCTGGTCTTATCAAGACTTTCACATTTCCGGCATGGCCCAACCATGCTCTAGGAACTGATAGCTCCAAGCAAGGCTCATTGGGTAGACCTATCAGGATGTGTGCTTTTTTTTTTTTTTTTAAAGTCTCTATAGATATTGTTTGAGTGCTAAAGAATTACGTGTCAGTTCTCAGCTTCTCTCATTTCAACACAGAGTTCACAGGATTTGGTAGTTGTGCTTTATAGACTGTGGTTTGGGACTGTGGCCATTTCTGTTTCTCATAAAGGAGACTTCTCTCTACTTGCCTTTCTTTTTGTTATTTAGCAAGTCTTAAGGGAAGGGAATGAGCTTCCCTGGTGGCTTGGTGGTAAAAAATCCATCTGCAGTGCAGGAGGTGCAGGAAATGTGGTTTTGATTCCTGGGTCAGGAAGATCCCCTGGAGGAGGAAATGGCAACCCACTCCAGTATTCTTGCTGGAAAAATCCTGTGGATAGAAGAGCCTGGTGGGCTACAGTCCATAGGGTGACAGAGTCGGACATGACTGAGTGACTGAGCATGCAAGGAAAGTGGTTGATTGCTGTATGATCTTAACTTGAACTAACTGTCTCTTCTTAGTAAAGTAGGATGGGGTATGATGGATTAGATACGGTCACAATTTTTTGGACAATTCTTGCATTAAGAGTGGGGTTCTGTGTTGTTTACCCTTGAACCTGGCATTTTCTGTGACTTCCTTGGTTAGTATAATAAAGATAGAAGAAGTAGTCCTATGATATTTTTGAGCCTAGCCTTGCTGAAAGCACTGGCTAGAAAGGACTTCATGTGCTGAGGGACCAGCAGGGGTTATCAAAGTGACTAGCAGAGTATCAACTATTGACACCCAGCTGAGCAAGAGCTGAATCACAGGTGTGTCTGGCTGCAGCCAACTTGTCCATGAGCAATTTTGAGACATACTTATGGGGACTCTCTAAGGCCACAAGAGTCCCACACTAGCATGTGCAGTCAAAGAGCAAGAAAAATTTGATTACTAGTATTATGACCCTTTTTTACACTTTTTCACTTTCACTTTCACTATGACATTTTGCTGTACCTGTAAGAGCTTCTCTGGTGGCTCAGATGATAAAGAATATGCCTGCAATACAGGAGACCTGAGTTTGATCCCTGGGTCAGGAAGATCCCCTGGAGAAGGGAATAGCTACCCACTGCAGTATTCTTGCTTGGAGAATTTCATGGACAGAGGAGCCTGGCAGGCTGTAACCCATGGGGTTGCAAAGAGCTGGACATGACTGAGCTGTACCCATAAGTGGTGTGGGACAGCCCACACTGTGCCACTCCAGGAGACACTGTTCATTTCATATTTCCCCTGAATGCTCTCATGCCCAAGCACAGAGACATGCCATGAATGGTGCCCCCTGGAGTGGCACCATGTAGATTGTGGATGAGGAGCCTGAGAAGATTCTGAATACACTTGTTTTACAACACAAAATAGAGTCCCATCTGTCATGCTAGCTATGTATATGTAATGTTAGCACAAATAAAGAATTGGATAGAGTAAAAAGCTGACCCTGGCTCATTGTTTATTATTTTGGTCCTGATTTAGTTTGAAAAATTTTGTCCTCCTGAGGACTTTCACATAAAAATGCTTTCAGCAAATCTGTATGAGGGTGGAAACCTGTGATGTTTCTCTGAAGTTCATGTGGGCAGATTTATTGGGCATTTCCTTAATCTTTCTAACATCATTCAATGAAAGATTGTTTTACATTAGTATTTAGTATTGCAATATGCTGGTTCATTAGAGGGAAACCTAAATTTTATTAGATGTTAGGGCCACTTTACAAATTCTGAAAGCTTATATCAGATTCCCAAATTCCTATAATGTTCATGTTTCCCTTCATGTTCTAGAAGTCATTAATTATTTTAATTATGGCATTATCCATTTTTAGCTGTTTTAATTTGACTCAAATTCTTACTTGTTCTTAAAATATTTGTACATTTATTTCTTATAGTTTTATAATTATTTTATCTAAAGAGGCCCCTGAAAGTGATCATATTTAATTTCATGACATAAAAATGCTATGAATACAACAAATGTATGCACTTAATTAGAGCAAAATATTAACACAATTTTTAAAAAGAATAAAATTTTCCCCCAAATTCTGAATATGTATCTTTTGGCCTTTCCCTCAAAGGCATTAGTCTTTTTAAAAAAAATTTAATCTAGAGAGGGAAAAAAAAACAAACAAACCCTAAGGGATTATCAAGAGGCTTGACCTACTTATGAAGGTTGCAAGAAATACTGCAGTATTGCCTCCCTGTGTCTTTTCTTTCAAATTAGCAATAGCCTAGGATTTGACTGCATCCATTTTGGGGATTATTGCTATAAGGAAAAGACACATTTGCATAGGATTATTTCCTATTGAATTCTGCAGTGCCTCATAGGAGGCAGGACACTGAATATAGACACTTCTAATGTTTTTGCAGCAAAGAGAGGTGAAAGAATCGAGTGGAGGGCAGGGCAACCATTTTCCCCGAGTGCCTTCACATTTCTAGTCCTCTAAATATATATAGCTTCCCTTGTGGCTCAGCTGGTAAAGAATCCTCCTGTAATGTGGGAGACCTGGGTTCTATCCCTGAGTTGGAAAGATCCCCTGGAGAACGGAAAGGCTACCCACTCCAGTATTCTGGCCTGGAGAATTCCATGGACTGTATAGTCCATGGGGTCACAAAGAGTCGGACACGACTGAGCGACTTGCACTGCACTGCAAATATATTTTTTACTTTCATATTAGAGACCTTAGTAATAAGTGTTTTGAGAGTAACTCCCTGGAAAATTTGTACTTTAGTGAAATCTGTTAACCATCTTTTTGCTGGGAAAGAGGAGAGAAATATTTTTTTTTAAAGATAGTAGTTAAGGTTTAGAGCAGAAGATTTCAGCCTTTAAGTAGAATTCAGAATGACATGCTTCTCATCCCTTCCTGCCAGGCACGTAAAGCTTTATCTCTGGCTGCTCAGCTGTCCTAATCTTGTTTGCTTCCCCGTTTAGTTTTGTAATCTCTGCCAAAAAAAAAAAGTTCTGTATTTAACAGAATTTTTAGTTTTGGAAGATTATGATTCACTTTGAAGTTAGATTTTTATACATTTATATAAATACAGCTGGGTTTTTTTTTTTTAAGTGAAAGATCTGACATCACAATCCCCAGTGTTTTGTCAAAAAGAAGGAAAGGAAGGAAGATAAATAGCTAACTATGGCGATTCCAGTCTTGGGAATAGAAATTGCAATAGAATACTATGACTTCATGGTTGTTTCTTCTATAGATTTGACTGTCCTACAAGATCCCCTCAAAAACAGTATATGTCTATTAACTATATAAGCATATATTTTATATATACTTATAAAATACAAATATATAAAATTTAAATACATTACCTAGACAGCCCAGCCTAAAATGTGGGTGTTGTTCCCTGTCCATGGATGAAAATGCAGCTCTCCTGTATTTAGTAAAATCCTGTAGAGGGTGGTCATCATTTCTGTTTGTGACAAGTTAAATTTGATATGCCAATTAAACATGAAAGTAGAGTTATCCAGTAGGAAGTGGATATAGGAGTCTGGGCTTTAGGGGAGAAGCCCATGTTGGAGATAGTCATTGTCATTTGCTTATAAAGGTATTTAGTGCTGTGACACAAATGAGGTCACTGAATGTGAGGATTTAGGAATTTAGCAGGGGGAGAGGAGCCAGAAAAGGTAATTGAGGGATTGTGGCCCTTTAGGGAGGAAGAGCAGGGGAACGTGGTTGGTTGAGAACCACATAAACCCAGTGTTTTGAGGAGGGAACAGTTCTGCCAAAGAGTGCTGAAAATTTTAAAAACTGGAGTAATAATGAGTTTGGACACACAAGTTCTTCAGTGACCTCAACCAGATCCTCTCAGCAGAGTGGGGTGGAGGGCAGCCCCAGTTAAGAGAATTCTCGTTAAGGAGAGGAATGAGGTGAGGAAGAGACACTGAATATGAACTACTCTTTAAGAAGCTCAGCTGTAAAAGGGGAGAGACAGGGCAGTAGCTGGAAGGCACTGAGGATCAAAGGAGAGGTTTTTTTTTTTTTTTTTTTTTTTAAAGATAAGAGATACTAGAGAACTTTGTACACTGATAGAGGGAAAGGTTGATGCCACCGAAGAGCAAGCAGGTGTACCAGCGAAACAGCTGGCCTTTGCCCAGAGCAGGGACATGCATCCTTGGCACCAGAGAGCAGGCTGTGAGGGTAAGAGGACACCAAGATGAGATCCTGTCGAGTTGTTTAAGAATTATGAGCGTGTGAAAAAGAATGAAAGGCGATATCAAAATGTCACCAGTGGTTATCTCTTGGGGATACAGTTACAGGTGATTTATTTTCTTATACCTTTTTTGGTATTTTTCAGTTTTTTTAAAAAGCTAAGAATATTTTATATACTTGTAAAAATGAATGTGATAAAGATAATCGTACACTCTCCCTGACCCTTCATGCTATCATTCCTTAGAAAGTCAGACTGCATGCAACTCATCAGCTGTGTTTGTTCTTGTTTTTTTTTTCAAGTATTTATTTATTAATATTTATTTGGCTGTGCTGGGTCTTAGTTGCTGCACTTAAGCTCTTGGTTGCAGCATGGAGAACCTAGTTCCCCAACGAGGGATTGAACCCAGGTCTCCTGCATTGGGGGCATGGAGTCTTAGCCTCTAGACCACCAGGGAAGTCCCTGTGTTTGTTGGAACCAGATCACTTTGCTGTACTGATGCTTTTCCTACAGCTACTTAACTCTATACATTGAAGGAATTGTGCTACCCCATCTTTACAACAAGATCCTACTTACAGAAACCATCTCTGCTTTTGGTTGTCTGTAAGCTAAGCATGAGGAGAAGAAAGCTGTCAGGAACTTGGCAGATGGGGGAATCACCAAACATTCTTGGCAAACACAGATGTCAGTTTCATGTCAACATCTAAAACCAGGTCACTCTAAAATAATGGCACAGGAGTCACACTTACAGCAGAAACAGACATTATTTCTCAGTGGGAACATTTTTCTTCGGCCTCCAGATAATTATGTACAAAAGAGGAAGGGCTGTGTGAATGAACAGGGCCATCGAAAGTGTCTTAGAGCTGGGTACTGATGACATCTGTCACTCCAGTCATCGCCAAAGCTGATCTGCTCTTCTGGCTCGTCCAGCTGGGGTGTACTTCTTCCTCAGCATCATTTCAAAACTGCACAATTGGCCAAAAGGGTCAAACTGAAGATCGATAAAAACTAGTCTTTCAGGGCACACTGGTGAGAGCCTGTATGCCCATGGGTGTTACCAGTTGTGACTTTGTTAGTGGAGTTTAAAGATGTCTAAGGACATTAAAACAAAAGTATTGATTAGATTTCTGTTTAACAAAGGATTTCTGTACTATCCCAGTGGCTCCTGAATCACCTTAGAAGATAGAGCTTGATATTTACAAGAGAATATTTTACCAAAGTAAAAGCAAATAAAGCTGTGGCATTACAATAGTACAACTGAATAGTAAGGATAAAAATTTAACATGCAGCAGCAAGAGTTGTTTCTTTTTTTCAGTGTGTAGAACTGAAATACAAGTGAAGCTATACTAACCACCCCTGAGGGTATTTCTGACCTTTTGACAACATAGAAAGGAAATATTTGTAGTTTGAAGCTATGTCTCCCCAGTCATACAGAGTAAATGAGAAATATAATCTGGTTAACAAGCTGTACTTTTCACAAGAAGACAAAAATCTTATTGGAAGAATGCTCTTTTCACAAGAGGACAAAAATCTTATTGGAAGGATGCTGACTTTGCCTTCTCCAAGTCTTACAGAAATTAAATCTTTAATAAAGTAACAAGAATGCAAATTAATTCTATAAAATGAAGGCAAAAGCAAAATGTAAAAAGTGTAGAAGTATCTTGAAAGATAGGGTAATGATGAAGATTGGACAGTTTCCTTTGACAAATAATTATCATTCATTTATTCATCCTGCACATATATTGAGTACTTAATATGTTCCAGCTACTATTTTAGGTGTTTAAAATGTGTTTTCCATATGAGTATCTGTCTTCATAGCTTTATCCCAGCTCTGAACCGTGCCTGAAACATAATAGATGCTCCAGAAATTTAAATATTTTGTTGAATGAATGCAGTAGTAGATGTTGAAATGTACAGTTTAAGGCTCTACCATATTTTGTGTGTATGTATGTGTGTTTGGGGTGGGGGAAAGTCTGACAAATCAGAGCAGGCATGGGGATCTCATATTGATCCCTTGCTGACCTCCCTTTTCACAATTCTTAAAATTAAAGGGGGGATTTCCCAGGTGGTCCAGTGGTTAAAACTAGGTGCTTCCCACACAGGGGATGCGAGTTTGATGCCTGGTGGGGGAGCTAGGATCCCACATGCAGCGAGGTATGGCCAAAAATAAAAAATAAAAAATAAATAAAAATAATAATAAAACAATTTTTAAAGAAATACTAAAAAAATGAAAGAGAATTGGACTGAATATAATTTAGTGTCTTTTCTCAGTTTTATACCTTATGATGTGGTCCATTGTGTAACTTTTAAAATATTAAGATAATATTGTTGATTCAACTAATCATGCCACTTGAGAGAGTATAAGTGTGAGTCCTTCACTTGTGCTACTTTGTTGTCACAGCTATAAACTGCCTTTTTTTTTTTTTGGCCCCATTGTCTCTATTATGTTTAAGACCCAACCGTGCTTTCTGGAGCAGTGATGGAGCTTTCACATCCACAGTGATGGCTGTGTCCAGTGGTCACTGGTGGTACAGATATACAGACATGGGAGAAATATAAATAGGCAGTCCCAGTGGCCAGGAGGCTTCTGTAGTTAAGCTGACCTCAGCGCCAGCAGTGCCGAACCTCCAAGCAGTGGGAGATGGGGTTGGGGGTGGTGGTGGGTGGAGTATGCTGGAGTATGCAGACACCGACGAGTGCCTTTCCACCACCTTCCTCCAGCACCTGTTACTGTTAGAGTCTGAGCACTGCAGTGACCCAGGGAGAGAAACAAAGGAAGAGTTGTTTGCTGATATAATGCCTAATTCCTGTGAGATACTACCATCAGGATAGATGTAGGATTTAATCGTTAATATGATGAAGTCCTTTAGAAGCAATGATGTTCATGAATCCTTCATCAGCAAGGACTGGGGCCACATTTTCTCACTCTCTACTCAGTTCATGCTGATTTTAGTACTGTGTTTTTACCATTCATGTTTGGAGACGGTAGAGGGTCACCTCTGGGACAAAAAGAGTGAAAACAACTAAATACAAAACTAGTAGAAATAGAAATTAAATATAACTTAAATTAAAAGTTATAATTCAATATAACTTAGAAGTAAATATTAAATATAAAATAAAGGAAATATAATATTAAGCATAAAGACAGTGAGGGGTCAGAATATGACCACAAATGGAAAAATAAAATAATTAAAATTTATTAACCAAAGCAGGCACTGTATGAATCACGTTACATTTATTCTGTCATTTAATCTTTTAATATCTGTGTGAAATAAGTCATTATTATTTCCATTGTATTTCTGAAAAAGCAGAGTAAGTTCCTTGCCCAGTGCCACATGGCCAATAAGTGGTAGGGCCACAGTTGGAATAATAATAGCAATTATATATAAAGCATTTCCATATGCCCATTCTAAATGAAAGTTTCATAAGACATAATCCATTTTGTTTATCCTCACAGTCTTTTGTAATTTGATCTCAGCATTCAGATTCTAGAGCCCAGCCTCTTAACTGTAACATTGGTATCATTAATACTATGATGTAAACAAAGGAAAGGATTTATATAACTTCACAAATAACTTTTGATTATATAACCGCCTCAGAATTCAGTTCAGTGTTAACAGTTTATCAGTCAGTCTCTGTTCCTCCCTGGCTTTCTGGCTGTTATTGCTACCTGGTTGGCCATGCCTCATGTACCGTGGCTCCTCTACCCTTCAACTGGAAAAAATATAAATAAAGGAGTTATGCTCTAGAATAGGGCCAAACCATCTTTCAGCTCCCCCAATGAAGTCCTTACAAATGGTAAAAACCTAGATTTTCAAAGTCATGAAAATGGCTTTGTATTTTCTCTTCAGAATGAAGCAGTCACCCATATGCTCCATAGTATGCCTATCAATTCACCAACTTCATTTGATAGAGAATTCCAGGCCTGGAAGGCAACAAAGATATGATTCAGCTATTTTTGTTTTTAAAATTTTAAAAACTTTCTGTTATGGACCATTTCTTAAAAGTCTTTATTGAATTTGTTACAGTATTGCTTCCGTTTTATGTTTTGGTTTTTGGCCACAAGGTGTGTGGGATCTTAGCTTCCCCTGTGTGCATGCTCAGTCACTCCAGTTGTGTCAAACTGCTTGTGATCCCATGCACTATAGCCTGCCAGGCTCCTCTGCCCATGGGATTCATCAGGCAAGAATACTGGAGTGGGTTGCCATGCCCTCCTCCAGGGGATCTTCTTGACCCAGGAATCAAATCCTTGTCTCCTGCATTGCATGGCTCTTTACCTACTGAGCCACCTGGGAAGTCCCTTACTCCCCAACCAGGGATCAAACCCATAGCCCCTGCATTGAAAGGCAAAGTCTTAACCACTGGGCCACCTGGGAAGTCCCTATTCAGTTATTTTAATATTACTGGACTAGGTAAAGTTATTAGCTTCCAACACTTTTTGGTGATAATATCTTTTTAGAAAGTGATGATAATAATAAATTTATCTTCCCAAATTAAAGTAAATAAGCCTAAAATTTGTGTGTTCAGTACAAGATCGCTCTTCTAATATCTCATGGTGTCTCATATTCAGTGTTTGTTCTTTGAGTTTTAAGAGTTCTTGATATATTAGATTTATTAATTCTTTGTCCATTCTACATATTGTAAATCTTTCCCCCAATTTTTAAATTTGTTTTTATTATACTCATTAAAATTATCTTGTCAAATCTCTTCCGTTTTTAATTCTATTTTTTTTGTCTTTTCATACTTACAAATTCCATTCTTACTGCATTATTACACAACTGTTCTTTTGCATCTTCTTCTAGAACTTTTATGATGACATTTTAAAATATGTAAATTTAAATCCATCTGGAATTAATTTTTTCTTAAAGTAAATACATGATTCCAAAAATTTTAACCAGCTGTTCCAGCATAATTTCTTGAATTTTTTTCTTTCTCTACTAATTTGAAATGCCACATTTATCATATAATAAGTTCTTAGAATAGACGACCCTACATTACATTCACTACTAGAATTTTGACTTTTGTTAGCTTTTTTTTAACCTAGTGATAATGTATATTTCTGAAATATAGTTAAATAATTTTTTTTCTTTATGAAAACATGCTACTCTACCCTATTGTTTCCATACTCTGCCCTTTGATTAAAATATTCCATTGGCTTCCCGTGGTGCCTGGAGTCCTGCCTCACCCTGGACCACTGTCTCTCCCTCTGTTTCAGCTGCAGGGCCTATCCCTGAGTCCAGGTCTCAGGCATGCCTTTCCCCCCTTTCCCCATCAGATATCAGCCTGCCAGCCTCCCGACTCTCAGGTAAAAGTTTCCATTAAAACTGAATCACCATATCAAATTCTGTGAATATTGTGTGCATTGGGGCAAAAGGTGAGAAAGGTGGTAAGTCAGATAAGTTTTGGTGCCTAAGCTGACTTTTCTGTTCAACGACTTCTCAGAACTGGGATGTGAATCAACAGGGAAGGATGCAGGACTGGTCATTAAGTGGTACTATCATTTGCACACCCGCTGGTTCCATGGGGCTCAACATTGCAACTCAGGCCACCAAATGTATGTTTACACTTTCGTATTTTTGATGCCATACTTGGTTTCTGCCCGCAAGTTTCTCCCAGTCTGGCAAGAAGGGGAATATACCTATTTCTTCTCAGTGATGCATTTTCACTGGAAAATCCTACAACAGCTTAACAGCAAGGGTGATATTTGAGCCTGACTTTGCATGATAGAATTTTGCCAGACATGGAAGGAAATTTATTCCAGGCAGAGGAAACAAAATGAACAAAGCACAGGCTCTTGAAAATTTGGGGCATCTTAGGGAATATTCTATATGCGGGAAAGGTTTCAACAAGCCTCTGAAGGTCCATGAATTCCATACCAAGGAATTTTTAAGTTATACTACAGAAGATTCCCCTGGAGAAGGAAATGGCAACCCATTCCAATATTCTTGCCTGGAAAATTCCATGGACAGAGGAGCCTGGCGGGCTACAGTCCATGGGTCATGAAAGAGTTGGACATGATATAGTGACTAAACAACAACCACAAGAAGGGTAAAAGAGGACCCATCGAGAGTGATGACTTTGAGTGAGTGAGAGGAGATGGAATCTAGTGCACAGAATGGGCAGCTGGCCATAGATAGAGGGGGGACCATGATCAATAATGGCTTAATTCTCTGGTGGTGGTGGTGGTTTAGTTGCTAAGTCCTATCTGACTCTTACAACCCCGTAGACTGTAGCCTGCTAGGCTCCTCTGTCCATGGGATTCTCCAGGCAAGAATACTGGAGTGGGTTGCCATTTCCTTCTCCAGAGGATCTTCCTGACCCAGGAATTGAACCCAGGTCCCTGCATTGCAGGCAGATTCTTTACCAACTGAACTATGAGGGAAGCTCTAATTCTCTGAGAAACCAGTATAGTTTGGTGAAGAAATGGTATGGTTCTTACTATCCTTCATAATCTACATATTCCTTCCCCTTTTACTGTTAAGCAAATTCAAATGCTTAACAATCTGTCCAAAAATACTGAAAATATAGTTCCACTCTAAATAAGTGGATGATGCTTTCATGTCTAGAAAAGTTAAAAGAGACCCATGGGTTTACCTCAGCAACGTCTCCAGACCTCATGTCAAATCCAGATCTTTATGCCGTTATCAGAATTAGTGAAATGTTTCACTTTGAAAATAGACGTACTCGTACCTGAACTCAATCTTCTATATATATGCATTTTACCTTTTGAAAGTCTGCAGTATGGCTTATTTTGTATTTCCCTTAAATTCTGCTGAGCAATAATTTTTCAAATGATCATTTCTTGACCACCAGTGACCTAACACTACCTCAGACAAAACTGGAAATCTAATGAATGCAAATCTCCCGAACTCATCACTTTGTAACAGATTAAATCACACATTGGAATTTAGAGGAAACGTTAAAGAATATTACATGTAGGATAGGGACTTTCCTGGATGTCCAGTGGTTAAGACAGTGCTTCCAATGGAAGCAGTTAAGACTGTGCTTCCAATGTGGGAGGCACAGGCAGGTTTGATCCCCGGTCAGGGAACTAAGATCCCACATGCTGTGCAATGCAGCCAATAAATTAAATAAAAATATATAGGATAGCTCTTGATGTGAATAATGAACTCCTCTGATCATCCATGAAGTAAGTTTGACATGTTGCATTTTCCCAGTGGAGAGGAGAAAACATAAAATACATGAGGCTGTTTTCTGGTAAGTTGTTACTGTCAAATTTAAGTAAATAAGCTTTATGGAGGTTTTTCAGTCTCCTAGTATCTAAATTTGACTTTAGTGTGATCAGTAATAAGTTCTCAAATCAGAAAGGCTTTCCTTTTCATTGTTCCTCAGACATGAACGTCTTTACACCAAGAAAAGTAACTTCAGCAAACCTTTAATTTCCAGTCTCAAGGATGTAGATGATTTAGCAACCCTGGAAGTTCTGGATGAGGTAAGAAACTCAGTTTAATTAAGCCTTCTATCTATTTTTAAAAATTTATAGAAGTTATTTGAGCAGGAGGTTCTTTGAATGGCATCTGTAGGTTTCATGCTTTCTTTATCTTTTAGTTTCCTGATCATCTCTCTTGTCCTCAGTTTTTCTGTGCATAACTCACATTTCCAGATTGCCCCAGCCTGGTGTCAACTTTTTCTTGTGTTTTATACTCAAATCACAAAGATGCTAGTTCCCACAAGCTTGAGTTGCTTAGATCACTGTCCTGTTCTTCCCCTGAGTTTTCTTCGGGAGTCTCAAAAGAATGATTTACTATAGTCAGAAAACCACTTGCCTTTTACCCCACCATCTGACTTCTCTGATGGCTCAGATGATAAAGAATCTTCTGCAATGCAGGAGATCCGAGTTCAGTCCCTGAGTCGGGAAGATCCCTTGGAGAAGGGAATGACTGTCCACTCCAGTATTCTGCCTGGAAAATTCCATGGACAGAGGAGTGGACTACAGTCCATGAGATCACATAGAATTGGACACAACTGAGTGACTTAAACTTTTTTTTTTCTTTACACCATCTGGCATAATCCCTCCTTTCTCTCTTCTGTTTCACACTCAATGGCAGGACCCAAAGCCTCTTAGATACCTCAAGAGCCCATCTTTACCATGGTCTGTGGACCCCTCATGGGATCAGAGTCCACCTTTTAGGAAATGAATTTTGCTTGAAACTCCTTGTCCCAGTGACCTCAGAAATGTTTCACACATCTCTTGTGAAGGTGCAAGTCCAAACCAGTAAATTATGGTCTCAGCCTGTTTTTCCTCATCTTCTTTCCTTTCATTTAATCACATCATTAGAAAAATAAAAGACTCCTTTTCAGTAAAAGGTTGGATTCACTATCCTGCCTGATCCACAGATTTTTATTTTTTAATACTTCTGAGGCATACCTGAGCATTTTGCTTAAAAATGCAAGAAATCAGGAGGCATTTTCTGAACAGAAGTACAGTTCAGTTCAGTTGCTCAGTCGTGTCCGACTCTTTGCGACTCCATGAACCACCAGCATGCCAGGCCTCCCTGTCCATCACCAACTCTCAGAGTCTACCCAAACCTATGTCCATTGAGTCGGTGATGCCATCTAACCATCTCATCCTCTGTCATCCCCTTCTCCTCCTGCCCTCAATCTTTCCCAGCATCACAGTCTTTTCAAATGAGTCAGCTCTTCACATCAGGTGGCCAAAGGTTTGGAGTTTCAGCTTCATCAGTCCTTCCAATGAACACCCAGGACTGATCTCCTTTAGTATGGACTGGTTGGATCTCCTTGCAGTCCAAGGGACTCTCAAGAGTCTTCTCTAACACCACAGTTCAAAAGCATCAATTCTTTGGCACTCAGCTTTCTTTATAGTCCAACTCTCACATCCATAGTCATTTGGTAAATTTAGGGTTGCATAAACAACTCAAGTACTTCATCAGAACAATCTCTCTTCAGAACGTCAAACATCTCATAATCAAATAGTGATTGCAAGTCAGGGATTTGGCAACACCTTTATGAATCTTTGTGTATCACAGTTTCCAATGATGTGAATTCCTAGGCTTGTGGATTATAAAGAAGACTTTGCTAATCATATGGCCAACCTACATGTTGGACACTGGGTTTGTTTCTATTAACTGTATTTTTTGTGTGTGTCTCTCTTTTTTGACCGGAGTATGTAAGAGCTTTTGTTTTTGTGTTTTATACTATAAATGATGATTCCTGGCACTATTAAAATTGATTCTGTATACTCATAGGATTTATCAACAGTGGAAGTTACTTCTCTATACTTTTTACTCTGTCTTAAAGCCAAATGTTTTAGTGAAGGACCAAGACATTCCACAGAGCCCTTGACTAACCTTGATTTGGAGTCAGATCACATTCACTGTATCTTCCCTTCCCTATTGTAGTGTTCTTTCTCTTTACTTCATCTACTGCATTTACTTATTTCCTTGAAACCATTGTGTATATATAATCCCTGTAACTTAATGTGTTCTATGGAAAACATAGGTTGCAGTGACATTCCTCTATGGCTTTTTAAAGAAAAGAAAATATCCATCAAAGGATAAGATAGTTCATGACCTGATGTTATACTTCTGACTCTCAATAGATCTGTTTCTTTTGATCCTATTCCAGATTCCAGATGTTTTATTTATCATCATTTATTTTTAAAATGATCATTGACCATCAATGATTTTTTAAGAGAAAGGAATTATTTTTATTTCATTATAGAATACAGTCGCAGAGCAACTTGAGAAGTGTTACTCCAGAGATCAGATCTACATGTATGTGGGAGACATACTCATTGCTCTTAACCCATTTCAGAGTCTGGATATTTATTCGGCAGAGGTATGTGATGTGACTTGTATTTTCTTACTTTGTACAAAAATTATATTCTTTAGATATTTAAATTAATTTAAACGATGGACAAGGAAATGGCAACCCATTCCAGTATTCTTGCCTGGAGAACCCCATGGACAGAGGATCCTGGCGGGCTACAGCCCATGGGGTTGCAAGAGTCAGACATGACAGTGACTAAACCACCACCAAATGATGCTAAATAAAATTTTATCTAGTCCTTTAAATAAACAGTTAAGGGATTTTCCTGGTGGTCAGTGGTTAAGACTCTGCATTTCCCCTGCAGGGAGTATGGGTTTGATCCCTGAGCGGGCAACTAATATCCCACATGTTGTGCTGAGTAGCCAAAGAAATCATTGATCACAACAATGACCAAAATAGCTGCAGGTTCAAATTTCAAAAATTTTTTAGAACCTTTGAGTAGTGGCCACATACACATGGTTCTGGGCAGAAAATAGCTCTCAGCAGCCCCTGCAGCACCGATAAATAAATAATAGTTAAATGTGCTGTTCTAAGTCGCTTCAGTCATGTCTGACTCTTAGCGACCCCATGAACTGTAGCCCACCAGGCTCCTCTGTCCATGGGATTCTCTAGGGAGGAACACTGGAATGGATTGTTGTTTCCTACTCCAGGGAATCTTCCTGACCCAGGGATCGAACCCAGGTCTCTTAAGTCTCCTGCACTGGCAGGCAGGTTCTTTACCACCAGTGCCACCTGGGAAGCCCAGTTCAGTTCAGTTCAGTCTCTCAGTCATGTCCAACTGTTTGTGACTCCATGGACTGCAGCACGCCAGGCTTCCCTGTCCATCACCAACTCCTGGAGCTGCTCAAACTCATGTCCATTGAGTTGGTGATGCCATCCAACCATCTCATCCTCTGTCATCCCCTTATCCTCCTGCCTTCAATCTTTCCCAGCATCAGGGTCTTTTCCAATGAGTCAGTTCTTCACATCAGGTGGCCAAATCAGTTGGGAAGCCCAGTAGTTAAATAATTATTGTTAAAATATAGAATTAGAGAAGACAAATATATCTGGATGCAGTTTGTGGTCTTTGTGCAAGATATGTTATTTCTTTCCAGTTATTGGTAATTGGTAACTGGTTCACACTAGGTATCATATCAATAAACAGATGCCTAAAATGTGTAGACTTAATGTCTGTCAAGTATGAGAGAATCAAAAGTAAAATTACATTGTATATATAGGTACTATATGCTTAGTGGCTGTAAACTCAGCATTATGAGTTTAAAAATTCCTTTTGACATATGGGTTGATTTTTAAAAATTAATTTATTTTTTAATTGAAGGTCAATTGCTTTACAGAATTTTGTTGTTTTCTGCCCAATATCAACATGAATCAGCCATAATGCCCCCTCCCTCTTGAACCTCTCTCCCATCTCCCTCACCATCCCACCTCCCTAGGTTGTTCAGTTCAGTTCAGTTCAGTCGCTCAATCGTGTCCAACTCTTTGCAACCCCATGAATTGCAGCATGCCAGGCCTCCCTGTCCATCACCAACTCCCGGAGTCTACCCAAACCCATGTCCATCGAGTCAGTGATGCCATCCAGCCATCTCATCCTCTGTCGTCCCCTTCTCCTGCTGCCCGCAATCCTTCCCAGCATTAAGGTCTTTTCCAATGAGTCAGTTCTTTACATGAGGTGGCCAAAGTATTGGAGTTTCAGCTTCAACATCAGTCCTTCCAATGAACACCCAGGACTGATCTCCTTTAGGATGGACTGGTTGGATCTTCTTGCAGTTCAAGGGATTCTCAAGAGTATTCTGTTACAGAGCGCTTATTTGAGTTCCCTGAGACATAACAGCAAATTCCCATTGGCTGTCTATGTTACATATGGTAATGTAAGTTTCCATGTTACTCTCTTCATACATCTCACCTTCTTCCTTCCCCACTCCCTATAAGTCTGATAAGTCCTCCCTTAAGACTTATAAGTCTGTAAGTCATAAGTCTGTTCTCTATGTCTCTTTCTCCATTGCTGCCCTGCAAATAAATTCATCAGTACCATCTTTCTGGATTCCATATATCTGTGTTAGGATATGATATTTATCTTTCTCTTTCTGACTTACTTCATTCTGTATGATAGGCTCTAGGTTCGTCCACCTCATTAGAACTGATTCAAATGCATTCCTTTTTATGGCTGAGTAATATTCCATTGTGTGTGTGTGTGTGTGTGTGTGTGTGTATATATATATATACCACAGCTTCTTTATCCATTTATCTGCCAATGGACATCTAGGTTGCTTCAATATTCTAGCTATTGTAAGTAGTGCTATAATGAACATTGGGGTACATTGATGGGGTACATCAATCTTTGATTTTTAATATCAGGTGATATATTTTATGAATTTAAGTATATATTTATCTAATATTCAGCCCCTAATGTTTAAATATAGATTAATATTCTGGAGTTAAGCTAGGTTTTTTATTATTTATTTTGTGTGTTGTATTTTTAGTTGGGTCCATACTCTTTTAGTTATTTGTGTAGTACTCTATAATATTTTTATACTGTGCTTAATATAATTTTTCATGTGAAAATATATAATTCTCTCAGTCTCTACCATTTTAAGAGTTAGAAGAATAATGCATATTGAACATTGACAAAAGTTTTAGATTTGGGCTTGAGTGTATAGTCTGCTATAAATTAACTATGGAATCTTGGGCAAATCAAATGAAAAAGTGTGTTATTGATAAATGATATGAAAAGAAAAAAGTAGTACTTGTGTGTCAGACATTATTGTATCTAAGAAATAGTTAATGAAATGATAACTAGTTGTCTTATTTATAAATTGCTTATCTAAAGAAATTATAGGGACTTCCTTGGTGGTACAATGGTTGAGACTCTGTACTTCCAGTGCAGGGAGCAAAGGTTTGATGACTGGTAGGGTAACTAAGATACCACATGCCGCATGGCCAAAAGAAAAGTTTAAAAATAGATAAATAAAATAAATTATAGTATTTGGAAACTTTAAGTTCTGTTTTGGAAGTGGTATTCGCTTCCAAAAGAGTCTTCATTTAAATACCACTGACCACGTTATGTCATATTATATCATGTCATTTTTCCCTGTTGTTTTATATCAAACTTTTATTTTACATAGTTGTGCATGATTTATGCATGTATATGTATATGTAATATGTATTAATGTTTTGGTGGTTTAGTAATGCTTTGCAGGTGTTTGATGGATCTGTTTCTTTAAAAATTAGTGCTCTATCTGTAAATAAATAGGATTTAAACAGAAACCAAAGCCCTACAACACATGTTCTTTTTAACTTCTAGCATTCCAAGTTATATATTGGAGCAAAGAGAACTGCCAATCCTCCTCACATTTTTGCCATGGCTGACTTAGGATACCAGTCTATGGTAACATACAGTTCAGATCAGGTAAGGAGAAGCTCACATTCTTAGAAATTCTCCTCTTAGTTTCTTGACTGTCCATTGAATATTGTGAGGATAAAGTGTTCTTACCGGTCCCTTTTCTCACTGCACAGTGCATTGTTATCTCTGGAGAAAGTGGTGCTGGAAAAACTGAAAGTGCTCATCTCTTAGTTCAGCAGCTGACAGTGCTTGGAAAGGTATAGTTTACTTTCTTTCTCTATCCTAACAGAGATATTTGTTATTTTTCAGAATTAAATTTAATTGATGAAGTTAATATCCATGAACTACCACATTTAATAATGCCCAGAAATTATAATACATTTGTTGTCCTTTGCGAGTGTAAAATATAACAAAAAGTATAAGAAGCATATGCTTTTGTTTTGAGCAAATTCTAACTTTTCTCACTCTTAGTAGACAAGGCTTTATAAATGTAATTTTCTCTCTTTCTGGCCCTAATATATTCACTGAATACTTTATTTCCTCTTCTTTTGTTACTAGCAAGTTGAAGGGGAGTCAATATACAGAAATTAATTATACATACCAAAACTGATGAGTTATAAATTTAAATATATAACTTTAAATTTATATTAGCACCATAAAAGCATGAACTATTTAAATCTATATCTTACAAACCATGTGCAAGATTTGTATGCTGAAAAATAGAAAAAGTTGATAAATCAAAGAAGACCTGAATAATAGGAGAGATATGGCAACCCACTCCAGTGTTCTTGCCTGGACAATCCCAGGGACGGGGGAGCCTGGTGGGCTGCCATCTATGGGGTTGCATGGAGTCGGACACGACTGAAGTGACTTAGCAGCAGCAGCAGCATGACATGTTCATGGATTAAAAGATTCAGTAGTATTAAGATATCAGTTCTCTACAAATTGATCTGTAGATTCACTGTCGTTTACAGTAAAAATCCCAGCAGGATTTTATATTTTAGAAACTGAGGAGTTGAATCAAACATTTATGTGGAAAAGGCAAAGGAACGGTAATAATCAGTTTTGAAAAAGAACAAAGTTGGAAGATTAACAAATACTACCTGATTTCAAGACTCCCTATAAAGCTGTAACAGTCAGAACAGTGTGTTATTGAAGAAAAGATGGCAGACAGATCAAAGGAATAAAGTAATCTGCACAGTACTGTATAAGTATTGCTGAAGCTCCAATACTTTGGCCACCTGATGTGAAGAACTGACTCACTGTAAAAGACCCTGATGCTGGGAAAGAGTGAAGGCAGGAGGAGAAGGGGACAACAGAGGATGAGATGGTTGGATGGCATCACCGACTCAATGGACATGAGTTGGAGCAAACTCTGGGAGTTGGTGTCAGACAGGGAAGCCTGGCATGCTGCAGTCCATGGAGTCACAAAGAATTGGACACGACTGAGTGACTGAACTGAATCTGCATGTGTGGCTTATTGATTTGCAACAAAAGTGCAAAGATAAGTTAATGACAAATGATTAAACCAAAAACTAAAATTTCTAGAAGAAAATTGTCAGTTAACTTTGTTCTTCGGGGTTAGGCAGAGTTGTTAGATGCAACATAAAAAGCTTAATCCATAATGGGTAAATTTGATTTCACCAAAATGAGAAACAGCCTGTTCTCTGAATGACATTGTTAAGAAAATGAAATATAAGCTATAGTCTCAGAGAAACTATCTGCAAGTCACATATCTAATAAAAGACTTGTATTCAGAATATATATTTAAAAACTCTTAAAAATTCCAAAGTAAGAGATCAAATAACAAAAAAGGAACAAAAAAACGACTAGCCATTTTACCAAAGATGTGCGTAAGTGGCCAAAAGCAAATGAAAATAGGATGATCAACCCAGTAGTCATTCAGTTCAGTTCAGTTCAGTCGCTCAGTCATGTCTGACTCTTTGGGACCCCACGAATCGCAGCATGCCAGGCCTCCCTGCCCATCACCAACTCCCGGCGTTCACTCAGACTCATATCCATCGAGTCGGTGATGCCATCCAGCCATCTCATCACTTTCTGCCATAAGGGTGGTGTCATCTGCATATCTGAGGTTGTTGATATTTCTCCCAACAATCTTGATTCCAGCTTGTGCTTCTTCCAGCCCAGTATTTCTCATGATGTACTCTGCATAGAAGTTAAATAAGCAGGGTGACAACATACAGCCTTGACGTACTCCTTTTCCTATTGGGGACCAGTCTGTTGTTCCATGTCCAGTTCTAACTGTTGCTTCCTGACTTGCACACAGGTTTCTCAAGAGGCAGGTCAGGTGGTCTGGCATTCTCATCTCTTTCAGAATTTTCCATAGTTTATTGTGATCCACACAGTCAAAGGCTTTGGCATAGTCAATAAAGCAGAAATAGGTGTTTTTCTGGAACTATCTTGCTTTTTTGATGATCTGTTGGATGTTGGCAATTTGGTCTCTGGTTCCTCTGCCTTTTCTAAAACCAGCTTGAACATCTGGAAATTCAGGTTCATGTATTGCTGAAGCCTGGCTTGGAGAATTTTGAGCATTACTTTAGTAGTCATTAGGGAAATGCAAATTGAAACCACCATAAAATACCATCAAAATGGCTAAAATATTTTTTAAAAGTCTGATAAGGATGCTAAGTGCTGATAAGGATGTAGAGGAACTGAATGAAAGTCTCTTACGTCGCTGATAAAAATGCAAAATGGTACAGCCACTTTGAAAACAGCACAGAAGCTTCTTAGAAACTCTAACCATACTCATTATACAACTCAACAATTCTACTCCTAGGTATTTATTCAAGTGAAATAAAAACCCATGTTCACACAGAAAAACTACAGATAATTTATAGCAGCTTTATTAATAATCTCCAAGAAGAGGAAACAAGGGAACTAGGAAATGAATAAAGAAACAATGGTATATCCATTCAGTGGAGTATTACTCAGCACCAGAAAGGAATGAACCCTGATACAAAACAATAAAGCTCACTGGGTGAGGTTTGGATAAATCTCAAATTCCTAGGCTAAGTCAGAGAAACCAGATTAAGAACATTACATACCATATGGCTCACTTTCTGTATCATTCTTGCAAATTTAAAACTGTAGGCACAGAAGCATGTCAGTGATTGTTGGGGGCTGAGGGTGGAGGGGAGGATTGACTGCAGAGTAATGAGACAAGTTTGGAGATTATTGGATTGTTCTATATGTGAATCGTAGTGGGATTCATATGATTGCATATGTTTGCAGAAACTTTCAGAACTATACTCTATAAAGGGTGAATCTCAGTAATGTAATTTTACCTTAAATTTTTAAAATGGGATTGTAACATCTGGCAACAAACCAAGAATATGTTCTTGTATGTTTACATCTACATAAAGTGCTTATCAAAGAGACTTTTAATTTCATACAAAAATAAATCTTACTTTTTTTTTTACATCTTGACATTTTCTGTAGGCTAATAACAAAACCCTGCAAGAGAAGATTTTACAAGTAAACAATTTGGTGGAAGCATTTGGCAATGCCTGCACTATTATAAATGACAATTCCAGCCGATTTGGAAAATACTTAGAAATGAAATTTACCCCTTCTGGAGCTGTCGTGGGAGCACAGATCTCTGAATACCTGCTGGAGAAATCCCGAGTTATCCATCAAGCTAGGTAAGTTCACATCACCTATTTCCTATTATCTGGGAAACGTAAGCCGAGATGATGCTTTTGTTTTAATAATAAAGTGTCTACTCAGGTAACAAAAGTTCAACAAAAGTTTGCTTATCATCTACTATGTATGAGGCATTGCCTATTGGAAACAGAGATCCCTCAGCCCTATCTTACTCTCTTATGGGTTATATCCAGTAGAGGACTTAGTTGTTGCTTTAGTCATTAAATTGTTTCTGACTCTTTGTGACCCCATGGATGGTAGCCCTCCAGGCTCCTCTGTCCATGGGATTTCCCAGGCAAGAATACTGGAGTGGGTTGCCATTTCCTTCCCCAGAGGATCTTCCAATCCAGGGATCAAACCCACATCTCTTGCACTGGAAGACAGTTTCTTTACCACTGAGCCACCAGAGAAGCCCTAAAAGAGTTAGTAAATAACCTAAATTTATGAAAACAGATAGAAAGCCTAAGCCCATCATAGAAGTACTAACAGGGTAAATTAGAGTGATTTCTTAAGTAGAAGAGAATATACTTCTCTACACAAAACAAATGTGAAATTTAATTATAAATAACTTATTTTTTTCTTTTAAATGCTGGTATATATAAATAGATCTTTGTGTTGATTATATTCTCCCAGTGTTTATACACAAGGGACCTTCCCCCTACCTGGAAAAAAGGGATTCAGGAAGGGGTTTTATTGTTGTGTTCTTTTCTTTGTCTTCTGATTAAGCCACCAACATGATGTTCTGGTATGTTCAGGTTGAGCAAGTTCCTTTTGGCAGTTTGTAGCTGAATGACAAAACTTCTCTTCTGTCTTCATGATCCCAAACCATCTTTGTTTGTTATTCTAATGAAAAAACTGTAATAATAGCATTGAATTTGTACCTTGGTATTTTTTCAAAGTTGTGGCAATTTAGAGTCTTCCATATTTCTTTTCTTTTTTTGATAAGATCTCATGGATTTTATCTGCTTTTACTTTTTAAATTAATTTATTTTTTAATTGGAATATAAGTGCTTTACAACATTGCATTAGTTTCTGGTAATACAACAGAAACTGATTCTGATTCACAATGAAGTGAATCAGCTTTATGTATACATATGTCCCCTCCCTCCTGAGTCTCCTTTCCACCCGCCATCCCACGCAGTCATCACAGAGCACTGAACTCAGCTCCCTGTGCTATACAGCAGCTTCCCACTAGCTATCTATATTCACATGGTAGTACATGCTGGTTTTATACTGAATTATCTGCATTGTTGTAGTTATGTGTTGTATGTTAAATTCCCAGGAATTTAGGTACAATAGAATTAATATAAATGCCTTTAATATAAGTATTTGGGCTTCCCTGGTGGCTCAAACAATAATCTACCTGCAAAACAGGAGACCCAGGTAGATCCCTGGGTCTGGAAGATCCCTTGGAGAAGGGAATGGCAACCTACTCCAATATTCTTGCCTGGAGAATTCCATGAACAGAGGAGCCTGGAGGGCTACAGTCCATGGGGTCACAGAAAGTCTGACATGACTGAGTGACTAGGCAGGCATGCAATATAAGTATTTAATATAAATACCTTCAAATTTGCTCTCCTAAAAATAATGTCATTCATGTTTATTGGACTATTGCACCATATAGTCTAGAAAAGAGCACAATTAGGGTCATATTTTAGGCATACTGTGAAGAAAGTAAGCTTATTTTCAGTTGGCCTAAATGACTTTAGTTTTACATTGTTTATTGGAGAAAAGTATTCCAGGTTGAAATACATCTCAGTTATAATTCAAGAACATTTGCCTTATAATTTTTCTGTTTTCCAGGTTTTTTACATCTATTTTTTTCTTTTACTTAATTTGAATTTCATTTTTAAATACTAGAGAAGCTTTTTTATGATGTTTAAAACTGAAAGTATCAGAGATGTAATAGAAGAATTCTTAATAGGTCCTTTAAAAGATGATATACCCTGTCATTCAGGAACTGAAAGGAAAGAACCAGTTTAAAGGGTCTAACTGAGAGGACTGTTTACAGAAGGAGAGGCTGGAAAAACCAAGAATAAACGGTGAGATACGCACAGGCTAGCAGTGCTGCGAAGTCATCCCGACCCCTGGGTCTGTAGGGCAGAAGGAGGGGCCACACCGCAGAGCCTGCTGAGACCTAGGACTGTGCAGGGTTGCTGCCTCTTGGGAGCTGCTGCCTGAAGGAATGTGGTCCACCCTCAGTGTCTGTGGGGGACCCTGAGGAAGCCTTAGTGGGTCTACAATAGGGGTAGGCCAGAGAATACAGTGACCCTTGAACACTGTGAGGTTAAGGGGTGCCAACTGCCCTTGCAGTCAAAAATTTACAAATAACTTTGTCTTTCCCCAAACATAACTAGTAATAGTCTCCTGTGAACCAGACAATAACCTAAACAGTCAATTAATGTGTATTTTGTTAAAGTATACGTACTGAGTCTTACAATAAGGTAAGTTAGAGGAAAGAAAATATTATTAAGAAAACTATAAGGAAGAGAAAATATATTGAAAGTACTGTACTGTATCTACTGATGCCGTGAAGTTCCTGTTGTCTCTTTACAAGATGAATCATCTCTCAATACCTATGTCAGTAGGTATTGTCTTAGATGATACTTTCAATGTTATCCTAGCACTGGACATCAAAAAGGAAAAGATAATGTGAAAAATGAATTCATATTTACTAATTGCTTCGCAGTAGCCTAGCTGATATACTAATGAATGAATCTTATTCTTTCTAAGAATCTTATAAATATTAGGGCAGACAGTATTACAGTCATATTCATCATACAGTATTGGAAACATTGGTAGAGTAAAAAAAAAAAAAAAAGCACTTGGTGATGGTAGGCTGATATGCAATATCTCCAATTATGAGAGAGAGGCATGCTGCATGGTCATGTAATTCTTTGAGAGCAGAGTGATAAAATAATAAGAAAAGTAACACATGGTTAGTTTTATGTTAACTGTCACCACCCCCTGTATGCCTGGGTAAAGATAAGTTCTCCACTTCATCTTGCACAAGATAATCTACACACATTTTTTTTATATTGGAAAAATTTGCACATAATTTTCCATCATTCATATAATCCATGTAAATGGACCCAGGAAGTTCAAACCTGCATTGTTCAAGCTGCCTTATCTGGTGACTTGCTGAGCCTGGGGTTTGCTCCCAGGCCATTCTGACCTGGGTATCACTAATCATATGAGTTAAGGCAGGACATGAGATGGGTAATCTTTGGAGATACCCATGAAATGGGTAATCTTTTTTTCCTGTTACTTTAATTCTCTAATGGTTTATCTACTGAAGGTCAGTATATTTCCTATATCATCTCCAGCTCTTATCAAATTACAGTCCTCAGTAAATGTAAACTGGTAATTAACAAGAACACCACCAATTGTGGGTGTCTACACTTATGAGTCACTCTGCTAATTGTGTACCGCGTCATTTACGTGTTAAAAGTATGACACATAGAGCAATCAATGTGATTTCATTAGAACAAAGCAAACTAAATTATATGCTGTGCCTGTCTTAGAGGAGTTTTGTTATTTTGTGGTAAGAAGAGACCAGAAGTGCGCTTTCAGTTTTGTTCTAACCTTGCTCGTGTACAACACAGTTGTTCATCATAGCGTTACTGGTGACTGCCACAAATGATGGCTGGAGGCGTAGAAGGTATGAACACAGTCAGCTCTAAAGGGTGCGGCCATCCTCAAGTCAGCATCTGGGCCTGTGGACGCCCCTTTTCTTGAAACGCTCACCTGTCTTTGCTTTCATGACTGAACTTATCTCTGAGTTTTTCCTCTCTGACTTAGATTCATCCATCCATTCCCAAAATGTATACCTAGCAAAAGTTTGTTCTTGGAGTGTTTCTTTCTCTGAATATTCTCAGGCTTAGCGATTTCTTCTGACATCATGGCCTCAATGGATAGCTGTATGTGATTGACAGCAGAAGATGTGTGTCTTGCTGTGTCCCAAGTTCATATTTTTCATTTCCAACAACCTGCTTTTATCTCAAATTCAATTGAATACAGGCATACTTCGGACATATTTGTGGCTTTGGTTCCAGCCCACTGCAATAAGATGAATATCACAGAAAAGCAAGTCACATGAATTTTTCAGTCTGTTGGTGCATACAAAAGTTATGTTTACAGTATGTTGTAGTTTATTATGTGTGCAATAGCATTATGTCTAAAAAAAAATACACATATCTTAATTTAAAATGTTTTATTGCCAAAACATGCTAGCCATCATCCAAGCCTTCAGTTCAGTCATTCAGTCCTGTCTGATTTTTTGCCACCCCCATGGACTGTGGCACACCAGACTTCCTTGTTCATCACCAACTCCTGAAGCTTGCTCAAACTCATGTCCATTGAGTCAGTGATGCCATCCAACCATCTCATCCTCTCTTGACCCTTCTCCTCTTGCCTTCAGTCTTTCTCGACATTCGTTGGTTGTTTTCCAATGAGTCAGTTCTTCACATCAGCTGGCCAAAGTATTAGGGCTTCAGCATCAGTCCTTCCAGTGAATATTCAGGGCTGATTTCCTTCAGCCAGTTATAATTTTTTGTCAGGTGGAGGATCTTGCCTCCATATTGATAGCTGCTGATGGATCAAGTTGGTGGCTGCTGAAGACTGAGGTGTCTGTGGCAACTTATTACCAATGAAGTTTGCCTCTTTGATTGACTGTTCCTTTCATGAACGATTCCTCTGCGGCCTGCGATGCTGTTTGACAGCATTTTGCCCACAGTGGAACTTCTTTCAACACTGGAGTCAGTCCTCTCAAACCCTGTTGCTGTTTTATCAACTCCCTTTATGTCATATTCGAAATCTTTTGTTGTCATTTCAACAATCTTCACAGCATCTTCACCAGTAGATTCCATCTTAAGAAACCACTTTCTTTGCTCATCCATAAGAAGCAACTCTCTAGCCATTCCAGTTTTATCCTGAGACTGTAACATCTCCATCACATCTCCAGGCTCCACTTCTCATTCTCTTGCTATTTCTACCACATCTGCAGTTACTTCCTCCACTGAAGTCTGGAACCCCTCAATCATCCATGAGGGTCAGAATCAACTTCTTCCAAATTCCTGTTAATTTTGATATTTGGCTTCTTCCCATGAGTCATGAATGTTCCTAATGAAATCTAGAATGGTGAGTCCTTTCCAGAAGGTTTTCAATTGACTTTACCCAGATCCATCAAAGGAATCACTATCTATGGTAGGCATAGCCTCACAAAATATATTTCTTAAATAATAAGACTTGAACGTCAACATTACTTCTTGATCCATGGGCTGCAGAGTGGATGCTGTGTTAGCAGGTATGAAAACACCATTAATCTCATTGTACATCTCCATCAGAGCTTTTGGGTGACCAGGTGCCTTGTCCATGAGCTTTCATAGTTTGGAAGAAATTTTTTTTTCTGAGCAGTAGGTCTTCAATGCCTCATTGTAACCCACATTCCTTAATTGTGCTATTATAGAGCCTTGGAAATGCTGATTATCCAGAGAACTGCAGAGTTGTGGAACTTGAGATTCATAAAGAACAGATTTCTCTTGCAAGAGAGAAAACTGAGCCCCAGAAAGACAGGGTAGAGAGGTGGTTAATGACATGGGCTTTGAAATCAAACAGCCCTGGTGAAATCCAGTTTGGCCATCAACTCTGTGACCTGAGGGGAGATTAGTATCCCCTCTAAGCGTCAGTTTCTTTGTATGTGAAATGAGGGGGTTAAGGCAGGTGACTAAGATCATGTAGCACTCACCACCACCTGGCATGCTCTATTCATTACTACTTTGTTCCCACTGGCATGCAAACTTTAAGAAGTCAGGGCATTTTGACTGTTTGCTCCTGCTGTATCCCCAATGCCTAGAAAAGACCTGGTGGGCCCACAAATATGTACTGAATGATTCATACAAAGCGCTTAGCAGAGTCTGTAATTCAATGACAGTTGTAGTTGAAAATACTAAAGACAGTTGCAACAACAGAAGGCCAAAATCCAGTATTCCAGGAAACCCTCCGTGGCACTCACAGTTGTTCTGATAATTGTATCACCAAAAAACTTTAGCAATTAATAAGTGTTCTTACGAACCACCATCCTGAAAATGTCTTATCTTTTCAGTGGAGAAAAAAACTTTCATATTTTTTATTACATCTATACTGGTTTAGCTGAAAAGAAGAAATTAGCCCATTATAAATTGCCAGAAGACAAGCCTCCCAGGTAACTCAGCAGCTTGAACTTTTATAAATAATACTTCTACTTTTCACTAAATTTTAGATTCTCACCTATCCTTTGGGATTCCCCCCCCCACCCCCAGATACCTGCAGAATGACCACATCAGAACAATACAGGACATGATGAATAATAGTTTCTATAAATCCCAATATGAATTAATTGAGCAGTGTTTCAAAGTCATCGGTTTTACAATGGAGGTGAGTATGGAAGACGTTTAAACCTTTAAGCGTCTTTTTGTCATCACTTATGGTAAGAGTTAGCATTTATAGAGTGGTCCACATGCCAGACATTGTGCTCAGTGCATTATATGGATAATTTTTTTAATTACTGAAATGACCTTATGAAATAATGATTATGATTTTTATCTCATACTTGAGGAAACTGTGGCCTTGAGATATAATTGAACTTGGTTTTGTTCTTAATCTTTTATTTTATATACATTTACCTCTCCCGCATATATATAAAATTTTATGTAAATACATAAATGTGATCATGTCACACTTTTTTTAGTGCAGTGTTTTCTTCTTACAGCTTTATGAAGATGTTATTCATATACCATACAAGTCAGCCATTTAAAACTGTACATTTTAATGACTCAATACAGCCACAGAGGTGTGCATCCTTCTCCATAATCACTTTGAGAATATTTTCATGTTCTGAATTTTTACCCGCAAGGAAACCTGCTCGTGATTGGCAGTTCCTCCTCATTCGCACCCCACCTCTGCCTCTGTCACCCTCGATCTGCTTATTCTGTACATTTCACATGACTCGAGCGATGCGTTATGTCCCCCTTTGTGGTCAGCTTCTCTCATTTGACATGATGTCTGCAAGGCCCATCCATGTTGTAGCATGTGTCGGTATTTCCCCGCCTTTCGTTGAGGTGTGCTGTTGCATTGTGTTTATATGCCTCATGTTATTTACCCATTCGTGACGTGATGGGCATTTGGGTCAGTGCCATTTTTCAGCTATAATGGATCATGCTGCTGTGATCATCCATGTCCAAGTTTTTATGTGACATGAGCTTTTGCTTCTCTTTGGTGTCTATCGAGGAATGGAAGAGCCAGGTTACAGAGCAACACTATGTTTAACCTTTTGAGGAACTTACCAGACTACAAGCAGCTGCACTATTTTTCAATTCAGTAGGTAGGTTTGGACTTCTCTCCATCTTCCCCAGCACTTACTACTATCTGGTTCTAGCCAGTCTCGTGGGTGTGATATGGTATGTGGGCTTGATTTACATTTCCCTAAAGACTTATGGGAGAAGGCAATGGCACCCCACTCCAGTACTCTTGCCTGGAAAATCCCATGGATGGAGGAGTCTGGTAGGCTGCAGCCCATGGGGTCGCTAAGAGTTGGACACGACTGAGCAACTTCACTTTCACTTTTCACTTTCATGCATTGGAGAAGGAAATGGCAACCCAATCCAGTGTTGTTGCCTTGAGAATCCCAGGGACCGGGGGAGCCTGGTGGGCTGCCATCAATGGGGTCGCACAGAGTCGGACACGACTGAAGCAACTTAGCAGCAGCAGCAGCAAAGGCTTATGATGCTGAGGTTCTATTTCATGCACTTGTTGGTCATTTATCATTTATATATCTTCTTTAAAGAGGCATCTGTTCACATTCTTTGCTGATTTTTAATTAAGTTCTTTTTATTATTGAGTTGTAAGAATTATTTATGTTGTAGATACAAGTGTCTTACATGATTTGCACGAATTTTCTCTTTTGTTGTCTTTTATTTTCTTGATGGCACCTTTTGAAGCACATTATTTGTATTATTGATCTTATTAAAAAAATTTTTTTTATTAATGTATGAATTTGGTTTCTTGTTTTCTTTTTTAACAAGAATGCTTAGTTTCTCTATTCATGTTCCTTACTTGATAATGAAAGCATTTAAGGCTATGACTTTATCCTTGAGTAATAAAGATTTCTTTCTGTGTCCTAGGTTGTATTTTCAAAATTTTTATAACAAAGTATCTTGTTTAATAGGGACTCCTGAAGGCTTTTAGAGAAGCTTTCAGACTCTGCTCTTAGCAGCTTACTTGTAGTTTGCTGTGTTGATTCAGTTCTGTGATAAGAATACTTCACTATAAATGCTAATCAGGCTTTTAGATGAACTCTTGCAGGAAAGTAGTGTGAATTTGTTGGATTTTAATTTCATTTTCATAAATGACACTCCTACAACTTGAAACTGTTCATGTATCTGCTTAAGAAGTTTACTGAAATTTCTTGGGTTATCAAATCTCTACTAAGAGCCTGAGCTAAAAATAATACCTAATTCTTTTCCAAAACTTTGGAAAGTTTTATCAGCAGGATATAAAATGTAGAGATGCTGATGGAAGTGAAACGTGATGAGAATCATTCAAATTATGTGCAGTGATATTATTGAATCTAATTTTGTAGCATGTTTGTCAGGAAGTGCTGACTCCCTTCTAAAATAGAAGGCTGTCAACAGTAGCCTTTCATCCATTTGATACATTTGCTCACCCCCCAAATAATTATTTCAGAGCTGTACCTGGGGACTTCCCTGGCCATCCAGTACTTTCCAATGCAAAGGGGTGTGGGTTCCATCCCTCCTTGGGAATCTAAGCTCTTACATGCCTTGAGGCCAAAGAACCAAAAGATAAAACAGAAACAATATTGTAACAAATTAAATAAAGACTTTTAAAATGACCCACATCAAAGAAATCTCAACATAAAAACCCTGCTGTACCTGTTCTTTGCATAGGGCAAAGTTTGCTGCTAAGTGCGGTTTTCTCAAATGCGGAGCCTCTTCTGTTGGCAGTTCTGATGACAGATCTTGACTTCTTTTGGAAAGTCTTTGACTCCACCTTGGGTATCCTAGCTGCAGGCCTGAGGGGAAGTATTTTTAAGAACCTTGACCTTAAGGAATGGGGTGTGATCTCTGCCAACTTGATTGAGGTTGGAGAAGGACACATGAATGGCTTTTCTTTTCCTAACTTGAAATTGGGGCCTTCTCTTCAGAAGAGGTTTAGGTAAATCAGGATAATCCTTTTCCATCAGGAAATGTTTCAACTTTTAGGGTTAATTTTTCTGATGTGGCCTTTCTCCATAACCAAGAAGAATTCAGATGTGATGTGGAGGGTGGCGGGGGGGACTCCCTACCAGGCTGCTTTTACAGCCCCAGAATTTAGAGTCCCCCTTGAGTTCTGAAATACATTGCTTCTATGTTTCTAGGTGAATGAGGCTGTTGTGGGAAGGAGTGGGTGAGAGCTGTGGGAGCTGTAGGGGACCTGGAAGGCTGTTTTCAGGATCAACCAAGGAGAAATGGCTCCTCTGGAGACCAGAGAAGAATCATTACCATGACTTTCCCAAAGAGTTTTCAGTTTATGCCAGAAGATTAAGAGCTAAATGGACAAGAGGAAAACATACTGTAGCCTTATCGACAAACTAGAATTGAATGCATCCTTAGGTAAATACTTTACTTACAGGAAACCTTGGGCTGAAGTTGAATAACTTTTTGGTTTGGAAGTAGAGGCTCTAGCTCAGCCATATTTATTTTGGATAATTCATTCTTTCCAAAGATTCATGGACTTTGCCTGGAACTTTGACTGTCCACTCTATAAACTGCAGCACAAATCAGGAAACAGTGGTTCTGTGATCTCTAGGCAGAAAGGAGATGATTGGAGACTTTCCCTCTGTTGATGCATTCAATAGCTTTTAGGCTATGAAATGGAAAAAAGAATTCATTTTTAAGATTTCTGAGGGTTTTTAGGGAAGCTTGCTGACTTTGCTCTTAGCTGTAATGTTTTAAAATGAAAAACTTTCTACAGGTGCGACAGATGCATGTTTCTTAAAGGACCAGTGCATAAATCTCATTCTTCTACTGTACCTTCTCAAAAGAAAGAAAAAGAAGGAGGAGGAGGGGAATAAGCAGAAGTAGCAGCCAAGGTTAACAGAGTGATTACATTGATACGTAAGGACAGGACTGTTTGCTTGATCAATTACAGCCTTTGCTGGAGATTTGGGACAAAAATGATGAGGACAGAATGGAGTTGAACAATTGAGAGAGTACTAAGATTATAGAACTCACTGTGGATATTTCATGTGAAGAGTGGTGTGGTTTGTGCCCTTTTGTAACCATGAGGTCTGGGTAGTGGACATCATATGACACTAAAAACTGTGCTGTCAACCTTACCTGACTACCTTTTGGGAACAATACTAATCTGACCTGAACATTTGGAGTTAGAGATGATCCTGATAAACACATTTCCTAATAAAATAAGCATTTTTATTACTAGTGAAATTAGTGTATTTATAGGTGGTTCGAGGACTTATAGGTGGACAGTCCCTGACTGGGAAGGCATGAATTTCAGCCATTTTCCAAATGACATGTGGCTGCCACCCAGAGATTTCAGACAAGCCATGAGAGACATTCCAGGTGATTCCACATGCCCACCCTGTTCCAGGCTTAGTCCAATTCTTTGTGACCCTATGGACTGTAGCCTGCCAGGCTCCTCTATCCAGGGGATTCTTCAGGTAGGAATACTGAAGTGGGTTGCCATTTCTTCCTCCAAGAGATCTTCCTTACCCAGGGATCGAACCTGCGTCTCTTTTGTTTCCTGAATTGGCAGTCAGGTTCTTTACCACTAGCTCCACCTGGGATGCCCCTCCCCTCTCCCTAACCTCCCCAGAACTGTGCCATCACCCACAGCTTGTAAGTATGGAGACAAGTCAGTTTAAGCAGTAGGGGGTATCCTGGCGCTTAAAGCAGAAGAGGATGCAATGAATAAAGAAAAAAAGCAGTGTCCACTCTTGTCTCCAATCTTTGGTCATAATATGAATGTAGCAAGTGGTCGATGCCCCTTTGGACTGTGGTCTGGCTCTGTTGGTTGCCTGGTTAGGGGGAAACAGAAGAGGTTAACTGGGTCTCAGAGCATCCTCCAGACTGGAAGCATGTTGTCCACCTAGCAAGCAGCTTCTGCCGCCAACCCAAAGCTGGGCTTCTTTGTAGCTCTCTTTCCTGCTTTGCATCATCAGAGGAACTTATCTTTTTACCAGTTCCTTCCCCCAGAGGTTGCTATCTTAGAAGCAGGGTATCAGTTTTAATTGGTTTATTGGTTTGTTTACTTCCAAGTCCGAGTCATTAGAGGCAGTGTTTCAGTTGTATTTGCCTCAACTGCTTTCCGTTGCCTGGCAGAGCAGTGTTTAGTCACATTACAAGGATACGAGTCTAGCAGTCAGCGTCTAGTGACAAATATAATTCATTTATGTAAAACTGCAGGTTTCAGCTTAAACATATCAGTGTTTATTGAATATCCAAGCACACAGCTTAGGAGGAATGAAAATATAACATCTGTTTCTGGAGCTGAAGCACAATTACTGCTAAGTATTTTTGAAGATTTTTAGTCCAGTTCAAGGTGACCCTCCTAGAAGGTACTGCTCTCCCACCTAGAAGCAGAGCCTCCAAGAGTTAACAATACAGACTGTCCTGGATGGGACAGAGTGGAATTAAACTGAGTGGGTGTTCACTTCCTTTTTGTCCCACTCCTGACTTTTTTTTTTTATGTAATCTCACTGGCTTTTTTGGATGTGTCCTTTGTCCGTAGCTGCTTCAACTTCATCTTGAAAAGAGGCAACTTGCAAAATAAAATTAAATGGCTTGATTTTCATATCCTGTAAGCACAGCTTGCTGCCTTTCACAGTTTTGGTGACTCTCCAATGGAGAGAATGTTTCTCTCTCTCTCTCCCTGTTTCCTTCTGTCTCTGTCCTGATCTTTCTCTGGTTGGTGTTGACAGCACCCATGGTGTATGTGTCCCTTTAAATATCCCTGGGATTTAGTTTACTTGTGCATTTGTGATTCAGCACACACCAGGCAAATTGACAGGCGAATCAAAATATTCTCTAAAAATAGCACAAATTAGGAAACTCTAAAACTTTTAAAAACACATGATTCCCTAAGCCATTTTCTTGCCATAGCTTTAAAATAAATGATTAGTAGTTTTATGAGTCAACTCATTTAGAGGCAATTTTTATCATGTCATGACAGGAATTTTATTTGTCTCCCTTTGCACAGAGTCATATGTCTTTTGTCAAAGATGAGAATGCCTTTTCTCCCCCCTGCTTTAAGTTTCCTTATATTTTTTATGACAGTCTAAAATCATAATATAGTACATTTTCTTTGGATTATCAGTTGTGGGCTTCCAAATGACAAAATAATATTTGTGAAGTAAATTTTAAAATATTTTAAAGCATCACACAAAGTGGTGAATTTCTATGAAACATTTTATTTTTAAAAATTGGTTTTAGTCAGAATGGGAGGGGCATGAAAGTCCCATTTAGTTAGTCATTTCATAATAATTTGAAAATAATAATTTGGTACCTAGTTGTCTTCATTCAACATTATAAAAAGTTACGGTTCTTGAACGTCGCAATTCAGCCAGCATTGATGATTTGAACAGAATGAGAGGACCAGGGAAGCCAGTTGGCTTCTCTTAGTTCGGCATCATCGTCCATGGGATGACTTTGTTATGCTGGAGCCTGTAGATACTTCCCTGGTCTGTCTGCAGCCACAGTCACTGCTTTGCTGTTCTCAAGGTGAGAGGGCTGCTAACCTTTCCATGCTGTATTTCAGCAACTTGGAAGTATATACAGTATACTGGCTGCAATCTTGAACGTTGGAAACATTGAATTTTCTTCTGTGGCAACTGAACACCAGATTGACAAGAGCCACATTTCGAATCATGCAGCTCTGGAGAATTGTGAGTTTTATTATCTTCCATTCAAAACTGAACTCCTAAGAAACATCTGATGACATGGTGAGAGTGTCACATCGGGGCAGTTGTACGTTTATGGAACCCTAAAAAAGAATACTCAGATTCAATTTGCATCAAGTGAAGTTTCCAGAGTCCACTGTTTAAAACAGATCTTCGTGTCTACAAATTAGCCAATTACTATAGGAAACATTTCTAAAGACTAGGCTTTCGTGACTATTTTAGGAGCTATTTACATTTCAGTGTAAAAGTACAGAAAACGTAATTAAGATTTAGCAAACTGATCTGAAAAAGAGTTGAAGTTGTTATTGTGTAAATTTGACATCTCTGTCATTTATAAGTAATAAAGATCTGAATATTTATTTTTGTACCGAATGGAGTTTTATACATATTCATCTTGGATTGGTTCATTTTGGAGTCATTTTCTATGCAAGTAAAGTACATCATGGTATTTGCTTCAAATCAACTTATATTGACTGAGTTTAATGAATTATTTCAGTAATTTAAAGTTTCTCACTGATACTGTCCTGTGGCAAACTTTTTTTTTTAGAATATACCCTATTTTTATTTTTAATATTGGCATATGCCCCACAATTCCAGGTCTGTTAAAGTTTCATTTGTAACCTGGGAAATATGATATAAAATTTAATTTACAGTAAGTCCCCTACATACAAACAAGTTCTGTTCCAAGAGTGCGTTTGTAAGTGCATTCTATTCATAATTCCATCAGAGTTATCTTCAGTTCAGTTCAGTTCAGTTGCTCAGTCGTGTCTGACTCTTTGCGATCCCATGAATTGCAGCACACCAGGCTTCCCTGTCCATCACCAACTCCCGGAGTTCACCCAAACTCATGTCCATCGAGTCGGTGATGCCATCCAGCCATCTCATCCTCTGTCATCCCCTTCTCCTCCTGCCCCCAATCCCTCCCAGCATCAGAGTCTTTTCCAATGAGTCAACTCTTCGCATGAGGTGGCCGAAGTATTGGAGTTCCAGCTTTAGCATCAGTCCTTCCAGTGAACACCCAGGACTGATGTCCTTTAGAAAGGGCTGGTTGGATCTCCTTGCAGTCCAAGGGACTCTCAAGAGTCTTCTCCAACACCACAGTTCAAAAGCATCAATTCTTCGGCGCTCAGCTTTCTTCACAGTCCAACTCTCACATTCATACATGACCACTGGAAAAAATCATAGCCTTGACTAGACGGACCTATGTTGACAAAGTAACGTCTCTACTTTTGAATATGCTATCTAGGTTGGCCATAACTTTCCTTCCAAAGAGTAAGTGTCTTTTAATTTCATGGCTGCAGTCACCATATACTACATAAAAACAAGCAAAAAATAAAACATTTTAAATCTTACAGTATGGTATCTTGAAAAATACAGCCGTACAGTACAGGAGGCATACATGAGTTGGCACTGAGTGAACAGGCAAGTAGAGTTACTGACTGGAGGAGGGAGATGAGCTGGGAGGCGGTAGGGATGAAGGATCATCAGCAATAGGAGACACAGGGCAAGCTGCAATTTCACTTATGCCTGATGTTGATGGCACAGGTTCTGGTTCCTTTCTGGAATCAGATGCAAGCTCCCATCTTTGAAAGCTTGCAACTTGAAGGTTCATATGTAGGGGACTTACTGTATATATATTTTTTCTGATTTATACTTACTTATGAACAGAATGAGATGTTTTAGGGTGATTTCAGAGAGCTGAATGCCAAACCATCCTGGTCTGAACCTGTCCACAGATCTTTATCATCTTCATCCTACTGAGTCTGGAACCAGCTGGGTAATACAGCAGATGTGTCTGAGGTTGGCATGTAATGATGCAACCTGTCTGTCTTTTCCTATATAAAGAAAACTTAATTGGCCTATACAATATTAGGTTATCGGAAGTGGAAGGAGTAACCAGAAAACACCATGATAAAATTCAAACCTCACTGTCTGATCATATTTAGGTGACTTATCAGCACCAACAGAATGAGCTGCAATAAAGCTATGATGTAGATATAGTACATAAATTACCACCAAACTGAACAATGATTTTGATGATTGACAACCTATTTTTATAGAGCGGGAGATAGTCATATGGGTCACAAAGATTAATATTAATATAGTTAAAATTAATTAAACCACTTTCTGAAACAACCACTCATGGGAAACAGAAATTTTACTAATTTACATGAAAATGATTTATAGTTAAAGATACAAGGAATTATCTGCACATGAAGGCTGTGGCTCTGGATGGTTTTACAGGTGCACAGTTTCAATCAGGCACCAGTTTTGTCCTTTCTCTTTCGAAACTCTCTCCCAAATATGGTCTCTTCTTTTTATCTCCATCATCATTATTCTCATCCAAGACATATCACCTCTCACCTAAACTGAATGACCACCCAGTGGTTCATTCCACCTTAATTCTTGAACTTTTACAGGCTGTTCTTCACAGTTCATTCAGAAATCACCTACCACATGTATTCATGGGATCTCTCAGTCTCCCTCTCCTGCTCCTTGCCCCTCTCCTTTTCCCCACCTCCCTCTATCTTCCCACTTGTACTTCTTGATTAGCTTCTCATTTCCTCTGGATGAAGACCATCAAGATGAGAACTTTGCCTTACAAGGTGTTCTACTTAGCAGTGTATCCCCAGGTAAAATGCCTGCCATGCAGTAGATGCTCAATAGATAAACATGTCAAATGAATGAATAATGGGGGAATAGAAACAACTGTACCAGTCTAAGTAGGAGACATTAATCAGAAACAGAGCTAAGTAGAATTACCGGAAAAGGCATTACAAATCACAAGGGAATCAGTGTTGTAGGGACAGGCAACTGCCTGACCATTTGAAAGACGAGGGGTTTGAATCCTTCTCACACACCACATACAAAGGGAATTCCAAATGTATATCAATATAAATGCAAATAAGTAAATATATAAGTGTACAGGACAAAATGCATTTATATAATCCTGAGACGAGAAAAGACTTGAAGGACTTTATGTGAGAAGATCACACGTAAGTTTTAAGTAGGTATTTGACTACATAAAAATTAAAAGTTTCACCCTAAAAGCAGGAAAATAAATTGCAATGAGATGAACATGAAGAAAAATACTTGCAATGTATATATCAAAGCATTATTCTCTTTAAACTTATAAATCTGTTAGGACAGATGAATATATCAATGAAAAAAGAGGCAGTTTACAAAGTAAGAACAAGTCACTAATAAAAATATGAAAAGAAGAAAGTATTCAGCTTTTCTAGGAACCAAGCACAAATTGAAAGAAGAAAACATTATTTTTAAAAATAATAATCTAAATACAATATTGTAAAGTTAAAAAATAAAATAAAATTAAAAAAATGATAATCTCTGGAGTCTGTGATCTTGTATTGAAGTTATTTATCTTTCATTTAACTGAAATTGGTTCAGAGTTTTTGAAGAGCAGTAGTGTATCTCAACATTATATATATGTTTTACATATATATGTATATATATATATATATATATATATACACACACACACACTCAGAACCAACTGCTAAATTTAGGCAATTTATGTTAAGAAAATAATACAAGACAGGAACACAGATTCATGCCCAAAATATTTATCCTCACATTCTTTACAATTGTGGCCATATGGAAGCAACCTAAGCATCTAACAATTTTAAAATTGGTACATTAAGATATATGTCAGAATATTATGCAGCAAAATAAAATGATGCTAGAAAATACTATTCAACAAAATTGGAAATGCTTAAGATATTAAAATGTATGTGCAGAATAGTGGCAATAAACATGCTCAAGAGGAAAGAAACACAGAATGTTTTCTTTGAAGGTAGGGATTAGGCTCAACAATTTTAGCCACGTAGTCAAGAAATATCTTTTCCCAAGTGCTAAAAGTAAATTTAAAATATTCAAAATATTTTAAAAGGAGAACAACTAATTGGAGAAATTAGCCTATCTGTCATGTAATAGTTTGGTTAAGGATGTTTATTATGTTAAAAGTGAGTTTTGTTCACTGAGTTTAAGTATTATTCATTTAAAAGTTCTCTGATATTTAATTATCATTAAGAATTAAATATTCAGGCAGCAAGTTTTAACAAACTTTAGTCATTGACATATGTAACTGATAAGTAGTATGATAAACATGTATGAATGTTAAAATATTTTATGCTCCCTTGTTTCCATATTGTAAATGTTACTTAAAAGACATTTGTTTGCATATATCCCTTAAGTCTAGGTAACCTTACAATTAATTTCTGTATTTTGAAAATGTGTCTGTATAATCACATTCAAATGATACAGAAGTTTTCATTGTGTTTTTAAATTATTGAACATAACTTAGTGAAATTATGTTTGGCGTAACCTAAACAAGCACTGGCTTGTGCAGTCGGTTGCTCTGTCAGTCAGTTTGGTTTGGGTCGTGCCATGTTATACGACAGTCTGCAACCAACCAGTGTAGATAAGTGGAGAAAGATAATCAAGAAGAGACATAGAACTCTTATTGAATAGGAGCTTCTTTTTATATTATAAAACACTCACATGCTTATTTCGTGTCATTTAATTAAGACATTTTCATTCTCTGGGGACTGACTTCATTGTCATAAAGTCTTCTAACAACACCTGTTTATTTATTTATTTATTTTTAGCTGCTTCTTTGCTTTGCATTCAAGTAGATGAGCTGCAAGAAGCTCTCACCTCCCACTGTGTGGTCACTAGAGGAGAAACCATCATACGACCCAACACTGTAGAGAAGGCTACTGATGTCAGAGACGCAATGGCTAAAACTTTATATGGACGCTTATTTAGTTGGATAGTCAACCGCATTAATAGCTTACTGAAGCACGAGGCATCACCCAGGTAAAAATCTTCATAGAACATGCTCCCCAAATGTCAAGTGATGTAAATCTGCTTTCTAATTTACTGATTTTTCTATGAGTTCCTTTGAAGATGTTTATAACTAGTATCATTTAATTATTAAAGTTACATTTCTAGTAGATCTGCTTTATTTCCTAATGATATACCACTTCACTGCACCATGTGACTGTAAAACTTTTAGAACTGCTGGAACAAAAACTGTAGCAATGTGAATAAACATAATAGAAAGTGATTTTTTTAGTGTGACTTCTTACTATCATTTTACATGTTCTTCTAATTAGAAGGTGTACTGTGAAGCTTATATATCATTTTATACTTGCAGAGAATGTCCGTTCAGCAGTTCTTTGTGTTGAGGGGTTGAATTAAAACTTTAAGGCAAAAGAAAGCTTTTTTTTCTTTTTTATTTATTATATTATCTTATTTATTTATTTTTTGGCTGCACTGCATGGCATGTGGGGTCTTTGTTGCCCAACCAGAGATTGAACCTGAACCCCCATGCACTGGAAGTGCAGAGTCTTAACCAGTAGACTACCAGGAAAGTCCTGGAAAACTTTCTATTCATATTTTAACCCAGCAAGGGTATGATCTCCAATGAAATTTGGTTCAGAAATGCTCTAGATAAACTGGTAAGTGACAAGGTACAAGCAGTAGTGTTATGTGACCATAACCAATGTAAAATATAAGATAAATCTATGGCCTGTCTATACACCAGGGATTATGCAGAGATATATCTTTACATTTACATCCACAGCTTTATTCTGTAAATCATACAATCTTTAGAAATTGGTATGTGAAGGACAAGATAGATTTCTACCTTAAGGTCATCTCATTCGCAGCTGCTTACTATGCATAAAAGACCATTTTATACACATTTCAGGCCTGCAATTCATTGTTATTTTTCCATTACAATAAACACCACACCATTCAAACTGTTCAAGCAACTTAAGAACATGGAGTAATAACATTCTTGACTATCTGTCCCTCAAAATCAACGAACAGAGATAACCTTTGTGAAGGAGCAGGGGAAAGAACACATCTGGAATATTGAATTGTAAAATAGTATTTAATTGTATTTTAAAGTATTGTATTATAAAATAAATTAATATATATTTATAACTTTCTCCAGGTTACTGTGAGTTCTGTTTTAAAAATGACAAGTGAATAATTCAAAAACAAATAACCATTCTTTAAGTAAAATATTTTTAGCAGGACATTTTAATTGTCCTAAAATGAGAGACAAAATGCTCTTTCACAGAGTTTTTGCTTTTCTGGTATGGCTTTTATTGAACAGAGTCATGATGTATTCTGAGTGCTCGGTAGGTTTTCCATGTGATTCATGACTCACTCAGGGCTGTGATTTTTTTCTTTATAAACCTATAGGGCAAAAAGTTTATTTTGTTTAAGTATTCAAGATAGTATGGAAATAGTTTCTGAAGTACAGGGAAAATATTATACTGTCTATATCTTAAAATGAATGCTAGCTATACTTTATGTTCTATGGAGGGAAACTTTTTCAGTTAAGAAAATTTTCACTCTTGTGTTCTAATAATATATAGTTTCTTAGCTAAATCACAAAAGTGACTCAGAGATACCCTGCTTTCAATTACCTCCTAAGAAAGTAAATAAAAGCTCAAAATGATACCTCTTTAATTTTCCAGTGTCAATGGTGATGAACTAAGCATTGGCATTCTGGATATATTTGGCTTTGAAAATTTCAAAAAAAATTCCTTTGAGCAGCTGTGCATTAACATTGCAAATGAACAAATTCAGTTTTATTTCAACCAACATGTGTTCACCTGGGAACAGGTGAGTTGAGATGCTTTGTTATATATAGTATACATGCATGCAGTGTGTGTATTCTGTGGAGAATTCTACTGTGAAGTGGGATCTAAATCATAGATTGAAAGCCTGAAACATTTATTAAAGTCTACAAAAAGATTTCCTTTGCTCCATGCTCCTAGTAAAAACAAAAACAAGCTAAAAAGCTGGTATGCATTTAGTTTGTCTTGATATGTGATGTTGAATGTGCTCCACCAAAAATGGCTGGACTCTTCTCCAAAACAGCATATCTGAGCCCTTGCAAACAAAGGAAATTTGGAAATTTAAGTAAGAAGATGTGTCTAGTGATTTCTTTCTGTAGACTGCAAAGCTGAAATTCTGTTTGGAATTTAAATACCCACGTAAAATGCATTAAACTTCAAAATTCCGGTTGCTAAGCAACAGAACACAAGATAATGGATTTGATGTAAACGCCATGAGATGGTAATTTTGTCAGAGTACAATAAGTAATTTATGATTCAGCTTCAAAAATCAGAGTGTTACTTGAACTGCATTTGGCAAAAATGTAATATTAAAATTATTTAGTTAATCAAGCCTAAAAGAAATAGTCATATTTTATATCATTTAGCATGTCATTTTTCCTTTAAGTAATATTATATTGTTGTGTGTTTACTGTTATATGGTTGTGTGTTCAACTTAAAATTGAAGTTTTTGTTTAAATTTGAAATAAACTAGAGGTACATGGATTTTTTTTTTATTCAAAATACTTAGCTTTGTTGCAAATTTACTTTGAAATCACATTTTGAAAACAGTGGTTGCACAGAAAATGTTTAGATTGTGACATTTCTTGGGGCTGAGTTTCTCCACTGTTTACCTGAAACTGTCTTAACATTGTTAATTGGCTCTACCCCAATACAAAATAAAAGTTTTTTTTTTTAATAAAAAGGGCAAGAATTTAAAATTTTGTCTGTATTTGCACAGCTCTCATCCACCCCAGATTCTTGTTTCTCTCACCCTCTCCCTTTCACCGCTTCTCCATGCCTCTCCATTAGTGCCATCCTTTAGCTTAGTTATACAATGAAATCTTTTGAAGTCTTTAGAAACAAAACCTTCTTGAGCCTGCTTATGTCTGTAGCCATGGCCCTCTCTCTTCCCTTCACAATCAAGGTCCATGAAAGCATATTCAACATTCACTGTAATATATTGATTTCTTCCCCACCTGGATACATTGAGTCCATAGCATCTGACTACTGTGTAGGAATGGCCCTTCTTAATCTCATCAGTCACTAAAATCAGAAACATTTTAGTCTCCACGTTGGTCTTTCTGTATCTTCAACCCTGTTGACAGATTCCTATTTCCCTGCATTGGGCATCCCTAACACGCTTTCTGTTTCTCTTCCTCTTTGATGATTTCCTTTTTTTACTCTTCCTGCACCAACCCGTACATCAGTGGTTCTTAACCGTGGCTGCATCTTAGAATCACTTGGGTAAAATTCCAGTGCCCAGATCCTGTCCCAGTCTATTTAAGTCAGATGTCTCGGGATGAGACTGAGCTATCACTAGTATTTTAAAGGTTCCCAGTCTAGTCCAACTGAGTACAGCCAAGGTTGAGAATTACTGCCCTAAATGCTAGCTCCCAAAAAGTTCTATCCTTGGTATCTTCTAATATTCACTAGGCAAGAATCTATTTCCAATACTTCAGCTACTCCCTATGTCCTAGAGATGCTGCAGTCCCCATCTGTAACCCCATGCCTCTTTGATCCTCCTCCTGCAAGGACAACTTCCAGAACTTGATCCAGAATTGAATTCATTTTTCCCTCCCACTTATATTCTTTCTCAGAGAATGGCATCTCTAACCACCAGCTTACTGAAAAAAAAACAGTGAGACTTATATTCTTTTTTAAATATTTATTTGACCGAGCCAAGTCTTAGTTGCTGCAGATCTTCTATTTTAGTTGCGGCATTCAAGAACTTTAGTTGTGATATGCAGACTCTCAGTTGCAACATGTGGGATCTAGTTCCCTGACCAGGGGGTGGAACCCAGGCCCCCTGCACTGGGAGTGTGAAGTCTTAACCACTGAATCTCCAGGGAAGTCCCCATTGAGACTTTTCTTATTCCTTCCTCCTTTATGCTCCAGTAAAAACTTGTGACATTTGACAGCACAATATTTGGTTTTTGTTTTTGCTCTCTTTGACTAGGCTGAAAGCTCCTTGAGCAATTATGTATTAATTCTTTTTATATCTTCAGAGCCTGACATAGAGCAAATGCTCAATGAATATTTATTAAATCAATATCATCTTGCTTTAATGATTCACAGTGTTCACAGCATCAATGCTAACCAAAAATTGAAATAAGTAAACTTGTGGCGGCAGGGGGTGATTTGGACTTTTTGATAGGAATCTATTCAGGTTACCTGCTTCATGGGATCTGGTACATCTTCATGCATTTCCTGTCTGCTTAATTAATTAATAATGTGTGTTGGTAGGCTTCTGTTAGTCTTCTCTTTGAGGGATTAAGCTTAGAACCTGGTCTTATTGGAACTAGCCTTTAACCCAGTGTATATCTTTCAACAATTATTTGCTTTTCACTTTTAATAGAATGTTAGTTTATGGTTCACTTTGACTGATAGCCTTGAATTTCATTTATCATCCTAATGCTTTTAATTCTTTTGTGTTTGGGCTTGCACAAATGAAACTCCTGTTACATGACTTTTAAAAAAATATCCTTGAGAGATTTTCAAGACAAAATCAATTCAAAATTGCTCCAGCAAATTAAAAATGCGACTAAAATCCAGGATTATGCAAAGCATTTTGAGGAATTAAGGCCATTCCCAATCCTTTCAAGTGCCATCATGGGGTAAGGACCCCAGAATCCCTACTTCATGATCTTATGGACCAAACACTGGCAGCTGAGTGACCCGGTCAGTGAATTTGTGATCTGGTGGACACAGGAGTAGTCAGGGATTCTGTTGATTTTAACATGTGGGTGCACCTGATTGGGTTTTTTTTTTTTCCTTTTCCTTTCATTCTGTCACTTCCCTGTGAAGGCAAAATTTATAACTGAGAAATGCTTACGTAGCTGTGTATTGGTTACCACAGATAAAGAGAGCATTTCTACTAAGGGAGGCAGCTTTTTGTAATAGCCCTCACAGTGAGTCTCCATGGTAATTTGTAGCCAAGATTTTGCTTCTTTGGGGTTTGTTTTTGCTTATTTTCCAATTTTCTTCCATGTGGAAGGGAGCTCAACAGTAGGCAAAGAGTGATAGAAAGCTTGAAGTTCTCTTCAAGTCACAATCAGACTGGTGTTGTAGTGATGGGTTTTGTCCGTTAATTGTGCACTGTGGTGTAATCATTGTGGTACAGACAAGAAGAAATGATGTCTGTTTCCTAGAAGTTTACAATTCAAATGAAAGAGAATGAATATCAACCATGGATTAGTCCCCCATGGGCATGAGTTTGGATTGGAATAAATGCCATTGTTCTTTAGACTCAATTCTTGTGTGATGCTCCAAAGCATTGTTCTAGAATCCTGAAGATCCACTCTACTTCCTCATATGCCTATTGATGGGGATAAGCTTTCTGATCCATTAGCACATTTTTCTATTAACCAAACTAGAGTTGGTTTTTAAAGTGAGCTATTAATAGTTGTTTCTCTAAAGGATAGGTTTATATATATAATATGCATATGTGATTCATATATGTACCCATGGGTTTAAAATTAAAAGTCAGAAGTCATTTTATAAGCAGGAAGCTATTTACAGCACATAATGGAAGCAATAAATGCAATAAGTGACTTATCTCAGAGTGTGATGTATATGAATTTTATCTCCAGCTGTTCATATTCTAAAGTTTAAAGCTTTTGAGGATTTGGATGTGGGCTCCAACACATAATTGTGGCAACTGCAAAGAACAAAAATTCATTAATTATATAGTATCTACATTTTCCACTTTTTTTAGCATCATCAAGTAAAAAGAATCAATCAGCCGATAAAAAATAGACCCCTTATACGTTTCAAATTGTTTTGCTTGCAAAGTGTGAATTTTTATTTTATATCCGGCTTTTCCCCCTGTCATACCACTTGTGTTTAGTGGTAGTGGCATTTGTGTTCTGTGTGCTCTCCAAGGGATAAAGGCCGTTTTATAGGCATTTTCCTTATCGGCATTGACAGCCTGTACACTGAAGAAACCCTTGGTATACAACAAATCTTCCTTTATAAATGATTGGCCAAATTTTCGGCTGCTGTTTGAGATCACACCAGATGTTCCTTAAACTTCTCACCTACTGAGTATGGAACACACGCGCACGCGCGCATACACACACACACACTAGTCACTCAGTCGTGTCCAACTCTTTGCTACCCCATGGACTGTAGCCCGCCAGGCTCCTCTGTCCATGGCATCCTCTCGGGCAAGAATACTGGAGTGGGTTGCCTTTCCTTTCTCCAGGGGATCTTTCCGAGGGATTGAACCCAGGTCTCCTGCATTGCAGGAAGATTCTTTACCGTCTGAGCCACTAGGGAAGCCCTAAGTATGGAAGCTGGTACCTAAATGAGTGGATGCACGTGGCGCATCCCTGAAGCCTCTCCTGGCTGTGAGCAAAATGCCTTTTCCCTCTGGCTCTCGCAGGCTGCTTTCTGGACTCCTGGTCCTTCCCACCCCTCACTCATGATGCACACTGTTTCTCTTCCATCAAGGAAGTGGGTCAGCACCCTGCATCAAGGAAGTGGGTCATGCCCTGTGATGTGGGTATGTGTGGTACTTATTTTGATAATATTTAAAAAATATTTTAATTATGATTAAAAATATTGTTGAATGAGATAGACAGTTAGGAGCATAAATCTGTATACAGCTACTATAGTTTTCTACATGTGAGGGTAGAGCACAATATTGACAAACTGAAAAACATTTTTTGGTGAAGACTGAAACATGACAGTAAAGGATAAATTGTTTAAGGTGAAAGAGATCCTGGTGTTTAGAAAATTACATGTCTGAATTCCTAAATCAAATGTCTCCTTATCCTAAACCAGTGCCTGTCAATGGAATATAAATTTGTTAAAGCCTTTATGGCTTTTAAACACTTTTCAAAGATAGGTACCATATACAAAGAGTGACTAGATGAAACTTCAGTTCAGTTCAGTTCAGTCGCTCAGTTGTGTGCAACTCTTTAGGACCCCATGAATCGCAGCACTCCAGGCCTCCCTGTCCATCACCAACTCCCGGAGTTCACTCAAACTCACGTCCATTGAGTTGGTGATGCCGTCCAGCCATCTCATCCTCTGTCGTCCCCTTTTCCTCCTGCCCCCAATCCCTTCCAGCATCAGAGTCTTTTCCAGTGAGTCAACTCTTCACATCAGGTGGCCAAAGTACTGGAGTTTCAGCTTTAGCATCATTCCTTCCAAAGAAATCCCAGGGCTGATCTCCTTTAGAATGGACTGGTTGGATCTCCTTGCAGTCCAGGGGACTCTCAAGAGTCTTCTCCAACACCACACTTCAAAAGTAGCAATTCTTCTGCGCTCAACTTTCTTCACAGTCCAACTCTCACATCCACACATGACCACTGGAAAAACCATAGCATTGACTAGACGGACCTTTGTTGGCAAAGTAATGTCTCTGCTTTTCAATATGCTATCTAGGTTGGTCATAACTTTCCTTCCAAGGAGTAAGCATCTTTTAATTTCATGGCTGCAATCACCATCTGCAGTGATTTTGGAGCCCCAAAAAATAAAGTCTGACTTTGTTTCCACTGTTTCCCTATTTCCCATGAAGTGATGGGACCAGATGCCATGATCTTCGTTTTCTGAATGTTGAGCTTTAAGCCAACTTTTTCACTCTCCACTTTCACTTTCATCAAGAGGCTTTTTAGTTCCTCTTCACTTTCTGCCATAAGGGTGGTGTCATCTGCATATCTGAGGTTATTGATATTTCTCCCGGCAATCTTGATTCCAGCTTGTGCTTCTTCCAGCCCAGCATTTCTCATGATGTACTCTGCATAGAAGTTAAATAAGCAGGGTGACAATATACAGCCTTGACGTACTCCTTTTCCTATTTGGAACCAGTCTGTTGTTCCACGTCCAGTTCTAACTGTTGCTTCCTGACCTGCATACAGGTTTCTCAAGAGGCAGGTCAGGTCGTCTGGTATTCCCATCTCTTTCAGAACTTTCCACAGTTTATTGTGATCCACATAGTCAAAGGCTTTGGCATAGTCAATAAAGCATAAATTTCAAAATATATTGTACAGATCTTTTTTCAGAAAAAAAAAAAGGAGCCATTCTATGGAACATCATTTAAATCTCCTTTCTACAAAATTCATCATTTGTGTGTTAGTCTCTCAGTTGTGTCTGACTCTTTGCAACCCCATACACTGTAGCCTGGCTCCTCTGTCCATGGAATTTTCAAGGCAGGCATACTGGAGTGGCATGCCATTCCCTTCTCTAGGGTATCTTTTGACCCAGGGATCAAACCCTGGTCTCCTGCATTGCAGGCAGATTCTTTACTGTCTGACCTACCAGGGAAATATATGTAAAATATAATATATATATTTTATTAGGAATTATCCAAAATATTGCCTCATTAGGTTACTTGTCAAATTCTGAATTAAAGACTTATGTCATCTCAAATTAATGATGATCAATATTCCCTTTGGCTTGCTATAATCATTAATGTAAAAATGAGCAGGACCATTGATATCAGCTTTGAATAGAAAATACTGAAAGAAATATATTTCCAATCATAAATTTTATTTAGATTTTTACAGCATGCATATTTGCCACTTTGCTTTCTTTATTTTTAGTTTTTTAAAAAGTTATTTCAGTAAAATATTATAACTAAAAATAATATGTATATATAGAAAGAGAGCAAATGATAAAGCAAATGCAGTAAAAGGCTAGAAAAGGATACATAGAAGTTCTTTGTACCATTCTTGCCACTTTTCTGTTAGTTTGAAATTAGTTCAGCATAAAAAGTGGCAAAATTTCTTTTTTCACTTTAATAAATGTACTTAATTCAACTCGAGTACTGATAACATGCAAAATCACAGATTTTCAACGTATAAGGGTTTTCATTCTCTCTTAGAATGAATAACTTCTCAATGGTTTCTTTCCACATGGGCAACATTTTCATGAATATGTACACTTATATGAGCAGTTGGTGAGTAAGAATTCTTTTACTAAAAGACAGATGTCAGGGAATAAATGTATATGTGTGGCCTCTTTCCCCTGCAAATGTTCTGTCAACAACACATTCATTTATCTATTAAGTTTTACAACACATTCAGGCATTGTCAACATTTTGAAATGTTAAAACCAGAAGAAACCTAAGTAGATCATTTATACAGTTCATAGATACAAATGACTCCCTGCGACTTGCCCAGTGTTACAGGCTGATTAAACAAAGCCAGGACTGAATCCAGATGTCTGATACCCACCCAAGCATCTTCTCATTAACAAATAAAGTTGAAAAGAACCAGGAACCGAACAAAGTATTCTCTCATACAGAAGAAAACATGCTCCATCTCATTGAAAGAAAGGAAGAAGGAAGAAGGGAGAGAGGAAGGAAGGGAGGAAAAAGAGAGAGAGAGAAAGAGTATTTTCAGATGAAAGGCCATGGAGAGTCAACCTACATCAGGAAGGAAGGACAGTGAAGAAGATGGTAGCACTGAGGCAGGTGGCAGCCGCAGCAACAGAGACTGTGACAGCGGGACATTGTAGAGACTCCCGAACAGGAAGGATACAGATCTCGTAGATGCAACAACTGGAAAAGAGAATATAGAAAAAACAGAGGAGCCCGAGGATGTAACTTAAAGGTTGAAATGGAAAGGCAGAGAGCATTCTTCCTGTGCCCTAAGGGCCTGGATGTCTCAGTGGTAGAGAATCCTGCAGTGCAGGAGCCGCAGGAGACGTGGCTTCAATCCCTGGGTCAGGAAGACCCCCTGGAGGAGGACACGGCTACCCACTCCATGTCTCTATTCTTGCCTGAAGAATCCCATGGACAGAGAAGCCTGGCAGGCTACAGTCCATAGGGTTGCAAAGAGTTGGACACAACTGAAGCGACCTAGCACGCATGCAGAGGACAGGACTGCTACCTTTTTCATCTTTATTTCTACCTTCCCTGGTCCCACGTACCCCTAAATATACATGACTCTATCTGTTAATGGTAGCCACCCCTCTACGCTGCTGTGTGAGTCTGAGGACAGTGTAGGAATCTTGAGTCTCTCCTGGGGTGACATTTTGACCCAAAATATTTAAGCTTGCGGTGTAGGCCGTAGCTGTGGATGCATCTTCCATAGCCTTTCTACTCTGTCTGTCCACACCTCACACTCAAAATTCATTGCAAAACAAGGAAATCTTATCTCAGGCATGAAGTTTTCTAACACAACTTCTCACTTCCTTTCTCCTTGATATGTATTTAGAATGATCCCTTTTTCAAAAGGAATTTGGGGCACCTGAACAGAGTAGGGATTTTATATGCTGAACAGCTCAGCTTTACTGTAGTTAATAACTCCACCGGGGACTTCCCTGGTGGTCCAGTGGCTAAGACTCTGTCCTCTCTGTGCAGGGGACCTGGGTTCAATACCTAGTTGGGGAACTAGATCCCACATGCCACAATTAAGACCCAGCACAGCCAAATAAATAAATAAACATCAAAAAAAAAAAAAACCCTCTAGTCATCCTCTTTGAAGGTATTTTTAATATACAGGGCATAACAGAGGACTTTCTGAGTAGCTATATGGGCTACATATTTCCACATATACTTAAAAACACCAATGTTTTGAGATCATAACAGCTATAAGAATACATAACATGTTGTTTTAGGCATAATCATTTTACTAAGAGCGCTTTGTAAATCCTAACAGCATTTTTTTTCTCCATCATGCTGGAGATACTAACCAGTGTCTTAAAAGTCTCAGTCCATTGTTTTCCAAGTTCCTCATCTCTGCTCTGTGTAACCTGCCACCAAAGCAGTCAGTGGATTTTGACACAAGCAAATAGAAGTGAAAAATGCATTGGTTTAGACCTTAACCTTGCACACTTTCGGCAGAAAACATACAAAGCCTCTTTGAACTTTGCAGTTGCCATTTAAGCTATAATCTGCTGTCAGCATAATGTGCCTGACAGTCAAGTAATTCTAGGTCTGTGTACATCTCTCAAGGTTACCTTCCAATGAAAAAGCTGTGAAACTTCATTTCACAGTTTCCATTTTTTGTAAGTTTCCATTTTTTCGTACTGGGTAAACTGGACGTCTTTCAGGTGATCTACCTTTCAGAGCAGTGGGTTCTGCCTCATTTTTATGTATTAAGATTTTGTTGTATTTAACAATACATGTTTATTTTTTTCCTGGTGACACTCGAACTGTGATTTTAATTTTATAAGGCTCTAAAAGCAGTGGTTAGAAGATTTGCATATTAAATGCCCCACCTGCCATGGGCTAAATTCTTCCACCAAGATCCCAGATAAATTCTCTTTCTCAGAACCCCTTGTAGTACACTGTACATCAGTTCAGTTCAGTTCAGTTGCTCAGTTGTGTCCGACTCTTTGCGACCCCATGAATCACAGCACGCCAGGCCTCCCTGTCCATCACCAACTAACTCCCAAAGTCTACCCAAACTCATGTCCATTGAGTCAGTGATGCCATCCAGCCATCTCATCCTTTGTTGTCTCCTTCTCCTCCTGCCCCCAATCCATCCCAGCATCAGAGTCTTTTCCAACGAGTCAACTCTTCATATGAGGTGGCCAAAGTACTAGAGTTTCAGCTTCAGCATCAGTCCTTCCAATGAACACCCAGGACTGATCTCTTTTAGGATGGACTGGTTGGATCTCCTTGCAGTCCAAGGGACTCTCAAGAGTCTTCTCCAACACCACAGTTCAAAAGCATCAATTCATCGGCGCTCAGCTTTCTTCACAGTCCAACTCTCACATCCATACGTGACCACAGGAAAAACCACAGCCTTAACTAGACATACCTTTGTTGGCAAAGTAATGTCTCTGCTTTTGAATATGCTATCTAGGTTGGTCATAACTTTCCTTCCAAGGAGTAAGCATCTTTTAATTTCATGGCTGCAGTCACCATCTGCAGTGATTTTGGAGCCCCAAAAAATAAAGTCTGACACTGTTTCCACTATTTCCCCATCTATTTCCCATGAAGTGATGGAACCACATGCCATGATCTTAGTTTTCTGAATGTTGAGCTTTAAGCCAACTTTTTCACTCTGTACATAGCACTTATCTAACCTGTGTTACCTTGCATTTTAGGTAGTTATTTACTAATCACTCAGTTTATCTTAAATCCACTGGGACTTCATTTTAAACATCTCTTTATCATCCATCACAGTGCTTTATTATAAAGTGTTCAATGAAAATATTTATATTCAAGAATATATTATTGAATATATTGAATAAATATATATATATATTCAAGAATATATTAAAATAGTAATGAAAATAGCATGTGACTTGAGTTTGTGAATGGAGAACGTTCTGCCCCAGACAGTGATTATCTGTTATACTTCCCCAGCAATAGCTGCTTTAGAACCTGAGACCTGGTATGTACCTTCCATGTAAGTGTCTCTAAGGGTCGGAGGTCAGAGGTCATCTCTTAACAGACTGCAGCACTAGGGGTGGGGAAGGACGAAGAGTGAAGGCAAAAGTCACAGAAGCAGAGCTGCAGCATGCTTCTTCCCATCCCTTTTGTAAACTAGATTATCGGCATCTATGTTTTGCTGGTACTACCATCTTCCAGTAGTTATTGTTTATTGTTTTTATTTTTATGCATTTGACATTACAGTATGCTGCTAAGTCACTTCAGTCGTGTCCGACTCTGTGCGACCCCATAGACGGCAGCCCACCAGGCTCCCCGTCCCTGGGACTCTCCAGGCAAGAACACTGGAGTGGGTTGCCATTTCCTTCTCCAATGCATGAAAGTGAAAAGTGAAAGTGAAGTCGCTCAGTCGTCTCCGACTCTCAGCGACCCCATGGACTGCAACCTACCAGGCTCCTCTGTCCATGGGATTTTCCAAGCAAGAGTACTGGAGTGGGGTGCCATTGCCTTCTCCGGACATTACAGTATACGAAACCACAAATGGTTACTAGTGTACCAGGTATTTTTACTTTGTTAGATGGAGATTGTTACTTCTATTTAGTAGATGAAAAAATGGATGTCTAAGAGGAAGAAAACTCCGAAGGACAGGTGGCTAGTTAAGTGGCAGAGCCCAGATGGGAACCTGCATGTTCTTGGTTCTTCATCCATCAGTGGCTCCTGTGACCCACAGTTGTTCATCCCAAATAATGCAAATGTCATCATGATTGAAAAGTGATGTTCTTGAGAGATTGCTTAAGTTAGATAAAAGGCTGAAATTGGGGGAAATGTGACCCTAAGATATACCTAATTAATATTCTGTCAATTCTTGAGGACTTCCCTGGTGGTTCAGCATTTGGGACTTTGCCTTCCAATGCAGGAGGTGCCAGTTCCATTCCTGATCAGGGAGCCAAGATCCCATGTGCTTCACAGCCAAAAAACCAAAACATAAAAGCAAGCAATATTGTAGCAAATTCAATAAAGACTTTAAGAAACAGTTCACGTCAAAAAAAAAATTAACAAGAAATTATGTAACATAATTTTATTACAGCTCACTAGCAACATAGTCCCCCATGTCTGGAAAGCTTGAGATTCTAATAGAGGGAATTCTAATATATGGAATAGAAACTTTTTATGGCTACCCTGAATATCAACAGTGCTGACTTTAATGAATTAGCACATCTGGAGAGAGAGAAATAAAATAGTACCCTCAGTTTAAGGGCAAGGTCATAGGGAGCAATTTTTTATATGTAGAGCAGAATTTTAGGTAATTTCTGCCAGTTTACATATTGTTCACAAAATTTTAAGTATTTCTATGCCTGTCATGTCCCATTATAGAATGAATACCTAAATGAAGATATTGATGCTAGAATTATTGAATATGAAGATAACCGGCCTCTCCTAGACATGTTTCTGCAGAAGCCAATGGGTTTACTGTCCCTCCTTGATGAAGAAAGTAGATTTCCCAAGGCCACAGACCAAACTCTTGTAGGTGGGTTTTAAATTCAGTATGTCTAAATAGTTTTCAGGTAATGCAGTCATGTAATTATGAATGTTTTTTTTTTTTTTAAAGTTAGTAGAATATTGCTGTGACAAAGACTGGACATGTAACTTTAGAGAAGAGGCTTTTGATCTAATACCTGGACCAGTGAATGTTTATAATAGGGTGAAATATTTAGTGATAAACAAATTTCCATATTCAACTTCACCTTATATTATGGTAGAGCCCTGACTATAGGATTTTATGTTAGAAATGACCCTAGAGATCATCCAGCCCAAAATTAGAAATGGAAGGGCAGGGCGAAAGGACAGCTCTCAGAATGGAAAAGAGATAGATGGAAAAGAAAATAACCCCAAAGTTGTGGGGAAATCATTTCATACTAGTCACTTGATTTTGATGTTAAAATGTACCTTCCATGACATGAAATAACAGAGATCTTGTGTTGGTAAAATTATTGTAGAACTTCCTTTATGATCCTATTGTGTTTCCTTTGTAATCAATAATAACCTATAGCTCCTCTTAGAGAAAAGAGAGACAAAATACCAAATGTCTAGGCTCGTGGTTTCACATCCAGTTGTGTTTCACAAAGCTCTCTGGACAATCTCAAGTACTTGGTTTTTTCTTTCCTCTGTTCTTAGAGTGTGGTCTCTAGACCGGGGACATCAGCATCCCCCTTGGGAACTTGCTAGAAATATTAATTCTTGGATCCCACTCCAAGACCTATTGAGTCAGAAGCTCTGGAGGTGGGACCCAGCAGTCTATTTTAACAAACCCTCCAGGTGATTCTGATGCTTGGCAAGGTTTGAGTACTGCTGCTCTGCAGTAGCGGAGAAGGCAATGGCACCCCACTCCAGTACTCTTGCCTGGAAAATCCATGGACGGAGGAGCCCGGTGGGCTGCAGTCCATGGGGTCGCTAAGAGTCGGAGACGACTGAGCGACTTCACTTTCACTTTTCACTTTCATGCATTGGAGAAGGAAATGGCAGCCCACTCCAGTGTTCTTGCCTGGAGAATACCAGGGATGGCGGAGCCTGGTGGGCTGCTGTCTATGGGGTCGCACAGAGTCAGACACGACTGAAGTGACTTAGCAGCAGCAGCAGCAGCTGTGCAATAGTACCATTCCATTACTGTAATCGTAATGGAATGGTAAAATTCATGATCTCGAGTTTTACCTTACCATTTATAATTATATTACAAATCTACATGTAGTAGTTATATAGAATTTTCAGTTTTTTCACGGCACATTTTCCATTTTATGGTGAAAGAGAAGATTCTATCAATCAGTATTTTTTGAGACATTCCAACATGCTTAATCTTGGAGTTAAATTTTTTTCTACAGAAAAATTTGAAGGTAATCTGAAATCACAATACTTCTGGAGACCTAAAAGAATGGAGCTTAGTTTTGGAATTCACCATTATGCAGGAAAGGTAAGAACTCTGAAGCACTATAACTGAGGTTCTCTTTAGTCTTTTGTTGAATAATAAAGCTATGAAAATTTTGGCCCCAGATATTTACAGATAGTTATAATGAGATAAAGAGTCCATCTTTCTGATCCTAAGATCTGGCTTGGGCAGCAGTTGGCTGGCAGTTTTCCCTTCTTTTAATGATAACTGGGAACCTTTTATATAAATTGCCTTCTTCAGACTTGAGATGCTTCTCTGTCTACTGCAGCCTTTGTCTCTCCTCCTTCCCAACAAGAGAAGGTACCAGGCAGAAGGTATGGCCAGATAACTGAGCTGATTAATTAGATAGGATTAGCTTATGGACTGGCATGCAGTTAGAGGAAGCAATGTTTATGCACTGACGGATACACTTTCCTATACCAGAGCAAACCTCAGATATGTTGTCCTGTGCCCAGAAGACGGTTTCCATTCCTTCTGTAGAGAATAACAGATCTTTCACTCACAATGATGTTATAAATATTGGAGGACTAAGAAGATATTCAAATCAAGAAGGGGAATTCATAGAAATACATAAACAAATAGAATAACGGCTAGAACCCTAAGAATTCTAGTCTAATAGAACTTCTGTGTCAGTCAACATTCCAGACTTTTGTCATTGAAAGCAAAATCTACCTTAAATATTTTAGTTATAACCTTTCTCATGATTTTCAGCACACGATTTTATAAATAAGTCTCCTTTAAAACAATCATTAAAGATTTCCTATGATTTTATCCAGTTGTTTTTAACTATATTAGTCTTCTGGGCTGCCATAACAAAAATACCTCTGGCTGGGTGTCCTAAACAATAGAAATTGTATTTGCTCACAGTTCTGGAGACTAGAAGTCCAAGATCAAGGGGCCAGCAGATCTGGTATCTTGTGAGGCCTCTCTTCCTGGTTTGCAGGTGGCTGCCTTCTCTCTATGTTTCATATAGCCTTTTCTCTACGTACATGTAAGGAAGAGAAAGAGATCTCCTGTGTAGATATCTTCCTTTTATTATAAGAACACCAGTCCTGTGGGCTTAGGGCATCACCTTTAAACCTCTTTTAACCCTCATTACCTTCTAAAGACCTTGTATCCAAATATAGTCATATTGGGGGTTAGATTTGCAACATACTAATTTTGGAGGGATGAAATTCACCCCATAAAAACAACCACATTGAACCACCCTACCAAAATCTTGGGGTTACATTGATCTTTAAAAATCTTAACATTATTTAGAAGTGCCAGAAACACTAAACACCCACAGTATATGTAGTCCCTGCTACTGTGGAGCAAATTCTATAAAGGCCTTTTCACTGCAGGCAAATCAATTATCATAGAAATGAGAATACCTTTCTGGCCCCAACCCTCCAAATAGAGGTGGGAAACACACAACATTTCCACTATAATAAGTGGGAGGAATCAACCCTTTTTGATCATTTCCACCCAAATAAAATCAGTGAGGCACAAATTTGTCTCTGAAAAGAGGTAGTGTAAACCTGAAGAGGTTCACATTTCTAAAGTTGTAAAGGATTACCATTATAAATCTTTGTGTAGCTGTCACTCAGCACTGAGTAAGCTGTCTATATGTATCTATTAATGTGGGCTTCCCAAGTGGCTCAGATGGTAAAGAGACCGCCTGCAATGCAGGAGACCCGAGTTCAATCCCTGGGTTGGGAAGATCCCCTGGAGAAGGGAATGGCAACCCACTCCAGTATTCTTGCCTGGAGAATCCCATGGACAGAGGAGCCTGGCAGGCTACCATCCATGCGGTCACAAAGCGTCGGACACAACTTGAGTGACTAACACTTCTACACTTTCACATCTATTGATAATGATAATGATGATGGTAGTGAGGACAACGGTGATAACATTGATTGTGACAGTGTTTGTAATGTACTTTATCAACAGGTCATCTATAATGCAAGTGGGTTCTTGGCTAAAAATAGAGACACTCTTCCCACTGATATTGTGCTCCTTTTGAGGTCATCAGAAAACAGTGTAATTCAACAACTAGTCACCCATCCTCTGACAAGAACAGGTAAAATGAGGCAATTTCCTTCCATTTTTTTGTATGTGTGGGTTGGGTTTTAGTTTTATAAGAAGCTAGGTTTCCAGTAAAGTGTTTGAAGCACTCACCAGAAAGTTTGGTGGTGTTTGAGCTTCTCATTAGAAGAGTACAGTCACCCCCAGAGAGTTTAGAATTATCTACTGTGTCAGGAGTGGGCAGCATGGGATGATGCTTCAAGATTCCACAAGTTTAGTGAGTTCTGCCTTATTGATTAAAAAGTCACATGCTTTTGTTCCAACCAACTATATAATCTTTGCATTTGCTTTTAAGTACAAAAAGTGTAATTCGGTTTGTTTTTCTTTATTGGAGTTTAACATTATTCTCTGCACTTCATTTTTTATAGTTTGAGTTCTAGTTGAGATATAATTCAACTATGGTTTATAGTTGAGGCATAACTGACATAGAATAAGCAGCACATACTTAGACAGTAAAATTTGATGAGGCCTTGACATACATAGACTCCTGTAAAACCATCACCACAGGTAATAGTGAACAAGTTCATTATCCCCAAGTGCTGTTTCCTCTTGAGTCTTTATTGTCCTTCATTCCAGTCCTTCATGCCCCTATCCAATTGTTTCAGCATCATTTGTTAAAAAGATTATTCTTTTCCCTAATGCATTGCTTGGGCATCCTTGGAGAGATAGAGAAGGAAAGAGAGACTGTTTATTTCTGGGCTGTGTTGTGTATCACTGATATTTGTCTGTCTTTATGCCAATAATACACCTCTTGATTGCTGTAGCTTTACTAAAATTTTTGAAATCAGGTAATATAAGTCACCCAGCTTTGTTCTTCTTTTCCAGAGTTGTTCAGGTGTGATTATAATTCCTTTGCCTTTCCATGTAAATTTAAAATGGAGTTTGTCAATTTCTACCCAAAATGCTGGTGAAGCTTTGATTGGATTGCCCTGAAGCCATAGATTAGTTTGGGGATATCTGCTATCTTCATAATATTGAGTCCTCCAATCAGGGAGCACAATATGCTTATTTTTCAAGTCTTCCTTAATTTCTGTCAGCAACATTTTGTAGTTGTCAGTGTACAAGTCTTGCATGTTTTCTGTCAAATTATCTGCTATTATATCACATTCTATGCTCTAATAAATGGTGCTTTTTAGTTCAAATTTTGTATGTTCCTAGTATATGGAAATTGGGGGCAGGAGGAGAAGGGGACGACAGAGGATGAGATGGCTGGATGGCATCACTGACTCGATGGATGTGAGTCTGAGTGAACCTCGGGAGTTGGTGATGGACAGGGAGACCTGGTGTGCTGCGATTCATGGGGTTGCAAGGAGTCGGACACGACTGAGTGACTGAACTGAACTGAGTATATGGAAATCCATTTGATTTTTGTGTATTGATCTTTTGCCCTGCAGTGTTGCTAAACTCATGTTAGAGTAGCTTTTTTTGTAAATTTCATAGGTTCTCTACATAGATGGTGATGTCATCTGGGACTAAAGTGTTTGCCCTTTCTTTTTCATTCTTTTTATGTTGTGTTTCTTCATATTGCCTGGTTCCACTGCCCAGAATCACAGATGCAATGTTGAATACAAGTAGTAAAAGTGAACATTCTTGGCTTATTCCTGATCTTGGAGGAAGCCATCAGATTTCCCCCATTAACTATGATATGTTAGCTATATGTTTTTCATAAATGACCTTAATCAGGAGGAAGTTGCTTTCTGTTTCTAGTTTGCTAAGTTTTTATCAAGCATGCATGTTTGAATTTTGTCAAATGCATTTTCTGCATCTACTGAGATGATTATTTGTTTTTACTTTGTTTTGTTTTTGAAATTTATAAAAATGGTGAGTTGCATATATTGGGTTTTGAACATTACACTAACTTTAATTCCTGGGAAAATCTTGACATGGTCATGATGCATTTGACTATGTATTGCCAGATTCAATTTGCTAACCTTTTGTTAAGAATTTTTGCATCTATGTTCATGAAGAATATTGGACTGTAGTTTTCTTATAATGTTTTTTCTGATTTTGGAATCAGAGTAATGCTGGTCTCATAGAATGAATTGAGAAATAATGCTTCCTCTTCAATTTTCAGGAAAAATAGGGTGAATATTAGTGAGTTGCTCAGTTGTGTCTGACTCTTTGCAACCTCATGGACTATACAGTCCATGGAATTCTCCAGGCCAGCATACTGGAGTAGGTAGCCTTTCTCTTCTCCAGGGCATCTTCCCAACCCAGGAATCAAACCCTGGTCTCCTGCATTGCAGACAGATTCTTCACCAGCTGAGCCACAAGGGAAGCCCAAGAATACTGGAGTGGGTAGCCTATCCCTTCTCCAGCAGAACTTCCCAACTCAGTAATCCAACCGGGTCTCCTGCACTGCAGGCAGATTCTTTACCAACTGAGCTATGAGGGAAGCCCCCAGGGTGAATATTGTTTGTTTCTAAATGACTTTGTAGAATTCATCAGGGATGTCATCTGAACCCGAAGGGTTTTTGTGTGTATGTACATGACAAGGCTTTTAACTGCAGATTCAGTCTTTTGATAAATACAAAGCTATTCAAGTTATTTTAATTTTGAATTAGCTTTAGAGTAGTTTTATCTTTTAAGAAAAATTTCTGTTTAATCTGTGCTGTCAAATTTATTGACATAAAGTTGATAATAATCTCTTATTATCCTTTTGATATTTGTAGATCATGAGGTTATATCTGTTCTCTCATTCCTGATATAAATAACTTGTGTCCTCTCTCATTTTATTTTTGATAGATTTTCTAGAGATTTACCAATTTTATTGATATTCTTGAAGAACCAACTTATAGTTTCATTGATTTTACCTATTGAATTTTTCATTTTATTTTATTGATTTCTTTTTTTTTTTTTTTGCTTTTGTCTTATTGTTTTCTTCTTTTTCCTTTGGGGTTTATTTTGTCTTCAAATTTCTAATGTGAAAACTTAAGTCATTGATTTAAGAAAATGTCTTCTTTTCAAATATAAGGCTTTTAAAAAATTTATTTATTTTAATTGGAGGCTAATTACTTTACAATATTGTAGTGGTTTTTGCGATACACTGACATGAATCAGCCATGGGTGTACATGGGTCCCCCATCCTGAACCCCCCTCAAATATAGATTTTTAAAAGCAATTAATCTATCCTAATTAATGTGCTCTTCTCACTTGTATATTTATATATATATTTATATATATATTATATATATAATAATATTAATATATATTATTATATATATATAAATATATATATATTATATATAAATATATATAATATATTATATATATTATATATATAATATATAATATATATAATATATTATGGAATTATATATATTATATATAATATATATATATATTATATATATATATGGAAGCATGATGAATATACAAAGTGAGAAGAGCAAGTGAGAATATATATATATAAATATATATATTTATTTATATATTTATTATATATTATATATATATTATATATATATTTATTTAAATATATATATATTTTATATTATATATATTATATATATTATATAAATATATTAAATATATTAAATAAATATATATATAATATATAATAAATATATAAATAAATATATATATTTATATATATATATATTCTCACTTGCTCTTATCACTTTGTATATTCATCATGCTTCCAAGAAATCTCTAAGTAGGTGGTCATTTTTTCCCCAAGTAAATTTTCTTTTCCAAAACTTTCCCTGGTAATCGTAAACAAAAACAAAACAAAAAAACCCACTAAGCATAATTCCCAAAGCTGCCCCTCTGACAATGCTTGGTCCACTCACCTGTGTCCAGAAGAGTCTCATTTCAAGAGTCACTTGTGCAGAGACAGTTTCAGCCCAGCAGAAAAGCCACACTGTCACCCCAGAGCTTTTCCTGAAGTGATGAGGGGAGGGGAATGAGACCAGAGCAGTGACACCGCCAGCCACAGCCCAGGCAGGGTTCCTTCCTGCACCCTTAGCTCAGAGCCAACCTTCCACAGCCACCAAAAGACAAAAAAAAAGGGGAAAAATTTGCCAAAACATAGCCTGTACTTATCGCCTAAAAGGACAAAATTAACAGTCTTCCTGAAGTGACACTGAATTCTGGAGATATTTCAGACACTTCTCCTAGGATGATACACTCATGGATCGTAGGTTGGTTGGTGTACTATGCTTGGTGGGGGCAGTGGGAAGGGTGCGGAAGGAGTGAAAAACAGCTAACATTTCTAGGCACCCACCTCACACCAGACCCACTGTCATGCCGTCAAAATCCCATGAGGTGGGCTTTATCATCCCCATTTTATGGACTCACACTGTGACTCAGAGACCAAGTAAATAATCCACAATTTAAGCACTACAGCTGGAACGTAAACTCAGGTCTTCCTGGCTTCAAAGGACATAATATTTTCACTACACCACGAGTTTTCATAACCTCGACTGTGTACAGTTATATAGCCCAGCACCAGGCACATATTTCTGAATGTTAGGTTGAAAATGTCCTTTGCTTTCAACCATGTTTGATTTGCATATAATTACTTCATGTGAATTAATGACCCATATGATTTTTAAGGTCCATTCTAAAGCTGATGTTTGCATTAAGGGAAAGCTCAGGGGATTTCTCTAGCAGTCCAGTAGTTAAGACTTTGCCTCCCAAAGCAGGGGCTGCAGGTTTGATCCCTGATTGGGGAGCTAAGATCCCAGGTCCCTCGTGGTCAAGAAACCAAAACATAACATAGAAGCAATATTGTAACAAAGTCAATAAGGACTTTCCACATAAAAAAAAAATCTTAAGAAAATCTCAGGTGCTATTTAAAGCACACACACAAAGAAGCAGATTGCTTCCTTTGTCTTAATCACCCCATATCTTGTAGCAGGTAAAAGGAAATCTAACACTTACCTCTACTTTTTATGTTTTTTAAGCTGGAAGTTTTACTTTTTTTCTGAATTTAACACTAGCTATATATTTTCGAATAATATTATTTAATTTCTAAGTGTCTCAATGACTAGTTAACCAAGCATGCATATTGTGGGAAGGGCAATTCTTATTTTAACTTTCAAGTGGAGGAAACCTTGTAGCCGTTAAAGATTCTAAAGAATTTTCTCTACATTCCCATAGGTAATCTGCCACATTCTCAAACTAAAAACATAATAAACTATCAAATGAAGACTTCAGAAAAATCAATTAACCTGACAAAGGTAAGAAAATGTTTTTCATGGCAGTAAGTCTAAGAACCTAACCTCCTCATACAATGGCAGTATCTGTATGAGAAGGCTAAACAGCCTTTCCCTTCATTTTCTCTTTTTGATCTTTCTTTTCTACTTCAACAGATATTGTTATGTTCATATTACTGCTTGTCACTTAAATAGTCATGCATTTCTGATATAGTCCAAACTCCTCTTTTATAATTGGTTTTAATGTTACTCCAAGACCAACTAAATATGTATTAGCTAAAGTCAGAGATACTCACATCCCATGGAAAACTGATTAAAATCCCAATGAGACTGACAAAACAATTACTTTAAAGTAAAAATTCAGCGTTTTGTCATTTTATGTATGTGAAAGGGTAGACTAATGAAGGTTCCATGTGCTCCCTGTAGATCGTAAAGTACAACAGATGCTGAAGCATCACTATCTTTCTTGGTCTTAGGGTGAGACTGGAGAAGCCACTCGTCATGCCAGAGAGACGACCAACATGAAAACACAAACAGTTGCATCCTATTTTAGAGTAAGAGGTGACATTATGATATGTTGTGCTTAAGCATGTTATTTATTCTAAATTATAGTTGCCAGTTAAAAGTAAGTAACAAATATCAGAATGCTATTAGCAAAGAAGAATTTTTGTTGTATTTCATTTACTATCTGTTAGATATAGGATATATTAGGTATTGTCAAAAACCTATGGATTGGTTTACTTTGGTATTTTATCAATAAAATTATTGTATATTAGATCAGTCTTAAGGGAGGTCCACGGCAAGAGGAGAAGGGGACGACAGAGAATGAGATGGCTGGGTGGCATCACTGACTCGATGGACATGAGTCTGAGTGAACTCCGGGAGTTGGTGATGGACAGGGAGGCCTGGCGTGCTGCGATTCATGGGGTCGCAAAGAGTCGGACACGACTGAGCGACTGATCTGATCTGATCTGATAGCTTGGTTACAATTTTTCCATAGAAGCAAGCACATTTTCACTAGAATAAAGCCTAAAAAGGTTTATCATTCAATGATATGATAACCATCAATCCTTCTTCAAGACCTGAATGATCTTAGGGTGGACAGACATATGGGACAGGGTCAAGCATTCATCTCCATCAATACCTCCCTTTACCTGGATGAGCTGAAAACCTCAAGATAAAAATAGAGCCAGTGTAGACATGGGGCAAAGAGCAGGGACACCAGGGAAACACAGTAACGTGCCAAGGAAGTGATTCACTGTGACCTCAGCATGGAATCAAGGTGACTTTTCTTCCTGGGACAAGATGGGAGATAGCAAAGAAAAGAAGCCCTTTGTTCTCTCTGTGTGCTGGAGAACCTACCCTGCCTTCATTACTGGTTCCTGGTCTTGTTTATATCTTCTGATGAAATGGTAATTAACCAGGCAATGAAAATGAATAAGATACCACCTAAAACTTAGAAATTATTGATTCCATGTAACATGGAGGGAGAGGAGGAAATTGGGTTAAATTTACTCTGTGTTCAGTGAATAAATCCAGTTCTCAACAGAGTCATGAAATACTCTTAAAAATAACTAGCTAGCTTTATTAAATATTTTTTCAGGTCCTAACCTTGTAGCAGACTGTGTGTGCTTAATCACCTTTGAGTATCATCTCATGCATTTATATGCTGAGTATTTCATTTGCTTCAGGTACATCCACCTTAGAGCAGGCTCCAGCACAGCTGAATGAGAGTATTTACAGCCAGATTATTTCTTTTGCTTTAAGTGAGTTATGCAAGGCCATTATCATACCACTGTTGCATCAAACACTGTGTGTATGTTAAACCATTCATTCATAAAGTTGTTTTGTACCTCAGGCTGCAGTGAAAATGGATATATTCCATATAGTATGTCCATCACACTTGTATCTCTAGTGCCTGAAAGATGTGGGACTAAAGTGATCATGACTCAGTTTAGAGAGTGAGTCACTTTCATTACTCACTTTCATTACAGAGAAATGTAATGAAAAGGCCCCCACAGTGTCAGAGCCCAGCTGTTTGAAGAAACTCACAATTGGGTCTCAGTGCCCATGAGGAAGCCATGCAAATCCAGTGCTTTGTCAGTTGCCCACTTCTAGGATTTAGTTTGCACTGGCTTCATCACCCAGGCTTGAAAAGTCCATCAGTAAAGGAGATTCAGCTAGCAACAGCTGTCTCTCTCCATATATTCAACGGTTGTGATTCTGGTCTTTGACATACTGGAGTTGATGTTTATTTATTTATTTTTTTTACCATCTTAACATTTTTAAGTGTCCAGTTCAATAGTGTTAAGTACATTCGCTTTGTTGGGCCACCATCCATCCCCGTAACTCTTTTCATCTTGTAAATCTGACAATACCTATAACTTTCCATTCTCCCCTGCTCTAGCCCCTGGCAAACCTAATTCTATTTTCTGTCTTTCTTATTTTGACTACTCTAAGTGGAATCAGACAGTATTTGTCTTTTTGTGACCTGCTTATTTCACTCAGCATCATGTCCTTAAGATTCATCCATGTTATAGCATATTACAGAATATCTTTCCTTTTTTAAAGCTGAATAATACTCCTGTTGGTGCGTGTTGAATTTTGCTTATCCATTCGTCAGTGGCTGGACACTTGGGTTGCTTCCATGTTTTCGCTGTTGTGAATAATGCCGCTGTGAATGTGGGTGCACAGATGTTTAAAATATTCACAACCTCGAAATTGAGAGTTATGCTTTACTCAGCGGGAATTTTTAGGACTTCAAGCCTGAGAGATAGCATCTCAAGTAACCCTGAGAGAACTGCTCTGAAGAGACGAGGAGAGAGCCAGGGTATATAGAAGTTTTCCCAAAAAGGGCAGGTAGTCCGAACATCAAAAGATTATTGTTAAATAAAACCGGATATCTGAAGTTGAGGAATTTAGCTCTTTTCTGTGTATAGGAAGATGCAAGAGTCTGGGTTCACTGAAATTATTCCTTTGATATGCACTTCACCTGTCTGGGGCCAATATTCTGTTTATTCACATCTTGAATTTTCTCATGACTTACTGTAAGGAGTGGCTGCAGTATGATGGCTGCTAGATGGCAGGTGTTCTTTCCTTCCTGAGTTCCCTCAAGGCTCACCAGCTCACCATCAGTGGTGGCTGCAATTGCTAATGACTGTGTTTACTGGTATGGCAGGAAATATTCCATTTCTCACTAGTTTTCTGAGATTCCACTTTTAGTTGAACCATGATTATCCTACTGTGTTGCTGGCTATCCAGCAGTTGGCTGCTGTTTTAATAAGGTATTGCTGCAGAAGACAGTTTTCATATCTGTCTGATTAAAATGTTTCTAAAATAAGAAAATCATCAAACCAGAGCAGATTAGAGTACCTAAGTACCTAATGGATTTGCTTGTTTTTATAACTGTCTTCCCTGGGGAAGGGCATGGCAACCAACTCCAGTATTCTTGCCTGGAGAATCCTTTGGACAGAGGAGCCTGGTGGGCTACAGTGCATGGAGTCTCAAAGAGTCAGCCATGGCTGAAGTGACTTAGCACACATACACATAACTGTATCTTATATATTAAAGTGCATTAACTTCTCAGTCCTTGTTTTAACCTAGGAGATGATAACTGACAAGGGCTTTGCACTTTCTTAGAAAAAAGAAAAAAAGAGCTAGACAAGGGAATTAATAGTATAAGGAAGAAACCAAATTGTGTGCCTAAATATTGTAATTTGTCAAGTTTCCCTGAGAGGATATAATTACTTCCAAACAAACTACATAAAAAATAATATTCAGGGCCTTTCCAGTCCCAAGCACCAGCCTTGAAATTAATATGTAACATTTTCATGTTAATTGAGCCTATTAATAAAAGTTGTGGTAAGAGAAAACAATATTATCTATTAATTAAAGTTGCCTTAAGAATTTACAGGAAACCTTTTAATATGTACATTCCTAGCTATTGCTTCTACATTTTTAATAGTAAATATCATATAGTGTATTTTTAAAAATATACTATAAATACAATTTTATTAATGCATATGTTAATAAAAATTATATATTACTGTATAACACTCAGTTTTCAGATTTTATTCTTATAATTAAAAGAAAGATGTGCAGGCTGCTAAGTGTTTATATGCTATGCTGGGAATTTTATTTTTGTTGCAAATTACAGTATTCTCTGATGGATTTGTTATCTAAAATGGTGGTCGGCCAACCTCACTTCATCCGCTGCATCAAACCAAACAATGAACGTCAGGCAAGAAAATATGACAAAGAAAAGGTTGTGCTCCAGCTTCGCTACACGGGCATTCTGGAAACAGCAAGAATCCGAAGGCTGGGATATTCACATCGGATACTTTTTGCCAACTTTATAAAACGGTGTGTGAACTTCTTTTTAAGTTTCCTTGGACATTTTTTATAAAAATTCTTGAGAAGAATGATAGGAAACAGAAAGAAAATGACTCAGATGTTCTAGAAAGAAGGCACGAAAGTGATTGTGTATCAAAAGAGAAGGTAACTCTTAATAGGGGCTGGAACTGTCTGTTGTCAGCTGGGAGACCCAGGTAACACAGGGAAATTATCCATTGTGTACACAAAAGCAGGTAACCCACATGTTCTTGAGTTTCAAATTTCAAATTAAAATTTGACCTTATCATCACACTTTTCATTTTTCTATAGAGTTTATCTTTAACTTGCTTAACTATCAATGCTAATGCTAAGTCACTTCAGTCGTGTCCGACTCTGTGTGACCCCATAGACCCACCGGGCCCCCCTGTCCCTGGGATTCTCCAGGCAAGAACACTGGAGCGGGCTGCCATTTCCTTCTCCAATGCATGAAAGTGAAAAGTGAAAGTGAAATCGCTCAGTTGTGTCTGACTCTTAGTGACCCCATGGATTGCAGCCTAACAGGCTCCTCCGTCCATGGGATTTTCCAAGCAAGAGTACTGGAGTGGGGTGCCATTGCCTTCTCCGTAACTATCAATATAAATAACATTAATATAATCTTAAGTACCCTTAAACTTAAGTGACTATTTTTATACACATGGCATTGTGCTAAATATTATGGAAGACAGTGACTTTTTTTTCTTTATTGTATTGTAAGCACAATAACCAACTTTTAGTATATTAGAAATCAAAAGGAAGTTGTGATTATCTGTACTTTTTTTAAGACTCACTAGACCTTAAATGTGGCTTATGGATTTTTTAAGATGAAGTTCAACAGCTAAAAAAGCAATTATGTGCTTGGAATATACTGGAATTAACCTAATTTAGTCTTAAGAGAAGTACCATTAAACGTCAGTGACTATTTTTATACACAAGGCATTGTGCTAAATACTACAGAAGACAGTGAATTTTTTTTTCTTTATTGTATTGTAAGCAAAATAACCAGCTTTTAGTATATTAGAAATCAAAAGGAAGTTGTGATTATCTGTACTTTTTTTAAGACTCACTAGACCTTAAATGTGGCTTATAGATTTTTTAAGATGAAGTTTAACAGCTAAAAAAGCAATTATGTGCTTGGAATACACTGGAATTAACCTAATTTAGATTAATATTTTCAAAATAATGTTACGTCCATTTTTTTCTTTTTTGTATGGTACCTGTTTCATAAGGTTATTTGTGATGTTAAATGTGACAGCATATTTATTTACTTTTTGGCTGTGTGCTATGGAGGAGCTTAGTTCCCCGACTGAACCCATGCTCCCTGCAGTGTAAGCATGGAGTCCTAACCACTGGACTGCCAAGGAATCTCCTTTTTTTTTTTTTTTTTTTAAATTTCTCTACCTGTATCTAGTCTTATGGCCCAGACAGTAAAGAATCTGCCTGCAATGCAGGAGACCCAGGTTTGATCCCTATTTGGGAAGATCCCCTGGAGAAGGGAATGGCTATCCCCATTCCAGTACTCTTGCCTGGAGAATCCCATGGACAGAGGAGCCTGGCAGGCTGCAGTCCATGGGGTCGCAAAGAGTCAAACATGACTGAGCGACCAACACTTTCACTTTCATATCTAGTCTGGAACAGTGAATTGTAATACTTACTTGGTCCTCAAAAATGAACAATCCAGTTAGGATTCTCAGAGCCATAGACGTGGAAAGTTAGTGAACAGTGCAGGGTAATAAATACCAAGATCCAAAGAGACGGTTTGTAGTGTTAGAGTTCAGGAAAGTGAAGGATGATCTCCACGAAGGCTGATAGAGAGAATATCAAGAATAAGTGCTGCACTGGGATCTGGTGGGAGGCATGGTTTATGGAGAAGACAGGAAGGGGCCATCTCTGGGTACAGGTTGGTGCTCCGAAAATCAGAGGGACGTGGGTGAGACTGGCTCAGCAGTGTGTGTTAGTGAAGTGACAGCAATGATAAAGATGGGATCAAAGGGGAAGACTGGTCAGGTTAATGTTATGAAGAGAGAGCCCTGAATGCTAGACTAAACCAGTAGTTTCAAAACTATCCATGGTTTTACAACATGGACTGTAGAAGAGCTGAACCTATTTTCTTGATGATTCTGTAGTTGATGTATTGTATTACTTATTTTGGAGACGGAAATGGCAACCCACTCCAGTATTCTTGCCCGGAGAATCCTATGGACAGAGTAACCTGGTGGGCTACAGTTCGTGGAGTTGCAAAGAGTTGGATATGACTGAGTGATTGAGCATTACTTATTTGGAAGGTCAGAAGTGAGAATAAGTTTTTAAATATGTTTCCAACCCCATGCTGTTACAGAATAGCAAATTACTACATGATAAGTGAATAAGGGGAAATTATTTTTTCCTTATTCACAAAAACAATTTCTGGAGAACATGTGAGTAGTTGTTCTGAATCTAGAAAGCTCCAGAAATAAAGGCTAATAAGCCTTTTCTCTGTCATAAATTTGAAAACTGTCATCCAGATTAGCATAGACTCTTAGGAAGGCAGGACAGTTTGTAAAGGCCCTGTGGAGGTGTAAATAGGACTAAATAACCCTCCCTGTCCAGCCTTATCCTTTGACTAACCCTCCTTGTAAGATGGAAAATCATCAGACCCTTTGTCCATTCTGTTATGGATAAACTCTTCTATTGTGTGACAAAGAGATAATCCTAAAGGAAGACACACAACATGAACTTACTTTGCACAAGACACTGGGTTTTTACTGTAGTTATTTCTAATGAGCCCTTACACTAAAAAGCTACTGAAGTTGGATCCATTTTTCCACCAGTCACTGATGCACAATTGTTTGGCTGTCAGAGCTCTAACACAAATAGAATTTAGCGAAGGGAGAGGTACACATGCTTTAAAGTGAGAAAATCCAGATTTGAATCCCAATTCTGCCACTCATACTAAATGTGTGACCTTGTTCAGCATCACTTGAGTAACATTCAAGCTTCAGTCTTCCCATCTGTGGATAAGGGTGATGATGTTAGTTAGCATCTACTGTATAGGTGGTTATGAGCATTGAATGACGCAATATTTAGGAAGGCTACAGATAGAACGAAATGTAAACAATGCATTTCAGCTACAACTATCTTCATTATTATTTTTGCTTCAGTCCCAAACTCCCCAAATTACTTAATACCTCCTGTGCTGTGGTCTCAAATGCCACCATATAAACCTTGAAGTGAACTCATAAAACCAAAGTAGAGTCAGTATGTTGGCTTTAAATCAAGAGGCACAACAAAGCACAAGCTGGTTGGATACAGTGAGTGAAGAATAGGGGAGAATCTAGGATGACATGCAGATTCCTAGTTTTAGAGCCTTTTTAAGAAGGGTAAAGAATCCGCCTGCAATGCGGGAGACCTGGGTTCAATCCCTGGGTTGGGAAGATCCCCTGGAGAAGGGAAAGGCTAGCCACTCCAGTATTCTGGTCTGGAGAATTCCATGGACTGTATGGTCCAAGGGGTCACAAAGAGTCAGACACGACTGAGCGACTTTCACTTTTAAGAAGGGTTGACATCATTTGCGGAGATAGGCACTAGCAGAGGAAAGAAAAGGTGATGCATTTTGCTGAGTCTAAAGTGTCTGTGGGATAAGCAGGTGGGGGTGTCTAGCAGGCAGCCAGGAGTAATGTGTTTCCTGTTTATGAACACAGGGCTAAGGATGTATGTATAGGAAGCATCACGTATAGGGAACAGTTAGAGCCATGCATGTAGATGAGACACACATGGACAGAGCTTAAAAAGAAACAGAAACTCAGAAAAATCTAACATTTAAGCAGCAAGTCTCAATATGAGGCCTGTTGAAGAGACCGAGAGGGAGAAGGAAAAATGGGAGGCCAGGGTGGGATGGGAATGTAGGGGACACAAGGAAAGAACACTTAGGATTCAGATGGAAAAAAACTGGCAGAGGCTTTATCACTAAAAGATCACACGTTGGAAAGGAATCACTGAAGTGGAAAACACAAATTGCGCAAGTAGTCAGTCTGGAATTCCGTTTACTGGAGAATTGTTCTAAGAAGCCTGAAGGACCCTCCAGGCTCCTGAGACCCTGAACTTTTGCGAAATACTAACCAGCCCTTTCTCCCTTTCAAAGGTACCAGATTCTCTGCTACAAGGGGTGTGAAGAGCCTCCATTGAGCCCTGACACGTGTGCCGCCATTTTGGAAAAAGCTGGTCTTGATAACTGGGCTCTTGGGAAAACCAAAGTAATGTTTTCATGTAATTTTCAAGGGAAAAAAGTAATACTTATAGTGGATGTATGGAAAATTACATATTGCAATGGTAGAAAATATCATGGCTTTTCATGTTATAGAATCTGTAGCTTGTAATAGGGAAAGAAAATTGATAAATTCATAAACATTTCTTTCTTCAGCAGAATTAGATATTTTGCTCTCATACAGATTTCTTTTAATAAATTCAAGAAAAATATATCTTGAAGATTTATCCCCGAAAGGGTGGAACGTACGAGTCTAGAAAATTTTTTATTTTCTCTGTTTTGTTACCACCAAATATAGTCAGAAAGCTGTTGAAAATCATAATGAATTCAGTAGGATTCTGTTTTTCTTTTTTCCTAATTCTCAAATCTGTTTCTGTTATAAACTTGAAATTTATCTGGAGTGAAATGTTATTACTAGACTCACTATAGGATTTGGATACTGGAATGTTTATGAATCAAATTTGAGAGCCTATGAGATCTTAGCTTATTTAATCCCTTAAAGAATGAAGTACAAAATCATAATCCATTTTGAATATGGAAGTAAGACAGATGGGTTCTTGGAAAAAGGATGTATTTTCTTCTCAGATATCCTCACAGCGTTACAAACAAGATGGAGATAAGGAGATAAACATGGTACCAGGTCCTGGGAGGACACTAAATGTATTATTGGGGAGGATGGAGAAAGAGCCAAGCTAAGGCAGATGTGCTCAGATTGACCACTGAAGAGTTAACTGCTATCAGCCACACCATAGATGTGGACTGAAATTCCACATTTGCCAAGAAATTTGTATTAGCTTCAGGAGGTGTGGGACAGGATTTTCATAATGTTCAGATGAAAAGTTAGGATTTTCATAATGTTCAGATGAAAAGTTAGGCCTGTTAGTTATCTATTATATATATAGTAATATCTATTTGTCAATCCCAGTCTCCTAATTTATCCCCCCACTCATTTCCTCCTTGATAACCATTAGTTTTCTACATCTGTGACTCTATTTCTGTTTTTTGAATAAGTTCATTTGTACTATATTTTTTAGATTCCACATATAAGCAATATCATATGATATTTGTCTTTCTTGTAACTGATTCACTTTGCTGTACAGCAAGAACTAATACAACATTGTAAATCAACTATACTCCCATAAAAATTAATTTTTAAAAAGACAAGTTAGTCCTGTAAAAATTTAGGGAATTTTAAAGTGTTTTATCTTATACTGAGTGTTCTCCATATTCAGTGATGTGAAGGTTGCTCAGTCATGTCCAACTCTTTGTGACCCCATGGACTAAGCAGTCCAAGGAATTCTCCAGGCCAGCATACTGGAGTGGGTAGCCTTTCCCTTCTCCAGGGGATCTTCCCAACCCAGGGATTGAACCCAGGTCTCCTGCATTACCGGCAGATTCTTTACCAGCTGAGCCACAAGGGACGCCCGAGAATACTGGAGTGGGTAGCTTATCCCTTCTCTCGCAGATCTTCCTGACACTGGAATTGAACCAGGTCTCCCACCTTGCAGGTGGATTCTTTACCAACTGAGCTATCAGGGAAGTCCATATTCTGTATTCAGAAATCCATATTTACCTTAGTATTTAGTGAGGGGAATTTCTGAGCATTAGAAAGATTTTTTTTAATCTGTATTTTTCTCACACCATTTTCTTTCAGATTCTCACAAAGATGAATTTTTCTGGCTGAAATCTCATGATTTATGGTCTGAAACACATGCCTAACTTCAAATGGAGTTTTAACTTGTAAAAAGGCCTTTGCAGTTCCAGTTTTTCATGATATTTAAGTAGCATTTTAAAGCTATTTGTATTTTTCCACTTCACCTTTTCCAACTCATTAGGATGGATACAATATAAGAACATTTCTAATGTTGTGCAAAAAAAAAAAATGACCTTTTTAGATAGATTGAATTTTAAATGAATTGTCAACAGTAGAATGGACTAAATATATTAACGTCTAGAGTCTTGTAGAAATTAAAACTAAATTCAGTCAAGACCTGTAATGTTAAACTGTTGGCCCTTGGTGCCAAGCTTCAAAGTACTGGGAGAGTTCTATAGTTAGGGTCACCAGGTCTCATGACTCAGCTCTTAAATTTGAATTTAAGTGACTTTCTTAGTGGATTCAATCAACTCTCTTTGAGGTGATTTTCATTAATACATTCAACCATTAAAATAAAAAATATACCTTCCTGTTTCCTGGGGGAGGCTGAAAACTCTTAGTCTTCAGGCTCCCCTGTTGCTTTCATTCATTTTGATTTTAGAATCATTGAAAATCAGCCGTCTGGTCTTTACGGTGGCCACTGGGTCCAGTAAGAAAGTTGTTCATTCTCCATGGGGCCCTCTCTCTGCCTTATTCTCTCCGCTGACAACTCTGTGAGCGCCTGAGGGCAATGCCCCTGGTATCCTTGCAGAAAGTGTCCCTGGTATCCTTGCAGAAAAGTATGTAGCATAGGTCTCAATAAGCAATTGGTGAATGAACTCCTATAATTGTCCTCTCTCTTACACATTAGGTTTGTAAGAATTTTTAAGTTTGGGCTTTCAAAATAGCATAAAAATTAGGTTTGCCCAGAGTATCTATTGCTAAAACCTTGATGAAAGAGTTTGATATCTTCCACTCGTACTGGGCCATCCAACAAAAGCTGGATACCCATTGCAAAGAAACAGTATGATTGTTAAACTGTGTGACAGTGAAAGTGTTAGTCGTTCAGTCGTGTCAGACTCTTTGCGACCTCAAAGAGGGACTATCTTCAAACATAAAAATCTATAAGGTGATAGCAACACCCAAGCCAAAGAAGCAAAAGATAGTGATTTCCAAAGTCAAAAAAATATTTTGAACATAATCTGGTCTTCTGAGCACCACATGACTGTTTCATACCTGCATGCCATAGTTTTATTTGCATTTTATTTTAATTCTTTTAAGGTGTTCCTTAAATATTATCATGTGGAACAGTTAAATTTAATGCGAAAGGAAGCCATTGACAAGCTGATTTTGATTCAAGCCTGTGTCAGAGGATTCTTGGGTTCAAGAAGATACCAAAAAATACAGGAGAAAAGGAAAGAGAGCGCTATAATAATACAGTCAGGTAACCACTCAGAGCATCTCACTGTGTAACAAAATATAATGCTATGTTTAGATGTGGGCATGAAATCAAATCTTACTTACAAACCTCCAGTCTTATGTAGGTTTTGTGTTTAATTTCAATTGATACTTTCTCTGTATTAAATCTGAATGATTGTTTTAGAGATTGACACTTTTAATATCTGAATAAATGTTTTGTTTTAAACAGAATAATTCTTAAATTTGCTGTCACAATGAAACACAATTGACCTATTGTGCAAGATACTGAATTAATTGTACATTTCAAGAATCATATTATTATAACCCATTGGACAATATCATTTTCCCTATTTTATTCCAAAGGTTACACTTGCCATACTTTTTGACAAATTAATGAAATCT